>NC_135720.1:62520747-63268247 GCF_964656455.1 Halichoerus grypus
CACCCTAATTATTACAGCTTCAGATTTTTGTACAATACTTGCATTTTTAATTAAAACCTTTTCTATTTTAGGGCCCTTTGCCCTTGTTTGGAATTAAGCAGGATTTTTATTTATAAGTATCCCTTTCTCCCACTCAAATCATTAATTGTCAGGCCTCCTCGTGAAGTTCTCTGACCTCTCAGCTCATCCTGTTCTCCTCTTTCCCTGAACGATTACTTAAGTCATTACCATTAGGTTTAGTATTAATTACCCTCTACAGAACATGGCAGCCCTAATTATGCTCTCCACTTGCCTTGAGGGGGTCTGTGTAATATTTGTATTTACGTGTGGGTACCCCTGTGTGTGTATCTCAGAAGATTATCATTTTTTACTCGCGTTTCCCAAATTAACTATCTAGCAAATCTACATAGCCGTCGTAGGACCATATTGAACTGAAGAACTCACCAGTAATGGGTTTGGTGCAGGCTGCACACTTTTTGGCATAAAGATGGTTGTAGCAGTCCAAACAGAATGGATAATCGTCTCTGGACATAAACTCTTCTTCACAGAGCTCTTTCCTACAGCCACTGCACAGAAAACACTCTTTATGCCACGGTTGGTCATGAAACGTTATCCCACCTGAAGTTATCACCTGCCAAAGGATCACAAAAAGGCAGTGACCATGGAAGCTAGTACAATTCGGACCTGTCACGATCCTCTTCTGTGTCCACGAGTGGTAGTTTTGGCTACTCTATTACCTTGTGTCAGGATGTCCTTTCCCTGTGATTTTTTTGAATCAATATGAGAAGCAAAAGGTTATAAGGATTAAATAGAACTGGCAAGACATATCCTAATTTTTCTCTTACAGTGGAATAGAGAAGAAGCAGGGCCATCATGGACTCAGGAAAATGAAAAAGAAGTAGATCCTTGATTCCTTTTCTCATCTTTCTCTTTCTTGTTGGGCTTCAAAGATCTGCCATCAGAACTAAGGTATTTTCTACACCAGGTTCTTATTTCCATGTCTAACTTTTAAGGATGCTGAAAAAAGCTACTTTCCCCTGAAAGCTTTATTCCAGCAGTAGCAATGCTGAATGGCATTGTTAAGGACCATCATCCACTAATCATGACTAATATTTCTGAAGTGAGCTTTCAGTCTTCAGCCCTATGCTAAGGGATGACCACTTCTTTTGTTCTTAACATCCGACACAGCCAAGACTATTATCTTTCCCCCTTTAAGAGATGAGAAACTACTGAGTATTAGAGTGGTCAGGTCCCTCGCCAGGTCACACAGAACTAGTATGCAAACCTACACAGTCTGACTCCTGAGCCTGTGTGCTTAGCCAGTAAAACAATACTGAGGCAAGGTTACTTTTTGCTCAGGAACAGTTGATAAGTCCTTGTCGAATGAATGAACAAACACCAAGGGGAAAAACATTTGGACAGCAATTCTGGTATTGTATCTAGCACAAATGGGGTGCTGTGCCAACTGCATGGGTTTTCAGCTTTAGAACTCTAATGATGAGCACAGCTTATATGTTGAACCTTAATGTGTGATGTGCGAGGGTTTTGTCAGAGATGATTATTATTCCTCCATAACATATATATTTTTTTCTAAACCAGTTTAATCCATGGGTTGTACTTTTTAAAAGGCTGAGACATCTTTATTTAGAATCAGATGGGTAAATATTGGACAACTGTTCTTGGGTAGCAATTTTTAAGTCACAGTGTCTTTTGAACCCATGCCTGTTGAGCTCTTGGAGTAGCTGTGGAATCTGGAATGTGTTCATGTGCTCTCTGAGGCGAGTCCTGTAATTTTTGTATTCAAATTAACTGGATATAGAAAATGTAGAGCCTCTTCTAAGCCATCTTATTGATGAAAAATTTAAAAAAATGTTGTCTATGATACATGCTTTTGAAAAGATGATTCTAAAGATATTTTTGAATCTTACAACAAATATCTTAAAAATTAAAGATATTTGATAGAACAGTTATTTTACCTAAAGGAAAAAATGTATACTAGTCTAAATAAGTACATGGGAAACATAATGGTGTGTGTGAACTAAAGCAATTTAAAATACCCCCTACTGATTTCAAATGGCTCACCACAGGGACAGCAGAATTCAAGATTCCTTTGATTTGTTTGGTCAAAGTATTAGCAGGCAATGCTTAAAAGATTCCAAACTTGAAAAATGTATTCACAGCAAAAGAAAACTTGATAAGTATTCCAGAGACTGTTTAATTAGGGAGAAGAATCTCTGGAACATTAAAAATAGTTTGCTTATGATTATGTTCCTTTTGAGGAGGCAGGCAGGCTGAGATGAAGCCGAATATCCAGGCGTGGTTTTTGCCATTGATTTATCCCAGGATTTGGAACAAGTTTCTTCTCTGGCAAAGTGGAAGCAGTATTGGTTTTGTGCTTCGTAGACCATAGCCAATGAATCAGAGAATACTCTATTTGAACCTCGAGGAGTTTGGATTCAAAGCACTTGGAGTTTGAGGTTCCTTGTTTTTGGTAGAAAATAGGTTTTATTTATTTATTAATTTATTTTTATTTTATTTTATTTTTTTAGAGAGAGGGAGGGAGAGAGAGAGTGGGGACAGTGGAGGGAGAGGGAGGAAGAGAGAATCCCAAGCAGGCACCACGCCCAGCAAGGAGCCCAATGTGGGGCTCGATCCCAGGACCCTGAGTTCATGACCTGAGCCAAAATCAAGAGCCGGACCCTTAACCAACCGAGCCACCCAGGCATCCCAGAAAATAAGTTTTAGTTTCACAAAATAAAATCTATGAAAAAAGTTCTAAGGGCCTGGTTGTCCAGTATTTTTTGCCCATTTTGTTTGTTTTATTTGGTCTTTGGTTTGACTTGAAACATTGTTTTTCTTCAGCTTGGATCATCTTGATCAGAAACATTTATATCCAGCTTTCCTTAAATGACTTGTGGTTTTAAAAGTTAAATAGAAAATAATCTGGCATGTCGTGATCTGTCTACTACCCAACATAAATATTTCACAAAGTTTTGGTGACTTCAAGTCATGTCCTAAATATAGGACAGGTTCCTATAACTTGGGAAATGCCAGTGCTTTGGCCTCAAATGGTGCGTAGCCTGGGTATACTAGAGAAATTCCCCCTCTTGAATCTTTATAGCATTGAAAGAAACTTTATATTGTAGGCCCAATAAATGATTTTAAGATAATTCCCGCAAGTCTCATTAATATTTTAGCTTAAGTCTTTAAGAAATATAACATGAACATGGCCAACTTAGTTGTCCCATAAAACAGTGAGATAAATCTACCATTTTATTTCCAACATCTGTTTCTAAAATGCATGTCTTCAGGGCGCCTGGGTGGCTCAGTCGGTTGAGCATCCAACTCTTGATTTCAGCTCAGGTCATGATCTCAGGGTCATGGGATCGAGTCTGCTTAAGATTCTCTCTCTCCCTCTCCCTCTGGCTCTACCTACCCCCCTTGTGCGTGCTCTCTCTCTCTCAAAAAAGAATATAGTAAAATAAAAAAATAAAATAAAATGCAGGTCATCAATTCTGGTAAATCTTCTGAGCTTCATATATTGCAGGGTCATAGGATCTGAGAGTTGCTTATAAAGTCATTGTCTAAGTCAGTGTTACTGGTAGAGTAATGAGAGTCTCTGGGTGTAAGATGGTTTTATATCATGTTACTATCAATTGTAATTTCAGCCATCATTATAGTGTAATCTAATGATTATGACTTAGGAGTTTATTGTTTCCTCTGCAAATGCAGTCCTTGTATTTTAAATACATGTAGAAAATCACTGTGCTCATGTGCTCCCATAGAAAGTGGTAGTGAGACTTCTAGCTGTCCAGATGCAATTATACAAATGGTCCTGAGATCTGCCAGAGCATCTCATAGATCAAAAATGTTTAGACACCACTGCTTTCCCATCACAATTTATAGTGTTATTTTAAACTTTATAATGCCTCATGGGTCAAGGATTTCTCCAAGTACATCGATATATATTTTATGAAATACAGAGGTTTTATCAAGGTGATAGAGATGAGTGGCTCTTTCATATAAAAGCTTAAAGGCTAAAAAAAAGATGGACAAAGTTTACTTGAAGGCAGGACTTTGTTCTTATTGGAAGATATGTTTTGAAGGGGTCTCCAAGTCAGAAAGCCTTATATGATGCTCTGGAACTGGAAGTGAACCACATGCTGCCCTTCGTCCTCTTTCTGTCTTTCTGTCTAGTGAATTTCCCTAGTGATCTTGTCACTCTCTTGAGTCTACTTACTTACTCTTTAGAAATATTAAAGCTTTAAGCCAAGAAGACATTTGTGTTGCTGGGACATAATGTGAGAAGTTAAACATCCTGTTTAAATTGGTTCTGTCAGCGACTCTGTGAGACAAATCATATTTCTCTGAAACGGAATGGATCCAAAACTATTTTCTAAGAAATATCTTGTATTCCACAAACGATGTGTGCCCTCTGCCAGAATACAGGAAATCTTGTGTGGTAGCAGTGAATGGAACTGGACTATCTTGAGCTTTTGGAATCTTACATTCGTGTCCTGGGGGAAATTTACGATGATAAAAATAGGTGGCCATCTTCATTGTGATGGACGGGTAGTGTGCTTCTGGACATGCCAGAATTCAAAACTAACATGCACATGCAAAGACAGAATGTGATAGGATCAGTGCATTCCAAATATCTAGGGATGTTAAAAAGCAGTGGTCTGGAAGGTTCCACAAGCTTCATCCTCTTTAGATAATTACCTTCTTACAAAAGCTGCAGTAGTGAGCAAACTCCTTCTCAAAACATGGCACACAGTAATTGCCACTCTCTTTGGAAATCAAAGGCTTAGTTCCTATTGGCTGTCGGCAATGGTCACACACAAAACAGGTTTCATGCCAGTAGTTTCCCTTAAATTCCATTTTGCGGGAACCTGTCCCCCCCACCCCAAATAAGAACCTGTTAGTACAAATGAAACATCATTTTACTTATTTTAAGCAAAGATATGTCAAATTACTCAAAATATATATATTTTAACATTAAGATGATAAACTTAACTATCCTTATAGAAAAAAGTGTTTTGTTGCCTTCTAAAACATTTATCTGAAAAAAAAGAAGGTAGAGTTCATGATGAAGGTGAGTCGCTCTTTTACTGAAAACTCTTGTGCTGTGTAAGCTACAATTTTGAGATTTGAAAGTACAACTAATGGAGACTCTGAAGGGCTGCATGTGGTTTAGATAGATTGGGCCATAATTATCAGTACTGGGATATTAGGAATGCCCGAGGCACAAACTCTTGAGATTGATGTTGTGCAGTTATGGTCTCCTAGAAACTCTTTGAATTCATAATAAGGAAATGAGAGAGAATCGTGTTTTATGCTGCTGTCCATAGGGATTTAGAAGAGAATCAAAACAGAGAAAGTGCTTGCCTGAAAGTATAATGATGTACATGAATCCTTGACTTGCCTAAAAGGAATAAAGATGAGGGACCCCCAAACCATTTTTTGTCCTGCTACAAAATGATGGTTGGCCCCATTCTCCTATGATGGATTATGCTTCCCAATGCCATTGTTTATGCCTAGGACAGGGTGTTTAATGCAGCATTAGTGTTACTAGTTTAGATTTTATCTTTATTCTATGGCTCAGATTGTGGTTGAAAATGTCTCTATGAATTAATTAACTTCATGAAAATACGTTGAACACTGTAATTTACCCATACAGAATAATTACCCAGAAAGAATAATCCTTTTATTTCTAAAAAGACACAAAATGAAATCAAGAGATAGCAAGGTAGATGTCTTTCTCCAAAGGAGGGCTTTCTTAGCTACTATACTCTTCCTATGCTTGGGCGTAATTCAGAGTGTTGCAGCTTCAGTGAGAGACCAGAGCTCCCTTGGGATCTTACCAGGCATGATGGTCTTCTTGCAGTGGAAGCACTTGGAGGAGCACTCGTTAGAATAGCACTCCGAGCACAGCAGGCGTTCATCCTTGGCAGCAAAAGGCTTTTCCACCAAAGAGTGATTGCATTTGGCACAATTGAAGCATGCTTCATGCCAGTGTCGGCCTTTGTAACAAAGATCCTTCGAGACAGTAAATATGAGTTAACTAAATGTGCTAGTGACAGAACAGGTCATTTGATAAGACAAAACTGAACACTCTTGGGACTCTGGTGTCAGTAGTTTGTGCTGGTAACTTGAGGGAAAGTTGTCATTGATACTATTACCCATGGAGAGGAGCCTCTCTGGGGCAATTAAGAGCTAGAGCCTGGGGCTTTCTTAGTTGGTCACTAAAGACAGATGGAAAATAAACTCTTTCTTATTTCTTCAGATTTCCTCTTCCTTTTATCAACTAAAAGAGGGGTTTTTCATGGAATGATTTTTATTTTTAAGTTGTAATATCCTATTATTGTTTTAGATTAAACAAAATCTCAACACCACAAAACAAAGACAAAAAAGAAAAAGAAAAAGAGAAAAACAATAATGTGCATTGTGGGAGGAATGGGCTGTATGAGGGCCCAGTGGACTTAGGGGGGATGAGCCTGATTTGAAGTCAGAAAATACAGATTTTTGAAATCTCTACACTTCTAATGATTTATGTATTTATTCATTTATACTCTTGTCATTCCAGAAATAAACCAGCATTTTAGCTGTGTAACTCTGGGCAAATAACGTAACCTCTTTAATCTTTAGCATCTTAAACTATCTTCTAAGATCACTGTGAGGATTAAAGTAGATGTTATAGTTCATAGTGCTAAGCACAGTACCTGGTCACTGATGGTAACTTTGAAGATGCTTATATCCAGGAATAGAGCAATACAGTATTAACAGTCAATACCGAAGGAAATGAGGCATTCCAAAGCATTTCTCTGCTTGTTTGCATGCAGTCATTCTGTGAATTGAAAACCTACCTTGGAATCTGATTCGATTGGTTCTTTGCACTCTTCACAATAGTTAGAGAAGATACGATCGTAACATGAAACACAATATGGATTGTCATTCTTTAGTACATACTTCTTCCCAAGAAGTGATGCTGTGCAGTATTGACAATCAAATTGAGCAGTTGTCATTTTGGTTCAGTCCTGTGAATAAGAAAATGATTCATGTACATGAAAGCAAATTTTTATAAGATAAATTATAAAGCATTACTAGGAGCCAAACACTTGAATGAATTTATATCTTAAGCAAAAAAACAAAACACCAATTTAGGAAAATATGCTGTAGTCATGGTGACATTTGGAGTGATTTAGGAAAGGCTACTCTCCCATTTTGGCAGTTCCTGTGTGTTTTGCTAACAAAATGCAGTAAGCCTGCAGCCAGATTGTGAAAAACATCTTGTATTCATCATTCACTAACGTGAACTTCAATGAAAACGTGATATGTGTTGAAAGAGGACGGTTTCACCTCAAGGATATAAATATGAACTGTTGATAGGTCTTTCACTAACTGTCATCACTTCCTAACTTGCTGGAGAGTTCTGGAGGCAGAGTTCCTTGGAAATCACAACAGTCTGAAATGGAAGTTAATAATCAAATACACTGTCATTTTCTAGGCCATTCTTTTATTTCTCAAATCTTTATTGGGCACCTAAGGAGGGTTCTGCACATTAGTCCTCACATCTTCCTGTACTACGTACTCTCCGTTGGGACATCCTCCTTCCTTGTAGCTTGAACCTCCCCAAATATGCTGTTGACTCCCAAATCTGTAGCTAAAGCTACACTTGCCTCCTGGGCATCTCCTTTTGGATGGCCCATACTAACCTGGCCAAATACAACTCCTTAGCAGGTAGGACTTAGTCCAAGTGCTAGGTCTTTCTGGTTGCTGTTGAACAGTTGCCCAGATGTAGAATGCAGGGGAAACCATCAGTGGTAGAAAAGAGCTCTAAGCTTCTCCAGGTTTTAGGACTAAACTAAGATGTATATAGAATGGTGACTAGCAGCATTTGCTGAATGAAAAACTGATACGAAACATAGAGCCAAGGCAAGAATAAGGAAACCAGTAAAGAACAGAACATACGGATTTCAAAAGGTCTAATTAGGCATTGAACATGAGTTTTTCATTGTCACCAAAAGCACTATCACTGCTTTTCTTGGAAAATGAGATTTGTTATCTTTGGATTTACTGGAATATGTTAGGAGCTTTGAATATTTTCTAATTCTCTACCTTGGAAATTTTTTTTTTTTAATTGTAGCAAAATCAGAAAATCAGTTATTGTGATGCTTTTCACAGCATTTTAATGTTTTTATTTTTTCTAAAGATTTTTTTTTTTATTTATTCATTTGAGACACAGAGATACAGAGAGAGAGAGAGAGAGCATGAGCAGGGAGAGAGGCAGAGGGAGAGGGAGAAGCAGGCTCCCCGCTGAGCAGGGAGCCCGATGCAGGGCTCGATTCCAGGATCATGACCTGAGCCGAAGGCAGACGCTTAACCATCTGAGCCACCCAGGCGCCCCTTTCACAGCATTTTTAATGCTAGTTTTTATTTAGTACATTCAAATTGTATTCTCATACATTTTTGCCTTCTTTTATTTTAAAGATGAGGTGTCCAGCAGACTGTCTTGCTGAATATATATTGTCATTAATTCTGTGCATAACAGCTTTGCTATATTGTTCTTCACTAACAGAGAAAAGACAGGATTTAGAACATGTGGGTTTTTTTTCCCAGGAAAGATGAAAATTCATACTAGAAAGTTCCCAATGGAACATGCCAAAATTATCTGCAAGGAACATTGAATTCCCTATTTGATTAATTCCACAGAAATGTCCCTTCCAAGTGAATACAAACACACTCAAAGAGTTACCGAGGGCTTAGAAACAGGAGGAAAATAGATCTGATTCCCTTGAAAGATTTTAAAATGTGAGTTTTATTCACATTTACGGTGATCATGTGTTTATCTCTTAATAGTGAAATCAGCTTTATATACCTTTAACTTTCATCACTTAGTATGGAAAATGCCATCTTCATTATTAGTACTTACTTGGAGTTAGCTGTACATAATAGCATCATGGAGCAAGGGAACTCCCAGTCTACTTCCATTTGGTGAGGCTTTTAGTATCTTATAAAATGAAGAAGCAACTGAGGGGATTACAAAACTGGTAGTGTTTCAGCACTTTAAACACAACATTTCAATACCTATGTCTTATTTATTTTATAAATATATACATATTGATATCAAAATATATAATCAATAAATATAAATACTTGTCTAGATAAGTATCCCCATCCTAGCCACATAATAGGCCTTGCTCCATAGAAAATTCTTAACAAAATGGACCATATTTTATTATTTTTTTTGAAGAAGAAAGTTACTTCTTATTTTGTTTTTCTTTTTTTTTTTTTCTTAAAGCAGCATCAGACAGTTGGGTCGGGTGGGAACAGTCATTTCAACATCTCAAAACCCTGTGATTTTGCATTTTATAGAACTATACAGTGAGACAAGGCCTTTAGTCTAGGTCAATGTGTATTGAATCTCTACTCTGTAATATTTGAACTCCCTGCCCTCCAGAAGTCTGGATTCTCTTAGTTTAACTCTTACCTTGGTAATAGTGAACATAATTTGAGCTAAGAGAACAAACTAAATGTTCACCTTCTTATTCTTGGCTGGGGAAAATACACTGAGAAATTCAGCCCTCATTTTCATGAAGTCTCTCATTTACCTGTGGATATGTGAACCCATCCAAATAGAGGTGTGATAACCATGTACGTGATACATATTCTGCTGGAACCATGGAATTCTTAGGGAACTAACAGAAAAGAGGGTGAGGAGCTACACTATCAGGAGACCTTCCCGGGAAGACTTTAAGGAAGTTAAGCTGTGGGAACTCAGGAAGGAAGGAGGGAAGTGAGGGAGCGAGGATCAGTCCTGATTTGGCAGGAAAGGAAGGGGAAAAGACAAATAGGAGAATGGCGCGGGATCTCTTCTGAAGTTGGGAAATGGTGAGTCTTGGGAAACAAATTTTCACCTGGGTACATTCAGGATTAAAGAAGACCTTGAAACTAAAGCTTCTTAAAGCTATTTGCACTCTTAATGCAAGCAGTTCTAAATGTGGTGGGGGCAGGCAAGAGAAGCGAAAGAATGTCTCTAATCAAATCACTTTTTACCTAACCTTATTCTTTTCTAAACATCATTCTGTCCTTTTTCCTCTTCTTTATCCCTAACATTAATATTTTTAAATACTCAGGGAATAACTCTGTGTCCAGGAGAGCAGATCCAATGGTTTGCTCTTAATCACTTCCTAACAGGCAAAGCTGTACGAAAGAAGTTGAGGACCCTGTGATTCTTATCTCAGGAACCCCCATCTGAGAGCTAATTTGGCAAAGATACCGGGAAAAATTTCTCTTTCAAAGATTTTAAATCCTTTTCTTTCAAAGATCTAAAAAGCGGATCTATAATTATGAACCATAAGAAATCTTAATATTAACAATGTAACCCAACTGGATAGCATTTCATTTTTTTAGGTATGAACTCAGAAATGCTAGTATCAATATCAAGTTCTTGGCAGACTTCTTTCAAAGGGATTATATGTATCAATTAGATATATTCTAGTCAAACTTCTTTCGAAGTCATTCTGCAATTACACAATAGTTTGAGTACAGAATTTTTATCATTGCCTACTGGGGTTTTAGAAGATTGATTTAGAGATACACTGATATATCAAAGAACTGACATATCTAAAAACAAATAAATATCTCAGAAATCCAGTGTCATGACCAGACTTGACTTTCATTGTCCAGTTCCTCCTTTATTTTAGATTCTACTTAGAAAGGTGTGAGTTCATTGGCAATAGTTTCTATACCTGAGAATGCCATTTCTTAGACGTTATTTTTTAAACCAGGAATAATTTTGTGTCAAGTTATATTTTATGGTGAATTATTGATTAGAAGGCTAATGCTATGAGCAATATATCCACTTATATTTTTACTCTGCTGAGCAGAATTAATAGATTCACAAGAAATGTACTTGAGACTATGTCAAGCAGGAGGGAGGCAGGGATTTGATGCCCTGTATCTTTAATATGCTTTTGTTTGCAAGGCATCATCCATCATTCATTTATTCATGCAGTCAATCAACATTTAAGGTTTTTTTTTTTTTTTTTTTTTGCAAAGTAATCTGCCAGAAGTTATGAAGGACATAAAAGAGAGTAGATTCCAATCCTACCCTCAGAGAACTTAAAATTGAGTAGGAAGAGTAAGGACATTTTATAAATAACTAAACAAAAGTTAGGAAGTGATGAGGGGAAATGAAAGATTGTAAGAATTTAGAGCAGCAGTTCTAAACACAGAGGGTACATTAGAGTTTAAAATTTTCCAAAGTGCACCCCTACTCCACACCAATTAAATCAGAATTTCTGGAGGCAAAGAACGAGAATAAGTATTTTTCAGGCCCGAGGTGGCTCTAATGTCCAATGAGGTTTGTCCAATGGTGGTGAAAACCACCAATGTAGAGGAGGCAGAAGAATGATGACTTTTAGTTAGGAAAAATCCAGGAACAAGTTGGAGAAGGTGGAGTTGGAATGAATCATGCAGTAGATGTTATAGGTTGGCTCTCTCAACCTTGGCTTTACCCTCCTCGCTGGAGAGGTCAGGAAGCTAAAAATATTTCCTGGCCCCTCTCCAGCTGGTGTTTGGGAGGCAAATTTGGCTCTGCTAACTCAAACCATGTGTGTAAACTGGAAGATGGGAGGGATATGGAGGATATGTTCCTGCTGCTGTTGGTGCTGGCAGACTGTGTCTGAGATATGTGAGTGGTTTCTACTATTTTGAAATGCCCGGACTCAGGTTGTCCAGGGTTCAGTGACTAGATTTTTGGCTGTGAGAAACAGTTGTAATGGTATCCGTGGCAGCAGCAGCAGGTCTCTGACCTCTGGGTTACAGAGCAGAATGGATGTAGAGGTGGGCAAAGAGCAGTCGCTCCTACCCTTGGTATTTTATAGTAAAAATACTACCAATGATATCAAGTATTCCTGTTCCCTGTATTAACCACTTTGTGTAGATTATCTCCTTTAGTCATCACTTGACCCTCTAGGAGGGGTCTATTATTATTATCCCCATGAATAACATTATCCCATTAATGAAGAAACCAAAGCTTAGTGAGGCCAAGAGAACCTGGCTGGTAAAAATGCTGGATCTAGAATTCAAATCTACGCTTGTCAGAAACTGAAGCCTAGGATCTTAGCCTGTGCACACCTCTCTTTCCCTGGAGATGTGGGGAAGGGCATTTAAGATAGAACAACAGAATTAGGGTAGACATTCATACTCAGATATGTGAAGCAGGCATGGGAAGAGGCAAGGAGTTTATTCAAAGTGGCTTGCAGGGCACAAGAAGGCAAATATTGGAGGAGAAATTGGAAACATAGACTGGGCGAGATCATCAGTGGTTTAAGTTTCAACCTAGAGTTGAACATATTTTTTTCTATAGAAAAGAAAATAACTACTGATGACTGAAAATAGATGAGTGAAATGTTTTGAGCTGAGACTCATGAAAATTAATTTAAAAATAGTGATAGAAGGGGTTGGAAGATGGACATACCACAAACAGGTAAATCAATTGGGATTCCATTTGATCAACAAATATTATTGTTCTTCCTATGTAAAAAAGTGTGTTTTACATGTTTCATGGGGAATATGAAGGAGAATTTTTTTTGAGAGAGAGAGAGAGAGAGAGAGGGGTGGGGGGAGGGGCAGAGGGAGAGAGAGAATCCCAAGCAGGCTCCATGCCCAGGGTGACCTGAGTTAAAATCAAGAGTTGAACAACTTAACCGACTGAGCCACCCAGGCACCCCAGGAGAATTCTTATTGAGGAAATGATGGCCAGTCTTCCAAAACTGACAGATTACATCATGCTACAAGTTTATAAAACAAAATAAAGCAAAAACTATGAACCTCGACCAGGCTAAAAACACACACACTGAGGCATCTCAGGGTAAAACCTCTAAAAACTAAAGGCAAATAACATCTAAAATATAGGGTAAAAATATTACTTTCATTGTAACAACAAATTAAGAAGTTACTACTTCTCAATAGAAAAACATGGAAGCTAGACAATGGGAAGATAAGGTAAAAATTCTGAAAGAAATTAGGAGCCAACCTAGAAGTCTATACTCAGATAAAACAGCTTTTGATAATGAAGATAAAAAAAGACATTTTTCAGACAATCAGAAACTGAATATATCCAGAACACACCCATATTAAAATAAATGCCAAAGACCATTTTGCAGGCAAAAATGATCTCAGATTGAAGCTCAGAGATGAAGAAAGCAGTTAAAAAACAACAAAAATTGTAAATATGGAGGTATATCTAAATAAATATTGGCCTTGTGGAAGAACTTTAGCTAAAGAATTAGAAAATTTTGATAAAATGGGAAACTTCTAAGATAAATAAAACATTACAAATGATACAAGAATATAACATTTCAAACATTAAAACTGATACAAGAATATAAAATTTCTCTGATAGTTGGTAACTATCAGAGAAACTGAATTTGTTATTAAAAGCCTAGGTACCCAGTAAAATGCAAGCCCAAATGGGTTCACCAGTGAATTTTACCAAGCCTTAAGAAATAGTACCACGCCTAATAAACTATGCCAAATATTATAAACAGGAAACATGTTAATTTTGAAACATGTTATCATTAAAACTCTGATACCAAAACCGAAAACATTAGTGAAAAAAATTTATAGGCCAATTACGCTTATAATAAATAATAAATTTTGCAGTACACACAATCTCTCCTCAAATAATAACTAACTGACCCTAGTGATATGTGAAAATGTTAACCATATCATGATAGATCGCATTTATCCCAGGAATGCAATTTTGGTTAAAATTAAAAAGAGAATCACTGTATTTCACCAGATTTATCAAATAAAAGATAAAGTCATATAATTACCTTAGCAGATGCAGAAAAGGCCTTTGATGAAATTTGACTTCAATTCATAATTAAAAACTTAGTAAGCTAAGAATAAAAGGAATAAAAGGAATTTCCTCAATGTAATTAAAAAAAAAAAAACCTAGCAAACGTATTTAATGGTGAATGCTGATAGCTTTTACTCTGGGATCAGAAACAGAAAAAGAATGCCTACGATCACCACTTCTATTCAGTTTTGTGTGAGAAGTCCTGGCCGGTACACTAAGATGAGAAAAAGGAAAATATCAGAATTGAAAGGGAACAAATAAAATGTCATTATTTGCTACTGACTGAGTTTTGTGTGAAGAGAATCCAGATGATTTTATAATAAACAATTAGAATTTGTAAGTGGGTTAATAGAGTTGCTGGATAAAACGTCTATATATAAAAATCTAATTCTTATAACAACAAACAGAAAATGAAGTTTAAAACATATATCATTTTTGGTACCATTAAAAAGCCCTCAAATACCTTGTAATAAATCTAATAAGCATGTGTGAGAACACTACACTGAACGCTTTGAAGGAATATAAAGAAAACCTGAGTGAGTGGAAAGATAAGCTATGTTCATAGACTTGGAAACTCACTATTGTGAAGGTGGTATTTCTTTTCTAACCCTTTTAGAATATAAGAAGATATCTTTATTAACTTGTAATAGGGAAAAATTTCTTAAGGCAGCCACATAGGAAAAATTTAATAAATTGGACTACATTAAACTGAAGACCACTATTTTAAAAAAATTCAAGATAAGAGAGTGAAAATAAGAACCACAGAATCAGAGAAGGTATTGTAACTCATGAACCAACAAAGGAGTCATATCCAGAACACAAAGAAATTCTACAAATCAATAAGGAAAACATGGACAATCCAATAAAGGTGCAAAAGGCTTGACTAGATATTACACAAAAGAGGATATCCAAATACTAAGAAACATGAGACTGTGTTCAATCTCATTATCATTGAAAGGCAGCAAGTTCCTTGATACAAAATCAATACACAAAAATCAACAGAATCCTTATACACCAGAAATACAATGTTAAAAAATACCATGTTTGAAAACAATAAAAATAATACTGGTATTAAATATAACACCATATATCTACACTTTATGATAGTGGGAACACTTATCATATGAAATCTCAAAACTTAAAGTCATTAAGGAAATGTAGTTTAGAACTGGATAAACCTGATATGAGGAATTCTTAATCTCAGGAAACAAACTGAGGGTTACTGGAGTGGTGGGGGTGGGAGGGATGGGGGTGGCTGGGTGATAGACATTGGGGAGGGTATGTGCTATGGTGAGCGCTGTGAATTGTGTAAGACTGTTGAATCACAGACCTGTACCTCTGAAACAAATAATACGTTATATGTTAAAAAAAGAAGAAAAAGATAATAGGAAGGGAAAAATGAGGCGGGAGAATTCGGAGGGGGAGATGAACCATGAGAGACTATGGACTCAGAAATAAACTGAGGGTTCTAGAGGGGAGGGGAGGTTGGGGGGATGGGTGAGCCTGGTGATGGGTATTAAAGAGGGGACGTACTGCATGGAGCACTGGGTGTCATACGCAAACAATGAATCATGGAACACTACATCAAAAACTAATGATGTATGGTGATTAATATAACATAAAAAAAAAAAGAACTGGATAAACCAAGAGACGGGTGTAATAGAATGGAGAACCAAATCAGATGTGAAACAAATCATAACCAAATCATATCAGATAAATATGATGTATTTATTTTTGATATATTTATATTTATAAATATTGATATATTTGACATATAAAGAATGATATTTCAGTTTAATGGGAGTAAAAAAATTATTCAACAAATGGTCCTGGAATAATTGGTTACTTATATGGTGAAAAATTAGGTTGGAGCCCTACCTTATACTATACTCAAACAATTCCATCACCAATATGAAAAGCAAAACTAAAATATAAGAGTAAATTTCTATGACCTCAAGCTAGTGAAAGTTTTTGAAAAGATGCAAAAACACAAACCATGAATGAGCAGATTGACAATTTGGAAAAAAAAATTGGTCATTGAAAGAAAGACACTATTAAAAGAAAAGAGAACCACAAAATGACAGGTTAAGAGATGATATTTGCTACATATATAACTGACAAAGGATTAGAATACAGAATATATAAAACACTCCCATGAATCAATAAGAATTAAAAATAAGCTATTGGAAAAATGGGCAAAAGATATATGCAAATATTTTTCTTTTTTAAATGACAGGTATTTTAAAGAGGGCTGAATCTATTCCATGGAATTGGATTTGATCTGTTTAGCAAACCATAATGAAATACATTTACACTCATAAAGTCAGAAAAAATGAACAAGTCTGACAATATCAAATACTGGTGAGGATAAGGAGCAACAGAAGCTCACACACTGAAAATAAAAGTGAAAGATGGACAGATAAAATTACTCTGAAAAACAGTATTTCATAATATTGTAAAGTTGAACATGTACCTTTTGTATGACTCAGCAATTTCACCCATTAAGTGTGTAAATCATAAAATCTTGCAGAGATCATATGCAAGAATGCTCATAGCAGCATAGTTTATAGTAGCCATGACAGGAAACTCTGAATAGCTATCAAAGGGAAAATAGATACAGAAGTAGACGTATGGTCATACAGATGAATTGCAGGTAATTCATCTTCATAGATAAAATTTACAATATCGAGTGAAGCAAGTAGTTTGCAAAAAAGTAAATACACTTTTATAAAGTTCAAGAACAGCCCAAACTGATTATTAGGAATTATAATAAATAGGTTAATATATTAAAAATACATGTTAGTATGTTAGTTAACATGTTATTAAACATAATAAATATATATTATTCAAGCTATTTTAAAAAGCGTGATGATGGTAAACACAAAAATCAAGATGCAATTTAAGATTATCTAACTTCTGGAATTAGATGGGTATTGAGAAGTTGCAAAGACGTTTTCAAATATGTAGGATCTAGGTATTTACCCAAAGGATACAAAAAAATATTGATTCAAAGGGATACATACACATATAGCAAAATTATCAACAATAGCCAAAACATGGAAAGAGCCCAAATGTCCATTGATTGATGAATGGATAAAGAGGTTATGGTATATATAAACAATGGAATATTACTCAGCCATCAGAAAGGATGAAATCATGCCTTTTGAATGACATGGATGGAGTTAGAGTGTTTTATGCTAAGCAAAATAAATCAGTCGGAGAAAGACAAACACCATACGATTTCACTCACATGTGGAATTTAAGAAATGAAACAGATGAACATAGGGGAACAAAAAAAGAGAGAGGCAAACCATAAAACAGACTCTTACCTGTAGAGAACAAACTGAGGGTTGCTCAGGGGAGGTGGGTGGGGAATGGATTAAATGGGTGACAGGGATTAAGGAGGGCACGTGATTGAGCACTGGATACTATGTGTAAGTGATGATTCACTAAATTCTACTCCCGAAACTAATATTACTATATCTTAACTAACTGCAATTTAAATAAAAACTTGAAACTACAAAAAAAATCCACACAAATTGATAGGAAATGTTTGATTTCTTAGACTAAGTTGCTATTGTACTTTGCATATAAATTAGAAATATTCTTTCCTATATGTGAAATGCTTATTTTTTTTAGAGATTTCAAAAAATGAGTTGAGGATAAATAAGTAGAGTAGTATGTATTAAACAATTCTTTCTTATGTTTGTCAAAAGAGAAATAATCCACAAGGGTGTAGCAATATCTAGAGAAAGGTTTTGCATGCTGATGGTGGTCATGGAAGTTGTCTAAACAAGGAAGATTTGCATGTGGACTGAATCAAAAGAGACCTTAGGGAGACCATTTTATTTCATTTTTTATTTTTTAAAGATTTTATGTATTTATTTGAGAAAGAGAGAGATTGTGCACCAGTGGGGGAAGGGGCAAGAGGGAGAGGGAGAAGCAGACTCCCCGCTGAGCAGGGAGCCCAATGTGGGGCTTGATCCCAGGACCCTGAGATCATGACCTGAGCCAAAGGCAGATGCTTAACTGACTGAGCCATGCAGGCACCCAGAGGGGGACCATTTTAGATGCAAGAGAGGGGAGAAGTTCTCTCTCTCTCATACACTCTCTCTCAGTACCATGAAAAGTGCAAAGCAAAGACATGGTTACAATATGCATGAGCTTTGTGCATGAACATTGTACAAATCAAGGACAACCTGTATGTATCTTATTACTCTCCAGTCATGGATTACAAGTTTCAAATGTGAGAGGACTTTTCCTTCCTATGGTGGAGTTGAAATGTACAAGGATATAATTTGAGCCTTCTGGCTTCCAGTAACATCTCTATTGTCGGTGTATTTTTGAGGAATTTTATTTATTGGGGTAGTTGAATTACCATATATTTTTTATTCTAAATATCAATTATAACTTACATTGTTTTGATAACAGCTTTTTGTTCCTTATGGAGGCAGGTGATAATGTATAAAATCCTCACATTGATTATAATTCTTAAAATAGAGGATATACAATAAATGGTATTTAAGATTACTTCTGTCTCTAATACATGATCTGTAAATTTTGCTAAATAGATGCAAATCATGCCATAACTACTACTTTTGCACATATGTAAAAGTGCACAGTTCTTTAATTCAAAGTTTACTGGGATTTCTGGCTTAATTCCCATCCAGCTATTCAAAACAGCTTCACTCAGTCTATATAAATACATCTCTGCTCCTAGGAGAGTGCTGAGGACTATTTCAATTGCCCAGGCAGGCTTTCATTGATTCAGTAAAGTAGATGTGTTTCTGCTTTTCTTTGGGGAAGAACTTGGGGAGAAACTAAATCTAAATGGTGTAAGGAGTATTAAAATCCTCTTGGAAAGTGTTAGTATAAAATGTTTAAGTCTTTGAAGTTTCTGACTGATATACCAAACTTCAATGGAAACAGAAACTGGATGAAGAATCTTAATTCAAACTATAGTTAACTGAATTTACCTGTGATTTTCCCATTTTGGATTTAAATTTGAATTGTTGCTCTGATGGCCAGTCAGGAGCATTTTGGAAACCTCATTGAACAAAGTATATTCCTCTATGCTCTATGGTTATAGAAACCATCTACAGTGCATAGTTAGAAATCACCTAGTTTCCTGAGGCAACTGTTTCCATCATTCTCCTCTCCTCCCTCCCTGCCCGCACCCCCTATCTGTGTTTATCGGGTACCACATCCTGTTAATCCCACTTCAGAAGCATCCCTTAAATCTTAGTTTAGGCCCTCCTCATATCTACGATGGGTCATAGTTTACATCGCTCTGAAGAGATTATTAAAGATTTCTTCCTCTATTGAGCGGAACCAAGCACATTTCTACTACATGACTTTTGTTCTCTAATGATAAGCTCAATTTCCTCTAGGGAGTTCTAGAACATCCTCCACATGCTCAAGAAGAATCTTTCTCAACCTCCTCTGATCATCTCCCCTCACTGGAAAAAACCTCCAGCAGCTCATTTTTGATTATACACTGAAGTCTAAACTCCATTAGTTAGCATAAAGACCCTTTATGCTATGCTTTAAAGAACCTTGCTACTGTTCCCCTTCGCTCCAGCCCTTTCCAGACCCAGCACTGCCCAACACACCCTCATGCCACCTATGCTTTAGCCACACCAGCGACTCCCTATTCTTCAAATACACTACACCCATTTGTGCGGTTGAGCGTCCACCTGTGGCTTTTCTGTTCCCTAACCTTCAGCTGAAATCAAGAGTCGATTGCTTAACCTATTAGCAGTTTTTGAGCCGTTGGGTTGTCTTCAATTGTCTGTTGGAAGTTACACCAGGCTTTTTGGGTCTGTGCACAACATTTTGAGACAAACCATGTCTTTACCAGGATCGCAAGATCTTTGTCTTCTGAGATCTCTGATGTTAGCCGAAATGCTGTTTGAGTGAGTGACTGAATTTGACAGAGTTTAAGGGAGTTAAATGAGATATATGAAAAAGTAAATCTTCCAAAGTCTGTGTAAACTAGGCCAGATGGGGTAAGTATATGTTTTACAGCAGAAGAAATTAAAATGCACATATTTTAAAAATATGAAGGAGTTTGGATAACTCATAAAGAAGTTCTACTTTTAGGGTTTTTTTTCTTTTCCTGGTTCTGAGGGTTGAGTTGAGCAGACCTGCATGTACTTCCTTAGCTGTTTTTGCTTGTAACCCAAGACAGAACATACTGAGAACTAGGTTAGAATCCAGAAGCTGTAGAATCTTGCCCTGGTTGCTTGAGCACTAGCGTATAACTTAGCCACTGTTGTAGAAACCATTTAACCTTTCTGGCCCTTATGTTCCTTAACTATAAATGAGAACAATAATAGCTGCTCACGATCCCACCCAAGTATCAACTGAGATGTAAGAATGGAAAAGTCATGGGTAAATCGGCTGTAGGTATACTTGACGGAAAATGCACAATTATAACTGTAGTTCCCATTTTGAAGAAGGAGTCTATTTTCTTCCCCCCTCAAACACTACTTTTTAAAAAATCAACAAACAATTTTAAAAATAACTGAAGCCATAACTTCAGGCCATCAATCAAAAATAACCTAAAACAAGCATCATAGAATTGTGGTGGAATGTTTGATATTAGTCTCTAGGGACATATTTGCAAACCCAGTTTGTTGGAAGCTGAATGTCTTGTGTGGAGAGGTCAAATACAAATTCTCCTGAGAGCTGATGAACTACTCTCCCATGAAACAAAACAGCTGACTAAAGCTTTCCATCTGGTTAATTTGTTCTATGGATACTAACAAAGAAAAAAAAATGCTTCGATGGCTTTCTTGGAGGGATTACATTCCGAATCATTTAATTATAGGAGCTATTACTGAAATAGTGATAAATATACCATGGTAATATATAACTATATTTTATTAAACATTATATTCTTTAAAAATAAAAGAAGTAGAAGTCTTATAAAATATATAGGTTTGATTTGATACCATCCTTGATTTCTTTTTTTCCTCACTGGGGTATAAGAAAATTGTCAAGACCAAAAAAATACTCCTTTTAAGATGAAACTGAATTATCTAAATCTCTGTCTATTCAGATCCCAATTTTCTGTTTTTAAATTCATCATTAAGTTTGCTTCTACAATTTTGATCACAAAGGAACCACAAGCCTTTCAGTGTAAGTTGAATTTTCTACTTCCTGCAAAATTGCTATTATTTCTGGAAAAGGTGTGTTGGAAGAGAAGATCCAGTTCCTAGGTTGACTTAGGGTCTCCTCAAAGTCTTGTTTGAAGTTCTGATTAAGTGCAGGGTTTGGTATACATAGGGACAGCACTAAAAGAGACAATTTATCTAAAAGTATTTAGCATAGGGTCAACACATGGTAGGGGCAGGGTGAATGTTTCTTGTATATGAACCCCCCAGGTCAACCCCATTTCCTACAGATGGAGTCTGTGAGGACACTGCACATCTAATATAAATATTAGAAAGTATTCCCCCGGCCTCCTCTCTATGCTTTTTTGGGAAATTCAACAAATACTCTATGGAACTCCTCAAGGGTAGTAAATATATCAGTTTGTTTTGTTGATCTTCCTTTCATCTGAAGATCACCTTCATCATACTTATTAACTACCACCAGTATGTAAACACTAGTAGCTGTTTTCTGAGGGAAGGGAATCAAGGGAGCTCCCTTGATTCATCTATTTAACATGGTTTCTATCTGCTTCCCCTTGCATCTAATGACAAATACAAGCTTATTTAGCAAGAAGAGTGATCTGCCATTGTAAAAACTAAGTCTACTGAGGAAGGACTGAATCTGGAACGTCGGCCATGCCTCTAACACACACTAATCAGCTGAGTCACCCCCACAGGGGCAGCTGTTTGAGTGCACGAGATCACATGAAAAATATGCTACGGTCTGGGGAATAGACTTCATCAGAGAGGAAATACAGTGTCTTTTGTACCTTTTTTTCTTTCCATTTTTGAGTTCAATATCATGTGTTACAAAAAGATTGTGAATTGTTCGCTGTAAAGCCAAGATGGCTATTTTATTGTCCCGAATGTTTTAAAATAAACTCTAATTTCCCTCCATAATTAGTGATGAGAAAGCTCAATCCTTACTCAATTAATTCATCTTAAGAGGATGACAAACATGTTCAATTTAAGCAGGTTAGCTTAATACCATGGATTCAGGCACTTTGCCGAGTACTCCAATCATCACAGGATAGTCGATTCATTTGAACCCTATAAAATCTTGAAAAACTAACAGTACATACTCATAATATAAGAGAATCAACCAAAAAAATACTTTCTATGATTTTCTTTTAAACAAATATGTTTTTAAATATAAGAAATAAACCATCTATATTCTGATAAAACAGTATTAGAAACTATCCAAGAAAATGAAGAGTGTTCTTTATTTGGAAGGTGGCCAATATAAAATGATAGATGTATTCTTTATCTAATAGAGCCTATAAAGTAGTTTTTTAAATCCATGACTTACCTAAATGACAACTCCAGTTAAACAAATTAGTTAGGAAGAACTTTTAGACATTCAACTAAGAGCAATAAATAAGATTTCACAACCAATCATATAATTCTTTCCTGAGAATAAGCCAAGTCTAACCATACAATATATTGACTTTCATATATCCTGGCATTAATGTGCATTATAGCTTCTGTTGGTTTATGATCTTCAAATTCATAAAACACAATGCTGAAAGAAGAGTTCCTTTTTGAACTTTCTGAAATGAGGACAGCCTGTCAACAAGTTCTCTTTCACCTTGGACTTAAAGCTCGCAGACATTTCTGAATTTTAAGATATATAAAAGCACATTTGTAAATTGTATTATGAATGTTTAATGAATACCCTTTGTGTTTCTCTTAGACATTGTTTATATTCTACCTTATATTATAAATGTTCTGGAGGTTTGTTGTATTTCTTATAACCATAATATAAGTTCACTGAGAGCATCCACTGGGTCTTACTCATTTCTGCACTCTATTTGAAGCCTAGCGGTGCCCCGTACTTACTGGGTGACCTTTAAAAATGTCTTGGATAAAACTGATGGTAATAAGCCTAGTGATGGGTATTAAAGAGGGCACGTTCTGCATGGAGCACTGGGTGTTATGCACAAACAATGAATCATGGAACACTACATCTAAAACTAATGATGTAATGTATGGGGATTAACATAACAATAAAAAATAAAAAAAAAACTGATGGTAATAATTAAAGGATTTCTACATTATTGAAAGTGATAATGGCTCAAGATCAGGAAAATAAGCTGTAGCACCTCCAGTCTTAGAATCTTCTGCTGTGGGGATGGGGGTGGGGGTGGGGGCGGCACATCACATGATTCCCCAGTGACTGGAAGCTCTCTTCAAGTATCTTTTCCTTGATTTCTGGAGTGGAGGCTCCAGATACTCTTTCTTTTCCTCGGAACTAATAGGCCAAATCAAAGGATAACAAGGGTCCTATCTCTTTGCGGTTGTACCAGCAGTTTTGCAGATGATGGTAGACGTGGAGTAGGTATTTGCTGTCTCTTTGGATCTTTTTATTCTGTGTTCAAAATTAGTAGTTCCTGCAGCTTTTTGACTCCTACTGAGCCTATTGAGGGCTGGGGAGGGGAGGGCTGGACCTTGGATGGGAGGAGCTCTGCCTGGTCCTTCACAGATGTGGGGAGGACTCAGTCCCAAGCACTTCTGTGAAGCCCAACGGCCTGTTACTAAGGGCTGGTGCTAAGGCATATGCACCCCTTGTCATACGCACGACATTTCTAAACTATCACCAAATTCTTTAATTAATTATTTTTTAAAAAAGAATATTTATTTGAGAGAGAGTGAGAGTGAGAACAAGAGAGAAAGAGAGAGAGTGAGAGCAAGAGAGAAAGAGAAAGAGAGAGAGAGAAGCAGACTCCCTGCTGACCAGAGGGCCTGACGCAAAGCTCGATCCCAGGACCCTGGGATCATGACCTGAGCCAAAGGCAGACGCTTAACCGACTGAGCCACCCAGGCACACCTATCACCACATTCTTAACTTTCAGTTGATTTTTTGGGACAGATAACAGTACACTTTATAAAACCACTCAGTTACTAGCATCCTAATTTTTGGCATTTTGGCAACACCAAAATACATATATGGTAAAAAAAATGGCATTTATATTCTGCCTTGCAAAATAGAATATTGTAAATGATGTCCATAAATGGTGCTTTAGAGCAAATGAGATAATACATATCAAAATATCTTAAAAACAATCATGAGTTATGCAAGTATAAACACTGCTGAGGAGGAAAGTATATAGGAAATAGAGTAATTATAGGTGGAAAATGACAAATTTTAAGAATATTTACAATTTGTTATCCTAATAGTGTTATAGTATTTGGTATTGGTCAAAACCAATCTTGGCTTCTTAGCAAGTGACATTTCACTTAAATAATACTTAGAGTCAGGGCGTCAGGGTGACTCGGTCATTTAAGCATCCGACTCTTGATTTTGGCTCAGGTCATGATCTCAGGGTCATGAGATTGAGTGCTGTATGGCCAGGCTCAGTTCTGGGCGTGGAGCCTGCTTAGGATTCTCTCTCTCCCCCTGCCTCTCTTCCCCCTTCCATGACGCCCCCCATCCATTCACACTATCTCTCAAAAAAAAAAGAAAAAGAAAAAGAAACAAAAAAAAAAAACCTCCCAAAAGAACAAA
Organism: Halichoerus grypus; assembly: GCF_964656455.1. Lineage (NCBI taxonomy): Eukaryota > Metazoa > Chordata > Mammalia > Carnivora > Phocidae > Halichoerus > Halichoerus grypus. Next base: position 62,545,280 of record NC_135720.1, read on the forward strand.
CTTGGAGTCATTCTTGGAGAAACCACAAGACAGAGTGTAATGAATAGACAGGGAAGATTTATTTTTCACTATTTAGTGAGATTTACTTTTCACTGTCTATATAGCCCTTTGTACCTTTTGAATTTTGTTCCAAATGCATGTGCGGTCTATTTTAAAAATTAAATAAAATGTTAACACAAATCAAAAGACTAAATTTATTTCACCTGACTCTCTTGTTCCTAATCATAGAATATAAGAACTAGAAGAGATAGATGAGTTACTACTCATTTTACAGATATGGAAACTACATTCTGAAGATAGTATCCATTGCTATTTTCCAGAAAGATTAGGAAAAATGGAATATATCTTCCAAATAAAATTTTGTAAGCACTTAATAGAAAATACCCACATTGCTAATCAAAATTAATTTTTTATATATCACACACTACTTTATTACCACATCTGTCATTTGCATGAATTTTAACAAGCTTCTTTTAGATTAGATTACTGCTTTGTAATGAGTGACCTATACGGGACCAGGTTGTTAAATAAACATGAAAGATTTTCTTTAAGATCGGCCAAAATTGGGTGCTAGTTTAGTGACCCACTTAAAGGAATCTTACACTTACCACCATTTTGGTAATTTTTTACAATTTGTTTCTCAGCTCTGCTCTGTATGACCTTGTTCTCTCAAGGAGGAAGAAAGAATTAACTTCCACCCTCCAATAAATTAGTTGCACAACCAGTCTTTCTTATAATAGTTTACTAAAAAAAAAAAAAAAGTCAACCATTAGAACTAGGCGGGGAAGGAGGGAGGAGGGGGACCCCAGAAGAGAGTTTTGGGAAACTCAGGAAAAGGAATCCCCTCTGGGTACAGTCAGATATTTAGAGATAAATCCTCTTAGTGCCACGGTTATTTTGATATTTTTCCTTCCCTGTAAAAGCATGCTTCTCATCCAATCCCATTTTGACAGAACCACTAAATCTAGGAGCTGGGAGGGATTTTTGAAATTCCTTAGTTTGTTCCTCTCATCTAACAAGTGAGAAAAACTGAAGTTCGGGCAGGCACATTGACTGTTTTTTGAAAGCTGACAAAGTGGTTTGTGGAAAAGCTTCCGCCGGAGTTCAGATTTCCGGCTGCTAATGGAAGCCATTTCATATATAGATGGGCAAAAAGCTTGTATGGAGTGACGGCTTTGGTTACTGCTGTGATTTTGTCCCAAGGCGAAAAAAATGAAAGCTCTCCTTATTTGTATCTGGCACTTCAGGTTTGAATTACTGACCAGGTAACCACCTCACATGAGTAAGCAGAGAGGTTCACTCCGTAGCTCAAGCCGAGCTGCCATTAGCTGTGGAAAACAAACCGGTTATCCTCAAAAGCAAGTACATGTCCCCTCCAACATTCAAGGCGATTCAATTTCTATTGGGTTTTTATTTATTATAGTTATTATTGGTTCACTCTGAAATTGGGGAGAAAAATCCAAAACCACATTTGGTTTTATTTTCTGGATCCTCACCTAAAAAAAAATGAGGTAGCGACGTGTGTATGTGTGGTTTGTATATTTGTGTGTATGTGAATACATGTGGGTATGTGTGCAGTGTGGCTTGTGTTTGGGTTGGGGGATGTAGGGCGGGTGGTGGAAGTTGATGTTAAACTAGTTTTTCTAGTATTTCTGCCTGAAGCTAAATAATCTTCTTCCTGCAAGAATGTGATTTAAAAAGACACAAGGCAGAACTGTATCCTGTACTTTGGTGATAACAATAATCAATAATTTCAAATTACTCTCTTGACAGTTCAGAATTTGTTGGTGATGGAGGGGGTGACCATTTGAGCTGTTGTATGGTGATATTTAAAACCAGCTTTTTTTTTTTTTAAAGATTTTATTTATTTATTTGAGAGAGAGAGAGAGAGCACAAGAGGGGGGAGCGGGAGAGGGGGAAGCAGACTCCCTGCTGAGCAGGGAGCCTGATGCGGGACTCGATCCCGGGACTCCAGGATCATGACCTGAGCAGAAGGCAGTCGCTTAACCAACTGAGCCACCCAGGCGCCCAAAACCAGCTTTCATTTAATTTTTATCTGTTCTCAGTCTTAAAGATTTAGATAAAGTTGGTTCTCGGCATCTATCAAAGGAAAATGACCACAGTCAAAATGCTCACAGCCTCACTGGGCAACTGTGGTTTACACCTACACGATGTGTTGATCCCAGGTTGCTCGTGCTAATTTTGGAGGTAAAGTAAATGGGAAAATCTGTTATTATTCCCTTGGAAACCAAATGTTCACAGTATTAGCTGACAAATATTGGTTATGATTCAGCGTTATTTTCATTTTCACCCGAAGCCTCACTCGGTGTGTGAATTTTTAAGGCACGCCAATGTGTCACACACACAGGGGCAGAGACCTCTCCTGCCTGGTTCAGGGCTGTGTCCCTGGCACCTAAAACGGAGCTTGGCTCAAGTATGTGTTGAATGAATGCAGGAAGAAAGAAGTCAGATGTTTGGCCACAGAATCTTAAAGATTTAGGCCAAAGAGCCACTTTCCTCTTGTTTTCTAAATAGAGACCAATCCAGAGTCTTTGGATGACTTGTGTTTGAATCATGCTACTTTCTGTGACTTTCATAATCCAAGCTCATTAACATAGCATTCCAGACCTTTCATAATCTGGCTTTTTCAATTTTAAACCCAACAATATCCAACAGCTCTCTGAACACAGTGTACTTTAGTTCTGTGGGTTTCACAAAGAGCCTTGGAGTGCCAACTTGGGCCATCCACCGTGCTTGGCAGTGAAGGTCAAACAGATCTCCCCTGTGAAAAGCTTCCATCCTGGCGTGGGAGAGACTCACAGAAAATTTCATTACCCATGACCCTTCCACCGGATGAAGAACCTGACTCTTAAGTTCTCACGGCTCTCAGTACTCCTCACATACAGTTGGCCTTAGCTCTAGTTCATCATCTTTCCTGCTCAACAGTAAACTTCAGGCGGGACAGATGCTCTGTTCCCACCGGACTCCTGCTGTCTAGCATCATACCAGCATATGCTGAGTACTCAGTAAATATTGCGGATGGAAGGAATGAGGGCAGAAAGGAGAGACGACATGCAGAGATACTTGGACAAATGCATGGAGCGCTCTGGAAATTTCAGGAAATTTCTAGAAAACTTCAAGTAAAGCTTCTTCTAGAGCTGTGTTGTGAAGGTTGAGTAAGGCTAGCTTCTAGGAAAAGGTGGGGGAAGGTTCCTAGGCAGTGGGGAGTCCACACAGCTGTGGAGGTGGTGCGTAGCATGCTGAGGGCTGTGGGCAACAAGCCAGGGAGCACTTGAAAGACCACACCTGGAGGGCAGCATTTCGACCATAGTTGGACAAGAGAAAAGTCACTTAGAAACAAAGTATTTTTACATGTCAGAGCTTTAAAAACTCAACTATACATTGCTATGAATATATTTAGCCTACTGTTTTGCTCTTGGTCAACTGAAGACCACGCTTTGTAAAAGCAGGTCTGTGACATACACTGTTAACTAAAAATCTCTGACTTGGCATTTCTGCAAGTCACCTCGATGACTTAAATTTATAAGAAGCCAAGAATGCTTTTTTGAATTAAAAATCATGAGAAAAAAAAAATCATATGCGAGCTCTCATTTCCTCAGGTTTCTATACTTGTCATTTAAAGGACTTCTTCTTTTGAAATTATGTGGATAAAACGTTCCCCCCCCCCCCCCCCCGGCTCTCTGATCCTGTTACACTTGAGGAGTCACTTAACTGAGAAGTAACTGGGCAAAGGGGTCCTCTCCAGGGTAACCCACTTTCTCCCCACCACTCTAGTGGAAATTGCCGGTGCACGGGCCTCAACTCTGCTCCTCTCGCTGGAGGCAGCCCACTGCAGCCGCTCAGCCCCACGAAGGAGCGCGGCTACTGCGGGAGCCCACGTGCTCTTCCCGCCCTGGGCTGGGAGGGGCAGTCTTTGGAAAAAAAACCTTTTCCAATTCAGCTTTAATAATAATAAAATTGATAATAAGTCAGTTCACATATGACACCTGTGTCTACTTCGCAATTGTCTTAGAACTCAAAAAGTCGAGATACACGATTAAGTGGAGCTTTCAAATCCACACATATGTTGCAATAAAGGTGGTTTCATTCTTCAGTCTGTTTGTTGTATTGTGTGAATGTGTATGTGGGGAAAGGGGAGGAGGGAGAGACAGTAATACATATACCAGCTTTTATTAACCAGGATGTTGAAAATTAGGATTTTCTGGTTATGCTAGCTTTGTAGTTCAAAACTTAAAAACAAAATGAAGGAATGATTAGCATTATTTCTAAGCTCTTGGTTCAGTCGAAAAACAAACAAAACAATAAATATTCTAATTACTTTGATCAGAAATTCTTATTTTTAGTGTGTTTGGGAATGTGACTTAACTATTTTCTCTTTAGGTCATAGTTTATAAGGTTTTGGATTTCAAGTATCAGTTTCCCAGGTGCAATTCTGGTAATGGCATACTTTTATTTCTATTAATCAATTTTTTCAGGTCATTTGGGGTTTAATTGAATAATGTCATAAGTAAAATATCAATATGTGTTTTAATAATGATTTATGGTTGGGGCGCCTGGGTGGCTCAGTTGGTTGTGTCTGCCTTAGGCTCAGGTCACGATCTCAGGGTCCTGGGATGGAGCCCCTGTGGGTTGTGGTGGGGCTCCCTGCTCAGTGGGGAGAGGGGGCGAGCCTGCTTCTCCCTTCTCCCCTCTGTGCCTCCCACCCCCCCACTTCTGTGCATGCTCACTCTCTCTCATATAAATGAATAAAATCTTTAAAAAAAAGATTTATGGCTTACAAAGCTCTTTCATGTATATTATCTGAAACAGTGATTTTTAAACATTTTAGTTTCAGAATTTATTTAGCATCTAATGAAAGCTATTTACCTCTTCTTAAGAATATATGCATATACATGTGTTCACAGAAGCTTCTCAAACCTGGTGAAGCCAGTGTTCTTGGAACCAGGCTTCAGATTAGAGGTTGCCTTCTTGAGCCCAAGGACCAAAATCTAGCCACTGCCTGTGTTTGTATGGCCTGAGACCGAAACATAGCTTTTACATTTTTAAATGATGAAAAAAAACATAAACCCAAAAGAAGAATACAATGTTTTGACATGTGAAATAATAGGAAATTTAAATTTCAGTGTCCATAAGTAAAGTTTTATTGGAACATGGCCACACTCTTCCATTTATATACACTCTGTGGCTGCTTTATTTTATTTAAGATTTTATTTTTATTTTAAGTAATCTCTATATTTACTGTCTGGCCCTTTACAAAGAATGTTTACTGATCCCTGATGTAAAGTTTCAAAGTATATTTTGTGTTTTTTAGTTCTATTTTGTTGACTGTTAAATTATGCTTAAGTTGGGGATTTGAAAAGGACTTCTACATGCTGCTTAAAAGAATATGAAATTATTTACTAAATGACTTTTAAAATAGTACTAGAAATCATTAATATGGTGTTTGGAAAAGAATTTAATGACATGGCAAATGGTTCTGATATTGCTTTAATTGTAAAAAAAGAGTATGAAGTGAATAATCAGTGTGATCTCAACCACATAAATACTATTAAAGAGTAGAAAACAAGTTTAGAAGAAAATACACTCAAATGCTAGGCCTCTTGATTGAAGTTATGGATTTTTTTAAAACATTTTTACTGTTCAGTACTTTATAGAAATTGTACAACGTATCACTTTGATAATAAGAGAAATAAAATATTGAATAAAATTAAGAGTACAGTTGTTTAATTAAAAAAAACTCTCAAAGATTAGAATCTTCTGTGATAGTATAACTATAAAAATGTTCAAGAGAACAGATTAATAGAGTGAATGTAATTATAGGATCAGAAATAATTTTTAAAAATTAAATCTTACTTCATTTAGATAGCATGACAGCTTGGCGTCAGATGCTTTTTTTCTTTCCTCCATGCAAATTATACCCACAATCTGCTAAAGAAGTGTTGATCTTTATGTTAAGACACAATTTTCCACAAATTTGAAGCATTGTTAGTTCTATACTGAGAGGCATTTGGTCAAAATTTATGATAGACCATTCCTTGTTCAAAGGAGACTCAGGAAATGGTCATCAACATAATTCAGATATTCATGCTCTAAAGAAAACTGAACACTTTGACCAGTTTTTCTGTAGGTGCTATACTGGCTTGGTCTACTTGATGAATGAATGAGTGAATATATGAATAAATGAATTACCTTTATGTGTGACTTTTTGGCTCTGTAGGACAACTATTAATACTCTTTTAAAACATACTAGGAGTAACATGACCATGTTAATTAAATTGTTTTATGAACAGCTGTAAGGAAAAGGAATCATTAAAGGGAACAGGATCAAGCTGGGAGACAGGAACCCCAGAAGCCTATTCCCCACCATCTTCAGGGCTATAATTGTGATTAAATCACAAATAAACCCAGAAAGTGTATTCTTAAATAACATAATGAATCTGATACATCAAAGTGATCTACTGAAAAATAAAACTCCGGATCCATTTGGTGAATATTGCTCTGGCAAAATGAACAAGCAAAGGAGTATCTCAAATCTTTGCTAGTAGCAGCAGAATTGTAACAGAAGAATTTGAGAAAAAATAAAAATAAAATATGACTACTGTTACTATTACTCTAATACAAAATTCTACAAAATAGGTGTTTTTATTCCATCTTTAAGGCAAGGAGGCAAACTCATCTGCCTGAGTTCACAGGGGACTCAACATGGACCAGATTTCAAAACCTTGACTCTCTTCTCTGTATCACACTATCACCATTTCACGGACTTATTAGCCTTGTTTATTTTATGAATTTAAAACTTTTTTTCTCCTTTCCAGTGTGTTAACAGTCCAACCCAGAAGCAGCATTTGGAGGGTTACATCCAAAATTTCCCTTTTCTCAAACCAGATCTTAAATCTTTCTGTTCCCTGTCTCCACTTCTCATTTTACAGGTCTTTGGAAATGTGTCTATAAAATGTATTCATTCTTTACTGATCCCTGCAACCTGCAAAAGAGTGTGTGAGACACTAGAAAGTCAGCAATAATTGCCACAGTCCTTTACTCTAATGGGACAGATAGTCTTATAGGAGATACAGATAAACAAATGAAATTATAATGTGAGGCCAGAAGGCACATCGGTAATGTGAGAATACTCAAAAGTGGTATGAAATGTGGACTTGGGTGGAGGGTGGTCTGTAAGTACTTCCTGGAAGATGCAGCACCTGAGTCGAGATCTAAAAGATGAGGGTGACTGAGTTCAGTTAGGTCTGTGTACAGAGGGGTCTGCCAAAAAGTGCCTATGGGAGCTTGAAAGAAAAGAGGCATTTGCTCTATTCTTAATTTGCTGAAGGTCATTCGGTATGAGTGAGCAGTAGTTTGTGTGTGTGTGTGTGTGTGTGTGCATGCACATCAGTGCCATAGTAAAAATTGGTTTGGAGAAGAATGGAGAGGCTAAGTTATTATCATTGACTAATGATAATAATAAGTAGCACTTAACACTCTGTGCCAGGCACTGTAGCAGGTAATTTTAATATAACATGTTTATTCCTCATAACAACCCTAAGAAAAAGGTATACCATTATGATCTCCATTTTCTATACAAGGAGAAGGAGACACACAGAGGCTAAGTGACTTCTTCAAGTTCCCAGACCAAGTGAGTGACACACCTGGGACTTGAGCTCCAGCCAACCTAGCACGAGAAGCGTGGTCCTTGGACGAGTATTATCAGCTTCACCTGGAAAGCTTGTTAGACATGTAACAACTCAGGCATCAACCCAAACCTACAGAACCAGAATCTGCATTTTAACAAAGACCAGGTCCTACCCGAGCACCTTAACATTTGAAGAGATCTGTTGGTAATCCCCTAGACTCTATTGTTTCTCTTTAACCTTGAAAAGGAATCTGGACATGATCTTAAGGCCAATGGAGAGTCAGGGAAAAGTGTGAAGAAAGAGGTTGGCAAAAGTAAATGTGGTTTTAGACCAATTGTTTTAGGTCAGTTGTTCCGGCTTCAGAGAAAAGCAGTAGAAGAGGACAATTCTGGAGGCAGGGAGACCAGTGAAAGGGCTACTGTTCGCCGAGTAAAAGAAGATGGCAGCCTGAAATCGGGTGGTGGCAGTGTCAGAGGAGAGGCGTAGGTGAATGCATAAGGCAACCTTGCCAGAACTTGGAGATTCTTTGGGTCTCCAAAGATATATGAATGGAGGGAGGAGAGGAGTTAGTTCCCCCAAATTTCTGACTTGAGCAACTGGTTTCATCATGGTGTCATTTACTATATAAGAGTATACTTGAGGGAAGTAGAGTGGGGAGCAGGAGAGGGAAATGATGAATTTACTTTTAGACTAAATCATGAGATTTGAGACTTTGGGGCAGCCAAGTAGAGCTGTTTAGCCAGGACCAAAGAGAGCACTGGAAACCATATAAATGGCAGGGAAATCACATAAATTACTTGGGCATGTTAGAAGGGGTCTTAGGGCAAGTCCTGGTTGTCCTTGATGTTCCCTCCTGCCTCCCCCATTTTACTCACCAGGGCCCAAGCCTGCTCTATGCAGTTCTGTTTTCAGCAGACAGTTGAACACATAGGTCTATAGCTCAGAAAAGATACCTCAGATCTAGATTTTTGGATTCATTAGCCTACAGGACAGATGATAACTGAAGTGATGAAATAGCCCAGGAAGAGAAAAGGAGTCCAGGATACAGGGGAGAAGAAACAGACCAAGAAGAGTGGTCTTAGTGGGAAAGAACCATGAGTTTGGTATCATGGGAGCCCTGGGTAAAGAGTGTCTCAAGGTGGGGAAAGTGGAGAAGAAGGTTAAGTTGATTTGAGACACTGAATAGATAAGAAATGTCTGCTGGGTTTAACAAGACGCTAGTGATTGACAGCCTCCATGAGAGCTGGGGAAACTGGTGAGGATGAAAGCCAGACTGCAATAGATTGAGAAGCCGGGCTCAGGAAGTAGAGATTAATAGAATGTAGACAAGCTTTCGGAGAGATTGATCTATGAAGCTGAGGGAGAGGGGAACTGTAGGAGCTCAGTAACAAAGGAGAGGCATTTTAAGACGGGAAATTTGAGCATGTTTAAGTGCTGATGGAAGGAGCCAATAAAGAAGGGAAGGTTAAAGATGGTGAGCCCTGAAGGGCAGGGTATGAGTTAATGGGCACTGGTTTAGATCTTCCCTTTTAGGTTCCAATCTACCCATAGGTAGGTATGGAGATTCGGGAGGATGGTCAGAGAAACAGGAAGGCCTCTCTGTAATCATCTATTCCACATTCTGGGGTCTTCAGTGGGTTCATCCTATCACCCTTCCATCCTAAGCCTTGTTCTCCACAAAAGCTGCTGTTCTGCTACTTGATTACTCCACTTTTATTTCCATGACCTGCTGTCCAGGACAAATATGGCCATGAATTAACTAAGCACCTGCTTTAAAAATTAACCCTTAAACTAAAATCCTTTCCTTAGCCTTACCTGTCTTCAGGTGAGGACAGTTTAGAGAGACAGTTTAGGCGTTCTCCCACCCAAAGCCTTTTAAAGATTTGGGGAACGCACTGGCACCAAGGTATGCTTAAAGTTGAGGTTTCTGGCTTCACAGAAAACAGTGGTTCATCATCAGGATCCCCGAGAATACTCAAGGACACATTTCAGGAATCTATCAAACTCAGAAATGTCATTGAAAATCTATTTGCAACAGGCTTTTTTTTTTTTTTTTTTTTTTAGAAGAGGGTCCATTGATTCTGTTAGATCCTTAAGGGTATCTTTAGTCTGTGGAGACAGATAAATGCCCAAGCTGATCATTTCCAGGGTATCAAAACGTAACCAAGAAAAATTATGGCAATCAGAGAGGAAAAAGACAATTACAAGAACATGGAAATACATGTTTGTTTAGCCGACATCTGACTCAGACCTCCCCATGTGAACCCAAGGATTTGGTTTTCAATTCTAAAGAAATCATGTTTCCTAGATTGAAAACATAAAAAACAAATCAAAGCTTTTCCAACATGTTCTAGATGAACATTTATTTTCAATATTACAGTAGAAAGTTGCTAGGCTTGCCTAAGGAACCCAGATTAATCCACCTTTATTCAAAATGTTGTTGGCAAGTATAATAAAAATAAGAGGTAAACTTGTCAGTGAGGTGATGTGACATTAAAACCCAAAATGCTGCTCTTGGTTGGTAGAACAGGCTCAGAACTGGCAACTAATGATAACATGTGGAAATAAATAGAGCAAGTGTGGAAAACAGACATCGGAGTTTACCTTCCCCATCAAACGGCTTGGATTATGGCTTCAGGCATGTATCATAACAAATATGTTAAGAAATACCTTGTATGATACATGTTTGCAGTATTTGTGTTAAATATTAATCCATAGCTTTTGCTAATGAAAATGTTAGAATTTATACATGATGATGTTGTGGATGTGAAACGACAGCTAAAATCACTTGAGGATTTTCTTACATTTTATTTATAAGGATTACACATTCTATTAATGATTCTTTTTAGTTTCCACATTTCTGAAACCCAAACTGACAGCTGAGGATTTGCATTTGGTTTTCAAAGGGCTGACAGACGCCAAAGGGAGTCTGACTGACCGGGTGAGACAGCGTAAACACATGTGGGACCCGTACTGTTTCCGTAGTAATGCTGTTTGCTTCAGGAAGCAGTGCTTTCGATTCCTGTAATAGGTTATATATTTGTGTGGGCCAGACCCGCAGGCATTTCAGCCCAATCCCCGAAAACCTCACATTAGGAATGGTCGTTAAGGCTGCGTCTGGAAAGTAGGCAGATTTTTCTCGAAAATAGCAGGAATCTTACTAACTCACTTAAAATCTGTAAATGACTTTGAATTGTGCTCTGGACATATAAACCCAGCCATAAAATAACCACAGTAATAAAGTTAGTCATTCAAATAAATTAAGCCAAATAAATCCCCAGAATCCTGCCACCCCCTTTTTATGGCAACGAAGCATGTATAAAGACCATTTTCACAACAGAGGCGACAACTCTGAAGAGTTATCTGACCACTATGTAGCCTCCGCATGCATATTATTGAAATGAGAAATCTGAAAAGCTCAGCTTATAAAATATGACAACTGTTGGCTCAACTGGCTTTTGAAGAGTTTCTAAGAAACTTCAAGACCAAGTAAAAATTTTCTCATAAGCAGTCACTAGAAAGTTTATAAGAATCTCTCATCCTTAAAAAAAAAAAAAAAATTAAAGCCGAAATACCACATAAAAAAAACACAAAGGAAACATTACGGAAAAGAAAACAAAACTTACTTTTTCTTAAAGCTGCTTTTTCCTGTGATTTAAAGAGTATGAAAGGAGAATATATGATGATTATTTTTCTCCTCCAACACATTCAAATGTCAACTCCAAAAGGAACAGAAAGGACCACCAGAGCTATCTGAGGGTCCCTCCCAATTGCAGCTTTTTCAGCTTTGTAGAAGGAAATAGGAGGGTGAGTGGGTTTCCTCCAAGTCTTGTGATGTGCACGTAGCTGACTCCTACTGGGCTGAAAAAGCACTCCCTGTCAATTTTTATTTCAAATTGTAACAAATTCTCTGCAGGATATCCTTAAAGGGAAATCCTGCCAAAATTAGTATTTGGAATATCTGGATAAGCTCCAAAAAGTTTAAAATACAAAGTGTATATACAGACAACTCACATACATACTCAAGAAATTTCCACTGCTTAGGCTAAATGAAGGGCATATTTAAATTTTTAAAAATTCCCAAAAGGATGATGTATTTTCTTTTTCCTTGTTTTTTTTTTTTAAATTTTTTTTTTGTTTTCTTGTTTTCTAACGACTCTCTGAACCTATCTTTTAGGATTAGAAATGATTGCCCTACAGAGCTTTCCTGCTGAACTATCTAGAAAGAGATGAGGCCCCATGTTCTTACCTGCTGAATTTTTGGTTGCTTGAGAGATAAATCCTGGGTTGTGGCCTCTATCACTGCCTTCTTGGGAAATTTGAGAACTTTGAGCCGTGGATTTGACTGGAATAACTCCAGGTATTTACCTGCTTCCTGAACCTCACTGTGGACTCACCATTCCCTGCCTTTGCCTATTGCCCTATGAGCTGGTAACGATTGTTATGTCACAGCATGGTTGTGTGACTTCATTTAAACAGAGACTTGTCTGGTCTTTCGAAATCTGTGATTAAAAAATGAAAAGTGGAGTGGGACGCCTGGGTGGCTCAGGTGGTTAAGTGTCTGCCTTCGGCTCAGGTCCTGATCCCAGGGACCTGGGATCAAGTCCCACATCAGGAGCCTGCTTCTCCCTCTGCCCGCCACTCCCCCTGCTTGTGTGCATGTGCGCTCTCTCCCTCTCTCTCTGACAAATAAATAAATCCTTAAAAAAAAATGAAAAGTGGATAGAGATTTCGAGAGTTGCATTTAAAGAAATGTTTGAATATTGAACTAATCCACAACAGGAATTCTCCGTGGGTCAATTTGATCCATAAAGCAAATGACGTTTGCTCCTAGAATCTTCTATTTGGGGCTGTTTTTTCATTTCATAAGGTGGGGATGAGAGAAGAAATGTTCTGCCTTCACCCCATTTATTCCCAGACAAAAACTGTTCTTATTCTAAGTGCTAAAGGAATTATATACGAATATTTTCTGAGATCGAACTCAGGCAGATACAATAAAAAAAACGTGAGTTAGGGAAATGCAAAGCCAGTCAACTGTGTGCATTGCTCTTCCCCTGGATTTGATGATTAAGATATGAAAATGAAAACATGGTGAGCAGTGACAACAAATCGATTCAGTGAAAGGACACAAGCACATTCAACTAGTAATAGATGTTAACCCTCATGATACTACTGCTAGCCAGGCATTATTTTTATCCTTTTCTAGGAGAGGAAGTGGAGTCTTGGAGATATAAAATTGCATATGTTCCCATCTAAGTATGGGGCCAGCACCCTCTTTGTTTACTTGTCTGCTTCCGGAGAGGGTAATCTACATTCACTGGTAAAACTTCTGATCCTCCCGCTTCCTCCTCAGACAGTTGCAATAAGTCTTCTTCCCTTTGATCTACTCTACCAAAAAAAGCTTCATTGAGTTCATAAAAGGTCTTAATTAGTACTTTAAAGGGCACTGTCTTTAACCTTACCTGAGATTTCTCATCTCTGGCCATGTTTATTTCTTTTCGAAATTTGCCCTTGGTTTCACTAAGTTACATGCTCCTGATTTACTCCTTGTTCTTACCGTCCTCAGCCTCCTCTTCCTTTATTCATCTTACCCTTCCCTAGAGCTTCCTCCTAAGTCCAGCAGGCTTCTCTGTACACTCTCCATGGTGCTCCTTATGGAAACCACTAGCAATTTTATGACTCCCAATGGTGTCATAGAGGTTCCAGACCTGTCTCCTGTTCCAGACCTGTCTCCTGTTGTCTGTTGGCCATCTTTTTCCACAGGTTCCCAGGCACCTCAAACTGAAAAGTCCCTACGAAACCACCTCATCTTCTCCTCACTCCAAACCTGCTTAGTCAGCTGGAGTTCCTCTCTCAGGGGATGACACAATCATCCAAGCCATCATCTTAGACTGTCCTCCCTTATTCTCCACCAGCCCCAATCATTCATCCCCTTCCCCAACTTCTCCTGGTTCTACTTTGTTAAATCTCTCTCAGATATGTCATCATCCCTGCATCGTCCCTGTGCATCCTCACATTTCTCACTTGGATTACTGTATCAGTCTTAAAACGATTGGTATCTTGGCAGTCTGGTCCCCTCCTCTCATTTCTCTACGTTACTGTAAAACAGTATTTTAAAATATCAGTTTATCAAATCATAAAATACATGCTTCTTGCAGAAAACCTGGAGTAAAAATTGAAAAAATAAAATTTAAAATGATTTGCAGTCTAAGAGATAGTCACAACCCAAATCTTAACCCAAATCTCTTCAGAATATTTTGTATGCATGCATAGAACTATACAAGGAAATGTTTATGTAAATGTACTTATGCAAATGTTTACACAGTATATTTAATTAGAAAACCAAGACCACATTATATATAGTTCTGCATCCTTTTCTACTTAATATACACTGTGAATGATTTTCCAAATCAAACATTTTTAAAGTAGTTGTGAATAAAGGCTGCAATATAATGAAACACATGAAATATATTATGGAATAGTGCTCTTCTCTCTCTCTGATTTTTCTTCAACACCAGAACTTAGAAACCCTGAGTGTTTATATTGTATGAATCACAAGGACTTAGATTTCAGTAAGAAAGCAGGAAGGAGAAAAAGTCTACGTAATAGAGTTAAGTTAAAGGTACATTTTAGGTGACTAGACAAGCTCAGTAGGAAAGCAATTTAATCGAGTGCTTTTTCTTCTTCACATTGGATGACAAGAAACATAAGAGAAAACCCTTGGGACCTTTGTCTTAGCTTGACTAGTCAGAGTAAGTTGGGTTTTTGTTTGCTTGTTTGTTTGTTGGACTATCATCTGAATAAGCAAGAGTATTTCAGAGCCAAGAAGACCATCTCCTTTCTGTGTAAGACAGGTTGTCCATGCTCCTCTTTGCCTATGGGCTGGGAAAAAGACTTCTACATATTAAGTCCACATTTTACTTTTCAGATAGGAGAGACATTGATATCACAAATAATTCATTTTAAAGGATTTTGGTAAGTTGTCAAACTGTCTTTCAGAATGGGTAGTCTTTCTAAAAGACAAATCTAATTACCTTATTTTCCTGGTTAATCTTGAAAAGGCTTCCCTTGTTTTCAGGAAAATGGCTAAACTTTTTCGCTTAGTGTACATATAAGGAATTTCAGGATCTCCCTCTGGTCTCTCCAGCTTCATCTTACCCTACTTCCCAGACCATTTTTCATATTTCTCATACTTAGGGTTTCCCAAATGTCTCATTATTTTGTATTAGTTCATGTCTTAGTACTTCCAGATCTCTTCTCTCCCAGAAACGCCTGCCTGCTCTCCCTTCCCCTATTTCCCTGAGGCTAGTCATACTTTTCTTTCAGGATTCAGTTCAGGTGGTCATCTCTAGCCTGTTTAGTTCCCTCCCGCTGTGCAAGACAGCTGACTTTCATTTCTTCTCCCACAGCATCCTCTGCTAACTTCTCTCAAAATGCTAATATTGAACTATAGTTGTTGATTCTTGCCATCTCCTTGAAAACAAGGGGTATTTTTAAGATTTACATTTGTACTTCTAGTGCGTAGCAGTCATACAGGATCCAGATTGTTGAGCCAAGGATTTAAATTCACCATGTCTCCCCTTTTCATCACACGACATAACCCCTTCCTTCCTGCTCTTTAAACACACATCAAGGCTAAGTCTTACTACTAATCACTGAAGGGAAATAGAGGCAAGGCTGGTAAAACAATAAAACACAACACTGGGAACTTATAAAAATTTAATACATGTTCAAAGTAATTATTCCTTCTTGTTCGGTCATGTAAATGGAATAAACACTGTGTTTCTGAAAGCCTGAAAGTCAAGGTTTCTTTTTTCGATGGTTTGGAGTAAGTCTTTCTTGGGTTCTATTTATTTTTTTGTTTAGTACGGTCTTCAAGGTAGAATGACTTGTGTGAATCCTTCGGCCATTTTAATGGCCACTTCAATAGTGGTCCCAGATTTCTGTGGAAAATGTACATCCCAGAGGAGTTTATCTATGTGTGTTTCTTTCATCTCCCATATACACTGGGGGAAAGGTACTAATCAAAGAAAGCAAACCTTCCACTGACCCCACCCTCTACCCATCTCACATGTTAGTCCTTGATAGAAAAAAAGTCCCATTTGGCCCTGGGTTGAGTAGCATTTCTGGGAAGGAATGAACTGTTCCTTCTCAATCTATAGGCTGCACTATCACTGTTGCATTTTGATCTCATCCTTGGTGCTTTATGGTCTGACTAAAATATATTTTCTAAAATGTTGAAGATGGTTCTATATTCAGGTTAAGCAACTTCTACACTTATTATTCTGATTTCAGTATTAATGTCTTCTCTGAAAATTCACTGTGATTTTGATAAGATATGCCACGGTTCACTGAATCCTTCTGATGGCCAGAAGTGGGTTTCCCTTGACTCTTCAGAAACACATGGTCTGGAGGCGGAACACACGAACACATTATCCAAATATTTCCATTATATCTGCAACAGTAGGAAGTAGCAGATACGACGGTACAGCTGCACATTTGCTGAAATCCAGCTAACTGAAAATGATTTACTAAGGTGAAATGGTTCACGAATGGCAAACATTCAAGGAATGAGATACTGAGGACTATGGAACTATTTTTGTGTAAGAAAAATACAAGAAAATCTTTGAAAAATGTATAGAATAAGAATTTTAAAATGTAAACACGTTACATATAACACCTGCACAATGCATTCTAGTAATTGAAATAATGAAAGCTTCAAAGTACCACAAAATTTAATAGAAACAAGCAAATTTATTTTTAATAACATTCTTAAATCTGCCCATCCAGATCATAGTAGATAACCATTTAAGAATTTTTATTTTATTGAAATTAGAATTTTACATACAAAATCAGCTACATAACTTTATTTTCAAAAACAATAAAAACTGTTCTTATTTACTATGGAAAAATATGAACCATTCTGATAAATGAAAAAAATTAATGTGAACAAGATAGAACGGTTTTCTTTTTATTTGCTTGGTTGTCTCTCCTATTTTTATTCCTACAAATTAAGAAAGTCAATGATTTTATTTGTTTCATTGTCTATGGTCTAGTTTGACACAAATGTGGATTACTTTGGTATCTGCTGAAACATAAATGAGAAGGTTCTTAAAGACTGAATAAAACATTAGGCTGGGTGTTCTATATTTTGGAAACTGAATAAACAAAACTAAGTGGAGCTTGTGGTCACAGACGATTTTTCATTTTTCTTCCTTTGCCCATATGAAAATACATTAATAGAAAATTACCAATGGAAAAACACTTTTAAATTTATGTTACATTCCTATCAACTTTAATAATAATGCTCAGTTAGCAATTATATCAATTTCTTTCACTCAGTATTAATACTTTGTCTGGAATTAGAGGTAGACTGATATTTGTACTCAAACATTTTGAACCACAGAGTTTTAAGTGCCATATAAGGAATTATATAAAATAGTACTTTTTTGATACTTGAGATTTAACTTACTATTATATTCAAAATAAATTTCTTTTTGATATATAATAAATTGTTGCTTAAAACTCATTTGCTTGAAATTATTACTCTAAGGAACTATTTGTTACTTTTAACTACCAATAGTCTTTAGAAAACAAGAATACCTATTTTCTTATAAGGATTTTCATTTTTGGAAAAAAATAAAGTTCCAATGACTTCAATGCACTTACAGATCCTCCCATAACAAAGAATTAGGTGCCAGAGTGACTACTGATACAAAAAATATAACATTTAGAAATGCAAACTGGTTAAAGAAAAATACTTGTATTACATTTTTAGTTATTCTAATGTTAAAATGTGACTTATACCTCTTAAGAAGTAACTTTTATTTTTTCTCTTACTTGTTAGCATCTTGTGTTAGAATAGACTACAGCGTATGGGCCCCTCCGGTATTCTTCTGTACCTGTAAAGGCATCCCCTGAAAGACCCAACCACATAAAAGTTCACTCTTGGGGGGGATATGGGAGGCCCTCTATCTGCCAGAAATAAGAGCAAGGGCTTAGAAAAAAAAAAAAAAAGATTGCGAATTTCTGTATTTTAGGTTTGAAGCATTCTCTATTAATTTTAAAATCCACGATTTTTATTTTTGACACCCAAGGGTTTTCTTTCCCTTTTTAAAAACACATGACCACATTTTAAGGTTCTGCCTAATATGTATATAACTGTAAGAATGCCACTTGAAATCTAACAACACAACAAATGAGTCCTTTTCTAGAGATGAAAGATTTCATAAAATTTATTCTTCATTCAGCATTTGAAAATAAACCTGAAATAGTAATTTTTAGAATTATAATGTGAAAAGGAAGTCTTCCATGGTTGAACCCAATTTACAAAAATTTCACATTTTTCTAAGATTTACACTGAATACAACACTACTGTTTAAACTGAATTGTGTGGGTGTGTGTGGGTGGGTGTATGTGTGTGTTATTGGGGGAAACCGAGGATTGTGAAGTGAATATTTTTTGGTAACCACTCACTTTAAACTTTGGGAAAAATGTTTACTATATGACAAAAGTAAATTAAGATCATTACTCTTCTGTCACAGATGATTTCCTGGACATGAGAACAAGGTCTTTAATGGATGAAGAAAGTTCTTGAAGCTCTTTACGAGTAGTATTGGTGATATCTTCTTGTTCTTTGTCTAATTCATCACTCGAGGGATCATCTCCCTGTCCAGTCTTCTTATTTTGACTAACTAAATGCTTTACAACTAAACCTTGATACTTTACCAAAAGAGTATGCTGATCCTGTGAAAAGAGAACAGAAGAAAAGTTAACAAACAGGATTTAATTTTCTGTAGAACAAGCTGGATTTGTTCAACCAATACACAGTGAAGGTCTTCATCTTTACAAATCACTGGCCATGTAAGTAGAAAGCTGAATCCAGCAAGGTCGTTGCTGGCAAGGAGTTTACAGGTGAGGGGTGATAAAACACGAATACAGATCATTTTAATGTAAACTGACTTAGCTAAGTTCTATCACCAGAGATTAAATCAAAGTGATATGGAAGTTCAAAGAAGCCAGATTCCTTTTAGCTGAGAAATTTCTCAGAAGAATTTGTGCAGGGTAAGACTTTTGGAACTGGTCCTTGAAGGACAGGTTAAATTTGCATAAACTGAAACGGAAGACTTCTTTTTACCAATAGATCTTCTAGAATCCCAAAAGATTCTTGATCTATGCTGAGTTTTTAAAAATCAATCTTCAGATTCACTGTTCACATTCTCGGAACAGGAAGTCATATTAATATGTTTTGTGTCTTATTGTTCATGATTCACATCTATCCATTCAAAATATGCAGAATCTAAAAGCTTTAAAAGTTTCAAATGCATGGAAAATGTAATACCTCTGGAATTTTACTATTAAGAAAAGCAATGATCTGTGGGACACATCTTCCAGGTGCATGGAGCATGCTGTGGGTTGAGAACTGAAACAGAAGGACTGCTGTGAGGTGCAGAATAAGAGCAGGGTCTTCTGTGACTTTTAGCTGTTCAGCCAGTGCTTGTCGATGCTGGAACAGTATCTGCCTAAACAAAAATAAAATCACAAAAACACATTCTCATATTTTAACAAGCTCTCACCAATTTTAGTTCTTCCCTTCGGTATTCATTTTTAGCTTCTCTAGTTTAATTATCTAGCTCCATAAACATCTTAAGGGACATTTTAAATATGAAATATAGACACACTTAACCCTAAATGCTGTGGATAAACTAATATGCTAGAAAATGATAGAGAAAACTACAGAGCAGGGATCCTCAAAGTGTACTTTTTATTTTGAGTTGTTGGGAATCAAACAGAAGTGTACTGATATAGGTAAGATTTCCTGTAAAGAAGGTCTCAAAGCTAGTATGAAGTTCCCAGGCTTGATCAACTATGGGATTAGTGGACCTTGCTACCTTATCGATACCAGTCAGAGAGGACCACGTATATACTGAATATGCTCAAAGGTATGCAGCCATTTGGATACAAGTGTTCTCTGTGCAAGATTCAGGTAGTTAAATTCCAACTTCGGATATGAAATATCACACATCTAAGAATTTATTAATAATATAGATTAATTCAATGTTACCTTTCCCTTTTTTTGTCTCCCCTCTTCACCATAATATCGCAAGCTTCTGCTGCAGAATCCAGACAAGAAAGGAAGTCTTCTATGCTCTGAAATGGTATTTAATGCCACCATTTACTTTTATTAACAGGTTGCCTAAAAAATATAGCCACTCAGTAGTTTTATAATTTTACACCCGAAATATAATTTTTAAAAAGGTCATTTTGTTATTAAACTTGAAATTGTGATTTAGGATAAAACGTTCCCAGTCTGTTCTCCCCCTTCACCTCCCAAAGAGATTTAGTTTACACTTATGCTGATAAAAATCTACTCAAAGATCACAAATTCTAGCCCCATTATCTAAACAGAATCAAACTTTACTTACCTTTTCATTCAGAGAGCTATGGAGTTTTGTGAGAGGTACTTTGGTTTCTTCTGATAATTTACTTAAAATTTTTTTTCTTACCTGTAAGGGGAAAAAACTCCTTTGGGATTGTGACTTTGACATGTGGTAGATATAAGATCAAACAAAAGAAAACAAAGTATATTTACTACTATAATAGAGTATTGAATGGAACTGATCTTTGTTTTTGAATTTTAGCTTTCAAACTAGGGACAAAAATACGCTAAAAACATTCTAAAATCGGAGAGCTAGCCAAAAGCCAGTCAGCCAATCAGGCTAGATATAGCCCTACCCCTCCCTTCTGGCCCAGCAGCAAAGAGGAAGATGGGGGGCGGAGGGTGGAGAGAAAACCATTCATCTTGTGGGGAAAAGAGAATTTGGGGTAAGAGGCTACTCCCGCTCTCTTCCATTGGCGTAGGAAGAGTGTTCTTCCCTAATGCCAGATGCGGGGGTTCCCACTCATAAGTTCCAGAATGCCTATAAACTAGAGAACTTGCTCCACGGATGGCTGCTTGTTATACTATATGGTGGGTGGAATCTTTTCGGCACGCCTCTCCACATACATGTGTCTCGTGAAATATGATGGCATTCTTGACCAGAGTCTGATGGCCTTACCAAGTGTGAAATTTCTGGTGGATGCCTAGTGGAATAGTCTGGCTGGCAGGTCCTGCAAGTTACAGTGAGTCTTGGGAGACCAGGGAAACCTATGGACTCCCTGCCACATGCCACACCAGTTCTCCTGCAGCCCCTGGAGGGCACAGGACGGGACCCCAGGTGTTTCCCACAGCAGAGGTTAGCACAGAGGCAGGATATATGGAACTGTCCCGGCAGCTGGAGATTCACTGCTTGAGCTGAAGACGGGAGGGGACAGTACTTTGCTGGGGTAGGAGGGAGAAATAAATGCATCTCTGTTTGGAGGTTTAGGGGAGGGCCTTGCTACAGGGGCTGTCACGTGCTAAACAAACAGGCCCCCAAACAACCTACACCCCCGATGGGGCAGGAGACACATCATGAGGCCACAGCATTGGGCCTAGATCATAACCAGTGATATGCAGCCACTCCTATGAAACACTCTTGCCTCCTTCATTTTTCCTAAATCTCCAACGTTAAGTGGATCTACAGGGATAGAGAAGAGGAGGAGGAGGAGGAGTGTTAGGGACAGATCACACCTTTCCTTCTTGAAGCAACTGGGAGCCATCGCTCTACCTTACATTTTGAGACAGGAAGAAATGAACTTTGACTTTAGTTGGAGATTAGCATTTTAACAAATAAACTGCAATTCATCTAAACATTGAAATGAGATGGCATCACTACATGAAAATGACTACGAAGTTATGGAATCTGGCCAGAAAACAGTCAAGGGATCGGCGACTCAGCAGGAAAAGGGGATGTGACATAACAATAATTAGGAAAAAATAAAAGTGTTGATTCCAAAGTAAGTAAGCATTATTACTTTCAACAGACTGGTTATATCACCAATTTAAACTAAAAATCTGATGGATTTTTTTTCCCTAAAAACCCTTTCCTATATTTTACTTTCCTTCAGACTACTTCTGATGTGAGAAAATAAAATACGCTTTTATTTCAAAACATAATACATCAAGAAGGCAAGACAATCACTATCATACTTCACTTGTAATGGCTGCAGGATCATCTACTGCCATCATTAAATCCGAAGCTAAGAAGTTGAAAATGAGGTTAGTGATGTCAGTACATATTGTCTTCAGCAAGTGCTTTGTAAGAGCAGCCTGTGTATCATCTGGAAAATAAAGGTGCTTTATTAAAATGAATGTCCAGGAACAATGATGAAAATCAATGAAAAAACAGTCTTAAGTATACCTGTAAAGAACTTCAGCCCCTTTTCAAACAGCCGAATATTATTGTATAGGTTTGAAACCTCTTCTTGCAAGTCCTTGATTGTGCGCTTTCTACCAGTTCCAGAGGCAGAAGAAGTTGAAGACATGAACACTGAACGTACCACCTCGAGATAAGTTTTATTAAGAGGTCTGTGCACAAGATAAATATATTTAGTTAATTAAAACACATTGGATTTATGCATATAAGAAATTTTGCTTCTATGGAAGTAAGCCTTAAGAAAATACCTCTATATTTTTTAAACAAGATTAATTTGGGGAATAGTTCACAAGCATTTGTCCTCTAATCCTAGGACTTATAACTTAAATGCATTATTTTTCTCAGTTTTAAAGTACTCAAAATTATTGCACTAATGACAGTGAGGATAGCAGTAACAAAAGCTTCAATTCAAATTCAGTCTGAAGTAATTTTTAAAAGTTAATTTGGAGAATAGGACATAAATCTGTTCCCTATTCATAGGAATAATAAATTCTCAATTTCTAAAGTTCTATAAAAGATTTTAAAACTTTTTATGCTCAACAACTTCAGAAGAGATTATTTTAAGTAATGGCAAATGGTTAGTGGTAACTATCTTCTTACATATGAAAAATATGATTATGTACTGTATTCATGCACAAAAAATACTCAGTGAAATGAAAAAAAATCTCACTACAAAAGCTATATTTCTAAATTCAAAGCTAGATGCACTGGGCTCCTGGATTGCATTTATAGACGCTTACACAATGGAACTAACTTGAGGGAAAATCATGTTAGTAATGGTCAAGTTATACACAATTTCTTTTACTTCTGTATAAAAATAAATTTAGCTTGGCTCAATTACAAGCTAGTAGTGTCTAAATTTGTTCTCTGAACACAGTTTGTTACTTTATTTCTCCCTAAAAGTGCACTGTTTAACTTCTGTCAAATCTAGATAGAAAATGGTCTTTTCTTTCTTTTAGATACTACTTTTTTATGCTATGTCAGAGAGCAGCCAGTGACTGGCGTTGGTGTTTTTCTCCCACCTAGGACTGAAACATCAGTGACCGAGGATGCCTCCGCACTCTCATCTTTTATTTCCCACACTGCCTCGCCCAAAGCACTTACACGTCTGTTGAACAGAACGGCAAACAGCAAACAAAATCTGGAATTTGGTGGCTAGATTAAATTCTAAGCTTTGAAAAGAAAAGACTTAAAAGCTATGCTTTCCATGATGTTGGTGAAAATTTTATTTAATAACTCATTGAATTTCTATCATAAAACAGAAAAAATATGTTTTTATACTTAATTAAGTGCTCAGCAAGTTCAGAAATAAATTCCTCAGGGGCATCTTGTACGTGTTTTCTTAAAACATCTTCAATCTCATCCTGGAACATAAAAGTGATCTCTGGCTTCTTCTTTCCTATAGCAGAAATGCACAATAGGAAAAAACAACAAAAACATAAAGCAACCTAAAAGCAAACAAGGTTCATTAACATATTTAATGGTAATTAAATTACCATTAAGATGGTAATTCATTCACGGACATTGCCAGTGTCAGAGAGCAATAACCAATGAAAACAATTTTAAAAATAGGACACATAGTGGCATTTCTTTTGAGTAATAATTTTCTAACTTTATTTAATGACTGTTCTAATGTCAATCAGAAAATAATAAAGGTGATTTTCCCCCTGATCTAACTTGCATGATGTAAATAGTGGAAAATCAAAATAATCAACTGGATGGAAAAAAAAATCTTTTAAGAAAAAGATAACTTCTCTTTGTTGAACAATGTATATTGAGCAGAATTTTCTTCTTTATAAAAATGAATAGTTACTGAAAATCAAATCATCCTTATAATTTACAGAAGATCTTCAGGAAAAGCCTTTATAATCATGTGAACGACAACTCCAGTAGAATTAAGCTAAAAATTATCTTTTGGGAAAGGCAAAGATGAAAAAAAACCTCATAATTTTACACTCATCATTTATTTTTCTTCTTACAAAAATAATTCTATGCCAGGAAAAATTTTTACACAGCTACTGTAATGGAAATAATCGTTAAGTGTGGAAATGTCATGCCTCCTCACCGACTTGGATAAGCACGGGCTGCAAAGAAAGCTAACAATATTTCCATTATTAATATTGTAAAAATATAAAAGTGATTATTTCCAGCTAGATTTGATTATTGTAAAACCTTAGACATAAAAATAAAGAAACAGTAAAATAAATAAATTAAAAAATAGCTCAAAAATCGGTAAGTAAGTTGACATCACGGCTTTAGAACCGATGGACACGTTAGAACAGATCCAATATCCTTTCTTTTTGAGATCTGCTATCCATTCCTGAACTTTCACATCACATAGTTTCTGCTTTCTCTGTTTGCTTCCTGCATGCATTTTATAAGTTATTAAATTATATTTCCATCTAGTAATCTTTCACACTGAGTTGATGCTGTGTTTTAGCTGGGAACCTAATTACATCCCCCTTTTCAGAGATTATAACACAACCCCCTTTCAAAGGCACTAAAATTATATCTTTTTAGGTAGAATGGTTTTACTACCTTTATAGCCCTTCTCCATAATCTGTGCACAAAAGGAGTATCACATGCCTCATTTAACAATTACTTAAAGCTACAGATATCAGAGAAGTATTTTATGAAATGCCCCTTCTCTCCCACCCCTAGTACATCTGGGGAATAGAGAAATTCATTTATCAATGAAAAATTAAAACCCACAGAGGACAGTCTTAATACTATTTAAAATAAGAACAGGGCTAGTAGTTTCTATGAAGATCATTTTAATTAATATTGTTTTATGCATGTTGAGAACAGTAGCTGTTTTGACCTGTCTTTATTATTATTCTTTACCTAAAGTAAAGAATACGTTAAAGACAGATCTTAAGCAACGATGCTATCACTGGTACTAGCACATTAATGGCCAGAGCCGTGTCACTTGACACCTACACCTCCCAGCTCTAGCCCACACACAACGAGCTCTGTGGAAGAGGTGAAATAGAAATTTCAAATGATCATCATTTCAAGTTTTCTTCTCTTTTTACCGGGGAAAAAGAAAACGGAGGTATCATAGATTCATTTAGTAAATTTATTTAAAACACAATTTATAAAAGAATCATAATTTTACTTAGAAAAACTAACATGTCTCTTGCTGACTTAACAGTACCAAATGCGAACAAGTCTCCAAAAAAGAAGATGCATATGCTTAATTCTCCCCCTTAGATAGAAGCCACCAACCAATTAGATGTTACCATAAAACTTAAATACGCATAAACTCAATGTTTCCTACTTGAATATGCAGAAACCCACTTTTAATAAAATATTGTAATATGTTTTGTAGGGCAGTGGGAAACCATAAAAATGACTATGCAAGTTGAAACTGTGCAAGGTGTTCTTAACAAACAATGGGAAAACTTATGACTATTCTGTGATTTTTTAAAAAATGTCTGTGAAAACATTAAGAGCTCTTACTGTTGGTTATAAATGTAAAGGGAAATGAAAAAGAAAACGAATACTTAAAATTTAGTATACTGTAATTTAGCTCATCAGAAACACTGGGCAACAAAGTATTTTATTTCTTTGTAAAAAATTTATCAAAAATAGTCTGAACAGCGCTTGCCTTCTTCTCAGGCTGTAACTTACAGTACAGAGCAACATCTTTTCTATGCCTTGGCAAGTTGTCATTCTCCGTTTTTAACTCTGGATCAGCTCACAGCATTTTATCCTTTGCCCTTTCAATGTTGTGAAACATCTCTGGGAATTCCTTTAATATGAAGTTTTCTGCCAAGTACACATCCTCTAGGACATTTTCATCCTCTCCGTCATGACCACTTTCCCCGTTGGGTCCAGTGCCTCTGCCAAGCTCCTGTGGCCGCACACCTAGTCTCCTAAACAGTGGCAATGCCAACATGCCCACAGTCAGCTAGTCCTGCCCGAACACCATTTATTCTTGATTCATATTTTACTTCCAGTGTTATCACTTTTCATTTCTTGGCTGCATTTTCGTCTTTGTTGGCCAGTTCCCTTTTGATTATCCATTTTGCAAAATGTCATAGGGATTCATCACTGGGAGACAAGGAGGCAACATAACTACATGGTTTGTTGTCTGGGCATAAAGTGAAGAAGAGACACACAGGGATCAATCACTGACAGACTTTGAAACAAGTGATGTGACTGTCATAGCTCATGATGCACATATATTATTTATGTGCTGATCAATGGCCTGAGGAGCCAGCAGCATTGCCTGTACTTTATACAAGTACTCATTGTTAATACACCCTGGTAACTAGACTATGAACCGTGTTGATGGGGGGCTGGTGTCATCAACTAAGCCGTGGTAACTGAAATTCGTGTGCAAAACTGTGCAAAGCAAGGACTTCTTGCAGAAGCATATACATCTAATGGTCTACATCTTAAGAAAATGTTTGCAAAATGACACACTCTCAAAGGAAAAGTAAATTAAAGCTACACACCAGTGTGAGATGACTCATCATCACTATCCTCTTCTTTTCTTCCTTTCTTCTTGATTTTTTTAACTTTGTACTCCCTGGCATTGCCACCACCACCTCCTCTCACACTTCCACTGCCCTCTGGTGGGAAATGACATTAGTTAGTATCAGCTAACTGGAGATTTTTAGAAAATGATGACACTATATTGTCATATTTAACTTTACAGCAGAACAATAAAAGCCAAATAATTAAACTTTTAGCTGCTATTTAAGGTGGGAGTTTTTTTTATTACAACAGAAGTTTTGTAATTCAGTCAATAAAAACTTAATAAAATGTGAAACCTCTTGAATTTGAGCAACTCACGTAGATACCTGACCTGCTCTAAAGGCAGGCTCTTCCACAGTCTCTTCTTCCTTCACTAAGGATACCTCTTTTCTATAGCTTTGTCTGACTTTGTCTTGGCCAAACCCATTCCTTTACTGCTTCTTCTACCTTCCCCAGAAGAAATGTGCCCTCATTTGCTCATCTCTGTTACTACAGCCTCATTAATATCCCCTATTACAGTACTTCACAAGTTTAATTACCCTTGGTTTTGTCCCTTTGGTTGAAAGATTATGTTTATAGGAGACATCCTAAGTCTCCCACCACCCAACGAGACAATGAACTTCTTGAAAACAGGGAGCATGTCTCACTAATGTTTGTATCCTTGGGGTTAAAGCGATGCTTGACACATTAAAAGGAGCTTGATAAATGCTGACCATGAATATTAAGTTGGATGAGTAGAAAAATATAGTTATCAATCACCTATTGGCTAAAGAAAGACTAAAAAAATACAAATTATGAGACAAACTAAAACACTATAAATAAAAGTAATGTTGTTGAGATATTTCTCTGCTTTACATATTTACATTTAAAGTATCAATTCAACAAAATAGAATACTTATCTAATAATGGGATTGAAACACTGAAAAATATTGAAAATATATTTCTTCATAAAAGATTAATTTTCCATAAAGTAAAATGACAAACTACAGATTTTTTTAAGTTCTAAGTACAATTCCTTTAAATTTCATCATGTCCTATAATTGTAAGTTCTATTAATTTATTTTCCCTTGCTTTTATGATAGAAAAAACAATTCTCTGGGTGATGGACATTGGGGAGGGTATGTGCTATGGTGAGTGCTGTGAATTGTGTAAGACTGTTGAATCACAGACCTGTACCTCTGAAACAAATAATACATTGTATGTTTAAAAAAAAAAAAAAAAAAAAGAAGATAGCAGGAATGAAGGGGGGAAAATTGGAGGGGGAGACGAACCATGAGAGACTATGGACTCTGAGAAACAAACTGAGGGTTCTAGAGGGGAGGGGGGTGGGGGGATGGGTCAGCCTGGTGATGGGTACTAAAGAGGGCACATACTGCATGGAGCACTGGATGTTATATACAAACAATGAATCATGGAACTCTACATCAAAAACTAATGATGTAATGTATGGTGATTAACATAACATGATAAAAAAAGATAACCTTGGAAATAAAAAAAAAGAAAAATACAATTCTCTCAAAATCATACATTTGGCAATAAATTTCTTAGAGGGAAGACATTTAAATCTGACATTATTCCATGCACTATATCTAAACTATTATGATATGACAGTACTATCCTTGAGATGATGACCAGATGACTCTGAATTTTTAGAAGGAAATAAAACAGACTAGCTATTCTGACATAAGTGCAACCAACTGATTAAGGTGAATTTATAAGCATATCTTCAAATAATATGATAAAATATGCATGGCTGTGAATACTACCATGATTTATTAGAGTATGGTTTTCCCAGAAAAATACAGAGAAATTTCAAAGTATCAAAATTGAAAGATATTTTAGAAAAAGGTTTTTGAAGAGGAAAGAAACAATCTCAAAGAAAACAGAGTGAATTCCCACAACAAAAATGAAGTTTTTATAACACATCTTCAATACAGGTATATTAATGAAACATGTTGAATATCTAGTTTCTTTAACTCTGATGTAGGACTAATAAAATCGTTCCTACTATAAAAAGTATGGAAAACACATGTTAATTTCCAAATGCAAGTTACTAGTATACGAGTGCTACCTAGAATAATTTCCAGTGATTCTTAATTAAAAAAAAAAAAAAAAACCAGAAATGAGATCTCCTTGGGAAATTCATTCATTCAATAAATAATTTATAGAACATCTAAAATACACCAACAAGTGCTCTAAGGACTAGGGAAGCAATAAACGAGATGGACAAGGTTTCCAAACAATAAAACACAAGACAGTGATAAAAGCGATACAAAAAAGACTGGAAGATAATATGATGGAGAGTGACCATGTCTACCATTCCAGGTGGTGAGGGAGGCCTCTCTGAGGAACTGACATTTAAACTTGAGCTCTGAATTAGAAGAAGAAATCTGTTACCTGAAGTTCGAGAGAGAACATTCAGGGAGAGGGAATAGCTAATGCAAAGGCTTTCAGGCAAACACAAACTTGCCAAATCTGAGAATCAAAAAAAAAAAAGGCTACTGGGGCTGGAACATAGACGGTGAGGGGGCAAACAATGGGACACGGGCCAGGTCATGAAATTAACTTAGTTCTCACAAAATAAAAAAAGAATAAGTAACCACTAATATTTCCATTTTCATAATAAATTTAATTCATTAAGAAAAGATTTGACTAATATTAACAGTTGAAGATAAATCCCCTTCAAAGGGCCTAATAAATGTAGAGTTCACTGCAACAAATAAAACTCATCTTTGAATCTTCTTGGTTAATAATAATTTATTACCTGTTGCTTTTCTCCTTCGTTCATCTTTTTTATCCTTTTTACTTGTATTAATGCTTTCTAAAATGGAGACCTGTTTCAGATCATCTTCAGTGATTAAATGAACAGGATTATTTTTCATTTCCTGAAATAAAACATGTTTTTGGTAAGCAAAAATATATGGCATTACAGAAAACATAAAATAAAAGTTATTTACATACTCAATTATTATTACTCATCCTAATTATTCTTGTTCGATCTCATTGCTAAGAAGAACGATAGAGCCTGGTCCAACAGTTGCCACTCTGAAACTATTTCTCCTTGCCAAAGATCAGTCTCTTCCCTTGCTGTTCTTAACTTTTTGATTCTGTGATCAAATAATGAAAAATCCTATCCGGTCCCTGAAAAACTGATCACACATCAGATGCAACCTCTTCAGCTGATTTGGCTTCTTTTAACCACTGCTTACTAGGTGACCTTGCTCTTCTTCTTTTTGAGGCTTCCAAGTCCAGTGCCACTTGGTTACCTGAGATTAACAAAATCTCCATCCCTCACCCTAACAGAACGACCATGTAGGATGAGTTGGCACACTTAAATCATATAAACTGTTTTTCCTCTGGACTCATTCCTGATCTCTGCTTTTTAAAAATTTATGTTTTTAAAAAAAACATAAAAAATTATGTTTTCTGAACTATTTTCATGTTCAGAAACTGTTTTTTCAACATGGGACAGGGTTCTAAATCTGTACTGACAAAAGCACATTTTCATGTTAAAAATGGCATTTCCCTTTTGGTTTCCTGAAGAAAAATGTTTAGAATGTTGACAGTTCAAACAACGGAATCACCTTTTTTTCCCTCAAATTATTTTTGTAGTTGCAGGGAGGAGCACAAAGAAATAAAAATTGATGACCATGTTTTTATTTTAGTGTAAATAAATAATGTAGCCATTTAGTGACTTGGAGCTAATATGTGCTAGACATTTTGTATACATCCAACCTTTATTTAAATTTATCTTTAGAAAGGAGGCATCATCACCCTTTCTTTGAAGATGTGGAAACTGGAGATCTATTTGTCCAAAGTCAAAGAGAGTAAAAAAGTTGAGACTGGAACTCAGGTGTACTGGTATCAATCCTATGTATTTTTACTCTTCTCTGCTGCCTGGCAGGCAAGACATAGAAAATTATCTCTCTCTTTTTTTAAACTATTAAAGAGCTTAAAAGGAATAGAGAGGAATACAAATTACTTACATACTTAATAAGTTCTCACGGATTTATTAACAGTCTAAGATAAATGTGCTTGTTCCACCTATCCGTGAGCAGGCTTTATAAGTAGATGGGGCTGCTAACTAGAAATATGAATTAAATTTAGGTCATTAAAGCAGGCCTGGCAGGACCTCTGCTTCTAGACACTTTGACAGCACTTGTTCTGAGGAGCTAATCAATTTCTGATAGTAACAATTTCTTTCCTCAGTAAGTTATCCCATTTCTGCATCCCAAATAGGCAAAATTAATACAGCGCTACCTGATTTAGTAAATATATAGTGTAGTGATTGATTGATATACTGTATATTTATGCCTATAATCCACAGATACCATTTTTGTGGATTTTAATGTTGGACTAATACCTTTAGGTGACTTAACTGTGAAGTGCATAATTTCATTTATATGATTTCAATTTATAAAATCAGCTCCCTAAGTTATAACTTATATGTCCTGATGGGAGTGAAGAACGGGAAAAACAAATCAAGAAGAAAAAGACAGGAATGATGCATTAAAGGAAAATGATGCATGAAACACAGTGTTCACTTTTGGGTATATGCTGCATACTCCATTTTTCAAAAGATGTCAGATGATTCTAATGTGAAAATCCTGTTAAGATTAGTAAAGGAAAGGAAATCTGGCATACCTTTTCAGCTTTCTGGTGCATCAGTTCACTGAAGTGTTCTGTGCAGTTATTTATGAATTTTTCGCTGACTACAACAGTGTCGCTAAAGACTACAGCTGAAGCTTGCTTGCTGAATGCTCTCATCACCTGTTGAAGCAACATGGCAGCATCTTCAACTGATAAAGAACTGGGTAACAGAGGCTAGAATCAGAAACAAAATGAAAACAAGTATAAATACAGTATCATAGAGACAAACCATTTTTTACACATATATGCCCTCCCTAGGTGATCTCATTAAGTCCAGTGGCCTTCAGAACCATCTCTATGCTGATAACCTCCCAAATTATATTCCTGCTTTCATCATCACTCTGAGCTCTGGAGTCATATGCCCACTGCCTCCCTAACATCTCTGCTCTTATGCCTAATAGGCATCTCAAATTCCACATGTCCAGAACAACACTGATTGCAGCCTACCCCCCAACACCTAGGTCCCACCCACCCTTCTCCATTGTTCCCCCATCTCAATTAATGGTACTGTTCTCCATGCAGTTGATCAGGCCCCAAACCTACATGTCATACTCAATTCCTCTCATAAACCCACAAACAAACCACCATCAAGTCCTGACAACTTTACCTCCAAAACAGATTTCTTAGCTCTTTGGACTATCTGAAATTACCATTTTCATTAACTATCTCCACCTAGGAAACTTGTGTGGGCACCACATTCCCAGCAAGTAAAATGGTTCCTGGCACACAGATGGTACTTAAATTTGTTGAATGAATAAATGAACACTGAAATCTGGAGTCTCTGGAAACTTGTGTATCCAAAACAAGTAATTTTCTACTTTGCCCTGTCTAGTAAATAATGGAATGGCCTCTTGTTTCTTTCTCTTCACCTACACTTATCTCTTTGGCATAATAAAGGCAGGTCAATACTGAACACTGAAGTAAAACACTACCAGGGCTAAAGCAGCTCATGTTAATACATGAGCAGAGGTTAATGAATGGATAAGGGATACACAAATACTATATGATGCCTGATGCCAGTAAAGTTGTAAATGCTTGGATAAGATTGTGAGAAATCTCATCAATTTCAATGGCAGGCCTGAAAAGAGTGTTACATTGTTTGCTTATTTGTTTGGAGATTTATGGAATTCTGGATGTTGACTATCCATATATAAAAGGTCATTCTACCTCAAAAGCTATAAAGTCTCTAAGCATAATTAAGATTGTTTTTGCTATAACACTGACCACTAGAATTTGGCTACAAAGCCAAGACCACCTTTATGTATCCTAATACTTAAAATGACCACATACTAGTGAGTATCAGTGGTCATTGGTTTAAAGAAAAATTGACAAGAAGAAGATAAAACATACTGCAATATCAACCCATGTTCCAGAGCTGATGGCTTCCTCTACTGATGCTTCCACCTGATCCACAAGTCCTTGACCAACACAAGCTGCTTTCAAAAACAAGAGCTGTGTAGTCTTATATCTTTTCTTTATGTAGCTCACAGCATCTGGGATTCCAAGTCTGGATAAAGCATCAAATTCTAGAAATATATCACAAATAGAAATGGAATAGAATACGTTGGAACAGAATTGTCAATCATTCATATCTTTTAGAAGTCTTAGAAAAATTAAGTTCTACCAACAACTATTCTTTGTGAATGCACTTTTTTGTTTTGTTTTGTTTTAAAGAATAAAGCAGAGAAATGTACCACAGCCTACTTCCTGTTAGGCGGCTCAGCTGGCTACCTTCCCAAATTTTTATTACTAAACATAGCTGTAGAAAAATTAGTTCAAATGCTTCCTCAATCCCAGCTATGTCACACCCTCCTTAATTGAGGGGTCAAAGGGAAACATGCGAACTATAGATCAAAAAAGGAGAAACAGGAGTTAAGGAGAATATAATAATTTATAAGTAAAGAAACAAAAACTGGAATTTATTTTGCTTATTACCGTTAACTAAAGGTATCAGACAACTCAAGACAAAGTAATTCCCTAGTCTAATTTAAACTAGACTTAGCATATAAACTAGACTTAGCATATAAACAAAAGTGAAAAAAAAAAAAAGACTTAAACTTACAGCCATTAAAGTTATTGGAGAGAACTATTGTATGCTCTGCCCCCAAATAATCATATTTAAGAAAATTAATTATAACGAAGTTCTAATCCAAGTCCATGGCTGAAGAAACTGAAAAGTACATTACAGAAAGCCAAGAAAACATAAGCGAAACCCAGTATTCTAGCATAGATTTAAACTGTTTGAACATTAATATCTTATGGGTTTATTACTGAGAAAGCAACTGATCTCTTACATGATTTGACCTGGGTTATGAAACTGATCAAACTAAGTGAGCTCATGTACATACATAATATATATGTTACACATATGCATATATATTTGCTAATTGTTTTAATGATTAAATTCAGTCAATCTACTTTATCCAAATGACAGAACCTCAGAAACAGAAGTTAGAATAGCTTCAGGTTTTCTGAAGAAGTGGATGACTAATAAAAATGCACATTGTAAAGCTGATAGCCAAAATAAAGTATTTGAAGATTATGTATCTGAATAACTGGGCAACTTCATAAAATATAAGATATAATAAATAAAATTACTTTTCATGACTTAAAATATACCTGAAGTTGTAATAGTATCATATCACTGGAAGACTGGTAACAATCAATACCAGATTTTGGCCTTTCTACATTACAACTGTTCAATAACTATGAAATTAAACTCAGTTGCAAAACCAACAAAAATCTGTAATTTGGCTACTTTTACACTCAAAGAGAACCACTAAAAGCTGCTGTCAATAGCAGAGCATGTGTGTACTCCCAGCACTAATACAATAGTTTCTAAGAATGTGTGCAGTATTAGAAAGAAGTTTTAGTTTCAAAGACAAAAAGAAATAGTTACCTAGATAGCCATTCTGCCTGAAAAAGGAATCCACCCAAGTACTCTGTGTTCTGGAGTAAATGTCAGGGACAAACACTGCCTTATCCTGTCTCCCACCAACCACAGTGCCTCGTAAACGTCCACTATTAACGAGTTCCTCAAGCACAGCTTAAAACAAAACCAAACAAATACAAATAAATTAGAGCAGGTATAAATGTCAAAAAGTAAAATACTATTTCACAATTTAGTTATTCTTACCCTTTAAAAAAGCAATTTAAAGTTTAAATTGCATAAATGAAGACGTTATATTTTAGACAAAACTTTCCTGCCATTTATGAGAATATTCAGGTCACAAATTTAGGAAATTCTGGCAACTAGCTAAAAGTGCTGAACTTGTAACTGGTTAACATTAACATTTAATATTTTAGTTAGAGTAATTTGGGGAAAAAAAACCTTGCCATTATTTATTTTATGATATGTTTGAAAGTGGATGACTAAACACTTGGAGAATAGATAATATGCAATCAGTAAGTGTTTCCAAGTTCAAGTTTCTCATATTTAGAAAACTTAAGACACCTGGCTCACATTAGAGTCAATTGTGTGAAATAAAGCCATGAAAATTTTTAAAAGTTATTATATTTCTACTGTTTTTTTATGTTATTACATTTCTACTGTTTAAATTGCAGCACATGAAAGAGAAGTATAATGCTGTGGTTAAGAGGATGGATCTGGATCTAGACACCCTTTATGTCCAAATCTCAACTCTGTCACCTACTTGCTGACAAAAACTGGGCAAGTTATTTTACTTATGCTTCCACTTTCTCAGCCATGAAATAGGGATAATAGTAAGTGCCTCCAAGAATTGTGGTATTCAAGTAAATTGCTCAGAACAGTAGCTGGCATATAATAAGCACTCAGCAAATGTTAACTAAATATCACCACCACCACCACCACCAGCATCATCATTAATCACTATCATCATCATCAAAAGACTGATGCCAGTCTGAGAACTGGATAGTACTGCCATTAACATAAAATATATGCTTTTTATTTAAACCATAACATTTAACTAAACATTTTATCGTTTAAATATCAAAATCCCCTGAAAAAGACAAAGCAGATAGGAAGGAGTTATTTCTAAGCAAATCAGAAAGCACAGTCAAAAGATGACTGGCAAAGAAACGTTTATGAAAATTAGTCTTTATCAGAAATAAAAATTAGCTTGCAAGATTTCGCTGCTGAGTAAATTAGGATACATTAGAAAAGTCTAGATTTTTCAACAGACTGCAACACATAATTTTAAATTTTATGGCTGTACAACATAAATCCATGCTAAATTAAGATAAAAGTTATCAAGTTATCAATTATTACTTGAAGAACTTTACATGAAATCCCACCAATCTCCAATTAGTAGATTCCAATATATGTCATATTTTTAATTTTAAATTTATTAAACAAAAAATCCAAATTTAACTGCATATTTTGAAAAATACAGTGAATTAAAACGAACTTTTGGTTTTATACATGAATTTCTTTTCCAGCCTTCATTTTAATTCTATTTGCACAGATATCTGAGCCAAAAGATTAAGTCATTGTTTTTATTTATTTATTTTTAAAAGATTTTATTTATTTATTTGAGAGAGAGAAAGAGCACAAGACGGGGTAGAGTCAGAGGGAGAAGCAGATTCCCTGCCGAGCAGGGAGCCCGATGTGCGACTCAATCCCAGAACTCCGGGATCATGACCTGAGCCGAAGGCAGTCTCTTAACCAACTGAGCCACCCAGGCGCCCTAAGTCATTGTTTTTAAAAATTATTCCAGCAAGACTTTAAAAAACCCCTCAAAACCTGGTAAGAGCTTCACAAACACACACATAACATAGGTTATGAACCAAGATTATTTTGGAGATATTACAATGCTGTTTGAATGCTAAAAACATATTTTTACTAGTATTATCCTCTTTGTAAAATTTTATTTCTTAAAATATTTTATTTATTTATTAATTAATTAAGTAAGCTCTATGCTCAATGTGGGGCTTGAACTCATGACCCTGAAATCAAGAGTCGCATGCTCCACTGACTGAGTCAGGCTGGCACCTCTAAAAATTTTTTAGACAAACACTGTTTACTTTCATGTTAGAAAATGTAGCAAGAATCTGTAAGAAACAAAGTGAAAATTATTCTTTAATCCTACAATTTTAAATCTCTCTCTATAAATATATATGCATAGCAGTATTTTACACACACACACACACACACACACACACACACAGTTTGTTTTTCATTCTACTCCTTTGGGAGTAGCCAACACTAAATGTTTGGTGGATATAACAGATAGATATATACATGAAAATTGGTATAGGGAAACCTTTCAACTAGAAATATTTTAGTTATGTAAGTTTTAAGGTTAAAAGAAGTCAAAACATGAAAAATTAGGAAGTTTCACAATAGTCTATTCAGCAGCTAATTAAGTGACATATAATTTAAAGCAAACTCACAGTAAAGCAGCTGCTCTTGAAATCCATATTTTGAAATGAGAGAATTTACTGCTGTAGGCCTTTATGGAAAGAAATAAAAAGATCTTATTCATTCTAGAGTTACACATATTTATGAATTATAAAAATAACTAGGATAACTAGTTTATGAAAAACACCATTTAAAAGAAAAAAAAATGAAGGCAAAAATAATACCAGATTTTACATCCTTAATCAGAATTACACTACTGAAATTCCAGGGGAATTGATTTGTATCCACAATCCAGGAACAATTCACTTTCTCACCAATTTCCACCTCAGATTTAATGATACCTGATCTGCTTTTATTTTATGTTCGTTTTGCTTCATTCTATTCTTTCTCTCTGGGAGGCTCTTTCTCCACCTAAGAAGAGCCAAGTGAATGTTATCTGATTCTGTTTTTGAAGAAAAGTGAAATCACACATGTAGTGAAAGGAATCTGGAATGATATACTCCCAGATTAGGCAGATGACTGGGAGGGATCCACTTAAAATGCTCCTTTTTGTTTAGCACTATTTTCTGTAATGACTGTGTTTCTTAAAAAAAAAAAAAAAAAAAAAAAAAAAAGCTCTAATGAGGTATAATTTACATACAATTCAAGCATCTTAATAAATTTATAAAGTTGAGGAACCATCACTATAGCTCTCAAGTCTAGAATGTTTCCATCACCTAAAAAATTCCTTCACAGATGTTTGTAGTCAATTCCTGCTTCCATCCCTTGTCCTAGAGAACCACTGATCTGCTTTCTGCCTCTATAAATTTGCCTTTCTAGAAATTTCATATAAATAGAATCAATATATGTCTCTTATGTCTGGCTTTTTTCATTTAGCATCATTTTGAGGTTCATGCATGATGAAGCATGAATCGGTATTTACTCCTTTCTATTGCTGAATAGCATTTCACTGTATGGAGATACCACATTTTTTATTCATTCATCACTTGATGAACATTTGGACTGTTTCCAGTTTGGGGCTATTATAAATAATGCTGCATGAACATTTGTGTACATGTCTTTGTGTGGACATATCTCTTTATCTCTTTTGGGTAGATCCCTGTGAATGCTTTTCTTTTATAATTATCTTTTTTTTTTTAAGTAAGGGAAATTATAAAGAAAACACAGACTTCCTTTTTATGACTATATATTTTTTCCCTATTCATTTTAAGCCAATTATGCCTGTTTTCTGGTTTGGGTTTAGTCTATGTTTTTATTTTTATGCATATACCTAAGAGACTTTTAAGTTATTCCAAGTACTCAATTCTCTGTTGATTATTTAAGATGTTATGAATTTTCTCTATGACAAACTTGGGAGAGCAGAAACATTTGTCTGAATATGAATTGATATTTAAAACACCTGTGTTTGGGAATTTTGGCTAAATTATTATTTTCAATTAGCAATAATCACGCCTCGGACAAACCTCATTGGCTACGATACTGCCATTGCACAAATTATTATTTTTATCAAATTCTAATGTAGATTATTTGTTTTTTTTTTTATTAAATTAATTTATCCTAGTGTTTCAGCTAAATTATCTAGAGCCCCCAAACCAATAAGGTCCATTTAAGTGCTTGGTGAAGTTTGCTCTCTGTTTATCTTATAATTATTACAATCTTCTCAAGTTCTATTTTTTGTTTTCTGTTCCCTTCTACCTGAACACATTTTTGAAGGACTTTATCTTAAAATTTCTGCGTGCATAACTTAATTTGGGTTTTCAGTAAATATTTAATTGAACTGCACAAAATTTCTAGCTTTTTTTTGTATAATAAAACTTAGCTGTTGAATTTTTATTTCAATTTGGAATACAATGTAGTTTAGTATACCTATATATCTCACTGTTCTATTTCCTGATCTTCTTTCTGGCTACCTATAACAACAATATAAACCCTTTTAAAATCAGAGATGCAGGTGTTTTCTCTGAAGTTAGACCAGAAAAGTGGGGGCGGGGGGGTTCCTTATATTTAAAAGACAAATATGATGATATGGTACATTAAATGAAACTATCTGGGAGTCACACAGCCTAGCAACATCTTTTGAGGCTCAGAATTTGTTTTGCCCTCATGCTTTTTTTTTTTTTTTTTACAGTATTGCTATTTTATGCTAAATTAGGTGCTGAGCATATGCATAATACCTCTACACAGAGAAACTCAGGGCTACTGTGAGTCAGAAAAAATATTATTTGCTGAACCTGATGATAACTACACTCACCGCAATAGTCAAAGAAAAAAAACTGTCAATAGAAAAACATATTTTGTTTTTATTTTTTGACCAAGTAATAAAAATACAAAAAATACAAAATAAATATAGTACAAAAAGTACAAAAAAAATACAAATAAAAATACAAAAAGGTACAAAACTGAATCCCCCTTCATTCTTATCACTCAGCTACCCAGTTCTCCCAGAAACAACAACTGCAACCAGTTTCTTGTGTTAGGAGGGCGCAGGCTGTCAGAGCCGATGTGGAGAAAGGAGGGCATCCACATGGGAAAGAGAGCTGCAGCAGCAACGGGAAACACTCAAGGGGAATCACTCAAATAAGTAAATTTAACTGACCCTTGAACAACGTGGATTTGAATTGCACGGGTCCAATTTACATGAGTTTTTTTTAACGATTTATTTATTCGTTTGAGAGAAAGAGTGAGAGAGCACATGAGCACAGGCTAGAGGGGCAGAGGGAGAGGGAGAGAAAGTCCAAGCTGACTCGTGCCGAGCGTGGAGCCTGACACGGGGCTCAATCTCAGGACCCTGAGATCATGACTGAGCTGAAACCAAGAGTAGGATGCTTAACCAACTGTGCCACTTAGGCCCCCATACGTAGATATTTAAAAAATATATATAGTACAGCACTGTAAATGTATTTTCTCTTTCTTATGATAATCTTGGTTTTTTTTTTAAAGATTTATTTATTTGAGAGACAGAGAGAGAGCACAAGTGGGGAAGATGAGCAGAGGGAGAGGGAGAAGCAGACTCCCTGCTGAGAGGGAGCCCAGCGTGGGGCTGGATCCCAGGACCCCAGGATCATGACCTGAACAGATGCTTAACTGACTGAGCCACCCAGGCGCCCCATCTTTCTTATGATATTCTTAATATTTTCTTTTCTCTAGCTTATTTTAAGGAAATGGTATATAATTCATATAACATGCAAAAGATGCGTGTTACTCGATTATTTGTCACTGGTAAGGCTTCTGGTAAACAG
This sequence comes from Halichoerus grypus, assembly GCF_964656455.1. Classification (NCBI taxonomy): domain Eukaryota; kingdom Metazoa; phylum Chordata; class Mammalia; order Carnivora; family Phocidae; genus Halichoerus; species Halichoerus grypus. Next base: position 62,584,941 of record NC_135720.1, read on the forward strand.
TAGGCTGTTAGTAGTTAAGTTTTGCGGGAGTCAAAAGTTATTTTCAGATTTTCAACTGCGGTGTGGGGGTTGGTGCCCCAACCTCTGTGTTGTTCAAGGGTCAACAGTATATTAAGGATAATGGGAACTAGGTTTCTCAGGGTCAGAGAAGGGAGCTGCAAATATGGAAAAGGAGAAAACTAGGACAAAACTAACTGGGCACTTGGATGGGAACTGGAAGTATCAGTGTGAACTCATGGTTTCTGATAAACATAAAAATACAAAAATATAGATAAAAAGAGGGGTGGATACACATGTGTCTGTGTATCCCCTAACTTGTCTGCTGAGAGGCTTGGGAGCAGTGATGACCAAACAGCAATAAGCAATTTAGTGTCCAGATCTTGGTTTCTAAATAGTATACTCGACTAAAAAGAACCAGGCAGGGTTCCTTGGGGAAATGGCTGATTCCAGGTTTGGGAGAAGAAAAGTATGAACTGAGCTTACAACTTCTTGTACCAGAAAGAAGAGAAGTGCTCCAAGAATGATGGGGTCATATTAAAAGGACACAGAAACCAGCCTGAAGGGTGGGCCAATAGCTAAATCAGAGCCAATTTAAAAATATCTAAATAATGATAATAATAGATTTTAATCCAATGGATAAAACAGGGAGCCATGAGTTCATACTGATTTAAATAAATGAATAAACTTAAAGTTTGATAAAAAACAGGGTAACTTACAAGATCTCAAATTGCCCTCCCCACAAATACTTAATTATAAAGGAAAAACAAGTAGCTTTATGACAAGCCTAACAGATACCTCCTTATTAAGAAGTTATAATGCACACCATCAGTAACTAGAAAATCTAAACTGTATACCCCTGCTAGGATTCAATGACAAGAACACAGAATCACTTTGGTTACATTCCTGTCAAAGATGCATAACCTGAACATCAGCATGAAAAAATAGCAGACAAGCAAAATTGAACATTTTACAAAATAACTGGCCTGTGGTATTCAAAAGTGTCAAGGTCATGAAAGTAAAAAAAGACCAAGTAAGTGTTCCAGATTGAAGGTGACTAAGGAGACATGACAATTAAATGCAATATGTGATTCTGAACTGGGCCCTTTTACAGTAAAGGACATTACTGGAAAACTGGTAAAACGTGAATGAGATCTGAGGACTAGATGGCAGGAATACATCAATGTCAATATTTTGACATTTGTATTATAGTTATGTGATTATATAGGACAATGCCCTTGTTTGTAGGACACAGACTAATGTATCTGTGGTGATGGGATACTATGCTAGGAACTTCCTCTCAAATGGACAGAAAAAAAAGGTTCTCTCGCAATTTTTCTGTAATTGTGAGATGACTTAAAAAAAAAAAAAAGGAAAAAAAATGGTTGCACTAACTAGCAAGCTTTCTCCTCTAACCTAGTCTTTTGTACCAGTGCCTTGCATGTATTAGGTGCTCAATAAATGCTTCTGATTTGCTGAATGACAAAAAGAAACTGCTGTGGCTACCATGTAAAACAATGTTCCAGAAGGTAGTAAGGGTAAAAGAAGGGAGACTGGTTAGAAAGCTACTAAAAGAGTCTAGTTAAAAAATGGACTGAAGTGGGGTGAATGGTCATGCCACACAAAGATTACATAAATATTTAGAATACAGAATTCAAAAGCCTTTGTGTTCTGAAAAAGGGGGTAGTGAAAGAAAGGATGGTGTAAAGGATGACTCCCAGGACTCTGGCAAAACCAACTGGATTAATAACATTTACTAGTAAAATGGAAACACAAGTGGAAGAATAAATTCAGGTGGGGTAGGGTGGGGTAGCTCAGGGACAGTGAGTTATTTTAAATATGTTGAATTAGAGGGACTTGTAAAACATTTCAGTAGAGATGCTGTGTGGGCAATAGGATTCTGAAATTTAAAAGAAAGGTAAAGTCACCTAGGAAGACAGTGCCAGACTAAGAAGAAAAGATGGCCTGAAAGAAAACTGTAAAGGCTAGGGAAAGGAGGAAAAGCTGGAAAAGGTGACTTATAAGGTACAGCCAAAGGAGGTAAAAAGAAAGCAGTAAAATGTGATGTTTAAAAAAAAAAAAAAAAAAAAAAGGAACGAGAACATTTCAAGAAGGAAGATGTAACTGGAGTTAAATGCTGCTGCTGCCAAGTCAAGTAAAACAAGGTCAGAAAGTATCCATTAGAGTTCAATGATACTGACATCATTACCTTGTAAGCTGGTAGAAGCCAGATGGGTGAGTTGAGAAGTGACAGAAGGTAGGAAAACTAAGACAGTAAATGCAGACATCAACTCTTGAGATGGTTTACTTTAGGGAAAGGGACGAACAAGGTGGCAGATAGAGTGGAATATGGGGTTGAGAGAGGTTTGATTGTTTTAAAATGGGAGAAATCTGGACCCAAAAACCACTGAGATAAAGTTAATGACACAGGAGAGAGGAGATAATTAAGAATGTAGGTTTTCTTAATTCCATATTGGAGTGTCACTCAGGCTCCACACACTTCAGAAATTCTTACTTTAGAAAAAGTTCAAGTGATTTTGAAATGAATATTGTTATTCATTAGAATTGTAGAATGTCATTTGGTAAAAAGGGTTCTAAAATCATCTAGTCCCATCTGAGGCTCAAAGGAGTTAGGTGACTGGCTTATCTGCTGCCGCTCACATGGTTATTGTGTGATAGAGCTAGGGCCTGAGGACTTCTGACTTTAAATTGCATGCTCCTTCCATGATCCCAGGATGACTTTCTATACTGATTTGAGTGTTCTGTAGACCCGCATCTGGAGTCATGAGGGTGATTAACATGGGGAGTGGAAGAGATGTGGGTTGGAGAGAGTCTGGCTACATTCTAGGGCTTTGGAATCCCCATTCCCGTTTCACAGAAGCTACCAACCCTTCTATATGTCTAAAAAATTAGGGCCCTGCATGAGATTTTAATTAAAAAAAAAAGGAAGAAAGAAAAGAAAAAAAGCTGATAGAAAAATAAAAAGCAAACCATGATCAAAGATATGTAAAAATATACATATTTTAAAACAGTCTTTAAAAAAAATGAAACAGGCTTACCGGGTAATAGCACTGAACAGTCCACGGATGCGTGCTTTATGTCGAGCTACAAAAGCTTTAGTAAATATGACTCCTCTGTTATCAAGATCAATCTGTCCATTAATAATTCTACCTAGTCGCTGAGTTAGTGCCTGGGGTAAAGATGCAAATTTTTATTAATTTGAAAGAATAAAATTATACGTATATAATTGTATAGTCTTAATAAAGTCATGCTGCTCGCTGATGTTGTATTAGACATATGATTGAGAAATTTCAACAAGCACAAATTTATAGGATATATAAGCTAAAATGAAGATTTAGGATCTAGGAAACTTCATAATCTCAGAGCAGAATCAAGAATTGAGTGAGTATATAGCTGATATGTTAAAAGGCTTTGCTACTTGCTAAGAAGGGCTACTTCTAATGTAAAATAAAAGTGACTGATTAACCAATTTTCTAGATAGAGGCAGCCTGAAACATACAGGCAGCCAAGACATATACACGTCTTGAAGAAGACCCTATCTGGAGCTTCGAGCACTGAGTAAAATAAATGTTATTCCAAGATTCTGAAACCTAGGGAAACATAAGACCTAAAAAGTTCTCTGCTCTGATGCAAATATTAACAAGTTTATTGGTGCCCAGAGATCTCTACTGGCAGGCAGCATGATTTCCTAGAAATCCCAAGAGAGTATTTCTCCACAGCTATATTATGACTGGGTTAGGTACATCTGAAATGAGTCTGGACATACTTCACATCCTAAGATGAGTTAAAACTACTCAAGGCAGCCTGGCTGATACTTTTCTGATATAGAAAAACGTATTTCAAAAAACTTCTTAATGAGCTTTTAGAATACTGCCTGTGATATTCAGAAAAACTAGAACTGAAAAATGTTAAGAAAACATACATATTTACAAAATGTATCAACGGCACAGTTTTATAAGAAATCATTTGGGTCTGTTCTGATACTTTTAAAAAATGTTTTAAAAGTACGTTTTTTGACCTTCTGTGATTAAAATACATTTGCTCACTTAAAATAGAACTAAGGCTCCTGAAATGCTACATAAAATAGGTCTATATTCAAATGGTATTTTAGATGTAATAATAGGAAATCACTCTCAAAATGGGTGAGTAAATCTGTTTGTATTATAAATTAATCTCACGCAATTATGGTTTGGTAAATTTTTGTAAGCTGAATTTTCTTAAGGTGATATACACCTAAAAAGAGATTTGGCTTTTCTCTTATTTATTCCAATAAATACAAAACAAAATCATCATTTACTGAGTACCTCCGTCGTGCCAGACATCTCACTAGCTACACCACATATATAACCTTATTAAAGTCTATGAAAAAGATAATTATTCCCATTTCAAAGATACATAAATTGAAGCACAAAAGAGTTGAAATAATTTTCCTAACACTGAATAACTAAACAGTGGCATAAATGAATTCAAATCAAAGTCTGTTTAACTCCAAAGCCTGTGCACTTTCCACTGCACAAAAGAAATGTCTATAATTCTAAAATGTCAAACTATTTTAAGAACAAAGAAATAATCATTTCTAAATGATCTAATCAGAGCCATCAATGTACAGGAAGTATCCCCAAAATATACTGCTACAACATCAATAGTCAAATACTTGCAAAAAAAATTAATGGTAAGAAAATCTAGTTTTTTTTCTTCCAATTAAAATTCTTTATTTATCTGAAAAGACGTTATACTATTAAGAGAAAATACCTGTGTCAGAAAGTTTCCAGGAAGATCATAGGTTTTACACAGCTCTGATATGGTGACCTGACCACTTTCTTGCAATTTATCATTTACCTCTTCTGCTAACCGATCCAAATAGTTCCTAAGAGTTTAAAAAAAAAAAAAAAATTAGGAGTAATGAATTTTCCTCTTTTATGTTTAATTTCTGTGCAATAATATATGCCAACAAAATAATGAATAGGGTATGTTTAGGTAAACACGATTCATGACTCATATTCTGAAAATTATTTTTTTTCTTATCAATGCAACTAAATATAAGGTCAACCAAATGATAAATGCTCAGATTTTTTTTTAACAATGTAAATTCCTGCAGTCGTTTTTCATTAACAGTTTTGGAAGCAATTTGCTTTCAGAGTTAAGATCATACAGGAAAGACTGTAAAAATTATGTTTTGTGCTGCTTTAAAATAATAGGCAAAAAAATTTAAAGTTTTTATTATTTCCAAGTACTCCATCCAATTAAGCACTTACTTTTTAAGTACAATGATCTCAACGATGAAAATCAGCATATGAGAGTTCTAAACAAAAATGCCAAACTGGTCACAAGTGTTCTAAATTTAAACATTAAAAAAAAAAAAAGTGTTCTTAAATACTGTACTTACTCATCTATCAGTTGTCCCAACACTAGCTGCACATGTTTTTCTGATTTTACAATGTCACCAATTCTACTTTCAATATGAGTCAGATCCACATTAATTACCTGGAAAATAAAATTCTATTAGTGATAAGTTCATATTGTTTCTTGAGTTTGAAGTTACATATTAGAACTACCTTTTTAAAAACTTACTTTCTCTCAGATGAATTTCAAATTAATTTGAAATATTGTGAAAAGTCTCAAATAAAAAATGAGAAGCTTATTGCTTATTAACTTTCATTTCTGAACAACTACATTTTCACTTGCTAGGAAAGTTTGCATTAAGAAGCTACATTTTCATACAATAGGCACAATTTACACAAGATTTTCCAACTTCTTGTAATATAGTGTACCTTGCTAATGACATGCACACTTATATGTTCTAAAAATATCTTCTACTTTAAAAAATTTCCCTATTCCTTCCATATACTAAAAGCATATACAGTTATTTTTCTCTCCAAATTACATAAACCCTGTAATTACATAAAATGACAACTATGAGTTTATTTGGTAAAGAATAAGTAAATAACTGAGAAAGAAGAACTTATTAAATCAATTCAATATATCAGAACTTATTAAATTGATTAAATGTATTAGTGAGGACTATAAAACTATTTCTTCACAAACATTATACAAAATAAGATACCAGTATTAGTGAATACTTAAGTCATAGTACCAAAAAATTGAGAAAGGAAAAAATTTTATAAATTTAAAATTTACCTGTTGCAGATCAACAATGTTTACTCGACCTTTAAAGAAAAGACATTTATTGATTTCATATTTACATGTAAGTACACACAAGCCAAAAACTGTAAATATCGACAGATTTACATTTTGGGCAGTCGAAGTCCTCCTTCTACAAAGGACATAAAGCCACAATAATTAATGTTTTCAAATACAAACCATTAGCAGAATAATTCTTTATACTGAAGGCGCAGGCAATAATTTACTTTTGAAGTTTCATTAGGTCACATCAGGCCAATAATGAACATCAACTGATTCACAAGTTGGCCGGACCTATTGATTTAAGATCTACCTCCCTTCACAATTTACCTACTGTGACCAAAGAGATACAACTAAATTCAGATGAACTTTTTAAATTTTTGAAATGAGAAGATTTCCACCTATTGGCAAAAGAAAATCTGTCAAGTATTCCAAATTGTACCTAATATTTTCTTAGCATTATGCAGGAAGATGAACCAACACCAAGGGTGTATCTGATAACATCTAATGAAGAGGTATTTTCATAGTTGCTTCTATGTTAATCAAATAGTGTTCAAATTTGCTCAGTAGTTTGTTCACATTTTAAAAAGACAAAGAAAAACAAAAACTTCATGTACTTGTAATAGCATTTCCTACACTATAATAGGTGTAGCACCATATTGTTTCCTAATTTGCAAATTCTTAAAGGTAAGTTTTTAAAGAGTGTGGTAGTTTCAACAATCTATAATCCTTTAAAATCTCTGTTCTCCTTTCATAATTGCCACCTGATGATAGATAGCTAAGTACCCTCCCCTGAGTCGTGCACTAAATTCATGGACTGTGAACAGAAACAGTTGATTACATTGCAGCCATCAAAAGGAATGAAATCTCGCCATTTGCGACATGGATGGAACTGGAGGGTATTATGCTGAGCGAAATAAGTCAATCAGAGAAAGACATGTATCATATGATCTCATTGATATGAGGAATTATTAATCTCAGGAAACAAACTGAGGGTTGTTGGAGTGGTGGGGGGATGGGAGGGATGGGGTGGCCGGGTGATAGACATTGGGAAGGGTATGTGCTATGGTGAGCGCTGTGAATTGTTTAAGACGGTTGAATCACAGACCTGTACCTCTGAAACAAATATATTACATGTTAAAAAAAAGAAGAAGATAGTAGGAAGGGAAAAATGAAGCGGGGGGAATCGGAGGGGAAGACGAACCACGAGAGACTATGAACTCTGAGAAACAAACTGAGGGTTCTAGAGGGGAGGGGGGTGGGAGGATGGGTTAGCCTGGTGTTGGGTATTAAAGAGGGCATGTTCTGCATGGAGCACTGGGTGTTATACGCAAACAATGACTCAGGGAACACTATATCAAGAACTAACGATGTAATGTATGGTGATTAACATAACATAATAAAATAAAAAATAAAGAGAGTTCTGTACATTTAATTCTGCTTATGAATTAAATCTTTTGAATTTAAAAAAAGAAACAGTTGATTAATTCACATATAGAACACATAACTCATAATAATAAAAGATGCTATTTTGTAAGGTGACAATATTCGACTTCTTTTAAATTATATGACCACCTTTACCCGAAGCTATTAAAAATATTAAGGCTGATTTTTATATTAACAGTTGAGAAGGGTGTCCTATACCCTCCAAATAATTTACTATTTATGTTTTAAGTTGTTTTTTCCCTTCCAAATAACCAGAGGAAAAAAAATAAGGAATTACTTACCACCTCGGACATGTAGCTCATCTCTCATTTCTTTACTAATTTGAGCTGGTGTAATATATTCCTTCCCATCAAGTGTGTGAACTACTTCTAGCTGTTTTTGAGCAATCAATTTATTCACAATCTCAATGCAGTTCCGCTCTGACAACCTGAGAGACACAAGAAGTTTTAAAAATGAACTTGATACATTTGTGCTTAACAAAATTAACAACGTGTGAAAATGGGCTTTTTAAAAAAAGTTTGGGTGAAGAGTCCCTAGGTTCTATATTACAAAATCTGTATCTCTTATTAGTGTAACCATACTGATTCAATAAGTTAAAAAAAAAACCCTCTTGGGAGCAAGCAGGTTTACGTAAGCTTAAATCATGTACCTAATTGGTACAAATCATTCTATTACAGAATTTAAAGTCTGCTCTCTCCTCTGGGCCTGCTTCTACTCTTCAAATCTGAATAGAAAAGTGAGGACGTGTAATTTAGGTAGGAAAAAACCCTGCCCTTTTACTTCAATTTCTAGTTTAAGTTCAATAAAAAACCAAACAAACCAGAATTTTCTTTTAAATTAAGCGTGTGATTGCTTCACTACTACTATTGGTCGGTAGGCAGGAGATACGGCCTAGGAAAACCATGACTGCAACTGTTATCCAAGCACTTAAGCATTTGCCCTAGTTTGCTCTCAGTGCTACAAAATACAGTATTAAGGAATTAAGGTCTTCAAGCCCCAGAAGGCACAAAAACATCAAAGGTAATAGATAGTCAACGAATAGAAAAGGATTCTATTAACATTGTGTATGTGTTCTGTAACATTAAAAAGCAGAGCTAGGATGCCCAGGACACATCCCCCCAAGGTTTCTGGGTTTGCAAGAAATGCCAGTGTCCAGGAGTCCTTAAAAATGACAGATGGGACCATGGGTCTGGCCTAGCACAACTCTTCCGGTGCACAAAAAGGCAAAATGTTTAAAGAGTCAACATAGCATTTTCTAAGTACTGTATTTTGGCGTTAGCCTCTCCTTTCCAGCTTATTCTAGGTCAGGAAATGTATAATAGTTAATGATGCCATAGGGACTTGACGGGTAAATAAGGATCAGAGGGACCCTCTTAAGACAGCTAGAAGTCACCAGCCTCGGCCATCAAGAAGGCGGGGCGCGCCAGCTCTTGGCTGGGGCATGGCTCGGGGGGTCGGGCCGTAGTAGCTTTCGGGCTTCACGCCGAGAACTGTACTTGGAACTGCAATCCAGGCTATGGGAGGAAGGAGAAGGCAGAAACGGCGACACAGAGGGGGAAAGTGCGGAGTCCAGAGCCAGGAATCCCCGGCCTCAGATCACGGCGTGGCTGCCCTGGGGCTATTTTGGACTCCGCAACGGAGAGGGAGGGTCGGCACCTCTGTGTGGCCTCGGCGAACTGCGCCCGCTGGAAGTCAGCCGCCAACCGCCTGATCTCCTCCCAGGCATCCGCCATCACGGCCCTACTCGCCGAGCCGCCGAAGAACTGCAGACACGTCAGCCTACATGCAGCGGGAGCCGAGGCGGAACGGGCCGCGCGGAGGGACAAGAGACTCCTCCCCCGATGCAGATACCGAACGCGCGCGCCCCGCTCCGGCAGGGGCGTGCCAGAAGAGCCGTAGCCCCGCCCACTTCGGGTGGGCGGGGCGTCCTCCCTGTTGTGAAGCCACAGGGTTTTGCTGGAAGCCAGGTGGCGAGGTTCCCGCAAAAGGGTGGGATGCCGGAGGGGTCAAGTTAGAAAAGTGCTACTTTCGGTCTTTGTTTGTATTGTAACTAATGTTTCAGGGCACTGATAATCAGATTAACGAATTTTCTTTTTCTTCTGCCCTTCATTTGTTTTTTGGGGAGAGAGCGGGGAGGAGATGTGCCTGTGCCTGCAATTAGTAATATCTCTTCTTCCCTAGTTATTAACAAGGAGCAGTCCATTGGGTATCATGCTAATTTTTACGTGGGCACAGGGCACAGAGTACCTTTTGGGAGACAAGTGGGACACAGTACTGAAGGTAGGTACTCTATTTTTTTGCACAAAGATGACTAATTCGGGTACCAAAAAGGCTGGGCATTGCTTTCATGTCGTTCTAGATTTAGACTGCTATGCTTTCCTATTTCTCCTCTGGGGAAGATTGGCTCCATCAAGCAATGAAGAAATAGAAACATACGATAATGCATATATATGGCTACAGATGAAATGGAGGAGGCAAAAGACATGTTTATTTTGCTTTCCCCTGCATTGATATCAGTAAAAGTTAGGTATTTACTCTGGAGTAAATTTCTTGTCCCCTTTTACTTTTATACCTAACTTTTCACTTTAAAAGAAAAATTTTCATTCCTTTTAACTGCATGCGCTATAGAGTTGGTGAAGGGGAATTGTTCCAGTTCTTTTCCAATCTCAGTCTCTTATTCGGGGTGACTCAAATCCAATGCCACAAAGGTACTTGTCCAGTAAAGTTCCCAACTTTATTTAAAATGCAGAGAACACAGTCACAAAACCTGTTACTAAGTACTGCCACCAAACGGCCACACTGTTTGGCAAAGTGATTGCCAGCCAAGAGGTAGAAGAGCAGAAGTCAAGAAGGTAGCTTAGAAGAGGGTAGGTGGTGTGGTTCCAAAGGGTACCAAGCTTCAGAACAACCAGAAACATTCATTCATATAACAAAGACTTATTGATTCTCTATCCGATACCATGGAGTACATTGGTTGGTAAGGCAGGCATGATCTTGCCATAAACAACTTATAAATCTAATAAAGCAGATTTTTTTTTTAAAGATTTTATTTATTTATTTGAGAGAGAGAGAGAGCACATGAGAGGGGGGAGGGTCAGAGGGAGAAGCAGACTCCCTGCTGAGCAGGGAGCCCGATGTGGGACTCGATCCTGGGACTCCAGGATCATGACCTGAGCCGAAGGCAGTCAATAAAGCAGATTTTTTAAAAAAGTACTTAGTACAAAGTATAAATGCAGTAGGAAAAGTATAGTGTACCGTGTGACCACTTGGCATTCAAACTTCTTCCTTACAAATAAGCCTCTATGAGCCCAGATTCTACTTTTTGGCAGCATCAACTACTGCACACCACATGTGAAGTAGTGGCCTAGGTACACCAAGCCTTTTCAGGACTCCATATCTTTCTGGAATGCCTGTCCTATTCCTCACAGCACCACGCTCTTATTTATTTTGTAACTTGTTCTTCCGTGACGTCCCAGATTAAATAAAACTCTTCAATGAAACCTTTTTTTTTTTTTTTTTAATATTTTATTTATTTTTCAGAGCGACAGAGCAAGAGAGAGCACAAGCAGGGGGAGCGGCAGGCAGAGGGAGAAGCAGGCTCCCCGCTGAGCATGGAGCCCGATATGGGACTCGATCCCAGGACCCTGGGATCATGACTTGAGCTGAAGGCAGACGCTTAACCGACTGAGCCACCCAGGCGTCCCTTCAACGAAACCTTTTTAAATTCCTACCATTAGGGGCACCTGGGTGGCTCAGTCGTTAAGTGGCTGCCTTTGGCTCAGGTCATGATCCCAGGGTCCTGGGATCAAGCCCCGCATCGGGCTCCCTGCTCAGCGGGAAGCCTGCTTCTCCATCTCCCACTCCCCCTGCTTGTGATCCCTCTCTCACTATGTCTCCCTCTGTCAATAAATAAATAAAATCTTAAAAAAAAAATAAATTCCTACCATTATTCTGTATGCAGTGTCCCCACAATTCTTTATTCAGGTGTCTATAATAGCAAGCAAAACTGTATTGCAGTTTTTATTTACTACATCTCTAAATAGTCTGAGCTCCTCAATGCTCCATAGCATGAGTATGACAACTGGTACATAGTGCCTGATATATTTCATATATATTAAATAAATAAGTCAGTGTAAATGTTTTGGTGCAGCATTTTACTTTGGTATAATAATAACATTTACATTTATTCTTTTTTTTTTTTTAAGATTTTATTTATCTGAGAGAGAGAGAGTGGGCAAGAGAGAGCAGGAGCAAGGGGAGGGGCAGAGGAAGAGGGAGAAGCAGACTCTCTGCTGAGCAGGGAGCTTGATGTGGGGCTCAATCCCAGGACTCCAGGATCATGATCTAAGCCGAAAGCAGACACTTAACTGACTGAGTCACCTAGGTGTCCCCATTTACATTTATTCTTAAAAGGCAATAATTCCTAAAAAAGGAATAATTCATGACTGTATTTTCTAGAGACTAGACTAAAATGGTAGCCATGAGCAAGATGAAGCTATTTAAATTTTAATTAAAATTAAATAAAATGATACCAACAGTGAACAAGTGGAATATGAAATTGAAAATACAATGTAGTTTACATTAGCACCCCCCAAAATGAAATACTTAGGCATAAATTTAGCAAAATATCTACAAGATCTATATGAGGAAAACTACAAACTTAGATGAATGAAATCAAAGAAGAACTAAATAAATGGGAAGGTATTCCATGTTCATGGATAGGAAAACCAAGGGGAAAAAATCTCATATTGTCAAGATGTGAGTGCTCAACTTGATCTATGATTCAATGCAATCCCAATCAAAATCCCAAAAAATTATTTGGTGGATATCAACAGACTTATTGTAAAGTTTATATAAAGAGGCAAAATAACCAGAATAACCAATACAGTATTGAAGGAGAGCAAAGTTGGAGGACTGACACGACCTGACTTTAAGACTTACTATGAAGCTACCCTAATCAAGACAATGTGGTATTGATGAGAGAATAGACAAATACATCAATGGAACAGAATAGAGGGACCAGAAATAGACCCACATAAATATAGTTGACTAATACTTGACAAAGGAACAAAGGCGATACAATGGAGAAAAGATAATTTTTCAACCAATAATGCTAGAATAATTGGACATTCACACACACACAGATGAATCTAGATGCACAACTTACAGCTTTTATAAAAATTACATTTGGATTGGGCGCCTGGGTGGCTCAGTTGGTTAAGCGACTGCCTTCAGCTCAGGTCATGATCCTGGAGTCCCTGGATCGAGTCCTGCATCGGGCTCCCTGCTTGGCAGGGAGTCTGCTTCTCCCTCTGACCCTAACCCCTCTCATGTGCTCTCTCTCATTCTCTCTCTCTCAAATAAATAAATAAAATCTTAAAAAAAAAAATTACATTTGGATCACAGATCTAAATGTAAAATGCAACTATAAAGCCCCTAGAAGATAACTAGAGAAAATTTAGATGACTTTGGGTATATCAATGACTTTTTAGATACAATACCAAAGATATAACACATGAAAGCAAGAATTGATAAGCTGGACTTGATTAAAATTAAAAACTCTTCAAAAGTCAAAGTCAAGAGAACAGAAGACAAGACACAAACTGGGAGAAAATATTTGCAAAAGATATATCTGATAAAGGACTGTTATCAAAATATATGAAGTCTTAAAACTCAACAGTAAGCAAGCAAGGAACCAATTAAAAAATGGGCCAAAGACCTTAACAGACACCTCACCAAAAAAGGTATACAGGCAGCAAAACAACATATAAAAAGATGCTCTGCGTCATGTCATTAAAGAAATGCAAACTGAAATGAGATACCATTACACAACTACCAGAATGACCAAAATCCAGAATACTGGCAATGCCAAATGCTGATGAGGACGTGAAGCAACAGGAACTCTCATTTGTTGCTGGTGGGAATGCAAAAAGGTATAGCCACTTTGAAAGGCAGTTTGGTGCTTCCTTACAAAACTAAAAATACTCTTACTCTATAATCTAGCAATTGTACTCTTTACTATTTACCCAAAGGAGTTGAAAACTTATATCCACACCAAAACCTACACACAGATATTTAAGGCATTTTGATTCATAATTGCCAAAACTTGGAAGCAGCTAAGATTTCCTTCAGTAGGTGAATGGATAAATGAACTGTGATACATCCAGACAACGGAATATTATTTGGCACTAAAATGAAATGAGCTATCAAGTCCTGAAAAGACATAGAGAAACCTTAAATGCACACTACTAAGTGAAAGAAGCCAATCTGAAAAGGCTACATACTGTATGATTCCAACTCTATGACATTATGGCAAAGGCAAAATTTTGGAGACAGTAAAAAGACCAGTGTTTGCCAGGGGTTGGGGAAGGTGGAGGGATGAACAGGCAGAGCACTGAGGATTTTTAGGGCAGGGAAAATACCCTGTATGATATTATAATGATGGACCTGTCTTACTATGCGCATGTCCACACCAGTAGGATGTAGGACACCAAGAGTGAGCCAATGTAAACAATGAATTTTGAGTGATTGTGATGTGTTAATATAAGTTCATAAATTGTAAGAAATGTACAATCCCTCTCTGGTGCGGGACTTTGATAATGGAGAGGCTATGTGTGGGTGCAGAGATTATATGGGAAATCTCTATACCATCCTTTCAATTTTTCTATGAACCTAAAACTGGCCTTAAAAAATAGTGTTTAAAATATTAAATAAAATTTAAAAGTCAGTCATTCAGTCACAATAGCCACCTTTCAAAGGTGCAATAGCCGTATGTGGCTCATAGCTATCTTATGGGAAAGTATAGAAAACCATTCTCACCTTCACCAGAAGTTCTATGGGACAACTTTGATTTAGACCTTTGATAAAGGCACACGTTTGTTCATTCTGAGATCCTAAGACTCAAAACAACTATCTACACCAAGCAACCATATATCTTAACTGCAGTATCGGTTATTTTGAAGGGGGAATAAGAATTTGAATGGGGACCGTTTCAAAGTTAGCTAACATTGTGATACAGAGTAGGGGAGCTTTAATTAATCTAATGTATGAATAGGATAATGGTAAACAGTACAAATGGCCACTGAATAAGAGACGAGAGATTCCTTTTAAGAACAAGCTTTATGTAGACTTGGAAAACAGAGCTTCAGTTCTCTAAAAAAAACCTTTCTAACAGCTTGTGTCTACAAATGTAAGTCAAATTTTGACATGTGGGAAGGACTCATGGTCTTTTCAGTTATGCTAGGTACATGATTGTGACACCATCCTCAGATTAATTTTAAATCCAAAGGCTAAAAAAATATTCTAGCATTTGTAATGTGGATTGACAGTTTCTTTGATGATATAAGATGTGATACTGTAAAGTCCTTCCAAGATAAGCTTTTCTTTTAATAAAATTTGAAGCATTTCCACCTGTTTACTAGAAAATAAGAAAATTTGAAGTAATTTCTCCAACTCACCTAGGAAAATAAACCTAAACAACTGCAAAATGTGTATTGTCAAACAAGTCATTGCAGAGAAATTACAAAGACATTGTGTTAATTACATCACTGATATTATCTTATTGTAGTTAGGGACTTAACATAATACCACCACCAAAAATGGCAGTAAAATCTTATACATAAAAAGCATCAATGCCTTAGGAAACCACTTAGGTGGAAGAAAAGCAAAATGGTCGGAAAAAAGATGAAATTGAAGAGCTAGGAATAAAGGAAGCAAGAAGGTATAGGGGATGGAATAGTTAATACCTCTACAGAGTCAAAAATAATGAAAATAAATGCAAGCCCATTAGCTAGTAGAGCAAAGAGGTTATGACTTTTAAGAGAAGAATTTTTTTTCTGCTATGATAGCAATGGAAGTCAGATTGCAGGATACCTCATGAGCAAATGTGAATAATTGGAGCAAGAACAAAGAGAGAGCTGATCAGATGTTGAATGAATAGAAGATAAGTCAGTGAAAAGAGAGATTATGATGATGTTGAAGAGGTAGGCAGCAATCACTCAAGAATCACAGAATCACAGCATTTTAGGGCAGGAAAGATTCTTCAGATCATTCATGCTAATATCCACCCACAGTAATAATTTCTCTGCAAGGCCCTGGCAGATTATGTACTTTTTGCTTGACCACTTAAAGTGATGAAGTATTCCCTTTTTTGCAAAGTACGTTAATCCATTTTGGGACAGATCTAACAGTTAGAAATTCCTTCCCTATGCTAAAGCAAGATCTGTTTCTTTGTAGCTTCCATATTCTTCCCTTGGGTCCACAGAATGACTCTAATGTATCTTTCCCATGACAACCCTCCAGATATTCAACATGTCCCTCCTGTTTTCATTCTCCAAGTTAAGCATCTCAGATCCTTCGATTATATCTCCTGACAGAATTTCCAGACCTCTAGATATCCTGGCCCCCCTCTCTTATTGAACTCTAGTTTGCCAATATCCACTTTAGAAAGTGATGCCCAGAGGAATTTAGTATTTTGCACATAGTCTGACTAGAGCAGATAACAGTGAGATTAATTTCCCTAGATGTTAGAATTCTGTTAATTGGACTCTTGGCTTAAATAGAGCTGGTAAGGCACTGTATCTGACTAAATTGCTATCAAACTAGGTTTAGTCAACTCTGTACCTGAAAAAATTAATTTCACCTTGTTAGCATTGATTCATTGATTCATTGATTCATTCATTATTTCAACAAATAGTATTTGAGGTGCCTTGAGGATGCCAAGAAGAATAAACTGTTCTAACCAATCGAGATTATTTCAGAAATTAAGTATCATTCAACATTGTTCTTTCTGCCATCACTTGTCATCTATAAATTTTTAAAATATAATTAAGTTTTTATTTAAGTTAATTACGAAATTGATTAAGAGAGAAACAAGGATATATACTGTGATAAGCTGATGACACTGGTATGTTAGGATCCTAGATTCAAAAAATTTTAGAGCTAGAGGGGACTTTAGGGACATCTAAAAGTCTGATTCATTTATTTTATAAAGTAGAGTTAACATGTACCTTTGTGTGTGATTGTCTTAAATACCATATTTCTCCTTTTGTTTAAGGGGAAAGTAATGGAATGGCAGCTTTTATGGAATAAAAAATAAAAATTTTATGGAATTCCAGAATTCAGATTTATCAGTCTTAGAGGGAGCAAATTTTTCAAGACTTACTCTTAAAGAACTCATGCTGTTTCATAATAATCACTGTTTTCTTTATCAAAATCCTACAAAAAGCCATCTATTTGCAAACTTATTTTAGAGTATTTTTTGCTTTCCTATATTTTTCTTTTTCTTCTCATTCCAAGATGAGGTTTAAAATTCTTTTTTGATATTTGTAGGTTTCATTGGGGGATGAGAGAGCAAATTTCTGCTCATTGTGACTTTTCATCTTTATCAGTAAAGCAATAACAGGAGTCCCTTCTGGTTCACATCAGTTTATCATTGGTACATAATTTTTGCAGCCTGATCTGTGGAGTCAAATGCATGTAAATACTTTATAAGCTATAAAATTATCTATATATTTATGCCCCCCATTACTCCTCACTACTGTTGTGACTATATTGTCAGGATTTCATTTTAGAGCCATATTTTTTGTGAAAATTGTTCTGCAAATATATATATTTATTCCCCAAACACGAAGTATTCTTTTGTTTCCAAGGGAACAAATTCTATATGAGTTTTGTACCCCCCCCAACCAATTTCTTCACAGTGCTGTATTTAGAGCCAGAATTATTAGCTCCAGGCATCACTTGCTTTCCTGTGTACACTTTTCCAGAGTATAACTACCAGGCAAAATGACAAAAAGGCAAACTCGCAAAGAAACAAGTTAGTGTTCTTGTCAGTGCTCGGGCGTTGTTCTCAAAGGAGCTGAAATTCTTCTATTTTATCAACAAAATGTGATGTTAAGGAATGTATTGGCAGTTTGTGTCACGGCTAGGCAGCGGTGTGTAGAATGGAACGTAGAGTTAATAGTCACAGGGACACTTTCTAAAGAAATATGTAGTATCTATGTTTCGTGCCAAACAAGGAAAAAGTCACACTGGCTCAAATCTTCAGGAATGACTTGTGTCTTTCTTCTTCTTCTTGGTACGTTGACCACTTTCGCCCACTTTGCCCACCTCTAACACCTCACCTCTGGCAACCGACTAATCTGTTCTCTGTATCTGAGTTTGTTTTATTTTAGATTCCACATTTAAGTGAAATCATAGAGGTTTTGTCTTTCTCTGTCTGGTGTCTTTCTTCTTTGTCTCTTGCTCCTTCTCCTCTCTTGATTTTCTCCTCTTCCTCTTCTTCCTCCATGTGTTAGTCATTAATTGCACCAACAAGATGATATGCTGTAAAGAAATTGAGGACTTGTAGCAGATGGCTCATTATAGGGGTGGCACAGACCCCCTGAAAGATGTGTAACATCTGGAAGTTGTTAAGGGACACAACTGGCATCCCTCATCTCCACCTTCTAAAATTCCATTCTGAGGAGATTGTTTCTGAAAGTAAGTTCTGGTCAAGCTCTGGAAAGTGCCAAGATCAACGAGGGTAGTTGGCATCTATCCTAGTTCATGTGCAAGGTAAAAATGTCTTCAGATACACAGATGTGCACGGTCTATGTTATTACAAATCTTTAAGGCAATTCTTATGTTCTCTTAATTTATCTCTTTGAATCTTAAAATCTGTGTTCATATTTTAAGCAGATTGAGTTTGTTTATGAGAGAGATATTATTGCTGATACCTGTTATTCATCATAGTAATTACATTGCCATGTAATTTTTACATGGATTAAACACTTAATGTCTTGCTTACATCTGTTTGACCATAGCAGTTCCAATTGATTTCATTTGGTCAGCAAATACACGGCACATAAGCTCGCAGTCTTCCTTTTAGTACCCATGGTAGGCCACTAATCAATTATGGCATTTGTCTTGCAAAGCCTGGAAATGCCTGAGAATCCTTCTCAAACAGTGTTCCCGCCAACTGCTAACAATATATCGGAGTTGGCACGTGCTATGAAATATATTCCCCATTCTAGAGCAAGGCCATGCCTCTGAGAAATATCCCAATGTAAAAAGACCTCTAGGCAGGGGCATCAGAAGTATAAAGATCACCCATGGAGTAAGTCAATACCTCTCTGAATGGGGAATTGCACCAGGAGAATCAGATACAGATCCCAGTTTCTCAGGAGCCAGGAGAAAGGATAATTCTGGTTTGGACTTAGAGTAAATGTAGACTGGAAACAAACAGAGAAAACATACTTTGGGGCTGTACCTATAATAATATATAATCTATAAATCTATATATAGTCTAATCTATATCTATCTAATCTATAAATAGTCTGTGTGGTCGTCACTCAGATTCTTGAGCAGTTCTTTTGTATTTCACAGTGGTGCTTAATTGTGATATCACAGATGTTTCTGGGACTAATGATCCAAAGTAGTGAAAGGGGACACATTTGTTTTCGGTTTTGTTTTACCACAGCATAGAGGAAGGAGCTTCTACAAAGAGGGAGTTCATTCTTTTCCTAGTGGTTCTCACTGTTTGGTCTCAGGAAACTTTTGTGGCCTTCAACATTCCGAGGATCTCTCAAACAGCTTTTGTATATGGGTTCTATCTATTAATATTTACTGTGTTAAAATTAAAACTGAAATAAACTAAAATAGTTGTTGAAAATGACTACAGTAAAATGACTGTTAACAGAAATAATACTTTTTTTTGTAAAATTAACCTGTAGAACAAAAAATTTAGTGAGGGGGTGGCATTGTTTTACATTTTTCCAAATCTTTTTAACATTTGGCTTGTTAAAAGAAAATTCAGAGAACTTTATTTGATATGAATATTTTATTGAGCAAGAAACAAACTATTCATAAGCAGGGAGACTTCAAAACTAAATGTGGTGGAAGGGTGGCTTTCAGTGGTTACAGCTCAGTTTATAAAGCATGAATGAGGAAGTGCATTGTTTTCTGTTGTGATTTGTTACTAGAAATTCACATTCTTTTTAGGGTAGTAGCACTCTATATACTGATTTGTTTGCCTATCTGCTTACTTGATTGGCTAGGAAGCTATAAAGTCATGCTGATAGGAAGAAAGCATAGTTTTATTTAAGGTCAGAATCAGCATTTCTGGGAATCAGGACAATTTTAAACTTTGGTTACATGACTATAAATGTTTGGTGTTTGGGTATATTCAGACTATGTCCTTCATTTTGAGGCTTAATAGAAGCTTCTTAATTCAATTTGTTATGATTTCCCATATCACGTAGTCTCTGGAAAACTTCACTGCATACTCATGAAAAAATATGTGTGAAAAAGACAAATAATATTTGACTTAATACCATTTTGAAAATATGTTTTGACCTCACAGACCCCTTGAAAGATTTTAGGGACACCAGAGATTCCTGACTGATCCTTTCAGGACTGATGATTCAACCCTTTCTGTGATGACTGCTGACCTGATGTAGAATGAATGTATAAAGTCTCTTGCTAGGGCTGTTCCTTGGCATTTCATCATTTAAAAGTAGCAGACCTGTGGAAACAACATAATCAACTGAGATAATCCATTCAACTAAATGTTTGTTAAAGAGATTTTCATAACTTTTACAATATTTACATTCATAATTTAGAGAAAGTATACCCCCCAATATAAGTAAACATAGAAAGTCAAGATCTGGGGAAAAACAATGCAAGCATTTAGGCCATATAGCTCTATAAAGTTGGCTCATTCATTTATTTAATACATATTTATTGAACACCTATACTGGGCATAGGGGATGCATGAAGGACCTTCATTTGTTGTTACCTTCATTTGAGCTTACGTTCTAGTTGTATGACTTGCACCCCAAATATGGCTTTTAAGCAAACCAAAACCAAAACCAAAATAAACACATATGTCAATTACAGGATTAACATTGGCCAAAAAGTGAAGAGGGACCCTCAGGGGAAGCAAAGATTTTTGAAGATGTACTATAGTAAATAGTTTTCCTACAGTAAATGTCACAATGGACTTTGTGAAGCTCTTTATTACAGCCTCCATTGATGAAAGCTGAGGACACGAAACAAAATGGAGCTGAGAGTATCACAGAAACTTCTTTCTGTGAAACAAACATTATCATCCATTTGTTGTCCATCTTAGAAGATGGTGACTCTAAAATGAAATTACGTTTCTTTTTTATATCTCCATTTTCATAGTACAAGCCTCTACTGATCCATTAGAGCTGTAGTACTGCCTCCTAGAAATTAGTCGCAAAGTTCCACCTTACAGCAAGAGGGCCAAGAAATGTCGAGAAACACAGGCTATTTGATGGGAAGTAAATGTTTGATACAGCTGGTACTTTGAAGGAATATTTCTTTAGATGGAAGGTTTTTTGTTTTTGTTTTTTCCAGAATGGGAAAGAACGATCGTGTTACAGAGTGAATTGTGTTTCCCCCAAATTTATATGTGGAAGTCCTAAGCCCAGCACCTCAGAATGTGACTGTTTTTGGAGATAGGGTCCTTAAAGAGGTAATTAAGGTACAATGAGGTCATTAGGGTAGGCCTTAATCCAATATGACTGGAGTCCTCATAAGGAAGAAAATTAGGACACAGAAATGTATGGAGGGAAAATCATGTGAGGAGAGAGAGAAGACAGCCATCTACAAACCAAGGAGAGAGGCCTCGGAAACCAAGCCTGCCCCCACCTTGATCTCAGATTTCTAGCTTCTGGAATTGTGGGAAAATAAATTTCTGTTTTTGAGACTACCCAATCTGTGGTACTTTGTTCTATCAGCCCTAGCAAACTAACGGTGTGAGTGTATGATGAGGGGAAGGAACCATTGAAGGGAAAGTAATCAAAGATGAGAGAAAGGGAGGAGGCAGCAGAAGGGTGGGAATCAGGGGGAGAAAATCCCGTGTGGCAGAAAAGTATGAGATAAAATCACAGATAGATGGTGTGTGGTCATTTGAAAAATAGCATCAAAAGATATCCATGTCAATTTCCTGGAATTGATGAATATTACTTTATTTTTTTAAAAAGGTTTATTTATTTATTTGAGAGAGAGAGAGAGAAAGCCCACCTGTGTGGGGAGGGGTAGAGGGAAAGAATCTCAAGCAGACTCCCCACTGAGCTCGGAGATCAGACCATGACCCTGAGATCACGACCTGAGCCAAAACCAAGAGTCAGAGTCTCAACCAATTGAGCCACCCAGGCGCCCGTATGAATATTACTTTATATGACAAAAGATGTGATAAAGTTAGGTCTCTTGAGAGGAAAAGTTTATCTTGGTTTACTTGAGTGGGCCCTAACCATAAACATGTGTGTCCTTATAAGAGAGAGGCACACAGAAAGGGAGAAGGTAATGTGATGTAACCTCAAGCTGAAGAACGCCTGTAGCCACCGGAAGCGGGATGAGGAAAGGAGAGAATATATTTCTGGTGTTTAAGCCACCAAATTTGTGGTAATTTCTTACAGCAGTCACAGAAAACTAATAAAAGATGGACTAAGTTTGGATATCACAAAGGAAATTTCTTCCTTTTAGACATGAAATACAAAAGTAGAGTTGTTTATACACTAATTATCTTGGAGGTGGTGAAGAAGTTGACGTAATTAAGACTATCCATTTTGCAAGTATTAATGCCTCACAAACTTATTTAATTTTTTTATTTGGTAGAAACCCCAGAGTTTAGTCTGAACCCCAAACATAATAGAAAGCATTGAGATTTAAAAAAAATTTTTGCCAACAACCTTTTATCAAAAAATAGTAAAGTTTCTTATTTTACTTCATGAAGTATTTAGTTATAATTAAAAAAAATCAGACAGTAAACAAAGGGTCAGTAATGAAAAACCCGACTCCTCCAGATAGGCGTGTTTTATAAGTAAAGTTAGAAATTTCCAATTGCTTTTCCTGAGGTCAAAACAACATTCATAACAAGTTTGCTTCTTTGAAATTCTGTAACAGTACAATGTTCTAGATTGTGATATACTGCAACATAACAAAATCTAATGGATTTTCCTCATGAAAATCTATAAAATTGCTTTGATTGAACACTGCTTCAGAACCTGGTAAATACATTGTTTATCTAAAATCTTGTATGTGTTATCATGCTTATTCTGGCAGGTGGGTGGGGGAAATTTGGGTGAATGTTTGTTGTTAGCAGAAGGATGAATTAGTTTTGCAGTATGAGTTGGCATCCCATAAAATCCATTCACAAAATAGTTGCTTACTGGAGTTTTTCATCATTATGGCTGAGAAAGAGGCACATCTGTGCTCCTTGCAATATGAGACATTCATCTTTCGAGCAAATGATACACACTAGAATCGATTGGGATATAAGAGAAAAAAGATTCAGTACATAGTTCTACTTGAGACCTTGATTCCAACACTAGAGACAGAATTGAGATTCAGCCCTATAGCTACACCATGAAAAGCCACATAACCATATGGAGGCTTCACACATTTCGCTTCTGTCTATGATGGCTTTCTTTTGAGTAATTTCATAGAGAAAACAACATGAAAAAGAAACACGTTGGGGCACCTGGGTGGCTCAGTCGTTAAGTGTCTGCCTTCAGCTCAGGTCATGATCCTGGGGTCCTGGGATCATGCCTGCTTCTCCCCTTCCATCTGCTCCTCCCCTGCTCGTGCTCAATTTCTCTCTCTCAAATAAATAAATAAAATCTTTTTAAAAAAAGAAACATGCTTCGAAGTCCTTAAAGTATTACTAATTATTTGTTTAGCTTGGTTTCAGAAATCTGATATGTTGCTATCTTAAACATGTATGAAATTCTCAAACACCAGCAACCTGTCTTATAAGTTACCTTGGTATAGGGACATTGTCTTTCATTTTTGTACTCACATATTTATATAGCACAGTGCCTCAAAGTGAAATATTAAATTGTCACATTATACATTGATTATTATAGTAGTCGCTTACCTGTTTTGCCAATTTCAGTTTACATTTCTACAACATATTTATATTAAAAACATAATTATTTTAAAAGCATGGCTCATGCCACACATGCTTTTAAAAATACTTAATGGCTCTGCATTGGTCAAAGCAAGGAAGTACAGACTCCTAAAAACCTCCTGAAATAACCCTATACACTCTGTCCCTAATTTACTGCCCCAGCTGTATCCTAATCTTCCTCAGCACCCTTAATGAAGGCTGGGATCCAGCCACATGCCACACTGTTGTCCTTCTCAAAATCCACAGGATTCCTGCAGAGCTCTGAATATTTGCACCTAATAGTTGGTCTTTCTGAAAGGCCCTTTCCTCTCTTCTTTATCCCTGGCCATGTAATTTTCTCCCTCCTGTGTTCTAATAGCCTTTATCTGCTCTCCTCTTGAATAATAGAAGGACCTTAGAAAACTTTAATTTTTTCCACTTAGATAATTTTAAAACTTTATTCCATTATTTTATTCTCCAAATTAGTCAAAGGCATAACATTTTTTTTTCCCTCTGAGTTTCATCTTCCATCTACTCCTTCTTTCTTGGTTCAAATTCCTTCATTATGAGATAGATCCATTAATAATACTCTGGGCAAGTAGCCATCAGTAGTAAAACTATCATAGTCTTTATTTGTTCATCAGCAAATCCCATTTGATCTTCAAAGTGGCTGCAGAATCTGACCACTTTTACAACGTTTCCCACCATCATCCTAGTCCTCTTCAAATGGGTGTTGGGAACATCTTGCTACCTGATAATCCTGCTTCTACTCTTGTCCTCTCAGTAAATATTGCTAATTACCTCCCAAAGATCCATTCTCTCCTCTTTTGTTAAAAATCATATCCTATTATATTGGAGTGATGTAGTAGTGAGCTAAAAAAATGACAATTCCTTACCTCTCTTGCAAATGAAGTGGTTGAGGAGGTGTTAGAGTTGTCTCTGGGTGAAGCTTTGGGGAAAGCTCTCCTTTGAAGGAGCTGATAAATCTGGGAAGCACACTCTTTTTGTATTGCTTCTTCCTACATTTTAATGCCTATCATGTGAAAGTGGTAGCAAGAATTTCAGCAAAGTCTAAAAAGTAAATCCAGGAGAATTACTGAGACTTTGGTACTGATATCTTTGAGTAATAGAGTCTATATTAGCAATCTCTTAATTGATACAATTTAAGACTACTGCCCATATAGCAGCCAGGGAAGTATTTTGAAAATGTTGGTTTGTAAGAGAAAACATAAAGAAACCTTTTTTTATCTTTGGAGTAGATAAAAATTCTTTATACATTATCCTCAAAAATACTAACCAAAAAGGAAAAACATGACAAATTGAAGTACATTAAAATTAAAAACTTTCATCAAAGGATAAAAATAGATATTGAAGACGCAGGGTGGTAGAAAATAGTTTCAACATATATATCTGACACAGAGTTTATATGCAAGACATATAAAGGACTTTTACAAATCAGTAAGAAAAATACTACAACCCAACAGGAAAATGAGCAAAAGACTTAATAGGTACTTCACAAAAGAGAGTATCTAAATTACAATTAAACATATGAAATGAATATTACTCAGCCATCAGAAAAGATGAATACCCAACTTTTACATCAACATGGATGGGACTGGAGGAGATTATGCTAAGTGAAATAAGTCAAGCAGATAAAGTCAATTATCATATGGTTTCACTTATTTGTGGAACATAAGGAATAACATGGAGGACATTAGGAGAAGGAAGGGAAAAATGGGCGGGGGAGAATTGGAGGGAGAGATGAACCATGAGAGACTATGGACCTGAGAAACAAACAGAGTTTTAGAGGGGAGGGTGGAGGGGGGATTGGTTAGCCCGGTGATGGGTATTAAGGAGGGCACGTACTGCATGGAGCACTGGGTGTTATACGCAAACAATGAATCATGGAACACTACATCAAAAACTAATGATGTATTGTATGGTGACTAACATAACATAATAAAATTAAAAAAAAAAAATAAACATACGAAATGTACTAATGTGCTCAACCTCATTAATTATTAGGAGATTGCTAATGACATGAAATGTAAACTAAAGTAATGATAAAACAATATACATCCACCAGAATAGCTAAAACTAAGACTGATGGTACCAAGTGTTGATGTGTATGTGAAACACAGCTGGTGGAAATATAAGTAGATACAACAATTTAGAAACACTGATTGGCTTATCTACTAATGCTGAACATAATGAATATCTTATACACTAATAGTTTTACTCCAAGGTAAAATTCAATAGAAATGCATATGTATTGTAGTAGGCTGAGTAATGCCCCTTAAGAATGTCCACATCTTAATCCTCAGAACCTGTGTTGCCTTACATGACAAAGAGACTTGGCAGCTGTGATTAAATTAAGGCTATTGAGATGGGGAGATTATCCTTGATTATCTGGGTGGGCCTGATGTAATTGCAGGGGTCCTTATAAAAGGGTTGCAAGAGGAGTCAGAGAGAAGGCAAAGAGTGGAGTGATGCAGTTATAAGCCAGTGAATGCCAGCCGCCTCTGAAAGACCAAGGGGCAAGGCATCGAATTCCCCTGGAGACTCCAGAAGGAAGCAGACCTCCTGACATCCTTATTCTTATCCCATGCACTTCATTTCAAACTTTTGAACTCAGAACTGTGAGAGCAGAAACTTTATTTTCATTAATACCATGATGCTATGTCTAGATAATGTAAGTGCCCAATAACAATCCTTGGGGGAAAAAAATGTGTTAATGAATGAATGCAAATGTCTTTATTTCACTCTTACTTTGATGGGTAAGTTATCATGGTTTAGAATTCTAGGTTGACAGTTACTTTCTTTCAGCACGTTAAAGAGTTTTCTGGCTTCTCTCTTATCTTTCAGTTCTTTCCTTTGCAACTTCAACTGGATGTTCTAGTCTCTGTGTCTCTGTATTACATGGATGGAGGTTTCTGTGATTTGTCCTGCACAACCAACCACTCAGACCTGCACATACGCAGGCAGGCTAAGGAATGTTGTTTATGAGACTTGTGCTGCATAAGTGACCTCAGGAGCCTGATTAGTTGACATAAGCTGGCCTCCAGGTTAGAATTGGCCCTTCTGGTCTGGAATCCAAGAGTTATAAATTTTGCCTTACATCCCCTCCAGCTCCAGGCTGAGCTGGCTGCCTGGAAGGGAATCTGGGAAAGGAGGCAAGCACAAGTAGCCCAGACTCCTTGAATATGTAGACACGATAACATAGGAATGCAGCTCACTCCAAACTGCACATAGGCAAACAAATGTTTAACTTCAGACCCCATCATTTGCCCTATAAATACAGCCCTTGTGGGGATGTCAGCTGAAAGTCTCACCTGAGGGGAGGACGCTCCACCCAGCCTTCTCAATTGGGACCCCAGCCTGGCTGTCTCCACGGGGCTTCCCCAGTTGATGAGGTTGGATGTTGAAAGTAACCCAATTTTATGTAACTTTGTCTTATTCTCCTTTACTGCTTACTATTGCCCTCATCTATGTGCAGATTTCCCTTTTCTTCTTTCTGTTTCTATTAGATTTTTATAGTATCAGTTAGGAATTTTTTCTCCTTTGAAACTGAGAGTACAGCTGCGTGAATCTTTTCTTTAAAACCGTCTCTAAACTTCTTCATTGTATCCATCTCTTTATTTCCTTATGCTGTTCTCCGGGTAGTTTGCTTAAATCTATATCAAGTTGATTAATCCTTTCTGTTTAACTCATCTATGTAAAGTGCACACCTTGTAAGGATAAATCTCAATGAATCATTACAAAATAAACATACCAAACATACTCTGTAACCACCACCTAGGTCAATAAGTAGAATTTTGTCGGCACCCAGAAGCCCCCTATCCCAATCACTATGACCTTCTTCCTACCTAGAGGTAACTGTTATTCCTTTAATATTTCTGTTAGTGGAATTTACTGAGAACATCAGGGGGTCTACTGACAACTGATTCTCTTGTTTTAGTCTGCGAATATCCTAATTCCGCAAAGACATTTTTATTGATTATGGAATTTTAGGTTGTCAGTTATTTTCTTTTGGCACTTTGAAAATACAATTTATTGTCTTCTGTCTTCTATTATTTTTATCAAAAAGTCAATAATGAGTCATATTATGGATCCCATCAAGCTAGTCTCTTTGCCTTTCTTATAACCAATTTTATGGTTTTGTTATTTTTCTTTGTTTTTCATTGATTTCACTATGATGTGCTTACATGTAGCTTTCTTTGTAGTTATCGTTTTTGGGTTTTCTTTATTTTTTTCATTTTTTAAAAAAAGATTTTATTTACAGGGCGCCTGGGTGGCTCAGTCAGTTAAGCGTCTGCCTTTGGCTCAGGTCATGATCCCAGGGTTCTGGGATCAAGTCCCAGATAGGCCTCCCTGCTCAGTGGGGAGCCTGCTTCTCCCTCGGCCTGCCGCTCCCCCTGCTTGTGCTCTCTCTTGTTCTCTCTCTCTGACAAATAAATAAAATCTTTAAAAGAAAAAGGTTTTATTTATTTATTTTAGAGAGAGAGAACATGAGCAAGCAGGGGGAGGGGCAGAGGGAGAGGGAAAGAGAGAATCCCAAGCAGATTCTGCATTGAGTGCGGAGCCGGATGTGGAGCTCAATCCCAGGACCCTGAGATCATGATCTGAGCCGAAATCAAGAGTCTACCACTTTATAGAGACTGAGCCACTTAAGTACTCCTCGTTTTTGCATTTTCTAATGCTACCTGAATCTATGGCTTGATCTGTTTTGCAAGTTTTGAAAAATCCACAGCCATACTCTCTTCAACTATTTTCTGCCCCATTTTTCTCTCCTCTTCTTCTGAGACTTGAATTACACATCTGTTCAAACTTTCACGGTATCACCTACGACTCTTCTATGTAATTTTGTCTATTTTTCCTTCCTTTTATTTCTCTACCTAATTCTGTACATTTTCTTCCAACCTATTTTCCAGGTGACTTATTCTTTTTTCATCTGCGACTAATTTACTGTAAGCCCATATATTAGTTATTAATATTCAGTCATTACATTTTCTTCATATTTAGAATTTTCATTTGATTCCTTTTTATAATTTATACTTGTCTGCCAATATTAACAATTTTATCTTTTAATTCCTTAAAAATATTAAAATCTGTTTCCAATAATTCTATTATTTGGATTTCCTGTTTGTCTGTTTCTGTTATCTGTTTCTCCCTTGGTTGTGATCATGTTGTCTTGTCTCCCTATATCTTGTTTATTTTTAAATGTGAATGGCATATTTAATGCAAAGTAATATAACTAATTTAGGGGTATGATGATGTTATTTCCCATCAGAGAGGATTCATATTTTCTTTTGGTAGATGGCTACAAATTTCAGATCATCTTAATTCAATCACAATTTGAGATGATTCTTATCTGGGCTTCAGTTCTTATAAAAAGTCTGTCTTGTAATGATAAACCCTCATTCCTAGGGTGTGTTTCTTAATGATCCCAAACTCAAGTCCAAGATGTTTGTCATAACCCTTGTCTTGGGCAGGCAGTGGACTCCAGTTTTTTTCCCTTGGCACCATGAATCTGTTCAAAATCCTACTAAGTTCCTGATTCTCTGATGCCTCTGATATAAGCATGTACATGTAATTCTTTCAGATGCTTCTGGTATAAGCATGTACATTAAGAAAAAGGGACCCCAGATGCAGACCTCTTCTGTCTTCTTTCTTTCTTCCCCTAGATCTATGTCTTTTTATTTATCCCTGCTTCTTTAACCCTCAAATGGATTCAAGCAGATTTAAAAAATTATCTTGCCAGCTTTAATAGTTTTTCTTAGCATTAGGGTTGATCTGATTTACTTTGCTACAATTACTGAAAATGAAAATCAGGCACAATTACTAGGTTTTTCATTTATATAAGTTCTATTTTATTCTTTTAAAATTTGCCTGTCCCTTTCTATAGTCTTCTCTTAGTATATCTCACATTCCTTTCATATATCTTTATTTTATTTTAAATATAGTTATTTTATAGTATCTCCTCAATAACTACATTGTTAGAAGTTTTGGAGGATATAATCTGTTGTTTATTGTGGGTTTTTAAAAAAGAGAGCTCTGTGTTTGCATACTAGATTTCTTTTTTTTTTTTTTAAAGATTTCTTTATTTATTTTATAGAGGAAGGGAGAGAGAACACGCATATGAGTGGGGGAGGAACAGAGGGAGAGAATCCTCAAGCAGACTCCCTGCTGAGTGTGGAGCCTGACCCAGGGCTCCATCCCACAACCCATGAGATCATGACCTGAGCCGGAACCAAGAGTCAGATGCCTAACTGACTGAGCCACCCAGACACCCTTAGATTTCTTTCTTTTTTTTTTTTTTTTTTAAGATTTTTTATTTATTTATTTGAGAGAGAGAGAATGAGAGAGAGCAAGCACATGAGAGGGGGGAGGGTCAGAGGGAGAAGCAGACTCCCTGCTGAGCAGGGAGCCCGATGCGGGACTCGATCCAGGGACTCCAGGATCATGACCTGAGCCGAAGGCAGTTGCTTAACCAACTGAGCCACCCAGGCGCCCCCTAGATTTATTTCTTAATGGTTGTGTGACCTTAGGCATTTTGCCTAAATTTTTAAGGCCAAATTTCCTTCATCTCTTTGAAATGGAAATCGTGTTAAATATAATTCCCATAGTTGGTTGTGCAAGGTCTATTTTTGTTTTTATCTGTTTGGTTAATATAAAGGTGAGGAAATTTGGACTAATTTTTTTTTTCTCTAACAAAATAAGTAATAAATGTTTTGTTTTGTAGGTCTAGAAGACTTTGTATTTTGGAGCTCCCTGTAATCACAATGATTCAGTCTGACATTACCTTGATAGATAGGGCTTCAGTCTTACTGCTAGAGAAATCTGAGAATTTTTGCTTCTAGCACTATGGAGCACTAGATCTCCTACTACAAAATGTGCTGGACATAATGCAAAAACTTTTTAAAATTTATAAGGGAATTCCTCATTGTCCAAAAATAAAGAAAAAGCAGAAATCTGATGTGGTAACCCAACACCGGGTTTGTGGCTGCATGAAGGTATTTTCTGAT
Organism: Halichoerus grypus; assembly: GCF_964656455.1. Lineage (NCBI taxonomy): Eukaryota > Metazoa > Chordata > Mammalia > Carnivora > Phocidae > Halichoerus > Halichoerus grypus. The sequence continues at coordinate 62,615,469 of NC_135720.1, forward strand.
ACAAAGAGGCCTGTGTTTTCATGGCTCAATAATACCTTGTACCTGTGCAAAGTGATTCCAGTAGTCAGTTCCTTCAAAAGGATATTTTTTCAGTAAAATGTTAAGTTAGAAAAGAAAATCTTCCTATCAGCAAAGATACATGACAAGGTCACTTGTTCATCCTTGGTTCTGGTTCTGGGTAGGGCAAAAAGAAAGAATTTCTTAAGAATTCCTAAATATAAGACTGACCTCCCGTGGAATTGTTATTCAGATTTATATAATCCCAATCCTAGAAATTAGAATAATGTGGCCATGGTTATCTGGCAGAAGCACATAAAATTTCTCTCCAGAAAAGTCCACATTTAACTCCGATCCCATCATTATTTCCATAGATTTAGATTACGTAAGCTCAAAATTCAGAATTATAAAACACCTAAGCAACAAGCCATCATGAGTGAGAATCAGTATGAAAAACAATAGAATTTGAAATTTGGTACAGCATCAATGGGAGTTTTTGTTTTGCTTTGTTTCATTCTTCATTAAGATGGGATAGACTTAAGTATGTTTCTAAGTCAATATCAAAAACAGATTTAAATGGAAGAGTCAGGGGAAATAGTTAACAGAAATCCTGAGCACACCAGGACAGAGAACAGAGGTTGAAGGAAGAGGGCCCATTCATGCCCTGAGGAAGGGAAGCTGAGGTTGAAATATGAATTAAACAGGGACAAGACCTTGACTGATGTGTGGTTCAATTTTCTCAAAGTAATAGGAAGACTAAAGGAGGTAAGAGTGAGTAGTGGGATTGGAAGCTTGAGGTCATGGGTAAAAGTTTAGATTTTGCATGGAGGACAGGAAGATGAACAAGAGAAGAGCTGATGATCAGTGTTGAGTGCCTGAATGTGGACATGAAAATTTGAGCCATATTCATTTTGTGAGGTTGTGGCATTTTCTGCCAGGTGTGGAAAGATGGAGAAGTTGTAAAAACCAGTTACAACCAAAGGCATATTTAGAGCAAGAGCAAATGAGTAACTGCAATTCTTGCATCAAGAAAAATATGAAATTCTATTGAATATTCAAATTCCAAGAAGGAAGGAATTGTGTATAGGAATTTTGAAAGCTTTTGTTGAAGTTGAAGTGATTATAAATTTTAAAGTTTTGATGCTAGAAAGAGTAAACATTAGCTCTCCAGAACATTTATTTACATGAACAGATACTGGACAAATGAACTCTTGCTGAATTTCTTTATTTTTACCTGACTATATATATATATATTTTTTAAAGATTTTATTTATTTATTTGAGAGAGAGAATGAGAGACAGCACGAGAGGGAAGAGGGTCAGAGGGAGAAGCAGACCCCCTGCTGAGCAGGGAGCCCAATGCGGGACTCGATCCCGGGACTCCAGGATCATGACCTGAGCCGAAGGCAGTCGCTTAACCAACTGAGCCACCCAGGCGCCCTTACCTGACTATATTGATTGCCACAAATTCTAAATTGTTTTTTCTCTTTGCAAACATGGAACAACAACAACAACAACAACAACAAATCAACCTTTAAACTCTTTTAAACAATATTCAGAAACTGGTTAGCTACTATGCATGTTAAGCTTGAAATCTTGACAGCCAAAGAACAAGTACATGTATGCATTTTAAGTGATTTCCTCCATCATCATTTTAATGCTACTGGAATCATCCACTCTGTTAGGTGCTCTAATCATTTATTGATTTTCTGGTAACTAGCATGGCAGCAGCAACAAAAGCCTTACCACGTTTCTGTCTAGAATTTTTGCTGTATCACAACACCTGCTGTGAGGAAAATTAAGTATAGATGAGAGATCCTTGTTGATTTTACTCCCAGCAGGTTCCACGTGAAAAAAAAAAAAAACTTTGGTCCAGGACATCCTGAAACAAGAGAAAAATAAGGAGAAATGAAGGGGATCTGAAACAATAAAAGGTAAAATAAGGTGAAAAAGTGAACAAGGTAAGACATAATTTTTAAGAGTTGTGGTATTCAGAGGCTGAGAAGAAAGGGTATCCCCAGTATTTGATTGGGGAGAGAGCGAGGCCTGGGAAGTGCCCATCGTCAGAGGAAGTCAGGAGTTGGTCTGATTCCAGGGCTCTTGGCCTCTCACACAGTTCTTTGGCAAGTGAGTATCCTCTGGAGGCTGCTAACCGCTGAGTACCCCTCAGGGGGAGTTTATGAAGAGCATTAGGTAACATAGAGCCTTGTTTAACTTAGTTGCTACATTCCATTTTGCTACTAAAGATTTCATAAGTTGCCAATATTTTCTCTTTGTTATTTTAACATTGTACTGTTTGTTTGGGAAGACAGAATTAGAATGAGGTATATTTTAGGCCTGACTAAAATAAGATCAGGGCCAAGAAACTTCTCGCCAAATGTCTCATTGACTCATTATTTTGACTTAGCCTAGGAAGCTCAAGGAAGCTGCTGTTTCCAAACCACCTAGCTGTTACATGCTACTCTCTTGATAGCACGCTGCTTCAGCCCATCTACGCCCTGTTTCTGTTTCTGCCTTGGGAAAAGGACGCGCCCAATGTGGAGTAACTGAAAATCAACAGAAACATGCTCATTGAAAATATGGTTAAGGGAAGCAAGTTTTTTATTTATGAATGTGACAAAGGTAACAGCTTCTTACAAAAAAATAGTGCTATAAAATAAGAACAGAGTCCAAAGAGAAAATAAAATAAGAATCTCAGTGTTTAACTTCACACCATGAAGCCCTAATGCTTTATTTTATAGGAAACCTCTTAGGTCTTCATCCAGAGGCCACCTGATTATCTACTTTTTTTAAATTTACAAATGGCACATGGGATAGGTAGATCTAGATATTGCTGAGAAATCCACTCCACTGCAGACTCCATGAGGACAGAGACCATATTTATCTTATGCAATTTTGGATTTCTAGTGTGTGCATATGCCTACCATACAGTAGCAGCACAATAAATATTTGTTGAATAAATGAATAAATGAAAATTAGTTAGGGTGATCAGGAAATCTAGATCTTTCCCATTACCCAGATGTGTGCTATATCCCGAGATACCTGAAAAATCTCAGTTGTGATGCTAACAGTCTTGCCTTTTAGAAATAATTGGAATGGAAAATGTTTCACTTTTTTCCTGAGGTCTGTTAGTTTTGTGTTGAATGATCTAAAATGTAAAATTTATAACTGAGAATATTGGCAACTACTTAGATTGAAAACAAGCTATCTTCAAAATAGTGACCTCCAGGGGCCCCTGGGTGGCTCAGTTGGTTAAGCGGCTGCCTTCGGCTCAGGTCATGATCCCAGGGTCCTGGGATCGAGCCCCGCATCGGGCTCCCTGCTCAGCCGGGAGCCTGCTTCTCCCTCTTCCTCTGCCTCTCCCCCTGTTTGTGAACTCTCTCTCTGTCAAATAAATAAATAAAATCTTTAAAAAAAAAAAAATAGTGACCTCCAGATAGAAAATTGATATACTTTTATTAGCTTCTTAAGCCAGGCTTATTTTTAATGTACCTTGCATGTCTAAAACATATACTTTCTCAAACTTAACTCTAAATTATGATGCATATAACCTAAATATTGCCTCAACTAAGAAATTTTTGATCAAAGTAACAAGCAACTTATTACCTTAATTCAGTGTAAGGGAGCTGGTGCCTCAGTTAAAATTTCCTGTTTTGTCCTTTTATAGAAGTAAAGCTTAGTTCTGTGAGGGCATTAATGATAGATTTTTTTTTTTAAGTTTTTTTTTATCTAAAATTTCTGTTTCCTGAAAGTTCCTTTTTGCAGGATGTGTTGTTGTTCTCTATCCTTCATCCTAGGCCCTTCCCTCAACAGTCTGGTGGTCCCTGACTGTCTGCTCACATTTCAGAGTGAGACCCAAATAGGTGACAGGAAGCCCTCTCTGCATGTACGTGGACTGGACTATGGACTGGTGGGCTTCTCTGTAGCCTAATCCAGCCAGGTAGTTTCACTGCAGAGCACTAGTCATAAGGGATCTGTTAGGGCTTTCCTCTAGGGATGTCACCCCAAGAAAGAAATCCCCCAATCTCCTGCTTTTGAGTTATGGATTATTGAAACTGGATTGCCAGTTTTCTCCATGCCCAGAAGTAGAAGGGTATTAGGGTTTCATCATTTATAATGTAGTACTTGATATGCAAAAGCTTTTTATCTTGATGACGTCCCAATAGTTCATTTTTGCCCTTGCTTCCCTTGCTTTTGGTGATGCGTCTAGGTAGAAGTTGCTGCAGGGGAGGTTGAAGAGGTTACTACCTGTGTTCTCCTCAAGGATTTTGATGGATTCCTGTCTCACATTTAGGTCTTTCATCCATTTTGAGTCTATCTTTGTGTGTGGTGTAAGGAAATGGTCCAGTTTCATTCTTCTGCATGTGGCTGTCCAATTTTCCTAACACCAGAGAAAGAGAATTATCATATAACCTCACTCATATGTGGAATTTGAGAAACAAGGCAGAGGATCATAGGGGAAGGGAGGGAAAAATGAAACAAGACAAAACCAGAGAGAGAGACAAACCATAAGAGACTCTTAATCTCAGGAAACAAACTGAGGGTTGCTGGAGGGGAGGGGGTGGGAGGGATGGGGTGGTTGGGTGATGGACACTGGGGAGGGAATGTACTATGGTGAGCGCTGTAAATTGTGTAAGACTGATGAATCACAGGCCTGTACCCCTGAAATAAATAATACATTATATGTTAATAAAAAACCAACCAAAAAAACAAACAAAAACAATGTAGTACCTGACTAACACAATCTGTGGAATCAGCCCCACCATCTTTGTGGAAGTGACATATAGATGAGAACTCGAAGGTTAATTCGGGTCCTTGAACAGGTATATTGTTTGATAAGTTTAAAGATTTGAGGTGTTACCAAAACCCAATGGGCAAATAGAGGTAGGTTGGAGCAGAAGTGATTGACAGGGGGAAGATTGTGTAAGTTGTTAGAGGCCATATTTAGAATTCTGGATTGATTCTAGGTATAATGAGAAGCCATATAAAGATGTTAAGGAGAGTGGCATGGTTAATACTGGGTTTCTAATAAAATAACTGGCTGCTGCAGGGAGAATATATTTTAACAGAGCAAAATTGTGAGTCAAAGAAGAGTTAAAGGCCCTTGGGAACTACAGGCTGTTGCTGTAGTTCAGAGTGATGACTTGAAAATCAAGACCAAGGATGGAATTCTAATCCCAGTAACTGTAGAGAACTGGACTGACCCTTCCACAGATAACAATTATAATACATACACGTACGTGTATGCATACATGTGTTTGTGTATATATAACTTGAAAGCATTGAAAAATGGCCAGAAGCAGGCAGAACTTAGAGAGAATTTAACTCTTAAAAGAAAACACTCATACACACTGGGAGAAACTCACATTTATATAATTTTTTTAAACACAAGTCACATGCCATCTGCATGATATAGAATATCTACACTTAAACTGAAAGCCAGAATTCTACTGGTTTGAGAAATGAGAGGATGGAGTTTGAGAATGCCAGAGTGACTGAAAATTTAGAAGAACCTCCTGCAAAGGAGGAATTTATAGTGAGGAAGACTAAAAATATGAAGATGAACTCTCTTCAAGTCCTTGGCTGACTTCTGAACCATGTAGGCATGGGGGAGATGCCAAGAAGTCCATCCGAAAGTAAGAGCTGAAAGGATGGCAAATGGATAGAAATTTTAGATACTTCTCAAAGCAGAGAAGACAGAGTTCAGAGTTTGAGTCCTTTCAAATTAGGGAACTTGGTAAACCTCATGGATTTTCCACCAACCCACCCCTGCAAAACATAACACTAAGCCTCCACAGATTCTAAATAATCATCCAGTAATTTAACTTCCTTCCAGAGCAAAAACCAACACTTTCTGGGGAAAATAATAGATCCCAGCATTTCTACAATGAAACACAGTATCTAAAATACAACCCAAATTTTTAGACATGCAAAAAAGGAAAAAAAGAACGTGGCCCATAATCAAGACAAAAAAGCAAATGAATCAGATGTAAAAATTAGCATACAAAGACTTTAAGCTTGATTTTGTAAATATGTTAAATGACCTAAGGGGAACAATAGATATAAAGAGTGAACAGATGAGAAATCTCAGTAAATGTTGGTTCACAACCTAGGGAGTTCCCAGAGTGAAATTCAAAACTGGCCCCCATACACATAAGGCAAGCAGAGACCAAATAAACCACTCCAGGTTGGTAGATGGTAGTTTTAATAAGCAAAGGAACTTACATATGAGGCTTGTCTTAGGCATCTGCAAGACGAGTAGATCTCCATACTCACCCACCAGAATCTAAAGTTTATATAGAAGCCTCAGTGGGGTTCAATCATATTCAGTCCAGATAGTTTCAACAACACATTCCTCTTGCAAGTCTGTGTCCTTGCAATGGCTCCTAGAATGGGAACAGTGGTTGGAATGTACCTTTCAAGGACAGGGAAGGGAATGAGGAGCCTCTGACTGCTTGGGTCCAACTCATGAGTCAATTAGTGGTTATTTATTTATTTTTTTTTTTTTTTGAGGACCTCCTGTAATACTAAAGAATGAAAATCTATAAAAAACTAGAAATTTTAGAATTGAAAAGTACAGTTTCTGAAATGATAAAAATTCACAGAATGGGCTTAACAGCAGATTGGAGGAAGCAGAAGAGAGGCAGTAACTAAAAGGTCAATAAAGATGATCTCATCTGAAGAAGAGAAGGAAAACCAAGATTGGAGAAAGAATTAACATAGCTCCAGTGGCCTATGGGATGATATCGAGTGATGTAACATATGACTAGTTTGAATTTCAGAAAAAAAAGGAAACACAGAATGGGGAAGAAAAATATTTGAAGAAACAATGGCTCAAATTAAGTGAAAAACATCATCTGACAGATCCAGGAAGCTCAGCATTTTCCAAAAAGGGTAAACATAAAAAGAGGAGCTGCACTTCGGGCACATCATAGTCAAAGTGTTGGGAAGCAAACACGGATTTCCGTCACGTTGTGTACACAGGAACGGTGATATGAATGTTAGCTGCCTTCTCATTAGAAACATGGGAAGACTGAAGACAATAGAATGGCATCTCCAAAATACTGAAAGAAAAATAAAATAATTGTTGAGCTAGGGTTCTATACCCAATGAAAATACTCTTAAAACATGAGGGCAAAAATAGAAACATTTTCAGATAAACGAAAGCTCAGAGAATTAGTTCTCATTAGGTCTGTACTTTTAAGAAATATTCAAGGCTGGTCTTCATGCCAGAGAGAAATAACACCTGATGAAAATTGGATCTACTGGGAAGAAGAAAAGAGCAAGAAATGGCAAATATGTAGGTAAATATAAAATATTACTCTTTTTTTCTACTCCTATTCTCTGCATAAGATAACTGACTGAGGTTCATGACATTTATAACACAAGTAAAATATATAAAAACAATAGCAAAATAATAGGAAGTAGTTAAGTGGAATTTTACTCTCACAAGATTGTTAATTTTACATGAATTAATATACCATTAAGTCTAGATAGACTGTGCTGTTAATCTGTAGGATAACCACCCAAAATGATACAAACAGATATAGCTAAAAAGTCAATATATGCATTAAAATGAAATACCGAAAACTATTAGGTAACTCCTCCTATCCCCCAAGAAAGTCAGGAAAGGAGGAACTAAGAATCAAAAAATGGGACAAATAGAAACCAAGTAGCAATATATCCATAACTGCATTAAATGTACGTGGTCTAGCAGACCAATCCAAAGGCAGAGTTGATGACAGGAGAGATGACATTGAAGGATGAAATGGAGAGATGGGTTGGTAGTAGATTCTGGCTAATGTAGAAAGTATGTATTGTGAAAACTACCTGATATGAAGTGATATTGCTATATTTTGTATGTTAGAACTTTCACAGATTTATCAGGCCTAACTTTAGAGCCACAAATAGGGCTCACTATCACTAATGGTTTACTTCCTTCCCTGCATCCACTGGAGACTAAAGCACCCACCCAGGTACTAAATTATCTCTTTCTTTTGGATGTTTACAGTCTGGAAGGCATTGAAATACCTAAAGAATAATAAAACAGGAGAACTGGGGCCAATACACCCTTGGTTATTCCTTTCCAGAGTTATTACTTTCCTCTATACCATCTAGCACAATGTAGTGTGTACCTATTTTTAATGACACCCAGGGGATAAGATTCCTCTTGGCAACTTAGAGCAATGCTTAGCAGTTTTCTCTGGAAAGGAATGTTTTATATGTAGCATGAATCCCTTATGTTGCTCTTTGAGTTTATTTGAGTAAATTAAGAATTTGTTGAACACCTGCTATGTGCAGTACACTGAGGGATGGCAATTAAAGGCAAAAGCAATAATAAAAAAGTGTCTCTATTTCTTACTAAATTTAAATATATGTGTGGGGAGAGCTATATAAATATTCAAGTAGTTAATTAAAAATATAAGAAATATGACAAATATTAATTGACTGGCAAAGACAATAAATGCAATATAATTCCCTGAGAATTATAGACGACTGTGAGACGGGCTGGTTAGGGACAGCTTCAGAGAGAACATGAGACTGTCCCTGACCCTGAAGTCAAGAGTAGGGTTCAGACTGATGGAGAAAAAGATGAGAGCTCATTCCAGGTGGAGAAAATTGAGGAACAATGCTGTGTGCTAGTGGGTCGTTGTGCTTGAACTGGCCCAACTACAGCAGAGGATTTGAGTGGCCATGCACCAGGGCCTAAGACAGGAAAGGCAGGCTAGGCAGAACTCCTCAGGGAAGCAGTAGATACTGGTTATTTTGACTATCACCAGGAAGCCATGGGCTGTGGTTGAGGAGAAATATAATATGGTGGAGAGACTATGAAAATTAACCTAGGGTTAGAGGCAAGAAGATTCCTCTTATTTTGACTTGAATATAGTCAGAGGAAGATTTGAGTAAAGCAGAGTTACATGTGAGAAAAGAATAAGTACATTTACTCTAGTCCACCTTTATAAAGCAGATAAGAAAATGCTAATATTGTTAATTGTGGAACCATTCCAATGACAACATTACACATTGTTGAGTATCTGTGAATTTTAGTTCAAGGAAATTTATGTGACTTTAGTTATGATCTTTTAGTAATCATACAGTTATGTCTTCTAATAGCCTAGAACTCAATTGAGATGAACTGCCCTGGGTCCCCAGGAGAAGGGCCCAGAATTTAGAAGTCTGTCACTGCTGTGACTTTATTATCTCTTCTTTGTTCACGGGGCATAGAAACTTTCTATAGAAATGCAATTTTTTTATTAATAAAAATGAATTAATAATGCCTCCATAGAGGTTTTCATTTTGCATTTCATTTTGATTTCAGGCTTATTTCAACCTTCTTTGTGATAAAGTGGAGGCACATTTTTATCTTTACTTATTTGCTGTCGAAGATTTTTGTAACTCAAGTACCAAAATATCTACAGCACCTGAGAATATGGAGACTTTTAGAGTGCTAATTGGCAATACGGTACATTACCAGGTAAGTACATCAGATGGAACTCTTAAAAAGAAATATCAAAAGCTCTTTTCTTTTACTTTTCTTGGTAACAGCTTTATTTATTATGAAATGCTGGAGATTGGGTCATAGGCTGAATTGAGAAGGAATTGGAGAAGATATTTTAATGTGAAAAAAAACTTTAGAGAAAAACTTATTGTTTTGAGCTTTCCTTGTGGTATTGTATCATCTGCACCCGTGATGCTACTGGGTGTCAGTCGATGAAATTCCCTGTGAATTATTCTCTGCTTTGCTTATGTCACCCTGGTATATCAAGAAAGCTGTCTATGTCAAAGGGGGCCCTGGCAAGAGTATGGAAGAGGACTCTGCAATTTGATGATGCAATGACACTACCTGTTAGATCATTTCAGGGAAAATTTGGTAATAATTAGGCTGGATATGATTTATATAGTACTATTATGGATGATGTATGGAAGATGTTAGGAAACCATTTAATTCTGGTTTCTTTTCATTTTGGCATATATATATATAATATATATATAATATATATATATATATATATATAGGTTTGAATCATACCTGTTATTAAGATTTGGTGAATGCAGAGATCATTTAATGTTATCCAGAATTCTACAAGCCTGATGCAATTTGGGTACATTATAGATGGTCAGAATTACTGACTTTTTTAAATGAATGAATCCTTGTATGTTTCAAAGTAATTTTATATGTAGAACAAAGTATAGTAATTATTAAGATGTAGCTTTTGAATTATTTTTCTGGTCTCACATAATACCTAACTTTAGACGAACTATTAAAAGAAATCAGGGAAAATTTTCTTGCAAAAAAGTATCTGCTCATTAGAATCTGGACAAAACCTTGGCCAGGCCATTTCCACCATGGGAAAATTCCAGGATAATTATTCTCCACTAACCTTTAAGGAGTGTGGAGAGGGTAGCCATTCAGAGATGGAAAAGGGTTATTTTGTCCTCCACCCTCCTGTTCTGAGATTTCACATGAATAAATTTTTAGTTTGCATGAAATGGAAGAACCCCACATATAAATACGAGGGATGGATATGCAATTATTCACTATTTGACTTTTATCTGCATCTCACAGTGGCTTTGTTTGATGAGATGTCTTAGTTTGTATAGATGTCTTAGTTTGGCATGGCTCTATTTCTGGCTATTTTCACTTGCATTTGTGTTTGTGTGTGTCTGGGTTTCTGATCTCAGGAATGCTTTGCTGTGCTTCTTTATTTTTTCTCTTTTTGCAATTTCATGTGACTTATGAATCCTTTTCTCATATATTTTGTCTATTTATTTGAAGTAGCATATTAACAAAAGGCATTCAAAAGCATTACTTACAACAGATACTATAAAATAGCCTCAAATACTCAATTTAGTAAGGAGCTGGCAGAGGAATCAGAAGCTGTTTTGTATTCTCTTCAAAAGAGTGGAATAGTCCTGAGTTTGACTGTAGCAGAGCAAAATCATGATAAGACAGGGAGAAAAAAATTAGAGGAACTTCTTGTTCCTTACATTTTTCTTGTTCTTGGTCTAGCCTTCCAGAACAAATGTGATACAGTATTAGTACCATGCGTGTTCCTAATTGAAATCTATAATTTTATTGTGGTTGCATTTAGATAAATGCAATCAAATTCTATCCTGTAACTGATAAGGTTATCAGAGGGGAGGTGGGTGGGGGGATGGGTTAAATAGGTGATGGGGATTAAGGAATGCCCTGGTCGTGATGAGCACCAAGTGATATATGGAATTATTGAATCACTATATCGTATGCCTGAAACTAATATAACACTGTATGTTAGCTAACTGGAATGAAAATAAAAGCTTTAAAAAATCCTATCCTGTTGTGAACATGGAGACCCGAGTTTATGTCTCATCTCTGAATGCGTTATATATAAATAGGGGTTGTAGTGATCATGCCTCTTCTTGAGGATAATTGGGAAATTGGATTGCCACTTGACCCAATGTCTAAGGAAAGGAATGCCAGCTTTTATTTATTTTAGACTTCTAAGTATCTGTTGGATTGTAGCTAGGACACTGTTTGGGAGTTAAAATTCTTTATATTTTTTCCTAAATGTGACACCTTTCTACCAAATGAACTAAAATATGTATCTGATACCACCATGACTTTGCTTCATTCCATTCTCATTGTAGGCTGGACAGTTGCAGGTGATTGTGGAATGATTCTACTCCTGACGTTTGTAGATGAATGCAAAGTAGACCAGAGTGTAGGGAGGGGTTGATGAAAACAGTAAAAAAAATAATAATAATAAAATTTGCCTAATAAGAATCAAAGAGCAACAGATTATGAAAATGTCATGTCAGCAAAAGAGATTTGAAGGCTGAAAAGGAAGCCTTGGTCATTGGTCATGGAAAACTTCAATATATTTATGGTTGGATTTTTTTTTTCCCCTGTGCATAATGGATAGTATTAACAAAACATTCTTTCTTGTGGGATGAAAATACTTTTTTTCGATTTTCTTCTGATCCTCATGGAATTTCTAATTATAACCACAAAACTTAACTAGCTGCTTATATCCTGTCCTCTACTGTGTAATTTCAATCCTTGAACACTAAAAATAGTTTACCCAAAGGTGTGTGCACAGAGAGACCTGCAGAGAGATACAGAAAGCCTGTAGATGAGGCTCTAGGAAATGGCCGAGGTATACACCATCTGCTCTCTCTTCCCCTGAAGTGTGTGGTTTATCAGGGCACAGCAGGTAGGACTTCAACCCCCACGCATGGGTGGAAGGCCAGAAGGCAAGAAGTTCGAACTCCTAGACATTCCCATTCTGTTCTAAATGATTATTCCAGTCATAAAAACAAAAGTAGTACATTGCCTGTGAATGACAACTGGTTTAAAAATATTAGTTATAGAGGATGCTGTTTATTTCTAAGTTGAATTACTTTCCCCTCTTTCTTGATCCTGTTTATCTTATATAAATTAGGTAAGTAACCAATTTACATTATAGAATTTTATTTTTTAATTTAATTTAATTTAATTTAATTTAATTTTTTTATTATGTTCAGTTAGCCAACATATAATATAGAATTTTAAAATGGCATTGTGAATGCATGGCCAAGTTCAATTTTAGTGGCCTTTCAAGATCACTGCCTTGGCTAGCTTTAGGAAGTAACTGTCTCTAGGTGGCAGCATTTGAAGCCTTTATAGCACATATTTTAAAATGTACAAAATGAGGTGGCTAGTGATGATTTGGGGGAACTGCCTAGTTTGCTGAGAAAACTCAAGGACTTGTTCACATTTTGGAACATGTTTGACATTAATTAAAACCAAACTGGCAGGAAAATAACTGCCCATGAAATAAAATAAGACTGGGGACACCTAGGGGGGCACAGCCGGTTAAGGGGGTTAAGCGCTGCTTTCGGCTCAGGTCATGATCCCAGGGTACTGGGATTGAGCCCCGCATCTGCTCCCTGCCTCATGGGGAGTCTGCTTCTCCCTCCGCCTCTCACCCTGCTCGTGCTATCTGGCTCTCCTTCTCTGTCAAATAAAGAAAGAAAATCGAAAGAAAGAAAGAAAGAAAGAAAAAGAAAGAAAGAAAGAAAGAAAGAAAGAAACAAACAAAGACTGTGTTTTTGTTCACAGCTGGGCTTTCTAAGGATCATCTAGGTGATTCTCCACCCACCACACCCTTTAGAGCTTTGGTGGAAAGAATAGGCTCTCCAGCCATCCTTCTCAGAGCATGTGAGTGCCAAGGGCATTCTCTACTGCAGCGTCTATGTGGCTCCCTCGCCAGTTTAGCAAAGGGGAGGAATTAGGACCTGGCCCTAGTTGCATGCCCCGGACAATACCAGGTTGGATGTCTGTCATTACCATTAACATTTATTAACTGCTTATTGTGTGCTAACTTCACTATATTTACTTTACATATGCTTGTAGATTGATTCCTCACAGTAACCCTGACAGGGAGGCATTGCTACACTCCACTTTGCAAATGAAGTGCTAAGGCAGAGAGAGGGTAAGTGATCTCGTCCAAGGTAATGTTGCTAGAAAAGTGGCAAAACCGAGGTCTGAAATCAGCCATCGTGCTCCAGAGATTTTGCACTGATCTCACATGTTCTACCGTGTAGATAGTCCTAGCAGGCAAAAGGCCTGGAGAGAGTGAGAAAAGTATAGCAACCGGTGTGGCGTAGCTTTATCGGGCTTAAGGGAGAAACATCACTTCTTTATGCTCAAGGCTCTGCAGGGGATTCTTCTGAAAGTTTGGCATCTACTTTCTGACCCGGTAGTTCAATTCAATTCAACATGCATTTATTGAGTGCCTCTTGTAAGGCGCTAGGGACAGAGAGGCAGATAAGATACAGATAAAACTACACACTAAATCTCAGAAAGGTGTTCTTTATTTTATAAGTGTCCTCTGATGACAATTCTTTGCTAATGTCCTTGAAGGAGCAGAATGACAAGTGAGAATGCAAAGCTCCAAATGCATGCTTGTTTCTTAGTAGAGGTCAACCTCTCTTTTTGTGCACATCTCAAGTCATTCAATGAAGTACAACTGAAGATGTACATATCGGATGAGTCTGATTCACAGTGTCCTCTCTGGCTATCAGTAGCAAGCCATGGTTGCTTGAAGCTGTTTATTAACCTGCTGGTTCCAGTTGAGCTTCTCAGACCATGAACATGCAATAACTTTAATTGAAGAAAAAGTCAAGTCTTTTTTTTTTTTTCCATCTCTGTATTTTAGATCATTTTTGCTTTGAACCCTGCTTCACTTGTTTTTTAAAATAGCAAACAGCATGTAGAAAAATCTATCATCTGTTAAACAGTCATGCAAAGAATGACATGGCCATCCTGCCTCTCTAGCAATGAAGACATCTTCTGAATTACTACCATCAAATCCCATGAATTACTTGAAATAAATAAACGGAAACCCCATCCGTTAGCTGTTTAGCAGCCACTGAAATTCTTGATTCTGTGATTACTTTCTACAAGTGACTTTGAGAATTAATTAGGAATTAGAAAATGTGAAAAGAAGATGCTTGAACCTCATGGATATAATCACAAGAAAGACTTCAAAAGACTTGTTATCTTCATCTCTAATGTCTATGGGTTAAGTGGCACATTTCGAGGTAGAGGTAATTTGGGGCCACGTTATTGGTATCACCCCATGTATTTCATGATAGTAACAACAATAACTAATAGTTATTGAGCCAGGCCCTATGCTAAGTATTTAACAACGTATCATCTCACTTAATCCTCCCAAACATCTATTTTTCATGTAAGAAAACAGGCTCAGAGAGGTTACTTTTCCCAGGTCACATAGCTAATGTGGCAGAGTGGGGCTACCCACATGGGAGATTTGTCTAAGTCCATACTCATTGCTACCTTTCCGTAATCTCTAACAAAGTCATTTTATTTATGAACTCTAGTTAGTGTCCACTCACTCAGTATATCACAGCCATAAGTCATTCCGGAATCCCTGAATTTTTGTGGATTTATTGTGAGATATAAATTCATCCCCTAATTATATACCATCACTTCTCCAGATACCTTCATTTTACAACCTGTCATAGTCGTTATTTTACCTTCATTTGTGTTGTGGATTTCATTAGTGTCAGTATTAGTTATCTATTGATGAAACCAGTCACTCCAAAACTCCGTGGCTCAATGCAACAATCATCGCTTATTACATCTTCTGGTTTCTGAGGGCCAGGAATTCAGATAGAGTACAACAGGGATGAATTATTTATGCTCCGTAATGTGTGAAGCCTAAGCTGGGGCTGGAATCATCCAAAGGCTCGCTCACTCTAGTGTCTGGCAGTTGATGCTGGCTGTCAGCCAAGGGCCTAGCTGAGGCTTTTGTTGGAGTATCTATACATAGCCTCTCCATCAGTCCTGGGCTTTCTCACAACATCACGGCTGGCTTCAAGAGAAATTATCTCAAGACAGAGCACCAACGCAAAAGCCAAATTACCTTTTTTTTTTGAGTGTGTGCGTGTGTGTACATGCACGCAACTTTATTAAGGTATAATTTACATATTATACAGTTCACACATTGCAAGTGTATTGAAGATCTTTCCAAGTCTATACCATTGGCATTTATATAAATGGATGCATAATTAAATAAAATACATGCTAATGCTGGGGTTATTGATAAAGAGAAGATAATTAGGTGTTCTTGAAGCATTCCATAAATCATCTCAGCATCTCAGACTATAGTTGCCTTATTTAAAAATACAGTCCTTGATTGGAGAAAAAGCATGTTGAGTGCCTGGGCATTATACATACATACTCTGTATCTTTGTCAGGAGCTTTCTGTACACATGTGACTACCCCAAGAATAGTCACACCAAATAGCTGATAAATGTGACTTCTATTGTGGGAGAGTAAGGAGTTCCAGCTGTTGACTCTACTAACTGGCTGTCCTATAAATTTTCCTCCCACTTCATTGTAAACAAATTTCTGATTTTGTTCAGATATATGACTGAAATGTGAGCAGGGAAGGTGGAAATTCCACTCAGGCCTTCTAGCTCCAGGGAATCAATAGTGAAGTGGAGCTCACATTCTTCTTTCATGCCTTGAGAGATGTGGTGTGAGGGCAAGACACTTGGAGGTGTGACAGCCATTTTGTGACCATAAGGGGAGAGCCAATAAAGTGGCAGAGAAGACAACCCAGACCTCTGACAGTTTTGAGCAGCTATAGTAACCAACTCTGAAACTTCTACTTCAAAGAGTCTTGGTAAGACACTAAAATGTCCTTGATGTTCAAGCCACTTTAGAATAATTCTTTTTTTTTTTTTTTTAAAGATGTATTTATTTGAGAGAGGGAGAGAGAAACCCAAGCAGACTCTGCTTCTGAGCACAGAGGGGCTCAATCCCATTATCCTGAGATCATGACCTGAGCCAAAACCAAGAGTTGGACTTAAAATACTGCACCACCCAGGTGCTCCTGTTCAAGCCGCTTTAATTCACATATTTCATTACTTGAAGCAGAACTCCTCCTAAGTGACAAACTCCTGTGAAAAAAACAAGTCATGCTTATCGGGAACAGAACAAAAGTATATGACTACTTGCTTTCATTAACAGCATTGCTATAAACTGTGAATTAATCTTAAGATTATTAGAATTCATAATTTTTCTTTTGGAAAGTCAGTGTCAGTAACAGTGTTCATATCTTCTAGGCACCTGAGGCCATAATGACTATGTTAAAGAAATATTGAATTAAGATTACACTAAAAATAGTTCACCCAAGTTTTGAAGTTTATGCTTTAAAATATTACAGGAGACAAGGAGAAAGCTCTAAAGATCTGAGCAAATGATTTAGAAATAAAAGGCTGGGATTGGAAACTATAAAATATCTTCATGGAAGGGGCATAGACCGCTAGGCTAGGGATCATTTTGTACTACCAAATTGTGTGCAGGACTCCCACTGGAGTCAATCAGAGTCATATGCAAAAATCAATGTCAGGATCTTTCCCTGAAACCATAAATGAGGAAAGCTGAAAAATCTGATCTATTTCTTGATAGATGTCTGGGAGAGCACCAAATGTCAGGGAGGCCAGGTGTTTGATGGAAATGAACGTGCTTGATACTCTAATATTGCTGGATAAATTAACAAGAAAGAATTCCATTCACTGTCTTTCCTTAAACTTGAAATGTTTTCTTAAAGCCCTCAGAACTTCTTCAATAATTATTTTTTCCAGATGGTTGAGAATTTTAATGAGTAATATTCACTCTTTGTAGAAATGATATGAGTAGCCTTTTTCTTTCCAATAATCTTAGAAAAAATTCCTTCCTAAATTTAACCTGTGGGAGAGAAGTTAACTTCTGTGCACTCTAGTTTCTGGAGTAGAAGTTATTAGCTTAATATGCTCTGCACCAACCACTTTATTATGAGTTTCTTTAACTGTTAGAAAGGGGGTGCGGAAGGGAGGATGCAGCATTTGGCAATGTCAAGCCTCTGAAAACCTACTTTTTGGATAATTTTGTCATGGAGGTTCCAGGGAATAATCAAAAACCATCTTCTAAAGATTAAAAATCATCCAGATATGGTTATGTAATTTAAACAGAAGCTGTGATTTATGAAAAAAAAAATAATGCTTTAACTGAGGAGGTATTTGAAGAGCCAGTACATAGAATTTTGCTTGAAGTCAGTGTTGATTAGAACACTTTCGTATCAGTTATGATAACAGAAGGAATTAAAAAAAATCTTGATTTTAATCTTTAGTTATGAAAATTTTCACAGGCTTTACCAGGCCAGTTCTGTAATTTATGAGCTCATCACTCATGGGGATAAGTGGTTATTGTATTTTTGTTGCTGTCTCCTTCTTGTGGGACATACTTCATCATTTTTATTAGAATGTTATCACTCTATAGTATTTATTAAGTTGGTAACAGGGATTTATCCTATGCATCATTTTAGGGTCTACTCTATGAACTCTAAGGCAATTTTGATAAAAAAAATAATATTGACATATTGATTGAATGATCTAAGTTTTTTTGTTTGTATGAGAATCAGAAGAGGTTCTTAGTGGATAAGACCAAAGGTGTAGACAGTCTAGTATTTGTAGACATATGTGTATTTAAAGTTTTTTTTTCAGATTGTGATATTACCATTTCCACAAGAATAAGTTCTTATTTTGTTAAGAATGTTGTCTCCTGGGATGTCTGGGTGGCTTAGTCGGTTAAGCGTCTGCCTTCAGCTCAGGTCATGGTCCCAGGGTCCTGGGATCGAGCCCCACATTGGGCTCTTTGCTCAGCGGGGAGTCTGCTTCCCCCTCTCCCTCTGCCCCTCCCCCCACTCATGTGTGCTCTCTTTCAAATAAATAAATTAAATCTTAAAAAAAAAAGAGAACAATCTTTAAAATTTCAAGGTTACTTCTGGTTCTGGTGTTTTGGGATTTAATAAACTATTGCACAATCTACTTCCACTCTTCATAATATAGCTCCTCTGGGTTGCAGTGGGCTCATCATAAAATGAGGATGTTGCTATAATTGATCTCGAAGGTCCAGCCCTAGAATTCTATTAATCTGTATACAATTTCCACTTGTTCTTCGGATGAACTCTTCCTGGTATTAGTATTTTATTGTTTCTCTCATTGGGTAATAAAGGCTTACTTTGTGTATGTAAAATAATTCTAAGCATGAATGGTTAGAAACATTTTTTTGGCAAGTAGCCTCTTTATTCCTGAATTAAATTGGGTTTAAGACTGACCCTGAAGGTGGGCCACCGGGGTGGCTCAGTCGTTAAGTGTCTGCCTTCGGCTCAGGTCATGATCCCGGGGTCCTGGGATCAAGCCCCACATCGGGCTCCCTGCTCTGCGGGGAAGCCTGCTTCTCCCTCTCCCACTCCCCCTGCTTGTGTTCCCTCTCTCGCTGTCTCTCTCTCTGTCAAATAAATAAATAAAATCTTTAAACAAAACAAAACAAAAAAAAGACTGACCCTGAAGGTAAAACCACTGTAGTCTTGTAGAATGCCCTAGAGTCTGGATTGGAAGTCAAGTCCCTGGGCTAGCTTCCGTCTTCCATGTTCTTTAATGCAAATCTCTTTTCTGATCTCTCAGTCCTTAAATTCTCAAGTGCCAGGAATGCAGAGCCATTACTCATTCTCTCTTCTCCTGCCACCTCCTGTAACTGCCTGTACTTACTGAGCTGACACTCTGGATAAGCTATGGCCCCATTCTCTAAAATTCCGAGGGCCTTAAAGCCCTCCCTTGCCCAGCGCTCCCAGGCTTGTCGGGGTGGTCTGGTTATTAGGTGCTCAAAGATTTCACAGACTGTGGTCATGGGCCTGGGAGAACACTGATGGGTATGAACACGTTTAATGTCAATACTAGGGTGTGAGGTGGGAGTCAGTGGTGTTGGAACTCCAGGGCCTGGTTTTTCTAATGTGTCAACGCAGTGTCAGTGTGAATGTGATTATACTGATGATGGTGAAGAAAACTGAATAGTAAATGCCATTGGGGAAAACTGGAAATCTGTGTTCATAACAGATACAATATAATGAGGGAAAATTCAAAATTTAATTTGGTTATGGAAAAAAATAATTATAGTACTTTTGTGACCCCATTTTAACTTAGGTTTATTTTTTGAGCAGCAAAATAACAATTCTATACAGAGCTAAATATGTCACATGGGTTTTGCTACTTCATTGTTCAATTTTATTCATATACTTTTAGTGTTCATATAATTTAGTCCTCTACTCATGCAATGGGGTAATTGTTTTATATCTTAAAGAAAAATTAGATTGCATCCTGACCAAGGTAATTTTGAGCTTAAAGGATTTGTGTGAATGCTAATGAATGCCCACCTGAGAACTCTCAGGTACATGCAGGCAGATCTTGAGAAGCTGAGAGCTTTTAATCACATGTTAATTCTTCGAACAAATTTTTTAAAACAACATCCTTTGTTTGTTTCTACATGTTCATTGCAAAAGTAATGGAAATAGACAAAAACTTAATATGTGAAATAATTATTAACCCACATACCCTACAGGTAAGTAAACACTAGAAACATTTTGGCGTAAACTTTTATAATTCTTTTGTAATTCACATATACTTTTTTTGGATGCCAAAATTACTCCCAATCTATTTCTTTTGTTTCTACTTTAAAATATTAACTTTGCTAGGTCTCAGTAGATTTTCCAAAGAAATGAGGGTGCTGCTGCGATTGGTGTCTGAGGTCTAGCCCCACCAATTCTATGGACTTTCAAAATTTTCACATATTCTTTGGGTAAAATCTCTTACACACCAATATAAAAATTCTTTTGAATCCATCATTTCATGCTTACCAATGTTTTGTGAACATTTCTATATTATTGAATATTATTTAATAAAATAATTTTAATGGTTTTATATTATTCTATTATGATTATAGTGTAGTGTTTTACCAATCTCTTTTTAAACATTAAGGATATTTTTTTCAAATTTTCCAGTTGTATTTTATGCTCAATTATTGTCTTTATAATAAACTCTTATACATATGTCTGATGATTTGAGTATAATAAATTCTTAAGCGTATAGTTTGTAGAAATCAAAAGATTCCCAAGGTTTAAGTATTTTATAAATGTAGTGAAAATTACCTCCAGAAATGATGCTCTAGGTTTTATACTCCTGAATTTTAGCTCAGCCTATTATTATTTGAAAATATTTATTGATCAAGTTTAGTATGATGACAAATTGCTTTATGTTCCTTTGTTTATGAAATTTTTCATATATTTATTAATCACTTGTATTCCTTTGCACAATTTTTTGGAATTACCCACTTTATTGATTCCTTCACCTATTAACACCTTGTCATAAATATAGCAAATATATTTTCCTGAGTTTAGCGTATGACATACTAGCTGTGTGATCTTGGGAATGATGTTTATTTTGCCTGTGTCTCAGTTTCTTTAAAATTGGACCGATCTAGTCCATCTCTTCCGTTAATGTGCTCTGGGCCTGGGGGTCTGAGTGGGATTGTGACTTTTTATTGGAGTGAGTGCCCTCACCTTCCTGCTCTCCCGTTCTCACCTTTGAACCTGGGTGTCGAAGTGAAGTGGCACCACTGTTGGCTGCAGGTCTATTTTGCCCCTAGAGGTGTCAAGCTCTTTCAACAGCTCCCTGTGGGTCAAAGTCCCGAGGCTGTCCCTCCGGCCCTGCTAGTTGTTCGGGAAATCGTGGCCTCCTGGCTTCTGGTCCTAAGCACCACCCTGTGGACTCTCATCGCCATGGATATTAACAAACGCAGCTCTGGGTCTGCCTCGCCCACGGTCAGCCCCGGCCTGCAAGGAGGGCACCACCAAACAACTTCTTAGTGATGCTGGCATGCTTCTCGCCAGTGCCTTCCTCGTGGCCTTGCTGAATGGCACGGTATTTGCTGTCCTGTTCTTCCAATGGAACATAATCCTCTGATGAGTACTCCGGCCTTAACTAATACATTTATTCCAGCTGACCCACCTCTCTGAGCCCCTTGATTCTTCACGACCTGTCAGGCAAGTCAGACATTCCCACCTCGTTGAGCAAGGGCCATCACTTTTTTAGACTTCCAGGAGCCGCTCTGACAACAAGTGTAGCCGCTCCCTGAGCTTCCTGCCAGATTGTTAGCTCTTGTGGTGTGAAAAAGTGCCCCAAGTAAATAAATCTTTTTTTATCTAGTCTTACATTCCAGCCCCTCTAAATCCAATACCTGATTCACTCTCCTGGCTCCTGCTGGTGTAAGCTAGCTAATTCTTGCCCCTCCTCGGGTGAGTAGTCTCTTTCCTTGGTCAGGCCCGGCGCGGCCCCACGCAGGTGAGGCTGTGTTGTAGTCCTAGCCGGCAGGTTGGCAGCCAGGACAGGAAGGGCAGGCAGTTTCTGAGAGGTGTGAGGCCTCTGCAGCATCTTGTAGCACAGGGACCTAGGGGTCAGGGTCCCACGCTTTTCCACCCAGGGCCCCGACCTAGGACAGCAGACGTTCCTTGACTGAGTATTTAATCATCTGTGGAGCTCTGACACTTTAACTTTCAAAGCTTCGATTTCCTGTTCAACTGTGTCTTCTCTTCCCCTTTGTAAGCTATTAAACAGGCCAAAGGCTCTCACACTTAGCCTTTAACTGCTTTTTCAAAGCGCTTATTTTCTTGTTATTCCTTTGTAGTTAGCAATACAATTTACCTGTAATTAACCAACTCTGCTGTCTTTGTACGTATTGTTCCTCTTTATCTTCCAAATGCCTTTCCGGTCACTATTGATGACTGTTAGCAATGGGGCTGCCTTATGCCAAGGACTATCCATGTCCCATTTATTACTCAGGGCCGCATCATCTTTGCCTGCTGAGCAGTGAGAGACCTCAACCCCCAAACCCATCTTACTGCTTCTTTTGTTTGTTCAGGTCCTCAGGAAGCAGGGGCCGGGACAGAATTAGACATGTGTATTGGTCTTCTATGGCTGCTTTAACAAATTACCATACATTTAGTAGTTTCAAAAAACACACATTTATTCTTTCAGAGTTCTGGAGGTTGGAAGTTCTGAGCTCAGGTTCACTGGGCTGAAATCGAGCTGTCAGCAGAACCACACTCCTTCCGGAGGCTCTAGGGGAGAATCTGATCTTTGCCTCTTCTAGCTTCTGGTGGTTTCTACCATACCTTTGCATTACCAGCATCTTCAGATCTCTCTCTCTCTCTCTCACTGCTAATTTTCACATTGCCTTTTCCTCTGCTTGTGTTTATGTCAAATCTTGCTCATCCTCTCTCTTATGAGGGCATTTGTAATAGTATTTGGACCCACCAGGGTAATCAATCCATCATCCCCAAATCCTTAATTAATCACAGTTGCAAAGACCCTTTTTCCAAATAAGGTACATTTACAGATTTCAGGGATTATGAACTGATATCTTTGAATATCAAAATATTAAAATATAGGCTTCTACAAAATGCAGGAGATTTATTGTGTAAATATATCCGTGAAGAAAAAAGGGGAGGGAACTAGAGACAGTGAAGAAAGGCTTCACTGCAGGCCTGATGTCTCTGAAAGAGAGTGAGAAGGAAGGGGCAATGTGTATAAAGTGTTTCAGACTGCAATGTAATTCCAGAAAATTTGTGCAGGCTGATAGACAGTCCCTGAGTCTAAGTATTCCACTGAAAAGGTCCTGTGTCTGCTGGAAGGGGTCTGTGTCCATTAGCAAAGTCACTGGCTTAGGGCAGCCCATGGGAATTGTGGCCTGGACAAGAATGTGGTGGTAGATCCAGAAAAGCAATAGCTTGAACCATAAGTCAGTTATGCTCCCTAAAGCAGGGGAGCTGAGCTTGCATTTTCATGGCCACTATATTCATCCATATACCTTTTCCTCAGATCTTGTCATCAATCTTCACCTTTCTACAGGTCCCTGACTAGCTAGGCAAACCATAACCATTAACCCATAGCCATTAGCGAATCACTGACTCATACAATTTACTTATGCTGTGTAGACCTTCTGGAGGTAATCTATTATCAACCTACAAATAAGCTTTAATCTTAGTCTTTTGTGTTTTTATAAATCTCTATAAATCTTGAATGCACATGGCACATCAAATAAGGTCTAGTTCATGATAGGCAGTCCTGGTCATGTAGTCACATGGTATCTTGTTGTCTCTGCCAGACTCAGTTCCAGGTCAAGACCGGCTTTTCAGATGAGGACTGCTGTTGGAAGGAGATAGCATGTCCTTACTCCCAAATCCTAAAATCTGTGTTGTGGTTCTCTTTGGCCTTCTGTCTGCCCACATCACTTCAAATATCACTGAATCTGTTTGGTTATAAAGCCTAAATGGCAGTGCCACTCACACCACAGCTTGTGCCCAATGTTGAGGCCTGTCTTGCTCTGCCTAGAACCTGGCAGTTTATATATAACCTTGCAAATGGGTTGGGGCAGCACGTTCAAATATGGTATATATTCTCTCCAAAATCTGAAAAAATCCACCAGGCACTGTGCCTCTTTCTTCATGGTGGGAGTGCCGAGGGCAGACCTGCCAGAGATGACTTCTCCTCTAGAAACTTCACCTGTGTGGTAGGTCTCTGAACTTTCAGGGGGTTTAGCTCACCTCCCTTAGGCATGCATGTGATTTCAAAAGCATCTTCTTTTACTACTTCCTGATCTAATTAGCATATCATCATCAGTGTAATGAACCAGCATGATATTCTGTGGAATATCAAGGCAATCAAGGTTCCTCTAGGACATCAGACTGAGAGCCAAGGGCTCACCTAGCCTTGAGGTAAAAGAGTGAAGGTGAATCACTTCTAATTTTCTCTATTACCTGGTGTAGAAAAGAAAATGTTTGCTGGGTCAATGACTGCGTGAAAGGTGCCAAGGGCTGTGATGATTTGCTCCAGTGATGATACCACATTGGGAACACCAGCTGTGATTGGTGTCACAACCTGATTAATTTTATGATAATGCATAGGTATCCCTGAACATACATCTGGCTTGTGCACTAGCTAAATGGGAGAGTAAAAATGGGATATGATAGGAATCATCACCTCTGCATCTTTCATGTCTCTGATGGTGGGAGTGTCAAGTGCAGAACTGCCGGAGACCACTGCTCCTCTGGAAACTTCATCTGTGTGGTAGGTCTCTGAACCTTCAGGGGGGTTCGCTCACCTCTCTTGGGCATGCATATGCATTTCAAAAGCATTTTCTTTTACTACTTCCCGACCACCAGATCTCTGCCTCATCCAGGGATACAGTATTGCTTTCAATAATGGGGGAGATTTAAAGGGGATTTTACTGTAATGGCCCTTGCACTCGGCGTTAGAGAACCAATATGTGGACACACCATTTTGCAGGAAAAAAACCACAAAATAGGTCTGCAGTCCCAGTGGATCAACTGTGAGATGGACTTGGACCAAAACTCCATCTATCACCTTACTTCCAGAAGCCCCTCTGACTGTCCGACCATGGTGGCATTCCAGGCTTTGGGGGTGAACGTGAGTTCAGAATAGTATCTGTTAACCTCTGAATGTCTGAGTGTTTCCCTTTCTCCAGTGCACGGTCACCCTAGTGCATGGCCATATGTCCCTCTGGGGAGGGCTTGGAGGAAGAGTTTAATAAACATGTGTGGCCATGTACAGGGTCTTCTTCAAGCCCCCATCAAGGGACTCTGGATCTGAGAACTGTCTTAAATTTAAGAGCCACTTAGTGGTCTTTTATCGCTACTATAGTGACTCACATCAAGTTTCTGCTGCTAGACCTAGAATTTTTTCACTTTTATGTGTCAAGCCGTATTTTAATGTCCGCCCATTTTTTTTTTATCCCTCAGAATTTTCATACTCAATTAGCCACCACCAGAGATCATTTTAGGTTAAAAGACTTTGATTACTGCTCCACCCCATTGGCTTATTATAGTAATTGCACACAGCAAGTCTCTAGTGATTAAACAGTGCCACCTGGTCTCTATCCATCTGGAAATGAAACTAGGGAGCCCAATTTTATGATGGCATCTGCAACCATCATCTCTATCCTATAGAGAACAACCACCATAAAGCTTTTAGAGGATGTTGGTCTTCCCCACACCAATACATTTGTTAATACCTTGGTAAAGGCAATGACCTCTGGGCCCCAGCAAGAGGAATAGTTGGAGATGGCTACACAAATTGCACATAGTAGTTTTATTTGAATATTATCTCCTTCAGTCTTCATACTCTTCTTTATTCTATGCCAGGGTCTGGCATTCTCACTCTCCTCACTATTTGTAGGCCACTAATGAGCTCATACTTTAAATTTTATCCCTCATTTCTAGGGGCTTTGTATTTGGAAAGTTTTTTTCTGCTTAAACAGTCTGTCAGATTGCAAGATTGTGTTATTCTTTTTTTTTTTTTTTTAAAGATTTTATTTATTTATTTGACAGAGAGAGACACAGTGAGAGAGGGAACACAAGCAGGGGGAGTGGGAGAGGGAGAAGCAGGCTTCCCGCCGAGCAGGAATCCCGACGCGGGGCTCGATCCCAGGACCCCGGGATCATGACCTGAGCCGAAGGCAGATGCGTAACTGACTGAGCCACCCAGGTGCCCAAGATTGTGTTATTCTATGGTCTAAGATTAGTGTTTATATTAGTTAGAATACCATCTACATTTATTCATTATTTCATATTTCTCTTGACTACAGGGACCTTGTTATGCTTTAATTATCTGTTAAAAATTCCTTATGCATATTATTAAGATTGTTTAAAGTTTTTGAGTATAACTCTCTATTATCTACCCACAAATAAGTTTTAATCTTAGTCTTTTGTGTTTTTATAAATCTCTATGATTATGCTCTGCATTCTAGTGAGTTTCTCAGTACTGTCTTCCTACTTGTTAATTCTCAATTTGTGTACACTATAAAGTTTATCCCCTCCATTTCATTTCTCATTCCAATTGCTAAATTTTCTATTTCCAACATCTTAATTAAAAAAATTTACATGCAGGGCACCTGGGTGGTTCAGTTGGTTAAGCATCTGCTTTCAGCTCAGGTCGTGATCTCAGGGTCCTGGGATCCAACCCCACATCAGGCTCCTTGTTCAGCAGGGAGTCTGCCTCTCCCTCTGCTCCTCCCCACCACTTGTGCTCTCTCTCTCTCTCTCTCAAATAAATAAATATAATCTTTAAAAAAAATTTAAAAATTTCCATGCACTTCCCTCCCAAAATAATCTATAATACATATGCGATGGGCAGAATGACCCTCAAGATTTTCGTCCCTTGGTGCACGTGCCATGTATAATCCTTTTCCCTTGTATGTGGCGGTTTTTCTCCTCTTACTTGTTTTTATTACCCATCTCTGAGGAGTAGTTTTGCTGCTGCCTCCACTTAGTCCATTTGTTCCAATCTAGAACAAGGTCATATAATTTTTTTAATGCTAGTTTCCTATGATGATGTTGGGGATGGTGAATACAGAGTTAAGGTGGTGGGGGAGAGAAAGTTTCCTGGTTTTAGGTCCTGGTTTAGAGTCTGTTCTAAATCCTCTGCCTCCCTAATTTGGACTATAATCCTAGGCAGCATTCTTCAAGAATATATATATTTTTAATTATTTATTATTTTTCAGCTTTCTTTCAGGACCTGGTATAGCCAAAACATAGACCCTGGCTTCAAAGTGAGCCCAGCATTAGTTTTATGTAGAAATTTTGGGTTTCCTTTGTCCCCACTATCAGCTTCTGGCCTAAAGGCCAGCCATTCTGTGGATTCGGTCCCCACACAGTATTTTGCTTTTCTGTCCATTTCTAGTCCATCATAATGTTTAACTGTTAAGTTGTTTGGTTTTCTCTTTTATATTACTTTTCTGTCATTTGTATATCTCTGAAACGAGACAGTTTTCAAAGTATGAACTTATTTTGCCATTTTCTTTTTTTTTTTTAATCCCTCAGCATGATTATTTTCCTTATAAAATGTATTTAGTTTATTATTGTTTCGGGTCCCAAATTAAGCATTTTGTGATTGAGTGAGGGAATTTAACCCACGTACATTTATTGCTTTATAGACAGATTTGATCTTTCCGTTATATTGGCCGTGCCTGAGAGTCCCGTTAGTGAGCATGAGATGATTGCAAGAGATCTCATTCATGAATAGAACCTGGTGAATAGGTCCTATCCTTCTGGATTATTGTGTTGATTTTGCCCCTTAAGGGGTCAATACATAAATGTACATAAAAAAAAAGTTGTCACTGTCTTCATTACTAGAAGAAAGCTGATTAATTTAATGAAACAGAATACCATAAAATTTTTACATGAAATTTAAGAGCAGACTAAATCTGGGTCTTCCTCAGAAGATCTTGACTGATGAGCTGCCACTGCTACTGGTTGCTATCTTTCCTTCAGAGACTTTTAGTATATACAAGGCAGTGGCTTATTTTAGCAATTTTCTCCAATTACTATCCAGGGCTCTAACTCCCTACTTCTTGGGCCTGGTGAGTAAAGAATTTTTTTAAAAATAAAATTTTAACCCCACATCAGGCTTCCTGCTCCATGGGAAGTCTGCTTCTCTCTCTCCCACTCCCCTTGCTTGTGTTCCCTCTCTCGCTGTGTCTCTCTTTATCAAATAAATAAATAAAATCTTTAAAAAAAATTTTAATTTGGAGTAATTTTAGATTTACTAAAAAATGAAAGACAAAGGTAATACATAGAGCTCCTGTATGCCTCTTGCCCAATTTCCCCTAAAGTTAACAACTGATCATTCATGGTACATTTGTCAAAAAACTAATGGTACTTCACTTTAGCTGAATTCTAGACTTCATTCGGATTTCGCCAGCTTTTTCACTAATAATCTTTTTCTGTTTCAGGATCCAGTCCAGAATAACTAGATTGCATTTAGTCATGATGCATAGATCTTAAAAACTAAGTAACATAGATTCAAAAACATTGGATTTTTGACAACTCTAGAGCAAACTGTAGCTGTGTCTAGGATATATGAATTTGAAACTGTGATTCATAGGGACCACTGATGTTGCCTTCTGTGGAGAGCCTTACTTAGGGCCATAGACAGTATCATACATAAGGAAGAATTTTCTTTTCTTTTCTTTTTAAAAAAATATTTATTTATTTATTTGAGAGAGAGAGAGCATGAGTGTGGCAAGGGGGAGGAGAAAGGGGAGAGGGAGAGAGAGAGAGTCTTAAGCAGACTCCTTGCTGAGCATGGGAATCAATGCAGGGCTTGATCTCATGATCCTGAGATCACCACCTGAGCAGAAACGAAGAATTGGGTTCTCAACTAACTGTGCCACCCAGACACCCCAAGGAAGCATTTTCAATCAATTGCCTTGACACTGTGGAGTGCATTGAAAGTGAAGAAAAATTAAAACATCAAGGCATTGGCACCATGTTTAGTTGTGCCTTCTTATGGATAGAGGTTTGTCGCTAATACAGAAAGGAAGTATCAGGAATTCAGGACAGGTCAAGCTACCCAAAGGAGTGTCTCAAGAAGGATGGCAGACCATTTAACATCCCAGAATGCTGGAATCTCTAAGCTGGTTTCCCTGGCTACTGGAAGACTCTCTACTCAGTGGAGTTGAATGACCAATTGTTGAACATTCGAAAAAGGGGTTAGGGAATGAACTATGTGTTAATATTGGGGATACATAGTTACTAAGAAGGCAAACTCTTTTCAGAGGTCTATAGGCAAATGAAAGAAGATATTCTCCACAAAGATACATGCTGATTTGTCAGAAAAATTTTACTTTTGTGTACGTTTGAGACTCCAGTGCCCTTCCTAGCAGCTAGAAGGGGTGGAACTTTTCACTATTAAATGCTCTTACTCTTATTTGACCAAATGCTTATAGGATTCAGAGGGATGCATGAAGCAGCACTTCAGTCTCAAGTCAGACACCCCAACCTACAGAGTCCAAGGGAATATAGGAATGGCTCCCCTACCCTATTCATTTCATGCCTCCAGCTTTTTAAGCTCAACTCTGGAGCTGCATTATGAGGCTTCCAGTCTCATAGTTATTGGGAAATTCAAAACCTCTGCTTCTTTTGATGTCCTCTGCTTTCTCTTCCCATCTCCCAGCTACCACTGACCCTGTTTTTTCCTCAGTCTTAGGGGAATTATTATTCAGTTCTCTGTTTCTATTTTAGATAGGGTTGGGATTGTGTGGGTGGGGGCAGCTGTAAAGCAATCTAACATATTACTCAGACATCTTATAGTACATAGTCCCATGCACCGTTATGCTAAGAGCACCCTGGTTTCTTTCTCTACCTGTAGTTGTAATACCAAATGTCTGCTTTTCTTCTCCTTGCTTACATATGTAACAGGAATCCAGAAGAGAGTTGGCACTTTCTAGAAATCAAGAATGGAACATGGGGGAGTGGGACGAGGCTGAGGAAAATACCTTGTTCTGACTTACTTATTATATGCTTTTATGTTCTTCAGACTTGCTAGTTTCTCTTTTTTTCTTTCCTGTACTCCAATTTGGACTCAGTGTGTTGGCTTGTTTTTCTCCTCTGGTGAGTTGGAGAGTCTACTTTCTATTTTTATTGTACTAATGGCTATTTCTGACTTTTTATACCATATTTGAAGCTTCTTCTCTCTATTGAACAATTCTCTCAAAAATGAGAGAATGTTTACTGAAGAACTGAAATTCAAACTGAAGCAGTTTCATTCCAGCATTGTTGTGCTTAATTATTATGCTCATAAACCTGCACAATGCTGTTTCAATCATCTTCTCATTTAGGCTTTACATTTAGCATTGATTCCTAGCCTTTTTAACCCAAATTATTTAGAATGAGATTTGTTGAACTGAGGTTACATACTCCTGGGGTATTCCTTACCTAAGTTTATCTTACCCAGCAAATGATGACTTATTTTACTGGAATGCTGTTTCTCTGAAGACTTAGGGAAATATTGTCAAATCTTTGTTGTCATATATGTTTACAAAGAAATCAGCAGAATTCCAGTTCTGTACATATCTTTGTATAGTGTGTGTGTGTGTGTATGTGATGGAGGAAGAGAGAGAGGAAGAGAAAGAGAGGGAAGTTACCTAGAAAAAAGAAAATATGCAAAGAGTATATGGAAAACTTGAAACAAAGTGGAGTATGCCATGGTGTTAAAAACATATGCTCATGCCATCCACTCTCATAGCTTTTGCAAGTCTGTCGGACAGAGAAGCTGGGCTCTGTGATAGTTTATTAAGTCTGTTGGGGTCCACATAGCTGTTTTTTTAAAATAAAATTTACCACTTCATGGAACATTGCTTCATCCCTCCATTTTAATTAATTACCAACCAACCAAACACAGCTCCATCAATTGATCAATTAAAATTTGTGCTGAAATTGTGCTTTGATACGTGTTAATTTATAAACATAGGACCTTGCTCTCTTTAATTTCCAATCAAAATGAGTTCCCTTTTCAAAAAAATGTCCTTAATTGTTACCTTTTATTTTACTTGTTCTTCTTTACCTTACTTAAGTGTCCTCATTTACCTTTTAAAATTTTTAAAAATATATTTCTCTTTGAAACCTGGATGTGTAAAACACAATCAAGAACGGAGTGTAACTACAAAGCATCATAAGGAAATTAAGGACAATATGAAATCATCATATATTGTGGTAGATGAAGGCCTTATTCCTCAGCTTCCTGCAATGAACTTGGCAACAAAGAAGATGATAGATTTTCCAAACACAACCACTAAGTTGATAGCAAGCAGTAATCAATCAAAAGAAATTTTGGATATACTTAGATGCCAATTTAAAAGTATAGGCTTTTATTATTGTAAAGGTGCAAATGAACATAAATTTCAGTATCTTTTATGTAAGGAAACAATGAGTGATAACTTCATGGAATAATCATTCTTCTCCTACCATTAACAAAGACCGCATTTACTCTTTGTGCATGGAAAATTTTTCTTTTTGCTCTTTTCCAATCTCCGGGTTCAGACATTTTATCAGAATACATCTAAATATACATTTTTCTCATTGATTATTCCTAGAACTCTGAGCTTTCGGGATTTCTTTAGTGAAGAAGAGGATTCTTTGATCAGCTTTTTGCTTTTTAAGTGTTCCCTCTCTTCCATTCATCTTATCTTGGAATTCTTGCTTTTATAGATTGAATATTTCATATTTGTCTTTTAGGGATCATCATTTGCTTCTCTTAAACTTCTCTTCCTCTTATAGATGATTTCTCTAACTTCTGGTCTCCTACTTAACATATTTAACTTTCCTTAGACAACAATTTCTGCTACTCTTTGGGTTTTGGAACATATTTTCTTTATTATCTTTTAATAATAGGCTATTTGAAAGACTTCTGTCTCCAGAAATGGTGAGCTAGCTAATTTGGACAAATAACAAACACCTAAACAGATTTATAAAACAAAGACAAGAGTTGGAAGGATAAGAACCAAAAATCTGATTGAAGGCATTACAGGGCTACCTTGGTAGAGAGGACTGGCCAGATTAAGACATGAAGAAAAGGGAAGGCCAGGTAAGTGTGTGTCAGGTATTTGGTCCTGCCTTTTCCCTCAATGCACTTGCAAATTTGAAAGCAATGACTGAGAGCCTAGGAAGCTATGCAGAACTTCTATCACCCTCATAGAATTAGCAGAACAAATACTGAAATTGGCCAACAAGGAAGTGTACGCACAAACAAACTAGGCTTTCAGTTGAAACCCTGAAGAACTACATGTTAAGAGGAAGGGTAAAAATAACAAAGACTAGCTCTTGCAAGGTTTGACCTTACCTTCAAATCATTTTCATCCATAATTGGATTGAGGGGATATTTTTAGACTTATTCCCGGCAGAGAAAATGCAGATCAATTTTGGATGAAGAAAAAAATTATTATATCTTCAAATGATCTCTAGATATTTCTACATATAATTTGCAACACTCAATAAAAAAGTAACAAAACACAAAAGTAAAAGTAATTGAATAAAAACCAACAAAAAACAAACATGTCCAAACAAAATGCAGATATTAAAGTTGGCAGACACAAATTTTTAAAATTACTGTGTTAATATTTTAAGACATTCAATGACAGGTTGACATATTTAACTAGAGGACTAGAAATGATGAAATACCTGAATGGAAATTTAAAACTAAAACCCAAAATAAATAAAATTAATTATGCAATCTTTGGCTTTAACAGCAGATTGGATGCAGTTCTGAAAAAAAGAAAAAAGTGATCTGGACAATAGGTCAGAAGAAATATCCAAAGTGAAACAAAGAGAGATAAGATGGAAAAGATGCAACAATGGAAAAGAAAATATTATGAATGTGACATGCAGTTAAAATGTCTGCAATTGGAGTCTTTTGTGGGGAGGACTGAGAGAATGGGGCAGAAGCAATCTGGGAAGACATATGAGTGAAAATTTGATGAAATATATCAAACCATACATGCAAAAGTATAAGGCTTCAAACAGGATAAGTATGAGGAAAATCCCACACAGTAACACTATTGCAAATGAAGACAAAGGTAAAATCTTAGGAGAAACCAGAGAAAAAAGATATATTTCAAAGGAACAATATCGAACTGACAGTTGGCTTCTCAGAAGACAAGGGAATAATATCTTCACAGTATTGCAAAAAAATAACTACCAACACAGATTCTATACCCAAAGGAAATATTCTTTGGAAGGAGGACAAAAAAAATACTTTATCATAGAAACAGAAACTGAAAATTCATCAGCAATAAACCTACAGTGAAGGAAATTCCAAAGAGGGATTATAAGACAAAAGGTAAATGACCATAGATGGAATATTGGAATTGAAGAAGAAATGAAATGTATCAGAAGGAATAAATATTAGGTAAATATAAATGAATATTGTCTTTGAAGGAATAATAATAATGTCTTATGAGGTCTTAAATATATTTAGAATTAAAATACACAAAAATGACGACAACAAAAATGTTTAAGAAAGGTAATATACATGAATAAGTCTTTATTAAATCAAGTAGTCAGGCTGTAATCACAGATAAGAGTTCAGTAGTAGGTTGACTCAGTCTGATGTGGGAACCAGTCTGACGGGAGAACCAATGTGATGTAGGACCCAGTTTGACGTGGGACTCAGTCTGACATGGGACCCAATCTGATGTGAGACCCAGTCTGATGTGGGAACCGGTTTGAGATGGGACTCACCTGACATCAACCCAGTCAGCTGTGGGATCCAGTCTGATGCAGTCCTTATTAGACTGGACCCAGTCTGATTCCAGCAGTTTCCAGACCTAGTCTGGAGAGAGGAATGCTCAAGTGAAGCCTGAAAGCTCGTGAATGCAAAAACTGTGAAGCCAGGATCCTGAGAGGAACTCATCACCTAGAGAGGCAGTGACAGAGCCTCGGGTTCAACAGTTGGGCAGGGAAAAGATGGCAGAGGAGTAGTAGAGGACCCTATTCCAACCGGTCCCCTGAATTGAGCTAGATATCTACCAGACCACTCTGAACACCCACAAAATCAGCCTGAGATGTAAGAAGATATATCTGGATCTCTATAAACAGAATATCACAAGAAGTTGGTTTTGAGGTATGAAGCAGAGAGCCGTGATTCTGTGGGCAGATATTGGAAGATAAATGGAAGGGGAGGGAGCCTTCAGGATCCTGCACCACTGGTGCTTGAAAGCCTCTCGCACTGGGGTCAGGGCACAGACTTGCAGACCAGTAGTGGTGGAAAGGCAGGCCCCAGACTGAAACCTGGAGCAGCGGGGCTGTGCGTGTGAACTGGGGGCGGCTGGCAGTTTTAGAAGCACAAAGGTCAGAGATGTGCCCCGACCTGGAGGCGAGGACTGGGAGGGCTGCTGAGGGCCGCACAACCCAGGATGCTGCAGTTTTTAGCAGCACAGACAGAAACGGAGACAGTGTGGCCTGGAAAGCTCACTAAAGAACAGACTGTGGTCTCTCTGCTCTGAGGCAGAGGGTTGGAAACGGTCTCTTCTGCTCTGACTCTCAGAAGAGATGCAGAAAGCCACCAGGGAAAGCCGCCAGAGAACAAAAGCCCCCAAAACCCAGTTTTCCCGGAGCCCATCCCCCCTCACAGGGGGCAGGGCAACTCTGCCCAAACAAGGTTGCCTGAGTAACAGCACGGCAGGCCCCTCCCCCAGAAGACAGGCTGGGAGAACAAGAGGCCGACAATCCTAAGGTCCCTATAAAACAGGTGCATCTTGCTTGGGTTGTAGTCAATAATTTGGACTCTGTACACTCCCTCAACCACCCCTCAACAGAATGACTAGGAGGAGGAACCCCCAAAATAGGAAAGACTCAGAGACTGTGACTTCGGCCACAGATTTACAAATGGATACAGATATAACCAAGATGTCGGAAATGGAGTTCAGGGTAACAGTTATGAAGACAATAGCTACAATGGAGAAATCAATTAATGGCAACATAGAGTCTCTAAGGGCAGAAATGAAAGCTGAACTGGCAGAACTTAAAAATGCTATCAATGAGATCCAATCTAATCTAGATACTCTAACAGCTATGGTAAATGAGGCAAAAGAATGAATTAGTGATCTAGAAGACCAATTGATAGAAAAGAAGGAAAAAGAGGAGGCCTGGGAGAAACAGCCAAAATCCATGAAAACAGAATTAGAGAAATAAGTGATGCCATGAAACGTTCCAATGTCAGAATTATTGGGATCCCTAAGGGGGTGGAGAGAGAAAGAGGACTAGGAGATATATTTGAGCAAATCATAGCTGAGAACTTCCCTAATTTGGGGAATGAAACAAACATTCTTGTCCTAGAGGCAGAGAGGACCCCTCCCAAGATCAAGGAAAACAGACCAATGCCCCAGCATGTAATAGTAAAACTTGAAAATCTTAGAACCAAGGAAACCATCTTAAGGGCAGTTAGGGGGAAGAGATTCCTTATGTACAGAGGGAGGGACATCAGAATAACGTCAGACCTATCCACAGACACCTGGCAAGCCAGAAAGGGCTGGCAAGACATATTCAGGGTACTCAATGAGAAGAACATGCGGCCAAGAATACTTTACCCGGCAAGGCTGTCATTTAGGATGGAGGATGGAGAGATGCAGAGCTTCCAAGACCAGCAGAAACTAAAAAAATATGTGACCACTAAGCCAGCCCTGCAAGAAACTTTAAGGGGGATTCTATAAAAGAAGAAGACCCCAAGAGTGATATAGAACAGAAATTTACAGAGAAAATCTATAAAAACAAGGACTTCACAGGCAACATGATGACAATTAATTCATATCTTTCAATAATCACTCTCAATGTGAACGGCCTAAATGCTCCCATAAAATGGCACAGGGTTGCAGATTGGATAAAAAGACAGGACCCATCCATATGCTGTCTACAAGAGACTCATTTTGAACCTAAAGATACATCCAGACTGAAAGTGAAGGGATGGAGATCCATCGTCCATGCCAACGGACCTCACAAGAAAGCTGGGGTAGCAATGCTTAAATCAGACAAATTAGATTTTAAGCTAAAGACTGTAGTTAGAGACACAGAAGGACATTACATCATTCTTAAAGGGTCTATCCAACAAGAAGATCTAACAAGTCTAAATATGTACGCCCCCAACATGGGAGCAGCCAACTACATAAGCCAGCTGTTAACCAAAATAAAGAGTCATATTGATAATAACATGTTAATTGTAAGAGTCCTCAGTACTCCATTCTCAGCAATAGACAGATCATCTAAGCAGAAAATCAATGAAGAAACAAGAGCTTTGAATGACACACTGGACCAGATGGACCTCATAGATATATATATATACAGAACATTCCACCCTAAAACAACAGAATACTCATTCTTCTCGAGTGCACATGGAACTTTCTCCAGAATAGACCATATACTGGGTCACAAATCAGGTCTCAACTGATACCAAAAGATTGAGATTATTCCCTGCATATTCTCAGAACATAATGCTTTAAAACTGGAACTCAATCACAAGAAAAAATTTGGCAGAAATTCAAACACTTGGAAGCTAAAGAGCACTCTGCTCAAGAATGTTTGGGTCAACCAGGAAATCAAAGAAGAACTTAAACAATTCATGGAAACCAATGAGAATGAAAACACATCAGTGGAAAACCTATGGGATACTGCAAAGGTGGTCCTAAGGGGAAAATACATAGCCATCCAAGCCTCACTCAAAAAAATAGAAAAATCCCGCATTCACCAACTAACTTTACACCTTAAAGAACTAGAGAAAAAGCAACAAACAATGCCTAAGCCATGCATTAGAAGAGAAATAATTAAAATTAGAGCAGAGATCAATGAATTAGAAACCAGAAACACAGTAGATCAGATCAATGAAACTAGAAGTTGGTTCTTTGAAAGAATTAATAAGATCAATAAACCACTGGCCAGACTTATCCAAAAGAAAAGAGAAAGGACCCAAATTAATAAAATTATGAATGAAAGGGGAGAGATCATGACTAACACCAAGGAAATAGAAACAATGATTAGAAATTATTATCAACAACTATATGCCAATAAATTAAGCAACCTGGATGAAATGGATGCCTTCCTTGAAACCTATAAACTACTAAGACTAAGACAGGAAGAAATTGACAACCTGAATAGGCCAATAACCAGTAACGAGATTGAAGCAGTGATCAAAAACCTCCCAAAAAACAAGAGTCCAGGGCCTGATGGATTCCCTGGGGGAATTCTACCAAACATTCAAAGAAGAAATAATACCTATTCTCCTGAAGCTGTTTCAAAAAAATAGAAACAGAAGGAAAACTTCCAGACTCATTCTGTGAGGCCAGCATTACCTTGATCCCAAAACCAGGCAAAGACCCCATCAAAAAGGAGAATTTCAGACCAATATCCCTGATGAATATGGATTCCAAAATTCTCAACAAAATCCTAGCTAATAGGATCCAACAATACATTAAAAGGATCATCCACCATGACCAAGTGGGATTTATCCCCGGGATGCAGGGGTGGTTCAACATTCATAAATCAATCAATGTGAGAAGACACATTAATAAGAGGAGAGAGAAGAACCATATGGCCCTCTCAATTGATGCAGGAAAAAGCATTTGACAAAATACAGCATCCTTTCCTGATTAAAACTCTTCAGAATATAGGGATAGAGGGAACATTCCTCAAGTTCATAAAATCTATCTATGAAAACCCGACAGCGAATATTATTCTCAATGGGGAAAAGCTGAGAGCCTTTCCCTTAAGATCAGGGACACGAAAAAGATGCCCACTCACGCCACTATTGTTCAACGTAGTACTAGAAGTCCTAGTAACAGCAATCAGACAAAAAGAAATAAAAGGTATTCAAATTGGCAAAGAAGAAGTCCAACTCTCTCTCTTTGCAGATGACATGATACTTTATGTGGAAAAGCCAAAAGACTCCACCCCAAATTACTAGAACTCATATAGCAATTCAGTAATGTGGCAAGATACAAAATCAATGCACAGAAATCAGTTGCTTTCTTATACACTAACAATGCAACTGTAGAAAGAGAAATTAGAGAATCAATTCCATTTACCATAGCACCAAAAACCATATGATACCTCGGAATTAACCTAGCCAAAGAGGTAAAGAATCTATACTCTAGGAACTACAGAACACTCATGAAAGAAATTGAAGAAGACACAAAAACATTCTGTGCTCATGGATCAGAAGAATAAACATTGTTAAAATGTCTATGCTGCCCAGAGCAATCTATATCTTCAACGCCATCCTGATCAAAATTCCAATGGCATTTTTCAAAGTGCTGGAACAAACAATCCTAAAATTTGTGTGGAATCAGAAAAGACCCCAATCGCCAAGGAAATGTTGAAAAAGATAAACAAAGCTGGGGGCATCATGTTGCCCGATTTCAAGCTATATTACAAAGCAGTGATCACCAAGACAGCATGGTACTGGAACAAAAACATATAGCCCAATGGAACAGAATAGAGAGCCCAGATATGGACACTCAGCTCTATGGTCAAATAGTCTTCAATAAAGCAGGAAAAAATATGAAATGGAAAAAAGACAGTCTCTTCAATAAATGATGCTGGGAAAATTGGACAGCTATATACAGAAGAATGAAACTCTACCATTCTCTAACACCATACACAAAGATAAACTCAAAATGGATGAAAGACTTCAATGTGAGACAGGAATCCATCAAAATCCTAGAGGAGAACATAGGCAGTAACCTCTTTGACATCAGTCACAGCAACTTCTTTCAAGATACATCTCCAAAGGCAAGTGAAACAAAAGCAAAAATGAACTTTTGGCATTTAATCAAGATAAAAAGCTTCTGCACAACAAAGGAGCCAGTCAACAAAACAAAGAGGCAACCCACAGAATGGGAGAAGATATTTGCAAATGACACTACAGACAAAGCACTGATATCCAAGATCTATAAAGAACTTCTCAAACTCAACACCCAAAAAACAAATAATCAAGTCAAAAAATGGGCAGAAGACATGAACAGACACTTTTCAAAAGAAGACATACAAATGGCTAACAGATACATGAAAAAATATTCATCATCATTAGCCATCAGGGAAATTCAAATCAAAAGACATTGGGGAGGGTATGTACTATAGTAAGCTCTGTGAATTGCATAAGACTGTTGAATCACAGACCTGTACCTCTGAAACAAATAATACATTATATGTTAAAAAAAAAAAAAGAAGAAGATAGTAGGAAGTGTAAAATGAATGGGGGGAAATTGGAGGGGGAGACGAACCATGCGAGACTATGGACTCTGAGAAACAAACTGGGTTCTGGAGGGGAGGGGAGTGGGGGAATGGGTTAGCCTGGTGATGGGTATTAAAGAGGGCACATGTTGAATGGAGCACTGGGTGTTATATGCAAACAATGAATCTTGGAACACTACATCAAAAACTAATGATGTAATGTATGGTGATTAACATAATAAAATAAAAAAAAACACATTGAGATACCACCTTACACCAGTTAGGATGGCAAAAATTGACAAGCCAAGAAACAACAAATGTTGGAGAGGTTGTGGAGAAAGGGGAAGCCTCTTACACTGTTGGTGGGAATGTAAGTTGGTACAGCCACTTTGGAACACAATGTGGAGGTTCCTCAAAAAACTAAAAATAGAGCTACCCTATGACCCAGGAATTGCACTCCTGGGTATTTACCCCAAAGACACAGATGTAGTGAAAAGAAGGGCCATATGCACCCCAGTGTTCATAGCAGCAATGTCCACAATAGCCAAACTGTGGAAAGAACCGAGATACCCTTCAACAGATGAATGGATAAAGAACATGTGGTCCATATATATAAAATGGAATATTACTCAGCCATCAGAAAAGATGAATACCCAACTTTTACATTAACATGGATGGGACTGGACGAGATTATGCTAAGTGAAATAAGTCAAGCAGAGAAAGTCAATTATCATATGGTTTCACTTATTTGTGGAACATAAGGAATAGCCTGGAGGACATTAGGAGAAGGAAGGGAAAAATGAAGTGTGTGGGGGGGAATCAGAGTGGGAGGTGAATCATGAGAGACTATAGACTCTGAGAAACAAACTGAGGGTTTTAGAGGAGAGGGGGGTGGGGGGATGGGTTAGCCCGGTGATGGGTATGTACTGCGTGGAGCACTGGGTGTTATATGAAAACAATGAATCATGGAACACTACATCAAAAACTAATGATGACTATGGTCATGGTGACTAACATAACATAATAAAGTAAAATTAAAAAAAGAGTTCAGTAGTACAGTAATAGTAAAAGAATACATAAAGCACACAGTTATGGGGGAAAATGAATTAGACATATTTCGTTAATCCAAAAGAGGACAAAAATGCAGTACAAGTAGAATAAATATTAATTGACCAGCATTTATATGTGAGGCACTGGGCTAGGGGTAGGAGATACACTTAATAACATATTCTTTGCCTTTAAGGATCTTAGAGCCTAGGTACTGGGGAGTGTTGTGGGGCTGGTAGGAATATTTGGATTCCCCAGAAGCAGACCTGAAAATGATTTGAGTGCAAGCAGTTTGTTTGCAAGGTGCAGGATACACTGGTAAGAGAATGAAGAAATGAGACAGTAAGAAATACAGCAATAATAGGTGTGCTATCAAGCAGCTATTACTATGAGCTAATAGAGCTTAATTTCAAAGGAAAACTCTGGGATATGGTGTAGAAGAAGCACCTCAAAAGTATCCCACACAAGGGAAAGAGGCTACCTTATTTCTGTCAATGTTGGACAATGGTTCCCAGATGGTGTTGATTCCTGGTGCTTCCAGCCTGATGCTTTCTCCCAAGGCTTTGGAGAAAGCCGTCAGACATAGGGAGATACTGATGTTTGGAAGTCAGGAACATCAGGGGTATTGACAGCTTTGGCTACATTCCATCCCTTCACCATTTAGAGTCACTCTTGCTCCTATTAAGTTTCACTCTGTCCTGTGATAGCTTCTTCACGCTGGCGAACACTCAAAATTTCTATCAAAAATGATTTACATAGAAAGGTTTGTAGGACAAGCTATACTCTGATGCTGCGGCTGATGCTGAGGCCACAATTCATACTCATCACCTACTTTATTTACCACCCATTCAATATATTCCTCACCCTCAGCCAGCATTTCTGTTGATCTAGAATGCTTAGTGAGTGCAGTAACCCAGATCTTTATGCCTGAGGGATCTGAGACTGTGGTTATTGTACCCCTGTAAGGCAATTGTGGCTACAATTGTCCATTAAGAGTTGTTACTCATATGGAAGTGCTCAAAGGTAAATCAGTCACTTTGCCGAGTCCCAGACTTTCTGTCCATGATCTAACAGCAATTCTATCTCTTCACAATAATCAGGGAGTAGCTGATTATCAATTACTCTTGTTAATATAGTATAACAACTCTTAGTTTTTACCTTGGGGTCTTCAGGCATGAGGAGCTTAAAATTCCTTAAAAATATAAGACATAAATTTAGATTGACTGTAGTCTTTGCTGTGCCCCTGGTGGAAGTATCTCCTCCTCTATTTCCAGGAACCAGAGCCAATCAGCAGAGGCAAAAGTTGTGGGAACAGGAAGTGTGAATTCTCCAAGTGGATTACTGGGAGTGACATTTAGAAAAACCACCCCTATTTCTACACCTTGGTTCCCAAACCAGGGACATAACACTGTAAAATAGACATTGGTTCAGTGTATATACTGCACTTTGAAGGACAGCACTGCACATACAAGCTGGAATCTCAGCTAAACTATTAAGGGGCCATTACAATGTGAAATTAGGAGGGCAACTTTTGAGTGATGAAGTTTGTGGTAGGACCAGGAAAGTCTGTGTGTATGTTCATCATCATGCTGTCTTTCCTGTGAAGTGGGTCCCTTGGCCTGTAGTGATGTTACAAGGGATCCCATGATAATAAACACTCTATAAGCCCTTACAGAGTGATCTGGTAAAGGACTCCACACAAGGAGAGCAAACTATGCCCAGAATATGTGCTAATTTTGTTAAAGGGTGAATTGCTGCCCCCCTGGAGTAGACAACATCTGAAATAATCAATTTGCCATCAAAGTGGCTGGTTGGTCTCCTAGAGGGGTGGTACCATATTGAAGACATAGTGTCGGTCTCCAGAGCCAGTCAGCTAGACTTCCAGCAGCGACAGGGGCTAGCTCAGTAGAGGTGAGAGAGAGCCCGTGCTATAGACCGTGCACAGCCTCTGGAACAGAGAGTAACATGGTTTGGTTGGCTTTCCTGGGTTGATTAGACATGAGACAGTAACCTTCTCACCACACAAGCTCACATTGAATTCTTCTGACTGTTCCCTCATAACTGAGTATAAATCCCAACATTCTACTCAAATTCATATTCCTGGTATTTGTTTGAAACAGATACATTTCAACCTTGGATATAATGCTCACTCTAAATTTTGTATCTTTAGGTGCCTTGTTTTCAGTCTGTTATTTGTCTTACTTATTGTTGATTGTAAAATC
Organism: Halichoerus grypus; assembly: GCF_964656455.1. Classification (NCBI taxonomy): domain Eukaryota; kingdom Metazoa; phylum Chordata; class Mammalia; order Carnivora; family Phocidae; genus Halichoerus; species Halichoerus grypus. The sequence continues at coordinate 62,657,670 of NC_135720.1, forward strand.
TGAGAGTGTAAACATTTTTCTTAGTTATTCTTTTTGAATTAAACTTACTAAATATTTTGTATTACTGTAGTAATGACAATAGTTATTATTGAACAGTGGCAGGCAATATCCTTTTTTTTTTTTAAAGATTTTATTTATTTATTTGACAGAGAGATAGAAATCACAAGTAGGCAGAGAGGCAGGCAGAAGGAGAGGGAGAAGCAGACTCTCCACTGAGCAGGGAGCCCGACACGGGGCTGGATCCCAGGACCCCGGGATCATGACCTGAGCCGAAGGCAGCCGCTTAACCGACTGAGCCACCCAGGCGCCCCAGCAGGCAATATTCTTGAATTATACAAGCATCACAAGGGCAGGGATCTCTGCTATGTTCGTAATATATTCCAGGCCTAGAAAAGTGCCTAACACATAGTATCTGTCAAGAAATGTTTATCGACTAAGTAGGTTTTCCATAATACTCTTTCAGGGTATTGTTATCCTTCTCTTCCTGATGCAAAAGTTAAGGCTCAAAGTGGTTAAATGACTTTCTAAGACTAACACAGCCAGTGAATGGCAGAGGGAAAATTTGAACTTAATTTAATCTGTCTTTGCAGGTGTCACTTTCTTACAACTCAATAAAGATTACAGGCTGACCCCGATTGTCAGACAATTCATTGATTTGTGTTTCCCGATATATGGAAAACTCAATGGGGGCAGAAAACTTAACCTATCAGATTTTGTAGCCCCAGGAGTAAAAAATAGCTTGACGCAAAGTAGGCCTTCCATAAATATTTGTTAAATAAATGGCCCTGATTTACTCAAGTAACAGGTGAGTTTACTGCCATGGGGAGACTGATATTAAATTTTCTTTGTCTATTTATTTATCATGACAGTGCTCTTTGAGTGTAATCATTCTGCTGAAGTTTTCAGCTTCAGTCACACAAGACTCAATGATGTAGCCTCAGACACACAGAGTGGGAGGCTCGTTTACCTACTAATCTTGGAAATGAGAAGGTATGGAGGAGAGGAAAAGATAGGTTCACAATCTTTTCCCGGTACTTGAAAGCCACATAAGGATTTCCTAACAGCTTTAACAGAAATACAACCTATAGTCCTTGGTTAGAAAATTATCAGTGCCATTATTATTATTATGATTATTACCACTGACTCAGTTATTATTCTGGATTGATTTTTTTTTTTATGGTACTCAAATGGTCCCCAATGACTGTGGAGTTTTTCCCCATGAAAATGAATTCACATGGAATTGGATTCACTATAGAATTTAGGAATGGGAACAGAAAAGTCCTCCTTAAACTTGAGTTAAGTGACTACACATTTCTAAACTAGCATATTCAGAGAAACAAATCTTCTGTGCTTGTATTTGTTTTCCATAGATCCTACATCTTTTGAGATTTCTTATTGTAATGTGGGAATTAGCATTTAGTTTCCAGAGGGCCTTACTGAAAACATTTTTTACTTTCACAGAATTCATGGGCATATGTTTGTTTTGAAATATGAAAATAACTTATACAGATATAACAAAAATGCAGAAAAAGAACAAAAAAGAAAAATTAACAAACGTGTATTTATGGGATCAAGGAAAATAAGAGGTAGTAGTTCCAGTCACAAGGGTAAAAGAGAATGAAGCAAAATTACCAAGCCATTTCATGTTTTGGTTCAATAATTCAACATAAGCCCTTATTTTCTCTAATAAAAATATAGCCGGAAAAATTTAGTTTCTAGATCAGCAGTAAGATTCTCAGTATAATTATCAGTGTGAGAATGGCTAAGGTAACGAGAGGAACTTTTACTAGTAACAGTCAGTCTTGTGTGACAGACAGGCAGCCTTGGAACACAGCCCTGGTGCTATGACAACTGACATTTAAAACAACTTCCTCAAATACCAGCAAAGAAGCAAATAGGAACTTTACCTTATTTCTCTTACCTCAGAATTTTGACTGTCAAAAATGAGATAAAAAGGGAAAAATACCACCAGGAAACTTAGATTGTTTTAGAAATCTTGAATTTCTAAGTTTAGAAATTTTAGTTTCTAGGAAGGAAAGAAGAAACTTTAGTTTCATTGACATTCAGTCCTCTGATTTTATACTTGAGAATAGATCATTTAAATATATATTTTAATATCCCATGAGCTCTGGATTGTGTGTGTGTGTGTGTGTGTGTGTGTGTGTGTGTGTGTGTAGGTGGGTGTATTGCTGGTTAAATCTATCATCTGTCACTTGTGCTAGAATAAACTTTTGATAGATTTATTCTGAGGAACATCACTATTATCAGTTTTTTAACAGTAGGGGCCAAAATATGAATACATAACATTAGATTGTATCCCAGCGGAAAAGAACTAAGAGAGTTTCTGAAGCAGAGTAGGGAGGTTTGCAGCATTCTGTTATAATTAATGCTTTTCCTGGTCTTTGGATAAAGAGGCATTTATTGCCCTCTGCTCTAAGCTGACATCTATGATGAATTTGCTTTGAACTATAAAACAAAGAGATTTTTCAAAGTATAGACTATAAAGAGATGATAGTTCCTAAGAGGGTGACCAGTATGATGAGAAAAATATTTCCATTCATCATGTAGGTTTATATTTTACCTTATAAGATTAGGAAAGAGAAAGTTATTCTTCCCATGCAAGGATCAGTGAAATAAATCTCAGTAACGAATGCAAAGTTGAATTTTTTAATTCCAAATTAATATTGATAATAAAAGAGTAGCTCAAAATCAATATTGATCAAACATTTAAAGTAATTTAAAACCATAGTAACATCAATACCATCATATGGATATTGCCAGAATCATACAAGGCCTGGTGGACCATGTGACAGGTGGATCAGGAAATCCATGAGGAATTTGTAAAGAGATTACAAACCAATAGGAACCACTCCCAAGTATTATGGGGTTCCTCAATCCGATGGCTTTATCTGGTCAGTCCCAGTGTTTCTACTTGGCAGTACCTGAAGAGATCCTTTTAATTTGGAACTTTTAGAGAGCCACTGAGTCTACAATATGGCATGAATTATGTCGACTTCACCAAAAGTTAAATGAAATTTCAAACACCAGTGTTGCCAAGGCTTAGCTCGAAAACTTTTCTCCTATTGATGTACCCATAGTGGTATGAGGCATAAAAATCTGAAATCATGGAAATGTAGGGAAAATAGATAAGCCAGGTAGCGAATGATACAGTATTTGAGACCTAGGGTATGCATGTGTGGAAAGGAGCCAGGACTGGATGCCAGCAGTGAATGTTTATCAGAGAGCTGAGCCAGAGAGGTGCTGAAGATTTGATTTTTGCCAAAACACAAACGTGGAAGCAGGTGAGATGGCAGGAGGTGGAGACACTGGGTCATCTAAGTTAATTAAGTAAACTGCATCTCTTCCTGGCCTGGGGCTGTTTATAATAGGCTGGCTGGGTGTGTGGCACAGGGAAGTGCTGACTAGTACCTGAATAATAGAATCCTGCTGAGATCATAAATAGAATTGAGTCCAGTAGTGCCTCCGAGGCAATTCTTTCTGCATTTATCTTCTGGTTTACCTTGTTCTCTGCCAGTGCCTCTTCTTCGAAGGTCCACGTGCCATGCTCGTCTGGTTGCTTCCTGATGTCTGCACACTGATATATATGTGTGTGTGTGTGTGTGTGTGTGTGTGTGTGTGTGTGTGTGTGTGTGTGTAGTCCTATTAATAGGTGTCTTGTGGGAACAATAAAGTTCTGGTTCAGTGAAGGCATAAAAACAGGGAGACCCTGGGGCGCCTGGGTGGCTCAGTCAGTTAAGTGTCCAACTCTTGATTTCAGCTCAGGTCATGATCTCAGGGTTGTGGGATTGAGCCCCACTTTGCGCTCCATGCTCAGCGTGTGGAGTCTGCTTGAGATTCTCTCTCTTCCTCTGCTTCTGCCCCTCCCCCCCACCTGTGTGCACAGCTCTCTCTCTCTCTCAATAAATAAATAAGATCTTTTAAAAAAACAAAGAAATGGGGAGACCCTGAAAGTATGAGCACCAAGGCAAACTCTCTGTTCCTTAGTTTTCCTCAGGACACCACTGTTCAATAGTCCTTCAAATCATATAACAGAGTGTGAAAAGTATATCAAAGATGAGTTGTGATCCAGAAATGTTTACCATTACTGGGAGTTGCAAGTTCATAATTTGGGGCTAAGAAATAGCAATTTTATTCACTTAGTATGTATATTAAGAGCAAGGGAAGGAGAGAAGGAAGAAGAGAGGGAGGAAAAAAGAGAGGAGAAAGAAGGAAAGGAAGGAAGGAAGAAAGGAAGAAAGATGACTTCAGAGATAACAATGACAGAAAACCCCAGCCAGGGTGGGGTGTCAGATGAGACTTCCAGAATGGGATGACACCTGAACAGAGTCCTGACAGCTGAGTGGGAGTTATCCAGGGAGGAAAGGTGTGGGTGGGTAGAGATTTGTGGAGAGGGCTTTCCAAGCCGAGGGAAAAGCCTGGAGATGAGAGGGTGGGGCACACGTCAGGAACTGCAAGTAGTTAGATGTGTTGCAAGTGAGAGGAGGGAGTTGGTGAGGGATGATGTTGGAGGCATAGGAAAGGGAAGCTGCACGAGGGCTTTCGCTATGCTAGGGGATTTGGACTTGATCCTCATGACCATGGGGAGTCCAGAAAGATTTTAAGTGGTACAGGGTCATGATCTGATGTGTGTCTAGAGTCATTCTGATGGCAGTGTGAAGCGTTGGTTGGAGGTGAGTAAGGCTGAGAGAGGAAGGCCAGGTAGAAGGCAATGGCAGGAGTCAAGGGCACACAATGGTGACCAAGACTGTGGTGTGAGGGTGGAACTCAATATAAGTGGGTGGGTTGGAGGGATATTAAGGAGGTAGGATCAGCTTTTTGACTGCCCTGGTTATTATTTCTTTCTAAAAAATGTTTTAATTTTTAAATTTTTTTCAGCTTTATTGAGGTGTAATGGACAAAATTGTAAGCTATTTATATTATTTTATTTTTAGGATTTTTTATTTTATTTGATATAGAGAGAGTGCATGAGTAGGGGGAGAGGGAGAGGGAGAGGAAGAATCTTCAAGCAGACGTCCCATGGAGTGTGGAGCCCAACATGGGGCTTGATCTTATGACCCATGAGATCATGACCTGAGCCAAAACCAAGAGTTGGATGCTTAACAGACTGAGCCACCCAGGCACCCCAAACTGTAAGCTATTTAAAGTGTACAACTTTATGACTTGATACACATATACATTGTGAAAAGATCCCCCCCTATAGAGTTAATGAATTAGTTAACACATTCATCACCTTACATATTTACTTTTGTTTTTGGTGAAAACATTTAAGTCCTACTCTCTCAGCAAATTTTAGTTATATAGTGTAGTGTTATCACCATGTTGTACATTAGATCCTCAGACCTTATTCATTTTATAACTGAGATTTGTACCCTTTTACCAACCTCTCCCTATTTCTCCCCCACCACCCCCAACCACCTGGCAAACACTTTTCTCCTCTCTGTTTCTATGAGTTTGACTTTTTATTTATTTTTTAAAAAGATTCCACATATAAGTGATACCATGTAGTGTTTCCTATCTCTGTCTGGCTTATTTCACTTAACATAATGATCTCCAGATTCATCCATGTGGTTGCAAGTGGCAGGATTTCCTTATTTTTTAAGGCTGAATAATATTCTGCTATCTTTATATCACATTATCTTATCCATTTGTCTGTTGATGGTCTCTTAGGTTGTTCCTATATCTTGGCTATTCTGAATAATGCTGCAATGAACAGGAGAGTACTGGTATCTCTTCAAGATAATGGTTTCATTTCCTTTGGATATATACCCAGAAGTGGGATTGCTGGATCATATGGTAGTTCTATATTTAATTTTTTGAGGAACTTCCATACTGTTTTCCACACCAATTTACATTCTCATCAACAGTGCACATAGGTTCCCTTTTCTCCACAACCTTTCCAGTGCTTGTCAACTCTTCTCTGTTTGATAATAGCCATTCTCACAGGTGTGAGGTGATATCTCATTGTGTGTTTTTTTTAATTTTTTATTGTTATGTTAATCACCATACATTACATCATTAGTTTTTGATGTAGTGTTCCATGATTCATTGTTTGTATATAACACCCAGTGAGTGCTCCATGCAGAACGTGCCCTCTTTAATACCCATCACCAGGCTAACCAATCCCCCCACCCCCCTCCCCTCTAGAACCCTCCATTTGTTTTTCAGAGTCCGTCGTCTCTCATAGTTTGTCTCCCCCTCCAATTTCCCCCCCTTCATTCTTCCCCTCCTGCTATCTTCTGGTTTTGATTTGCATTTCTCTGATTACTGATGCTAAGCACCTTTTCATGTACCTGTTGGCCATTTGTATGTCTTATTTCTTACCTGTTTGCTACCGCTTAGGTCTGTGCAATGCTGAAAAAAATAGGGATATGACTTTCTCAGCTTTCTTCCCAATATGAACATCTCTCCTCATGTCTTCTGCCAAAGGCCTCCTATAAAACAATGCCTTTTGTGACTACGTGGGTGGGATTTCATATACTTGCCTGAATTTGGTGGCAAAAATATCTTTCACATACAGTGTTCAATGGAAGGATTCCATTATTTAGATAATTTTGTTTGGTAATACTTGCTATCTCACCCTCTGGTTACTACAAGTGGGTTGCAGGCTTTTTGCCTGCAGCATTATGGAGGACATTCTGGTTGTCTGTTTCAAGCTCAGTCATGCTGAAAAAATATCCTCCAGGAGTCTAGGTAGTGTCTTTGATGGCACTGCAACAACATCAGCGATTAGCAAACATTTGGGTTCATCAGAATCCCCCGGGGAACTTGTTAAATAAAAGATTTCTAGGCCCTGTCTTCAGGTACTCCAATTCCAGTATGTGTGGGATGGGGCCCAGAATCTCCATTTTTAATAAGTGCCCTTAGGTGATTCTGAAAGAAATGGTCAGATAATTACATTACCCACTCCCCCCGCCCAGAAAACCCCTTTTCTATAATTTGATTGTTTATATCTTACCTGATTTCTGAAGTGGAGCTTGAAATAAATGTATTACAACAAATAATGAATAAAAAATATGATTTTTGTATTACATCCATTTCGCTATTTTGTAAGCTCCAGTCAATTTAAAATAATGAAGGTATGGAGGTTAGGTGAATGGTAAGGTATTCCAGGATGTTAAAAGTGGCTTTGCATGACATTTAGAAATTAGAATGTCCCGATGATAGGGCAAGGAGCAGTTGTGTGTCGCTGTGGGACTTACAGAACGTGCATACGTTAGAGGTGGAGGTGAGCTCCGGAGCTGTGAGATCTGGTGTGTGTTCTGCAGGCAGGCAGCATTAGCATCACCCAGGGGAGGCTCTTAGAAATGCACATTCTCAGCCCCACCCTGACCTACTGAATCCGATCTTTGGGGGCTTGGGGATTTCTGTGTTTTTACAAGCTCTCCGGGTGATTTTTTTTTTTTTTTTAAAGATTTTATTTATTTATTTGAGAGAGAGAGACTGAGAGAGAGAGCACATGAGAGGGGGGAGGGTTGGGAGGGTCAGAGGGAGAAGCAGACTCCCTGCCGAGCAGGGAGCCCGATGCGGGACTCGATTCAGGGACTCCAGGATCATGACCTGAGCCGAAGGCAGTCGCTTAACGAACTGAGCCACCCAGGCGCCCTCTCCGGGTGATTCTGATATACAACGGAAGTTGAGAATAACTGGTCTAGTGCACTTCTGTTTCTCCATGGAGACTCTATGTTTGGGTTTTTAAAGTTAGGTAGTGTGTCTTATATTGTGGAGATATTGCCTTGACTTGTTTCTCTAGAATAAATCCACATCTTAGAGTGTATTTAATTAGGATTTAGGTTCACCCTAAAGGGACAGCAAAACCAAGCAACAGTGGGTTTAAAAGGTAGAAATTGCTTTGTCTCTTAAAGTAGAAGTTAAGAAGAGCGATCCAGGAGTGGTTTGACCCTCCACAATATTAGAGTCCCAGGCTCCTTTTATTTTATTCCTCAGCCTTGCAAGCATTGCATTCCCAAGTCCACCCGTCACCTTAGAAGACTGCTCTGTCCGGAGCACAGACATCTACGTCCCGGTCAGCAGAAAGGGGAAAGGCGAGGTAGGGAACTTCACAGGACATTCAGACACCACTGCTCCTTACATTCCACTGGCCAGGGCCAAACCATTGGTCCTCTTTAGCTTTGCAGAAGGTGGGAATGTGGAGTCTTGATTCTAACAGGTGATGTGCCCAGCTGAAATTCAAGAGTTTTGTTATTGAGGACGATGTGGAAAAGAGAAATAGGGTGAGGAGTAGTGGGATGGACAGGTTGTTTCTGTCACCGTGGGAGTGTATACTTACCCGGGATGTGTACATTTCCGATAGGTTCCTTTTCTTCTTCTTCTTCTTTTTTTAAAGCCTTTACTTCTCTTATATATAGTTATTTATTCATGTTTTCCATCTTTCACTTCAGATTTTAATCTGTTTCTTTAGTCATTCTCAATGACTTGGGGAAAAGGATGCTGAATCCTACAGAAGTTATTATGATGAAATGATTCTTATTGTATCTTAGATATCTTTATCTATCTCTCATCTATCTATCTATCATCTATCATCTTTGTATCTGTCTGAATGTGTACATAATGTTCCCATGACAAGCTTTTGCTTCTGTTAAATATTTTATTTACCAATTTGTTATCTATGTGAATGTATAAGGAACTTCCTATTTTTTAAAATAATGCTTCTAATGGCCCACTTTCTCAGAATTTATAAGTTATAAGAGAATGATTCCCGAACCTTTAGGGAAATATCAAATTTACATGATAATATCAATGACTTATTTTAGGCCACTTTAAATAATTCACTCCTCATTTTTTCCAACTTAATATTTCCTGACATTTGAACCAGACAATGGCTGAATACAAATGTTTTATGTGCTCTTTAGTGGAGACACCTACTGTAAAATGGTTATTGAAAAGCCTATGAATCATCCCTTCTCTAAAATATTCAGTTCTTTAAGCTGATTGCTATTAGCTGTTCATATTATTTTAATTAGAAGAAAACATGGCTGCTGAAAATCAGCTGAAGGTTCTATAAATAAAAGTATCCATCCTGCAGAGGCAAATTTTAATTAACCTTTCAGTATGCCAACCTTTCCACTAGCATTTTTCAGGGCTTGCAGCCATTCATTTTGTTCAAAAGCCATATGGGCTATTTTTCATCTGTATATAATCTGAAGCTATGAGAGAGTGTTCCTGGAATACAAACGCACCGTTTATCAGCCGTCACTTAAATACCTTTATTTAAATGAAAAGACACACAAATGCAATACAGTGTGGTGTGGTGCGGGGGGAAATACACAAGGTGGAGTAAAATAACTATCTCTTCTTTTTCCCATTTGTCTCCTCATTTTAGTCACAATTTGTGTCCTGACCTGCTCTGGGCAGGTAAGGTTTCTTAACGATAGACTACTTACTGGCGATTAAAGCAACACCAGGCTGTAATTACTGGGAATCAGTCCACTTTTCACTTCTAGTCATTATCCATGTGAAAGGTGTTTTCATAAGCTATTTGTTGGAAAGCCATAGATGACATAAATAAGCATTTTCTGCTGACTGATTTTGTATGTAGCTGTGACTGCGACTGTGGAAGAAATGGCAGATCAAAGTACAAAAGGTGGCTGGACCTTAATTCGCTTCAGTCCCTGGTTACCAGAAAAATTAGTTCTCGGGAAAATGTTTCTAATTGTGATGCAGTCAATGAAAGCCGTCAAACACAACCGTAGCAACCGCTGTGAGAACCTGACCTTAATAAGCAGAGAGGACTGATATTAATTCAGTTTTTATGGTTATAGTCAAAGTAAATGTGATATTTTTCTATTTCAAATTTACAACTCTCTGTGATTATTACAGTAATCGAACATCAATTATATCAAGTTTGTTAAACTTACAAAAGAACCCAATGATAAAGCACTGCAGTTTGCTAATAATACCCTAGATCGAGCATGGTGATTTGGTGAGTCCGGTTTTGAGTAGAAGACACAAGGCTGACCACCAAATGCTTAAAACAACTCGTTGCTATGATCCTGCACTATCTGGGCGTTTCTACTTCTCTGACCACTGCTTTTCTGCCTTTTGGTTATATCTCTTTCTGAAACTCAGTTCCTTACAGGTAAATGCTTTATAATCTATGCATAAACCAATATATATGTGTTAGCTATTGGGCAGGACAGAAAATTAGACAATCAAATGGTTAAAACCAAGGATTCAGTGAATATAGAACCTCATGGTAAAGACACAGTGAGAGTCTAGGGTGAATCAAAGGAAACAGAAAGGATAAATGTGGATCTGGAATGGGCAAGCCATACAGCCAGGGTGGCAGGCAGCTCTGACATAGCTCCCAACCCTCTCTCTCTCCTCCAATCTTTGCAAATACTTGCCCTCCCCTTTACTCCAAGCATGCTTGGTTGGTTATCTCTGAAATGGCTTCCAGTGATCCTCACCTCTGGGTATTTACACCCTTGGATAATCCCTTCTCCTTGAATGGGTCTAGTGACTTGCATCTGATGAGATGAACACAGCAAAATTAATTGGCTATTACTTCTATGATCTGATTACAAAAGAGTGAATTCCATTTTACTAGCACTCTCTCTCTTGCTTTATAGCTTGTTTCACTTTCGCAGAGCAAGCTGCAAGTTTGTGAGATGCCCTCCAGAGAGGTACACATAGCAAGAACCAAGGGAGGCCTTCTGGCCAACAGCTCACGAGGAACCAAGGCCTCAGTCCAGCAGCTATGAAGAATTGAATCTTTAAAAAAGATCCTTTCCAGTTGAGTTAAGCCCTGGGAGTTAAGCCATGCCTAGACTCCTGACCCACAGAAACTGTGAGATAATTGCTATTGTTATTTTAAGCGACCAAGTTTGGTTGTACCACCTTGTTAAATACTGCAGCCAGATTCTGAAACAGTTATACAATCTGGCCACATAGAGGGGGAAAGGGTTGGAGACTGGAAGGGAAGGGTCCTCTCAGCAGAGGGATCAGAGATCAACATTCAGAGGTCAGGAAGAGTAGAAGGAAGGAGGGCGAGGGAGAGAAACAAAGAGTAAGCATAAAGCACACTTTCCCTTAAAGGTCAATGTTTAAACTGGGAACAGGACAAGGGCAAAATGAACATCATCTACAAACAAGACGGAAGAGTTGGTTGTATCACAGTACAACCAGAGACAAACTTGGCTTTCAGAATGGAGCATGTCACAAGATCTCCTGCTCCTCACAGGTTACTACAGACCCAAGGAATGATAATTAGAGAAGAATAATCCATTATATTCACAATAGATCTCTCCACAGGATCCTTGGTTTAAGAACTTGCAAATATTTGTACCGTTGCAGGACAAACAGAACTCAGACTTTCGAATCACAAATTATATACCTCATATTTCATGCCCTATCATGTTCTTTCTTTTATATTTGATTGTAGCATTGTCTTTTTCCTCTGACTCATGCAGATGTTACAGCTTGATGTGAGTGGGGTGTGTGTATAACATAATCTGAAGAAAGTACACCGTGATGTGCTATCTGAAGCCCCTTACTGCAGCTGTCCCACTGAGATGCCTCTCACTCACAAAGCTTGGTGTTTGCAGTGTATGTCACTCAGAAAAAAGCCATGTTTCTGCAGACATCTGTGGTTTAGCTGATAATCACAAAGAGCTTTCTATAGTTGTCATCCAACTTGGGGTCCAGAGAATTCTCACAATTCCATCAGGGACTGTTGAGAGAACTGTTTTCAGGAATATGGTGAGTGATAATCTTAGATCTCAGATATAAAAATTCCCGTTAGGTCTTTCGAATTGGAAGGAAGACTTGCTTTAGCAGTTTGTATCTACTTCCAGTGAATGAATAGCTTCATCAAAATGACTGGTAGGCTCTCAGCACACCCTACTTCTTGTGTCTCTCAGATTTTCCAAAAGAGATTTGGCTCCAGTGTGGGTGGAAATGACCCGTATATTCAGGATCAGAGTCTCCGCTATCCTTTGCTCCAGCTGCTGATTTGTGCCCCCTGAAGAGAAAGAGACAGCTGAGATAATCCTACTGATGCTCCACTGGGCCTACCCATGGGTTAGAGCTGAACCATATTTAGTGTCATAGGCTCTAAGTGTTGGCATTTTCTCAATATTTATTCTAGTTTCTTACCAATCGGTACAGCCAATGGGTAGACTGTATTCTCTTCATACCCTGCTCGAGATGAATTCACCAGCTTTGGCAGCCAGGGATCCTTGTGACCCACTTCAAGTGCAGGTTTCTGCTGCCCCTGGAACCACAACGTGTTCCTAATACTTAAGTCATGGTGCCTAACGGACACTTTCTGACAACTCACTGGAATTTTAAAAATCTCTCTTGATTTGCTCATCTCTTAGGACTTGGCTTCCATGGGAAGATGGGAATGGGCATTTTCTTCAGGCATGTCATTATAGACCCAAACTCCAACTATAGGCATATGAAGATATGTTTATGAAACAACTTTTGAGTATCGATTTCAAACATTATATGAACTTTCTCTGATAAATAAAAATGTATCTTACTTATACTACCCCCCTTTTCCTTTCAATATAATTTTGTTACTTTTTATTTTCTATATTGGTTACCTTGTAATTTTAAATACTATGCTTAAAATTTTGTCTTGATTCATCATTTATAGATTGTTCCTCTTTCTCCCTTACTATCACAGATAAGCTAGTATTTAAGTTATAAGGAAACAGTTTATTTGTCAAACTCTGGCACGAATGCCTGTGTAGAATTATTTTTTTCCATTCTGCGTTCCTTTCCAACAATGCTTAAGAAAGGAAGGATAATTTTATGAATCTTTGCATATATAAAAATATCTTTATTTTACTCTTATCCTTGAATGAAAAAATTCTAGGTTGAAAATTACTTTCTTTCTGAATCATCAGGTGCTGCTGTTGAAAAGCTTGATGTAATTCTGATTCTTACTCTTTGGATGTGACTTCTTTTTAAAATTATTATTATTATTATTATTATTAATTGTTTAGGGTTGTCTTTTTAACATGGTATTCTGAAATGTCATGATAATATGCCTTGTTTTGGATATATAAAAAAATAATTGTGCTGGTACATTTTGGGGTTCTTTTAATCTGGAAATGCACATCTTTTAGTTTTGGAAAAGTCTGCTTTTAAAAAATATTTTTATACCCATGACTTTCCTTCTATGCTCTTTATGAAACTCATAATAATTAGTCATTTGAGCTCTTGGTTTGGTGCTGTTAATTCTTAGCTCTTCTCGCATATTTTCCTTCTTCTTGACATTTTGTTTACTTCCAGGCTTCTGTAGAAATTTTTGTTTCAACTATGTTATTTTAGTTCTTCCTTCTAAGTGACATCCATTTTTATTGATGCAAAAACTTCTGTCTCCCTGATACATTAATTTGCAGCTTGGTTTTAATTTTGAAATGTTCTTGCATTTCATGCATTCTCTCTCTCTGGATCTCTTTTCTTGGTTTGCTTACTTGGCCTCTCTCTTACATTCTGGAGACTTTCCGCACATGTTTCCTGATCCCTGATGACCGTTCCTATTTAACAGCAAGGCCCTTAAATTTTGATTGGAAGCTCTGTGATCTCTGGTGCTTTCAGTGAGTAATTCTCACTCTTGTGAAATTGGTCTGAATGATGGTCAGTCACTCAGGCCTCAAATATCCACGCAAGGAGGTCAATTTCTGGAATCTTTTAATTTCTCCAGAAAAAAAATTCTGCACTCTTCTACATGCGGCCTGCCCATTGGTTTCTAATCATCTGTATAAGGTGGCGCAGGTCTTGGGATCAGTCTGTCATGTTTACAGTGGTTTAGTAATTACTCTTATTTTCAATTATGTACCTCATCCTTACTCTACTATGTGCCTCATATTCCAATGATTTTATCTCTACTATTCAATATTATCAATGACAAAACCTTTATACCTAAGCCTTTCTGTCCCTGGGGATAAGGTACCTGACCACTTGTATTCAGTGTGTGGAAGTGGAAGAGGGAAATTGAAGGTGCTGAACATAGACTGTCAACCTATCTTCTGTGTCCCTCCTTCACCCCTCCGCATAACTGTTTTATTCTCTGTAATTTTCTGTCTTCCTCTGTATCAAATGCTTCCAAATCCTGTGCTTTGCTGGGTTTCTGAAGGGGCTGGTGGTGGAAACTAGCCCGTTTTTCACCAACCTCTCTGCATGCCACTAGCCTGGGGTTCTATCTCCCAATATGTTTTTGCTGCGTATTGGCTAAAATTTTTCTGAGATCTCTAGTTTCTTGATCTCAGAGCTAATAAACACATGTTCAATATAGTAGTCTTAACTTGAATATAAAATTATATATATATATGGATCCATTTATTGAGCATTTATTATGTGCCAGTCATTGTACTAAGCACTTTATATATGTTATTTCATTTAATATTTCTAATTTCCATTTTACAAATGAGGAAACCAAAGATCAGAGAGATAATAAAGAATAATATAATTATAAGATGTCCAATACAAATTTTTATTCCAATGAGAATTAGCTGCTTTACTTTAAAATTTTTTAAGCAACAATAAGAAAATAGACGTATGAGTGGAGTGTCTTTCATCCCACAAAGTACTAGCCTTAGCTAATGGCAAGACTATTAGTATGTATTCTGATGATAAGTTTATATATTAGGCATTTTATGTCTAGTTGAATGACAGGAAATATCATTTCCAATAAATATTTCAAATTTGGAAAAGAATGGATAATTTATTACTGTGGATTTTTTCAAAGACTTACTGAGGGCATATCTGAAGGATACGTATCCTTTCCAGTGTAAATCTCACCTACAAGGGTTGAATTCTGATCAGGGCTCATTAGTGAGTAAAAACTATGCTGTACCTTATGACATAAAGACTGTGGACGACAAGATACAAATGAATAGAAAAAATGTTCTGGCGAGGAAAAGGATGCAAATGTCCCGGGATCCCACTCCCAACAAACTCAGTCCTTTTTTTTTTTTCTCAAACAAAAAGAATCTTGATCTCACTAAACAGAATGCTTACACCTCACACAGTTAATGATAGACAGTGCTCAAATTGCTGTGTGCATTTTGTCTTCAGCATAGCTGTAGGCTTACAAATACCCAGCTACTTTAGAAAAAAATTTCTTTTTTTTTTTTTAAAGATTTTATTTATTTACTTATTTGACAGAGAGAGACACAGCGAGAGAGGGAACACAAGCATGGGGAGTGGGAGAGGGAGAAGCAGGCTTCCCGCTGAGCAGGGAGCCCGATGCAGGGCTCGATCCCAGGACCCTGGGATCATGACCTGAGCCGAAGGCAGACGCTTAACGACTGAGCCACCCAGGCGCCCCAGAAAAAATTTTCTTTATCATTCATAAAAAATGCATCAAAACTCTTTCACCAACAATGAAATATTTTTTTCCTAAGGCAGAAGAATAATTAGCCTGATTCTTGCTTCCTTAGTCCTATTCTTGCAATCAGTCAAAATAGAACCAGACTTGAGATGAAGGCATGTATTACCTTCAGGGTCCTTTCCTAGGAGGGCAAAAGAGGAGCTTTCTTCCATCCTAAGTTTAGGAACTACCCTACAAAGACCCGGAGCTAGAAACACTGGAATTTTGTACTATTCTTTTTTGACTCACTAATCTCCTGTGTAACAGTTTTTCTGGGGGGGTATGATGGTAGAAGAGTGAGTTCCTGGCATTTATTTATTTATTTATTTATTTATTTATTTGTAACTTTTTATTTTGATACACTTTCAAACTTACAGAAATGTTTCAGGAATAGTACAGGGAACTAGAAATACCCACATAACCCAAATTCAATTATTTTCCTTTTGTCCTATTTGCTTCCTCTCTGTATACTTGCATATTATTCTTTTTTTTTCCTGAATCATATGGAAGTAAATTGAAGAGATCGCATGTTTTACCCCTAAATAATTCACTGTGTTTCCTAAGAGCATGTACTTTCTCTTACCTATTGACAACATAGTTATCAAAATGAGGACATTTCCTTATTTTTTTTCCCAATTCAGGATCCAAACCAGGAGCATGGATTACATTTATTTTTTATGTCTCTTTGGTATCTTTTAATTTGGAACAGATCATCAGCCATACTTAATGTGTCTGGTCTTAAATTTTTGAAGGGTTATAGATTAGTTATTTCATAGAATATTCCTCAACTTGAGTTTATATGATGTTTCATCATTATTAGTTTCAGGTTATGCATTTTTATCTGGAATTTCACTGAAGTGTTATTTTAGCCTTCTCACTGAATCATATTAGGGCACATGATTCAGACCACATTAATATTAGTGATATTAGCTCTGATCACTTGAGTAAAGTGATGTCTACCAGGTTCCTCCATGGTAAATTCACTATTTTCCCTTCCTAATTAATAGGTAGTTTGTGGAGAGACTATGTAAATAGCCTGTTCATCAAACTTTTATCTACTAGGTTTGATGTCGGCTCATGGTTTTCTAACTCTATCCCCCTTTCTTCATTTATTGGTCTGCATTCTACCATAAAAAGTGCATTTCCTTTTTTTGCATTTATTTTTTTATTCATTTATGAATTTATGTCAGTATGGAGTCATGGATTCTTATTTTACTCACTAGGTTATAATCCGTTACTATCAGTATTTATTTTGGTGGTCAAATTGCCCCAGATTCGTCCAGTATGAGTCTTTTTGAGCTGACTCCTGTGTTCATTTGATATGTTCCCTAATTCTTTACTTCCTCACTTTCTATCAGAACATGATGTTCCAGACTTATCTTTTACTTTGCATGTCTTAGCACTGGTATCATCTCTTTCTCCTGGGAATCCTGGTTCCATTTAGTGGAGAATAAATTTAGAAACTAAGACCTGGAAAGTAGGCATGCCATTGCTATTGGTGTCTTTGCTCCTATGCCTTCTCAGTGGATAGAAAACATACATGTATGTGTGTGTGTGTGTAAGTGAGAAAACTTCTTCCAGTTATCCTCAATATATTTATTCGCTTGCTGAAGCCTAGAGTATACAAAAGAGCATTTCAGAATTGATAAGCTGCAAAGCAAACCTACTAAGAGTTTAATATTTGCTAAGTTTTCTTTTTGAGGTAAAATTCATATAAATTGAAATATAAAATCATAAAGACACAATTCAACGAGGTCTGAAAAAATAATATACCCATGAGCTGTACCCATAACAAGATCTAGAACATATTCTTTACAAAAAAGTTCTCTAATTCCTCTTCCTGGTTAATGAACCCTCTCAAACTCCAAGAAAACCACTCTTCTGATTTTTTCGCCTTGGATTTGTTTTCGCCTTTTTAAAAACTCTTTTTTGCCTGGCTCTTTTGTTAAGTAAAATGTTTTTGAGATTCACATGTTGTTTCACATATCAGTAACTCATACCTTTTATTGCTCAGTAGCGTACCATTGTATAAAATACCAGTTTATCCCTTCTTTTATTAATGGACAATTGAGTTGTTCCCAGTGCTAGACTATTATGAATAAAGCTGCTATGAACATTAAGTACATGTCTTTGTGTGGATATATGTTTTCATTTCTCCCAGTAGATACATAGGAATGGAATTGCTGGGTCATGAGGTAAGGATGTGTTTCATTTGACATGAAACTGCCAAACTCTTTTCTGCAGTGATGCCATCTTTTAGCATTCTCACCACAGTGTATGAGAGTTCCAGTTTCTCTATATCCTTGTCAACATTTAATATGTTCAGTCTTTTAAATTTTGGTTATTCCGGTGAACGCGTAGTGCTATCTCATTGTGTGTGTGTGTTTTTTCAAGATTTTATTTATTTATTTGACAGAGAGAGACACAGTGAGAGAGGGAACACAAGCAGGGGGAGTGGGAGAGGGAGAAGCAGGCTCCCTGCCGAGCAGGGAGCCTGATGCGGGGCTCGATCCCAGGACCCTGGGATCATGACCTGAGCCGAAGGCAGACGCTTAACGACTGAGCCACCCAGGCGCCCTTCTCATTGTGATTTTAACTTGAATTTTCTCAGTAACTTATGATGTTAAGCACTTTTTCAAATGCTTATTATGTATTTCCTTTGTTATTTGTTAGTTCCATTTATTAATATCACTAATATTCTGAATGATTTTGAAAAAATCATGAATAAGTATTGACTTTTGTGAAATACTTTCTGCAGCTATTGAGATGGTTTTGTCTTATTTTATGTTCTGTTAAAAAGATGAATTACATTGATGGATATTTTCAGGGAACCAACTTGTAGTTTTGTTAATTAATGATTTTTTTATTTTATAGTCTTCTCTTATCTTCTTTATTTTCTTTGTTCTACTTGCCTTTGTTTTCATTTGCTCATATTTTGCTGGATTCCTAACATGGACTCTTAAAGATATGATTTCAAATCTTACTTATTTTATAATATAATCACTTTAAACTACAAAATTTCATCTAACCACTGCTTTACTTGCATCACACAAATATTGATATGTTGTGTAGTTAACACTATTCATCAGAAATACTGTCCAGCCACCAAATCTTTTACCCATTAAATGGTACCCATACCATGTTGGCAACTGTGTTTATTGCTTGTGTCTAAGGCTCCTGGTATTTGCTTTCATGACCTATGTTGGCCACAGTTATCAAAATAGTAACACAAAACTTGTACCTAATCCCAGAGTCAGTCATCCAAAATTAACTAATGGTAATTTTGTCTGTTCTTCATATTTGAAATTGATTCTACAGATTCATTATCATGGAATGGATGCTCCCTTCTATGTCAACCTCCATTATGATAGAATTATGATTCTGTTCACATGTGTAGTCCTTGGGAAATATGGTACAAAGATGCTTCCTCCTTTTTTGGCTGTCCATCTTCCAAACCCCTTTTGTATTTTAAGAAATATTCGATTCCTAAAATCTTGGTTGGATCCAGAGCCCCAGCTCCCATTATAGAAGCCAAAGGAGGACAAAGTTTCCTTCCCTCTACCCCTGGCATTTAAGGTGTGTGAGTAGGTGATATTAGCTCAGCAGATTGAATGCTTCTGCTGGGGACATTGACTCCAAAGTAGTCAATATGAAGATGGAGGGACAGTTTAGAATATAGTGCCAGTTGCAATGCACAGGAGTGACTACAATGGTATCCAGTGGTTTCTCCAGTAATTCCCAATGACAGCAGCAGTGGACAGTTGTTAGGGCAGTGGAGCTAATGGTGGCTTTCTGACCAGACTGGTTTTGCAGAATGACCTTGCCTGATGCTCTTCTGCCTGTCTGCTTGGTTTCTGCCTGATTCGGGAGCCTGATATCCAGTTTTCCTAACAATTCTTAATATCCTCCATCCTTCCAGTAACATCCATTTCTGCTTAAATTAGACAGAATTGATTTTTCTTTCTTGAACCTAGGAACCCTAACAGTTATAGGATTCAGGGACAAAGGTCAGAAGGACAGTTTGTTGCCAAAAACAGAACTTCAGTAAATGAAAATCCAGTGTATCTCTCATTACTAAGTAGCAATAGCACCAACTTCTCAACTTGAAGCTGTAAGTCAGGTGAACAGATGTAACATAGAATGGTGTAGAATTTATTCTATTCTTAGGTATAGAATGATGAAATTTATAGATTATTGTAAATGGTGTGTGGTGGCAAATGACAAAAGGTATATCCTAATTCTTGTACACAAATCACTGTTTTTCATCAATAATGTTAGAGGTAGGGAATTATTAAAAACATTGACCATTCTTTCATGGGATGGCATAATATTACATACACCCTAAAAATTCTATCAGAAAATATTATTACACCTTAAGGGAATATGTATATGGTTTTATGGCAAAAATTGCTCAGCTTATGTTATTTTCTATAAAGTAAACTGTGTGTACTTGGAGTTGTATGGTTACAGCATAGTTGATATGGCTTTTCCACTACCAAAGTGTGGCCTGCATGGATGCTAACAGTAAGAGCTAACGTTTTCTTTACTACTTACACTTCTATATAATTTAGAATTTTTTTTAGCATTAATTGCCTCTTTACCTTTTTTTTTTTAGGACATTAACATTAAGATTCAGCATTAGAAGGGAAGGTTACATGAGCACATGACTAGAAAGACACTGGTGTCAGACAAGCAATTAGGCATAAATAACATTAAACACTGTGCTCATTTTTTTCTGCAATAGTGTAATTAATCTCCTAAAGTCCATCTCCCAGAAAATGACACATTTTAAACTTTTAAATCTAAGCTAACTTAAAAGTTCCTGGGCACATATTGATGCTGTTTCGTATAGAATTGATTCAGATGTGGAATCAAGATTACAGCCTTGATGGGGAGGAGGGTGTGAGTAGGGAGGGAATCAGCATTTTTAAAAAGTTCCCCAGGTGATCCCAACTAATGTAGGCAAGTTTAAGAACCTATGAGCTAACCTAAGGCCTCAGGGTCTTACCTTCTAACCTAAATTGCTTTTCCCCAAAGGAATTATGGTGCTAGGTTTTTAAAATAAAGGAAAACAAAATCATCTTCCATTTTAACTGTGTAAATGAAGACTATTTTTAAAAAGTTTTAATATTTGATTATTACAAAAACACTTTAGCCATCCTAGAAGAGAAAATAATCTTCTGCTTAAATAATTACTTAAGAATCCCTGGTCACCCAAATATACTATATTTTCTCACATAATACATTCTCTAGGAGTTTTTACTTTTTAAGATAAGATTAGATGAGGAATAATGTCAGTTAATATTCCTATAGCCACTCCTGAGAAGGTGAAAGCCATAAACTTTGGGTCAGATGTGTCTTCAGCTTGGAGCAAAATTACACTCCTTTCTACTTTCACCCAAGTCTTTAGTAATTGATTTGACCTCTGGGAGAGGTATTGGGAGTGCTTATAAGCTGTTCTCTGTTTCTTTTTAGCTGCTTGACACCTCTTCACCTTCATTGACCAAAGTCTTCTAGGTGATTCTATAGCTACTGACAATCGCAGAAGACTGCCTTGAGAAGTCATATGGAGAATAAAAATACATTTCCTCCTCAACTCTGGAGATGGAGTAGGGAGGTGGATTACGGAATATATAGGTACATATACACACACACAATTTTGAACATAAAAAGCATATTTTAGTGAAGTACAATAAAATAAAGAAATAAGAGTGAATAAGTGCTATAAAAAGTATAAAAAGTAACTATACTTCATACTGGTAGTGAATAAAACCAAAATAAATACATATACTTTGAATAACCTGAAAAGTTTGACATTATACTTTTATGTTTTTTATTCAGAAGTCACCTGGAGAAAAAATCCAAATGCAAACGAAGTACATTCCTTATGTCTACGCTACTCAAATTAGAATGCCAGTGCGGTGCCGAGTGGCTGGGGTGAGGACCAGAATCCACTGCTTTCTCCAGTGCTTTGTTTCTGACTGCTATGCAACTAATTGTCCAATTTCCACTCCCATTTTACCGTTGACTGTAAGAGAGCTGGACTAAATGGGAGTTACTCATTTAGCTGGACGAAGTGGGAATTAACTCATTAAGCTGTAAGTTTTGCCATTACAAAACTGCATTTTCTAGCAAATTCTAAAATTTTCACAGACGAAGGTGTGTATTAGAATACTTTATATTTTAGGGACACCTGGGTGGCTCAGTCAGTAAAGCGTCTGACTTCAGCTCAGGTCATGATCTCGGGGTCCTGGGATGGAGCCCTGCATTGGGCTCCCCGCTCAGCAGGGAGTCTGCTTGTCTCTCTCTCTCCCTCTCCCTCTGCCCCTTCCCCTGCTTGTGCTCTGTCTCTCTCTCAAATAAATAAATTAAAAAAAAAAAACATTTTAGGAATGGGCTGTATGAATTCTTTTGGGAGGAACTCTCTGTACTCTTTATACGAAATCACCTCCAGGCACTTTTCTCATTTCCACTCAAATAGCCAGCCAAGTAGATTCCTAAACTAAATTCAGTCACCAGGTGTTTATGTAAACACAAAATACTTTTGTAATTATTTCTAAGTTTCTTTTCATCGTGAATAAATTTTATCAGTCCTAGTATTATCAGGAAGCAAATCTAATGAAAAACTGGGGAGATGTTCCTAAAAGGTCGTCACTCGAAGAGTTACAAGCGTTTTTCCTGGTTTTCAGAGTTTACCTATCAGTTTGGAGCGAAAAGTTTAAAACGATGGCTTTGCCTTGTATACAACGTCAGAACACCAAGCTCACAGCCAGTTATATGCAGGGTGGTACCTAGAGGAGGGGGCAAGGAGACAGAAAGCACTCCTGATTACTGAGGCATTAGAAAACCCCCTTCAAATGATTCCCCAAACAAAGTGAAGCTGGAGGAGGGTTTCTCCAGCCTCTGGTTCTCAAGGGGCGCTTTGGCCCCTGCGAAGTAACGCTTTCACTTTGATTTCCCTTTAACGAAGCAGGTGAAAGGCCACTTGGCACCAGGCGGTTCCTTTTACTCCAGCTGCCTGTGAAGAGCGCGGTTGCCAGGCAACCAAGTCCCTGGCTCTCTTTGTGCCTACATCAGGCTTAGGAAATTTGGAGGTTTTTAAAGCAGTTGTCTATTGCAGACAACTTACACTGAAATGCCTTGAGGTTTTTAGGACTATTTTTTAAATTCCTTGCAGTAAAACTACATTATCTCTCCTAATTTTCTCTCTTTTGTAGAAGAGACTATTTAAGTGTACGTGGCTATATTTCCACAGGAAAATATCAAGACCTTGACTTCAAAATCACAAGTAATTTACATTTTAAAAGAAGAGCAAATGAGCATCACAGCTGCATTTCATATGTTCCTTCCTGTCAGCTTAATTTTTTTTTCTTTCTCCTCTCCTTTTGCTTTTTAAATTTTATTTGCTTTTCTCGTTTTTTGCCCCCTTCATTCCACCCCAGTTGGATGTATGCTTCTCTTATCTCTTTCTTTCTTATTCTATCCAGGGATGTGAACTCTCTGGTATTTATGCATTCATCTTTAATCAGTTGCTCATCCAATGAATTGGAAGTGAATCAAGCTTTTCTTTACAACCTGCCTGGTTTATATTTTCTTCTTACTTCAAACTCCTTTTATTCTTATTTTTCTAACCTGTGGCTAGGGAGGGCCATTGGGAAATAACTGACAGACTATTTTCAGTTATTATTTGGACTTGTCTTGTTCCTGACAGAGAAGCCTACGCCATTACTCTCTGAGCCTCCCAGTGTGGTCTCTCTGCTTGCATGGTAGCCCTCTTGGCACATTCCATTAGCCCTGAACCCACAGAATTCTCAAAGGTATTTTAGTCCTACATCAATGTAGGACATTCTCTAACATACTTAATAGTATGAAGATATTTCATGGAAGATCATTCAATTTAAAAATACATGAAAAGGATATGCTTCCTTTTGTTCTTTTTCTCGGAGTCTGGCAATGGCTCAAAATAAATGAGAGCAAATTGGTCTGGCCATGCTTTTACTATCAATGCTCTACTCTGGTTCTGCAAAGGGAAACACCTGGTAATGAGCAAAAAAAAAAAAAAAAAAAAAAAAAAGGTCAAAGATCTGGAAAGATGTACACTCCAGACAACAATGCATTTCAAATTTGGACACTTTCTGGTGCTCCCTCCACCTTCCCACTCTGCCAAAGCAAAAACAAAACAAAACAAAAATCCATATTATCATTGTGAGATAACAAATAGTATATGGATTTTTATTTATTTGCTCACTAAAGATTTGTTATAATATAGAAATGGACCCATTTGGCATCATTGCCTGAAAATCCACTGTTGCAAATAAATTTATCTATTAAGACTGTTAAAATGAAAAATGGGCTTACTTGTTAATACACTTACTACTGTGATTTTGAGTGAGTAGTTATGCAATCAACTATATACATTTCTAGAATTTATAGTAAAAACCACTCTCCCTTTATGAGTCTGTATTGGGATCTTCCATATATTTGCTATGAAAACCATAACAGAAGAGTTATATTATCCTTTTATATATGATAAAATCAGGGTACTGTATTATAGTAGGCCAGAAACAGGAGGTATGGGTTTTAATCTGACTTCGATCCCTAGCTAGCTTTTTGACTTTGGGCAATTCCCTTAATCTCGGTCTCAATTCTCTCTCCTGTAAAGTTGTGAGGTTGGAGTAAATACTCTCTGAGATACATTCTGCTATTAAAATTCTATTATTGAATTTGAAAACCACTAAACCTTTCAGTGAGTGTGATTTAGGAAAGGAATGATATAACTTTTTTTTTAGCTGGTAAAGTTTTTAAGTGAAACAAGTATTTAAACCTCCTTGTATTTGTTAATTGAGCTATTTTTTTTTTACTTAGACATGCAAGTTCAAAAATTTATATCTGTTATTGACTCCAGAGCCAATGGTTAAAAAGTACAATTTCTGGAGACTGCCTATGCTTTATCATTTAGTCGTTGTGGAACATGGGCATGTTCCTTAATGTCTTTGTGCTCAGTTTACTCATCTGTCAATAGGGAGTAATAACAGTACCTGTAACATAGGGATATTGGGAGGATTGAGTGAGACGATTCATGTAAGCTCTTAGCAAATGGCTAGAGCATTACCATGTTCTCAGTATACTCTGCTGTCACCAGCTATCCTGGGCTATTATCACTCCATACTTCATTAGTGTAATAATAACCTCCTAGTTCTAAAGTCTCTTCTTTTAAAATCTATTCCATACATTCCTCCCAGCTTAGACTGCCCAAAATACAATTCTCATAATTTCCCTACCCTGGTAAAAATGATAGCAACAGATTTCCATTGAACCCATAATCTGGCATTTAAGCTTTCATTAATATATTGGTTCAATTTATCTTCCCAGCTTCATTCTATTACTTCCTCAGGTATATATGCTTTGCCTGAATAGAACTCCCCAAATGTTCCTGAGAATGAGTGCTCTGCTTGCCTGTTTTGCAATTAAGAGCAGAGGTTATGATACTTCTTTATACTCCAGTATCAATCCAGGACCTCACACACAGTGGGCAAGTGATTCTTGTTGAAATGGGCAGCCTCAGCTCATACCATTTTCCTCCCAGAAGTCCTCTCTTCTTACCTTTACCTACATAACCCTTATCCTTCAAGGTCCCATTCAAATATCATGAGTTACTGCTATTCATAAGCTACCTACTTCCTCTCATAGTAATATCATGGATCTATCTGCTAGCATTTATATTCTGCTGTGATTATAATTATTTTTGTCATTATCTTATGTCCTAATTTTTCAGTGGCATTGAGAGCAGTGTACTATGTCTCATTCAATTTTATTTCCTGCAATGCCTAGCATTTGGCTTTGAATATGTTAACTGCCAGTGGCTAGTTGTTGAACGAATGAACATGACTAACAGAATAATATTATTCATTGTTTTGTCATCATTTAAAAAAAATCCTATTTTATAGAAGCAAATCTACATTCCTTGCCAGGCTTTTGAGTCTCTCCCATGTCTACTCATATCCTCTCTATGTAACATGACTTTAGGTAGCTGCTCAAGTCCTGCTGGCCTTCTTAGTATTCCATGGACATGCCATAGTCATTCTCACCCCTATGCCTTTGCTGATGTTTCCTTGGCCTGAGTGCAGTCCTGTCTCCTTTTTAGCTATCCAAGTCTTATTTCAGGTCACATCCCGGTTCCCGATTTCCCCATGGAGCACACCATGTTTATTTCGGCAATGTTTCTTCTCTTTCACAACTGAAAGGAGAAATTAATACATTTAATTTAGTATTTGATCTTACAAAGACCTCCCCCCAAACCCAGACCAATGAAACTGGGAGAGAATTTAAAAGTGTGATACTACAGAAATTCTAATATGGAAACTTGAGAGGGGCTATTTCCATATTAACCACTTTCTGGGTTACCTTATATTATCTATACAGATTATCATTATTGACTACTTGTTTATAAGGTATTTAAGCAACTGAATCACCTCTAGCAAATAGTATGACTTTACACATGGTAAGTGCTGATTATAGTTTAATTTAATAAAAAAATATGGCTTAAATCTGTATCTTATTTTTCATGTGTTTTAGTCTTTTAACACAATTGGATATTAGGTCCTTGGGGGGAGAGGTCAAATCTGGAACTCTTTGGATTTTCTACATGAGCAAGCATAATGCTGATTGTGCTGGAGATTTTCAACACATGAAAATATCCACTGTTAAGTGGGACCTGGCTGACAAAATGACCTAGTCTTTACTTTAAATTTATTTCGTAATACCTGACACTCTAACTTCATTCCCTTTTTCCCGGTCTATTGGTTCTAAGTTACTGCCATACTTACGGTTTTTCCCTGCTCTATTGCCTTCTAATTTACTGTCATACTTACTGGACTTCTCAGTAAATAAGGCAACTAAGCTCTATCTTTAGAGAAGATGTACACAGATACATCTTGGGGGTAGGTACACAGGGTGGGAGAGGATTTGCTTTCTATGTCACATTCATACTATTTTCACCTTTGACTGAAGAGGAAAATGGGGTGTATTATAAATATCTGTTGAGTGGTCTATATTAAGAATAGTGTGCGAGACCATTTATATACACAATCAAATTTTCTCTTCTCAACAAACATTTGTAGTTGATGGTACAAAAAGCTACATTTATAGACATGAAAACTAAAGGTAAGAAAGAAGCAATTTACTCAAGTCTTTATCCTTAAACTTTATCTCAGGCCCATCTGATACCAAGGTCCCCACTAACAGAAAGAGATAAGACAGTGGATCTACAACTTCATTGAGCAGAAAAGTCACCCAAGGAAATTCTTAAAATACATATTACTGGGATCTATTCCAAAGATTCCAATTTGTTAGGTTTGGGGTGATGCCCAGAAATGTATATTTTAACAAACACGAAAAAGGATTCATTTGGAAAAATTTTGATGTAAGGAATAGTTACGATAATAATAGTAAAAATAACAACTATACAACATATGGATTAACAGCACACTCTCTACCAGTTACTGCACCACATTACTATTCATCAGACATTGTGTTGTGAAGCATTTATAACATATTTTGTCATTTAATTCTCACAACCACCTTATGAAGTTTATATTATTAGCATCTCCCTTATACGTGAGGAGGGAGCTAGGGTCAGAGTGGTCACATAGTTGGTAAGTGGTGGAAATAGTCTGATTCTAAAGCCCATGCCCACAACTCTAGGGAAGGGGCAGCCAAATGAAAGGAAAACCAGGGAGACTGCTGTCATAGAGCCCAAAGGAAGAGGGCGCAAGAGCAGAGCATGTCAATACTAGGGTTAAGTAGGATAGGTAATGAGAAGGATTCCCTGAATTTGTAAATGACGAGGTCATTGCTGATGTTAGCAATATCAACTTGAGTAAAAGATGGGAGTTGTAATGGGAGTAATAAGGTGGAATGTAGAGAGCTAAAGAATGAATGGAAGATGTAAAAAATAGAGCTTAAATCCTCATTTTATGAGTTTCCAACAAAAATAAGGGAATGAGGAAGGGTTGTTTTAGGGGAGAATGCAAATTTGGTGAGCATTTTTAAAATATGGGAGAGTCATGAAAATATGATGAAGAAGGGACAATAAAGAAAGAGAGGTGGATACAGATTTTAAAAAAGTAAAATTAATGACAGAGTTTTGGAGAAGATGGGATAGGTCTGTTAGCTTTGTTTAGAAGCACTTATTTTTTCTGGGATAAGAGGGCATAGGGAAAGGATGAGCACAGCTGTGGATACAGATATAAGTCTTTGGTAGAGATGCAGACATGGACATTTATGTGCAGTGCAATGGAAAGTTAAAGTAGCTTATGTGTGATGGACTTTATTTTTTGTGTTGAGAAAATTAATAGAGTCATCAAGGAAATTGGTGAAGATTTAGTGTAGCTACTGTGAGGAAAGAGTCAGAACTGACTAGATATATACAAAAAGATTGTTATGGGGTTGGGCGCCTGGGTGGCTCAGTTGGTTAAGTGACTGCCTTTGGCTCAGGTCATGATCCTGGAGTCCCAGGATCGAGTCCCTCATCGGGCTCCCTGCTCGGCGGGGAGTCTGCTTCTCCCTCTGACCCTCCCCCCTCTCATGTGCTCTCTCTCTCTCTCTCATTCTCTCTCTCAAATAAATAAATGAATAAAATCTTTAAAAAAAAAAAAAAAAGATTGTTATGGGGTTAAAAGACCAGAGGAGGGGAAGAGTCCTATATTGTAATAGCATCAGTACACATGACTGTGTAGTTTTTGTTCACTGGTGATCGGAGGAGGCAGAGAAGTAGATGCCAGGATTGGTTCATCTTAGCTTAAGGATTTAATAAAACAAGTAGTGTGAGCAACAGTGACATGTACTTGAAGGTGTTGGCAATAGGCTTGGTGAAATGAAGGACTCTGGGGCTGGAATTTAGGGAGGACAGTGAAACTAGTAGAGGCTTATAGACATGGAGGTAAGGGTGACCAAGCAATTGAGTTTGAAAGAGATGGTAAAGTAGTAAATAGTAAAAATAGTGAAAGAACTGGGAAAGTATGCAGTTATGGGCTGAAAATGGGAATGAGTAGGACCTATCATATTTTAGTGTACATGGCAGCAACTTGAAAGAAATGTGTTTTTTTAGTTCCCATGATCCAATCTATTTTTCTCTTATTTTTCAGAAATCTGAAGTCCTGATGTCTAAGGATGAGGTCCAATTTTGATCTTGTGTTGTCCTCTGAAGTACTGTGAGTTTTATGATTACCCTGGACCTTTATTCCTTATGTCTCCATCACTATCAATTCTGCTATCAATTACTCTGTTAGTCAAATTAGGACCAAGAAGTATTGATTCCTCCAATTTCTAGAATAATAATTGCAATGTGTAAGGCCATACATCTGGTTCACCTGGGCAGCATGTTAAAAATGTACATTTCTGGCCTTTCACCAGACCTACTGAATCAGAATCTCTGTGGGAGTAGATCCCAAAGAATCTGTATTTTTAATAAATTCCAAAGGAGATTCTGACTCAGATGACTTTAGGAGATGACAGTTTCAATTGGGCAGAATTTATTAGATTTTTCTCCACTGATTTACAATCATACTCAGTATGTTTTTGCTGTTGACTCCTATTTATGAAGCGATAATGCTGCTGGTGAGCTTTAAGGTTGGGGTAGAGAGGCAAGAAAGCAACAAGTCAATCTTGAAATTGGTGCATTTCCTAAATTTCTTTCTTATGCATGACCGCTCTTACTCATGTTTG
Organism: Halichoerus grypus; assembly: GCF_964656455.1. Lineage (NCBI taxonomy): Eukaryota > Metazoa > Chordata > Mammalia > Carnivora > Phocidae > Halichoerus > Halichoerus grypus. The sequence continues at coordinate 62,686,759 of NC_135720.1, forward strand.
GAAAAACAAAAAACCAAAAGAGAGATCAAAGTGGAAGAGATTTATAGAATTAAGAAACTTGACAGAAAAAGTCCAAATGGTAAAAATGATTACAAGTAAAAAGTGTTTTGGAGATTGGGTAGGTGTGGAGAATGAGAGGTGAGTGAGAAATTCAATTGAATGTGTTGATGGTGACCACAGATGTACTGCAGTGCTTTCATTTGCATTAGACATCTGGTAGATGCCCACATATTTGAAACCTACTGCTGTTGCATTTTGCTTTTTTGGTAGTTCTGTGATCAATTAATAATAAATGATTTATCTTGCCACTAACTCTTGTGTCATTAGATCTTCTACACTGAAAAATTTCAGTTAACAAACAAGAAGAAATCTTGTTTTTGGTATCCTTGAACCTAGAAGCAAGTAGAGCATACATGATTATTTTCAGTATCTGCTGACAAGTTTTCAAGGAACAAAGGCATAGTGCTGCATCTAAAATCTCCCCTCAGTGACATATAAGTCAGGCTTCTGTATATTGGGGCTATGAATCATACAAATGAATATATTCATAGATGAAAAATTCATCACTTGATAATATTCTACATGGTGATATCATAATCCATAAGCAATGAAAATATTTTAAAAATGTCATTTTGAGAAGGAACTATATCTTAGATATATGGTCTTTACATTTGCAAATTGTGCTTTTATTATACTTTGATTAGTGATTTCAGTTTAACCTAATACAAAAACTCTCTCCTCTCTCTTTTTCTCCTTCACCTTCTTCCTCTTCTTCCTCCTCCTCCTCCTTCTTCCTCTTCCAGTTCCGCCTCTTCTTCTTCTTTCCAATCCCCCATACCACCCTAGCATTCTTCTCTCTGCTTCTCTGTGTATGTAGGCTCATTGGTATGTTTGCTATTTCACGTTAGAAATCTTACTACAGAAAAAAATTGCTAGAGCAAGAATTAGAAAATTCAAAATTGCATAATCTGAATAAGATTTAGGATATGGAACACGCCTTTCTTTGATGAAGAGTAAGCGGCTGGTTCTCAACGACCATGCAAATTATTCTTCACTTGATAAGAATTCACAAATTTTCAATATGGACCATGTAAGTCTCACCTCCCTTAAGTGAGTCACCATCATCTTGTCCTTTCTGCTTCTAGTCCTGGTGCTCGGGTGCATGTCTCTGTTCAGCCTGTACTACATGGCAACAGGGAACATTACCATCCCATTGCTTCTACAAACACCATTTTGAATTTTTCATACTTCTCAATGAGAAAAATTTCTTTTAGGTTGGGCCAGAAGAGTCAACATTAGTCAGTTTATTCACTTAATACATTCTGTCCAATATTAGCTGTTTTTTTTTTTTTTTTTTTAAATGAACATACAGCTTCTCTTTTCTAAAACCCACAATCTAGATGCCCTATTCAATTCGAGCTCTGGTGAATAAGGCTCACATCCTGAGCCAAGTCTCTTGGATTTGTTCATACTTTAGGAATCATGCCTATCTCAGGAATAACCAGGCCTTGCCCTTTCCCTTGTTTCCATTTTTAGACTGAGGTCTTAGCCCAACTTGATATTCTTTCAGTACTTTGGCCCCAGTGTTCTCTGATCTGAATTCCAGGGCTATGAATGAAGCTATGCCATGCTGCTCTTTGTTTCAGTCCCAGTACATCTGAGTTTGTACTTACTAATTAGTCCTTTCTTACACTATAGCCGTCTACCTTCATTTAGGTGTGATTACCTCATATCTTAATGATGGAAATATTCTCCTAAATTGCCTCTGTGCTACTGCTCTCCAAATCCGTTGTCTATATTATTGCCAAATTAATAGTCCTAAAAATATACTCACTGTGATACATTCCCTTGTGAAAAATGTCAGTGGGCCTACAATGCTTACAAAATGAAATTGGTAATCCTTAGTTCATCATTTTATGTCTTCATTCACAATCTGGTCTTTACTTATTTTTCCATCCTTATCTCTAGTTATTTTCCTACACAGCTTTAACTCTGACTTCCTTAATGTTGTTGCATTATACCTTTTGCTTTTTTATTTATTACATTCTTTCTACCTAAAATACCCTTCATCTCTAATTCACTTATGGAAATTCTACTCATTTTCTTAGGTTCAATTACTTCTATTTCTTCCATGAGGTTTTCCTAATCATTCTCATAGGGCCTTATCTCCTTTATTTAAATTCCTATGGGTTTATGTTTTACTCATTTGGTACTCACAGATATTACTGCAGCTATTTTGAAACATAGCCTATCTACTCAAACAGATAGCAAACCCCGAACAAAAGAAACTGTTTTTTATATATCTTGTATATCAGAGGTTTGGATATAATAGATACTTGAAAAGAATTTTTTTTTACTGAAAAGCAATGGCAAATATATCAAAACAAGATACCTCCATGAGACAGTGAACAATAAATTTAAGATAATGATAATCATCCTTAAAGTATGAGGGTTGAAAAATCACTGGTCTATGAGACCAATTCCATGGTGCCCATATAATTCAGTAGGGTATATTTGGCTTTCAAAACTAATTTCAAGTCACACACCATAACATTTAAGTAGAGTTCACAAAAGGGAGTATTTAGTTTCTTGATTTATGTAGAAGGTAACACTAGAACACCTTAGGACTCACCACTTACTAGATGTCAAATTTAGCTTTACTATTTGTAAATGTGTAATAAAAAAATCTCCTCAAAAACAAGCATAAACAAAACCAAAAACATATAGCATTTGGCTCATGGACTCATTCATCCCTTTATTTTTTTGTTCACCTAAAAAATACATATTGAATATTTACTATATGAAGACCACTGAACTTGGAACTAGGGATCTGATGACAAACTGTTCCCTGGGCCATGCTGAATCTGGGGAAAATTAAAGTTTTAAATAAAGTACTATTATCACATGAAGTGAAAAATGCATTTGTATTACAAAGATAGATGAGAGAATATGAACAATTTTGGGAAGATGAATGACATAATATCAAATGTTATGAATTCCTCAAAAAGATTAAACATCCACTATAGGCCACTAGCTGTGCTATGTGGTGAGTGTAGGGCAGCTGTTGTGGACTTTATTATTTTTCATTAATTCCTCCTCCTCTCCCCATCATGTGGGCAGAGATACTTCCCCATTCCATCGATATTGCACTTGTCCATGTGATTGCTTTGACCAATGAAATGCAGGCAGAAGACACGGTGTGACCGTAGCTTAAGTACTACCATGAGTTTGTTTCCTCTTGCACTATTGTCATTAGCTATAAAACCGTACTGCATAAAGTCAGTGTTTCTTCAGCCTTAGTTCCAGAATGAGAAACATGTGGAGCAGACATAAACTCAACAACCCGGAGTTATGCTTAGCCAAGCCCAGCTGAGTCCAGTTGGGTCAAGCTATAGTCAACACAAAATCATGAGGAAGAAATAGATTTGTTGTTCTCAGACTTTAAGTTTGGTTGTTTGTTAATGCACTGAAAATTAATGCAGCAGTGAATAAGATACCTTGTCTAGTGGAGAAGAAAGATATTAAAAAGGTAGTTACAGATGTTCTTTGTGTTTTGAGGAAATGGAATGTTTCTACAAGTATGTATAGCCAGTATTACATTATTCTGGAGGAAGAGGAAAATCTTGGTGGCTACTATTTATATATAAATCAATTTAATTTAGTTTCTATTCATTATTTAGTATGTGTCATCCCAACTTCCATTAAAGAACAGATGTGCCTTTGGGAAACTATATACCAGGAAAATCAACTGCTATATTCACAACAGGAAGCAATTGCTGTTTTCATCTCATGTAGTAGTTCTACACAGTGATATATTAATGAACGACTAAGGGGTTCCACTTCTGTATTTTCACTTAACATCAACATTCTTGTATCTTCTATATGACAAGTAATCTCTATATGACAGGCACAGATTTATTCTATGTATTTCTCTTAAGTTATAGATCAGAGAATTTAGATTGGTGTAGTCCTTGAGATGACCTGGACAACAGTTCATTTTGCAAGATGACCAGTTGGGGCCCACAGAGACAAAGTTACTTTCCTAAGGCTCCTTTTGGAGTTTAGAAGGGTCATATATGCAGATCAGGTGTCCTGATATCCGGATTGTAATACCTATAACATTGAAAGAAAATGTTTTTCTCATATAATTGTCTTTGGGTGAATTTTAAGGAAAGAGTTGATTATAAAAATTGCAAGTTCTGGGGCACTTGGGTGGCTCAGTTGGTTGAGTCTCTGACTCTTGATTTCAACTCAGGTCATGATCTCAGGGTCCTGGGATAGAGCCCCACCTTGGGTTCTGTGCTCAGCACAGAGTTTGGTTGAGTTTCTCTCCCTCTGCCCTCTCCCTGCTTGTGCACTCACACGCTCTCTCTCTCTCTAAAATAAATAAATAAATCTTTAAAAAAATTGTAAGTTCCTATAGTGACTCAACTTAGAGGCAAGAAGTAAATTTTAGAGGTTGAAAACTTTTATTAACTATAGGGCAAAGGATCATTAAGCTATCTATCAAGTTTTCCTACATTTTCCTGACAATCCTGGTCATATTATACATTTTTATTTATTGCATTTTTCATAATTTATCATTATATAATTATTTGTGTGATCACTCAATTAATGTATATCATTTGTATAATTTTTCCTTTAGGGTCCAGTAACTAGCACAGTACTTGACACATGGTACACTTTTGTGGGATTAGTGAACAATCTTTCATCCATTCCACACAAACTGAATGATCATGCTTCATCATATGGTGTGAAATATGTCCTATGCTAAATGATCTCTTGCTGCCAAATTGTCAAGCGAATATATCAGTTTTTCATGAACTCTGAAAGAAATGGATTAATGGCCTGCCTTTAGTAGATTTTTATTAACAGATCATACAATGAATGTAACATTAAAATGTAGCATTAATAATAACAATAATAATAAAATCTAAATTGACACAAAATTATTTCATTAAAATTATTTTATTTAAGAAGAAAATAAGGGTGCACAGTGACTCATGAAATGAAGATCTATTCAAGTGGAATTAATATAATTACTAATAAAAGATTTCAACATTATTTGAATGACTAATGCTTAAGATACAGGGAGCTAAAAAGGCAATAATGCATCTAATTTGCTATCTTGATATTTAGAAGAAATATCTATTATATTAGGGTAGCCAGATTACCTAACTCCTAAGTGGTGTATTACTGAGCTGTGTCAAAAAAAAAAAGTTTTAAGAAGAATAATATAGAATACTTATTTTGCCAACATTTTTGGGACTCCAGGGCTAAAAGGATAAGAGGAAAGGGAACATCTACATAAAGCTCAATAACTGCATTCATACTCTTGAGGTTTGGGAGTTACCAGCTCTCCAAATGATCTTCACTCTCCTTTTTACTGTTTGACCTTCTGCATTCTCTAAGAAGTCTTGATGGACTGTTTAAGAATGGTGTGAGGTCCTTTGGCATCCACATTATGACAACATATAGCAATACCTCAAACCAACCAGAAAGCTTGACTACCAAGTAAAAGTTTTATACACACACACACACACACACACACTTATGATTGTAAAAGAACTATGTCTTGCAATTTCTGAGGAGGCCACCAACAAATAACATCTCTCTTTCCCACATAATTACTAAATAATTTGTGAAATAAAACAAACGAGTAAATATGTCAGGCAAAATACCACCTTTGTCACTGCTAGAGGCCAGGATGCAGATTGTGGCTTTAGGTCCATTAGTCAAATGGATCCTGGATCTCAGGATTTGGGTGAATTCACCCATTTACAGAAAGCACCAGACTTGGGGTAGATCTCCTTTCATCACACTCACCAGAGCTGCCTCCTGTACCACTTCCAGCATGAAAGAGCATAGGAAGACTAATGGTCTCCAGGAGGCTGGCTTCAGGAGAAAACAGGATGGTGGAGAATGTCTAGTTATTCTTCCTATGCTTCCAGTCAGAAAAATCACTCCATCTTCCTAAGAAGAAAGTGAGTAACAACAGCAACAACAACAACAAAGATGGCAGAGGTACATTATTTGAGTTCTCTAAAAACCAAGAAAGTGAAGAGTATAAGAACACTTGCCCAGTTAGATGTAATGAAAATGTCTTCAGTGGCAGGAACTAAAGTTCCTGTCCCCAAAGAAGCAGAGACAAAATTAGATATCACATTTTCCCCTTTCAAGAATAAAAAGGTCTCAGTCAAAAGTGAAAAGTAAGAATAATTTCTGTCAAAATATTTATTTTGATGTGGACAACAGAACTTGGAATCTTTCTATAAAAAACAGTGAAATAGGGGCGCCTGCGTGGCTCAGTCGTTAAGCAGCTGCCTTTGGCTCAGGTCATGATCCCAGGGTCCTGGGATCGAGTCCCGCATCGGGCTCTTTGCTCAGTGGGAAGCCTGCTTCTCCCTCTTCCACTCCCCCTTCTTGTGTTCCTGCTCTCGCTATCTCTCTCTCTCTGTCAAATAAATAAATAAAAACTTTAAAAATAAATAAATAAATAAATAAACAACAACAACAACAAAAAAAAAAACCAGTGAAATATTGGAAATCTATTGAAGGTCAAAAAAAGCCAGGTTAAGTCACTTTTGAAAAGAAGAAGTATATTTAAAATATGTTCATCTAATTTTCAGAGTTGTTATTCTACCATAAAATAATTATTGGCAATTTTAATAATAATTACATGAAATAACAAATTACATATACTTTATTTATTTTAAAAATTTTAAGAAGTAGAAAACAAATGAAAGAAATGAATCATATTCATACTGTTCAGAAGAAGCTTCTCTCCACATGTTCATGTGTTTCTTTACAAGTGTTTCACATTAGATCATACGGGTTATGCAGTTCTATGACATAAGAGTTCACATGCATCTCAATTTGGAAATGGAATTTACTAAGAAGGTTTTAATGAAGAGACTTTCATTAAAAGCCTCTATACAGAAGTGTGGTTAGGATTAAGGACAAGGGATGATGGGCATCAGAGGATAGCAACAGTAGGGAGCAGTAGGGCCTTAAGGACAAAGGAAAGATATCACGTTTTCCTAGAGTTCTATGGAAACTGAAGTGGCAAGGAATCTGTATGATGCAGTTTGTAGTAGTCAACTTCTCAGAGGACAGATCAAGGAAAGGAATGGAAGATCAAAGAAGAATGGCTCTAGCAGAGTGGGGAACAAATGGAGAATAATCAGTGCATTAATTATTAAAAATTGCTTATTAATAGATTTTTATGGCCATGTAATAGTCTAAAATAACCACACCATGTATTACAACCACTACTTTTTGATTGACTACTTAGATTGTGTCCAGTATTTTTGCCATTATAAACAACACTGCAATGCATATATTTCTTCGTTTCTGCAATTTCTTTCGAGTGAATTCTTGGGAGTTGAATTATTACACTAAAAAGCATAAATGTTCTTAGGCCTCTTAAAACTTGCTGACAATGTTTTACAACCGTATATATAATTATTCCTCCAGCAATGCAAGAGTGTGCTTGTTTTACTGCACATTGTTGAGCATTGCATATTCCCATAAAAGTTATTTCTTACTTTGATGAGAAATTTTTCCACAGAAATCACGTCTGCATATTTTTAAAAGAAATCTTTAAAACCGCGTCTCTTTTATTTTGTTACGATTTTCTTTTCCACATGGTTTTTGAATTTTTAAAATTGTGTCAGCATCGTGAGGTGATGATAATCCATGGTTGTTCTTCACGGCTGCTGCCCCAGCCTCATTGATTTAATAATCCAGTTTCTCTAGTGCTGACTTGGGTTGCTTCCTTAATCAAGTATACGTGATTACAAACAATGATGTATGTTTTCCGAGGGATCTGTTTTTTTTTCATATTTCAGTCAATTTTTTTTTCAGTGTGACTGAAGCAGAGCAGCTCTGTAGGGCCAAGTTGTCCTGTAACATATCTGGACAATAGAAAGCAACAAAAGACAGCCTCCGTGTCCCTAGTAAAGCCGACACTTTAATGGTAATAATAATAAAATGACAATACCCTCACAATGAACAGTATCAATGAGTACTTACCACAGGCCAGGCCTCATGAAGAAGCTTCCACATCAACTCAAACCACAGCCAGGATGCCTCTCTTCTAAGTCAGGAAGGGATGTATTGGGAGGCTGGAGTATACATTACCAAATCTTGTTGATTCTCCTTTCAAAGTCCTTCTTAAATTTCTCCACTTATTTCTACTCTCACTGCCATTGTCTTATTCAAGCAGTCATCTTCTTTCGTGGATTAATGCAACAGACATTCTCAGTTCTCAGCTGGTTTGGTTTGGTCTCTTAATAGGCCTGCTGTTTAACATACCTATTAATTTTTAAAAAATTTCATTGACTATTTTTATTTCCAGAATCTCCACTTGATTCCTTTCAAATACATCTGTGTTTTTTTTTTTTCTCATAAAATCTTTATTCTTCATGGGTTCTCTTGCTTCCTTGATCTCTGAATATTTTAAACATATTTTAAAATCTCTTTCTGATCTGTTTGATCTCTATTTCTTAGTATGAAGTATGAATTATCCACTTACGGGTTTTCCTCAGTTTGTCTCAATTGGGAGTTTTTGCTCTGAAAGATCTGGGCATTTCTTGGATTTTACAAGACCCTATTGGGTCAACCAGTTTGGAACTATATACTAGTTTCTTATTCAAGGTTTCTGCACCTCATGGATATTGTGAATTTGGGTCTTATTTTTTATGCAAGATAAGAGCTTTGGTTCTGTTTTGTGAAGGATAATTCCTTCTACCAGTGGCCCAGCCAGGGTGTCTGTCTCCAAATCAGTTTGGAGTTTTTGTAGTTCCCATGTGGGTTTAGCTTTCAAGTCAGTTGGGTAAACAGCCTAGGAGAGGGATTATGGGATGATATGATAAGATTCTGGTCAGTTTTGTAAGAACCCTCCAAACTGTCTTCAGAAGTGGCTATAGGGTTTTGCATTCCCACCAGCAACGAATAATAGTTCCTATTGCTCCACATCCTTGCCAGTAATTGCTATTTCAAGAATTTTGGATTTTAGCCTTGTAGCAGTGAAAAGTATGTAGCTGCATCTCTTTCTTTTGATTTGCATTACCTTAATGACATGCCACTGAGAATCTTCTCATATGCTTATTTGCCATCTGTATATCTTCTTTGCTCAGGTGCCTATTCATTTCTTTTGCTCTTTTAAAAATTAGGTTGTTGATTTTCTTACTGTTGAGTTTTAAGAATCCTTTGTATATTTTGGATACAAGTCTTTATCAGATACATGCTTTGCAAATATTTTCTCTGAGTCTGTGGCTTGTCTTTTTATGCTTGTAAAAATGTCTTTCACAGAAGTTTTAAATTTTTAAAATTATTTTTAATTGTGGTAAAATATACATAGCATAAAATTTACCATTTTAACCATGGGTTGCCTTTTCACAGTAGTTTATGTGTTTTAATGCCCAGAAGTTTTTAATTTTATTAAAGTCCAATTTATCATTTTTTTCCCCATGGATCATGCTTCTAATGTTGTATCTAAAAACTTATCACCAAACACAAGGTAACATAGATTTTCTCTCATTTTTGTCATGAGGTTTTATAATTTTGCATTTTACACTTAGATCTATGATCTATTTTGAGTTAACTTTTGTGAGAGGTGAAAGGTCTGTGTCTATGTTCACCATTTTGCATATGGATGTCCAAATGTTCCAGCATTATTTGTTGAAAAGACTATGCTTTCTTCATTGAATTGCCCTCGTACATTAGTTGAAAATCAGCTTACTGTTTTTGTAGGTCTATCTTTTGTTTCTCTATTCTATTCTATTGATCTATATGTCTATTCTTTAGCTAATATGATAATGTCTCGATTAAGGTAGTTTTATAGTAAATCTTGAAATAGAGAAGTGTGAGTTCTACAATTTTTCTACTTCTTCCATATTGTGTTAGTTATTCTAAGTCTTTGCCTTTCTATATGAACTTTGAAATCAGTTTATCTATGTCTACAAAATATCTTGCTGGGATTTTGATTAGGATTGCATTTAATCTATAGATCAAGTTGGGAAGAATTGATATCTGAACAATATTGAGTGTTCTAATTCATGAACACGATATCTTTTTTTTTTCTTAAAGAAAGCCATGTTCCAGATCATGTTCTAGGCCTGGGTATATAGCCTCAAATTGAATCTATATGATAAATCCATGTCTGTAAGGTATATATCATGTCCTGCTGTCCTACCACTTCCTAAACCATGTTTTCCTTCAACTAGAACTTGTTGATACATCTTTGAATGCTTTAGCAGACTACATTTATTTTGCCTGATTTAAGGTACTTTATAGACTTTTTCTAGGGGCTTTTAAAATGCTGATCCCTTTCCCTGAGATCTTTGCCTACTGCTGGATACTCATCTTTAAATATGAGTTTAGACGCCATAATCTCAGTGAGGAGTCTTCTGACTCCCTGATTAGGTTGAGGGTCCCCAGTTCACTCTCTAGTTCTTGTATATTCTATTGTTCATAAACCAGGCATGAGAACCTGAAGTAATTTGGAAAAAACACAAATCTTTACTTGCATTTATTAAGCAGCTTGAAAAGCTCAACATTCATATATAAATTCCTTCTTCCGTCCTCTGCAAACACAAACCCCAGCTTTTTTTATATGTCTCTCTTCTCAAAACCATGAACAAAAGTTCTTTAAATTCAGGAACTATTTGTCCAAAACCAACACATTCTGCTCCTAGTTCAATATGTAAATGGACTTATCTGCCATTCCTGACGCACTCCTCATTTCCTCCTATGCCCATTCTCTGAATCCCCATCAAAGAGCTAAAAATATGGCCTCAGACTTCTGTGAAAGATGGCAGAGTAGGAGGGTCCTAAGCTCACCTTGACCCATGAATACAACTAGGTAACATCCACATCAGTGTAAATACCCAGGAAATGACCTGAACAGACTCTCCACAGCTAAATGTGGCAACATTGAAGTGGGTAGAAAGGGTGCTGTTGGAAGGTAAGCTAACATGTGGGACTGTCTGTAGGAAGGAGAGATGCTGTGGGAGTGGAGAGGGGAGAAGAGCAGACCCCAGAGTAGCTACCCTAAGCATGAGGGGCCCACACTGGGAAGACAAATCCCTGTAATATTTGGCTTTGAAAACCAGAGGAGCCTAATGTTGTGAGTTCTTACAATAAGTGGGGCTTAACACATGGAACCTTACAAATCAGTGGGCTTGGCTCTGAGAGAGCCAGAGGGTGATAAAAAACTGAGTCCTTGTCCTTAAAGGGACAGCATAGCAACAGTCCTGCTGAGATACAGCACAGAAGAAGCAGTTTGAAAAATACCTGGGGTATATGGGAAGATATATTTACTAATCTCAGAGCAGGATTAGAGTGGCAGCGATCTTTGGGAGAATTCTCCAAAAACAAAAGAGCTGATGGGTACTATTTCCCTCCCCTCCCCTCCCCCAACCTAGATACATGGACATCTGCCAGAACCAGCTCAGCACAAGCACTCTCTCCCTAGCTTTGAAAAGAATGCCCACCCCCATGTTCTATTGTGGATCAACCCCCTTCAACACACTCTTGACAAAAATCCATCCAAAGTGGCATCACAAGCCTGGCATTATGCAAGCAGCTCCAACAAGAGATAGCATCACTCCAAAGTAACTCCTGCCCTGGGGAGAGAGGAAGATAATCACTCACTCCAGTCTGACTATGGCCCCAGCAGTGAGCTGGGGGCAGACATATAATGGAACTGCAGACCCAGCCTAGCAATGAAAGTTTCTCGGGGAACAACACAGGGAGAGTGCTCTGCAGTTTGGTACTACTGCAGCTCTGGCAAATGCCTGGTCTGCCCCAAGTCAAGCCCAAGGTGGCCCCAGACTGGCCCACTAACAACACAGGGACCAAACCCTGCCCACAGTAGGCAAAGAGAGCCATTGCATGACAGGACTGTAGACAAAGCAGCTCCGCTACAATAGTAGGGCACATGCAACACACATAGGAGACACCCCTCAGGTGCTGGGTTCTGGTGAATAGGAGACATTGCATTCTAGGGCACTACAGGACCTTTTCTTCATAAGGCCATTACTTTTAAGAGCAGGAGACATAGCTGACTTTCCTAACATGTAGAAACAGACACAGAGAATTAACCAAAATGAGGAAGCAGAGGAATATTTCTCAAATGAAAGAATAAGACAAAATCACAGCAAGAAAGCTAAATGAAATGGAGATAAGTAACATGCAAGATAGAAAATTTAAAGTAACAGTCATAAAAATAAGAATAGAAGAGGGAGTAAAGCTTCCAAATTCATTCTATGTGGTCAGCATTATACCCAAACCAGATAAAGACATGACAAAAAAAGAGAAAGGAATGTATCTCTGATGAAGGTAGATGCATAAATCCTCAACAAAATATTAGCAAACTCAATCCAACAATATATTTTAAAAAATCATTCACTGTGATCAAGTGGGATTTATTCCTGGGATGCAAGGGTGGTTCAGTATTCACAAATCAATCAATATGATACATCATATCAACAGGAGAAAGGATAAAAACCATATCATCATTTCAATAGATGCAAAAAAAGTGTTTAACAAAGTACAACATCCATTCATGATAAAAACCCTCAACTAAGTAGGTTTAGAGGGAACATACCTTAACATAATAAAGGCCATCTATGAAAAATCCACATCTAACATCAGACTTAATGGTGAAAAACTGAGAACTTTTCCCCCAAGATCAGGAACAAAACAAAGATGTCCACTCACCACTTTTATCCAACATAGTATTGGAAGTCCCAGCCACGGCAATCAGACAACAAAAAGAAATAAAAGGCATCCAAATTGGTAAGGAAGAAGTAAAACTTTCACTATTTACAGATGCATAAAACTATATATAGAAAACCCTAAAGACTCCACCAAAAAACTACTAGAACTGATGAATGAATTCAGTAAGGTTGCAGGATACAAAGTCAATATATGGAAATCCATTGCATTTTTATACACTAATAGTGAAGTAGCAGAAAGAGAAATTAAGAAAACAGTCCCATTTGCAATTGCACCAACAATAGTAAAATACTTAGGAATAAACTTAACCAAGGAGGTGAAAGACCCATACTCTGAAAACTATAAAATATTGATGAAAGAAATTGAAGATGACAGAAACAAATGGAAAGACACTCCATGCTCATGGATTGGGAGAACAAATATTGTTAAAATGTCCACATTACCAAAAGCAATCTACAGATTTAATTCAATCCCTATCAAAATACCAACAGTGTTTTTTACAGCACTAGAAAAAATAATCCTAAAATTTGCATGGAATCACAAAAGACCCTGAATAACGAAAGCAATCTTGAGAAGGAAGAACAAAGCTGGAGGCATCATAATCCCGGATTTCAAAATATACTACAAAGCTGTAGTAATCAAAACAGTATGTTACTACTACCGGAATAAATCCACAATTATATGGCCAATTAATCTTTGACAAAGGAGGCCAAAATATTCAATGGGGAAAAAAAAAAATCTCAACAAATGGTGCTGGGAACACTGCACAGCTACATGCAAAAAATTGAACCACTTTCTTACACCATACACAAAAATAAACTGAAGATAAATTAATGACCTGTGAGACCTGAAACCATAACCATCCTAGAGGAGAACACAGGCTGTCTGACATGGCCATAGCAACATTTTTCTAGATATATCTCCTGAGGCAAGGGAAACAAAAGCAAAAATCAACTATTGGGACTGCATAAAAGTTAAGAGTTTCTGCACAGCAAAGGAAACAACAAAACAAAAAGAAAACCTACTGAATGGGAGAAGATATTTGTAAATGACATATCCAGTAAAGGGTTTGTATCCAAAATATATAAATAATTTATACAACTCAGCACCAAAAACCAAATAACCCAATTTAAACATGGGCAGAAGACACGAACAGACATTTCTCCAAAGAAGACATACAGAGGCCACTAGGCACATAAAAAGATGCTCAACATCATTCATCATCAGGGATATGCATATCAAAACCACAATGAGGGGGTGTGGGTGGCTCAGTCAGTTAAGTCCAACTCTTGATCTCACTCAGTTCTTGATCTCAGGGTAATGAGTTCAAGGTCCATGTTGGGCTCCACACTGGGCATGAAGCCTACTTTAAAAAAAAAAACAAAAACAAAAATAAAAACACAATGAGATATTACCTCACACCTGTCAGAACGACTAAAATCAAAAACACAAGAAACAATAAGTGTTGGTGAGGATGTGAAGAAAAAGGGATCTTTGTGCACTGTTGGTGAGAATGCAAACAGGTGCAGCCACTGTGGAAAACAGTATGGAGGTTCTTCAAAAATTAAAAATAAAATTACTATATGACTCAGTAATTCCACTACTGGATATTTACCCAAAGAACATGAAAACACTGATTTGAAAAGATATATACATCCCTATGTTTATTGCAGCATTATTTACAATAGTTAAATTATGGAAACAACCCAAGAGTTCATGGATGGATGGATAAAGAAGGGTGGGATATATATATGTATATATATATAATGAAATATTACTCAGCCATAAAAAAGAATGAAATCTTGCCATTTGCAACAACATGGATGGATCTAAAGGGGATTATGTAAGTGATATAATTCAGAGAAAGACATATACCATATGATCTCACTCATACATGGAATTTAAGATACAAAACAAATGAACAAAGAAAAAAGGGGCCAGCCAAAAAAAGATTCTTATATATAGAGAAAGAACTGGTGGTTACCAGAGGGGAGGTGAGTGGGGGGAAAAAGAAATAGGTGATGGGGATTAAGGAATACACTTGTAGTGAGCACCGGGTGATATATGGAATTGTTAAATTACTATATCGTACTCCTAAGACTAATATAACACTGTATGTTAATTATATTGGAATTAAAATAAAAACAAATAGACTAGGTAATTTTTAAAAAGAGCTTAAAATACTGTCTAGTAATGCTCAACATTCTTATAGGGTTGGAGAGAGCAAGAACCTGCCTGGATATACCCACACTCTGCTTTTCAAGTTGTGCTTCTGTCTGCTTTCTTCATCACCATTGTTTCCAGTACCCAGAAAAATACCTGTAACAAAACATGCACTCAATCTTTGTTCAATAAGTGACTAAGTCATTTTCTCAAATGTGCATTTCTTGGTTAAGTCTTTTTTTCCCTGCCTTTTGTTCTTTTTATTCATTTAAACATACATACGCATTTTTAAATAAATAATTTAACAAAACTTAGTTCATGATGTTTTGTAAGCTAGTTTCTGTCTTGATCATTATAATATTTTGGACAGCTTATGTCAATTAATATAAATCTGCACAATTATTTTATTTTATTTTTTAAAGATTTATTTTTTTTTTATTTTAGAGAGAGAGAAGGGGGGAGGGGCAGAGAAAATCTCAAGCAGACTCCCCGCTGAGGATGGAGCCCCATATTGGGCTCTATCTCATGACCCTAAGATCATGACCTGAGCCTAAACCAAGAGTTGGACACTCAACCAACTGAGCCATCCAGGCACCCCTATATCTACACAATTATTTATTTTATTTTTTAAAAAGATTTTATTTATTTGAGAGAGAGAGCACTAGTAGGGGTGAGGGGGTCATGGAGAGGGAGAAGCAGATTCCCTGCTCAGTAGGGAGCTGGACATGGAGCTCGATCCTAGGACCCTGAGATCATGACGTGAGCCAAGGCAGACGTTTAACCAACTGAGCCACCCAGGCATCCCTAAACCTACACAATTATTTTAAAACCTGCATATATAACAATTCTCTCTTCCATCAAACCAATTTCTTAAACTTTTAGAAGGGTAGGTTGTTTGTAATTTTTCAGTATTATAGATCACACTATTTTGAATGACCTTTTATATGCATGTTTGCACTTGCTTGAGAATTTCCTGAGAATAAATTTCTAGATTTAAAATGCTGTGCTGAAGATTATGCAGTTAAAATTGTAATGAAATTTCCAGAAAATTTATATAAGTTTGTCCTCTCACTAAAAGTAAACCGAGTTTCCTTTCCCTCACATTCTTGATAAGTGGAGTTATCTTCCAGTTTTCCATCTTTGCCAATCTGATAGGTGAAGATAAAGCTATCTTATTTTTTATTTTACTTGCATTTCTTTACATGGCAGGGGCGTTGTATACTTTTTCATGCACCTACCAGATTTTTGTAATTTTTCTTTTCTTAATACACTTTAGTTTCTATTTGGAGGTCTTTACTTTCTCACTATTTTTAAACTAAAGTTTAAAAACTTTAAAAAATTATGCATAACTCTTTCCCTTTCCTGTATGTTGTAAACACTTTCCCAAGTTTTCATTTTTCTTTAAATCTTTTTTCCATCAAAATAGTGATTAAGGAAGTTCAAGCAGCCACGTGGAGAGGCCACATAGAGAAGCCACGTGTACGTGTGATTTGCAGTTCAAGCTGAGGTGCCAGGCCACAGCTAGCACCAACCACAAGTCATGTGCGTGCACACTTCAGGTGATTATAGCCCTCAACTCTTGAGTCATCCTCAGTCACTGAGTCTTCCCAGCTGAGACCCCAGATATCATGTGAAAAAAACCAAGCTGTTCCTAAAGTGCTCTATCCAAATTTGTAACTCATAGAGTATGTGCATATAAAAAATGGTTGTTGTTTTACACAATTAAGTTTACAGCGGCTTGTTATATAGCAATAGTGATTGGAATAATAGTCTTTCCTATTTTCACCCATATCTAAATTATCAGTCTCATCAGCCACTATTCTCCTTCTAAGGAGAGGATTAGTCTACCATACATGTCCCCAAGCCTATGAAAATGTTTTCACTCAAATCCTCTTCAAAGAACATAGTATAGCATTGTTTTCTGGACCTTCAATAGCTGAAGGAATTAAACAGAGGGTCACTTCTCTCAAACTGAGTTAATTAGATTATTCAACTGGGAATTTGGAATTAGGGTGATGAGAGCTTGCATTAACTGGCAGTAGAATAAAAAATAAGATATATATGGGAAAATAGTTCAGTTATAAATAATAGAGGTTCTGAACTTCTCTAGTTGCTATGCTTTTTGTGTCCTAGATGTATAGATTTTCCTTGGTTTTGACAGCATATGCATAATTAAAATACTATCATTCACTTGCACTAACTTCAGAGATTTCATTTTCTTGCTATTAAGTTTATTGACTTTACTCAGATTTTTTGCTACACTTCCTCAGAACTGATTTTACTCATACTGTTCTTCTCTGCCATGCAAACTACAATGCTCAAATCTTAGCTTCTTTTGTAAATATTGAATTTCCTAGGTAGAATGTATGATTTCATCTCTAGTAATTTCACTGCACTCCACTCTTGCTTCTAGAAACAACTATCCCAGTGGATAGTTGGATTTTAATCATTTGTGTACATGTTTTTTCTCTCATTGCACTACACACAGACAGAATGAGCATCACTGATAATCACACACAGTGGCATAAGATGAGAAACTTATCCTATGACCTATTATGTGCACATACTTTTTATAATTCTACTAAAAAAGAATTAGTTCTAGGAAACAGAATGCATCTCAATATCTGCTCAGAAAAATGGGAAACTAACATTTATTAAGTTCTATCATGTTCTAGATACACTCAGAACCACCTCCAGCACTAAAGGGGGCTGAGTGAAACATAAGCCTATTTGAAGATCCCTGCCACCCAACAACAACAAAGGAAGCCCAAAAGGTAAGATACTCGTAGGTGGGCCATGCCCTAACCAGATTAACCATTCCAAAGAAAGAGAGTAATTTACTTTTAATTGCTGCATAGAATTATTTATAATCCCCATTTCTAAATATTTGTAAAATGCATACCACCATTTAATTATTTCCAAAGGCTGTTATATAAATACCAATTGTATAATTTTAGGAACACAGTGAGTTATAAAATGAAAGATGCTACAGTAATACTGAGAATTATTGTGTCTTCCTGAAAAACAAAACAGGCAAGACAAATTCATAAAGCTTGCTGATGACAGACAATTATCATCCATCCTTCACAGGAAGGAAAGGAAAAAGTGATTCTCATACAAATGAATGGGTAGAGTTATAAAATGAGTGAAATGTAATGACATAACCAAGAAAATGGAGAGCTAAATACCTAGAGGGGAGAGAGGAATGTATTAACATTAAATAACAAGGGAAATTATATTTCAAGGAGCATAACAATAAGCAAGGTTTATAGTTAAGGGGAAATTAGGAGAGGATGAATAATGTGAAATAAAAACAAAAAGAAAAATGTAAGCTGGGGTAGGTTTTCTGAAGCATCAAATTATGAACTAGCTAGGTGACACTTTCTTTCCATTCTTCAGTGAAAATGACACAGCAGGAGATATGACTTTTTAGTTTCCTTAGTATTTTTGCCATTTAGAAATGGAATATGTGAGGGAGTTTATTCTATTTAAAACAAAAATAGAATTTTAAATATGGTATCATGAAGCTAGATTTGAAATATTAATAACCTGATTTACATTCTACCTCTCTGGAAAAATGTAAGCAACAAAATTTCCATGAAGCTCCAGGGGTTTGAAATTAGTTTAGAAAGCTACTGGGGCATGGCACATTACTACAAAATCTTTAAAAACTGTAAGCACCAAGATAGTAAGGAGAATGCTCTCTGATCTAAAAGGGAATAATGAAAAGAAATAGGAGGAAATTGAGCAAAGGAAACTTTATCCTACCATCCAAAAAATTGCTCAACAGTGTCAAGGAAACAGAGCCATAAGGAAGTGCTAAAAGCTTGATGACATGAATAATTTTAACCAGTCTGCATCTCACTGAATAATCTCTTTAAAAATCATGCAAAAAGTACTGCCTAGGCTTGGTGAGAGAGGCAATATGTAGCCAGAATTATTTTTCTCTGATTTGTGGCATCCATAATAGATCAGTTTCACACAGATTGTACACTTATTACTGTTGTATCTGGAAAATATGAATGCATAGCTCAAGGGAAAAAACAAAAGAGAATCAGTCATTTAAAAATTGTAGAGCTGGAATCTAAGAGACAACTTTATGACCTAACTTGCTTGTTTCAGATTAAACAACACCAACCAACCAACTGACCAAACAAACAAAACAAAAGCAAAAATCCAAAAACCTAACGCCTGAGGATAAGTGACTCATTGAACGTCATATAATTAGCCTGTGACAAAGCCAAGACCAGAACCCATGTTTTCTTTTCTTTCTTTCTTTTTTTAATAGATAAGGCATTTTTATTTATAGACCAGTTAGTCAAAACTCGGATTGGTTATTGTAACAGATGCTGTTGATTTCCTACTCCACATCCCCAGAGCCCACCACTGAGTTCACCTGAAGCTGACAACTTCCCACTTCAAGCACTTTTCCATTCATGGGCACAGCAGCTCTGAAGTGCCAGGGGCAACTCTCAAACAGTGAGAGAAAAGTATCAGTGAATAACTATCCCAGCTGTGCTGTCCCTTGGCCAGACAATTCTGAGGTATACTTTACAGGATTACTGAGATGATCTCCAGAAGGATTGGGTGACAGAGGTCCAGAGTGGTAATGGTTCATTCAGACACTGTAGAGCTTTGTCTCTCCTTTCTGTGTCACTTTTCCCATATTTGGGATAAAATTCCAACTACACTCACTGCACCCAAGTTTTTGTTTCAAGATCTATTTAAGGAACTTGTAGGAAGACACTTGGGTAATGTGATCAAGGTCATATGCATAGTTAAGGCAGATGAGGATTCATCCTTTTTTCTACCGTCTTGCAAGAAGGTGAATGATCCTGGTGTTGAGTTTAGTACCTAATTCTATTCTTGTCAACATTCCCCTAGAGGTGAACATGGCACAAATACAGATGAGGTGATTGAGACTTAGAGATGTATCAACTACCAAAACTGAACCAGGAAGAAATAGAAAACGTGAACAGACCTATAACCACTAAGGAAATTGAAGCAATCATCAAAAATCTCCCAACAAACAAAAGCCCAGGGTCAGATGGCTTCCCAGGGGAATTCTACCAAACATTTAAAGAAGAATTAATACCTATTCTTCTGAAACTGTTCCAAAAAATAGAAATGGAAGGAAAACTTCCAAACTCGTTTTATGAGGCCACCATTACCTTGATCCCCAAACCAAAGACCTCATCAAAAAGGAGAATTACAGACCAATATCCTTGATGAACATGGATGCAAAAATTCTCACCAAAATACTAGCCAATAGGATCCAACAGTACATTAAAAGGATTATTCACCGCAACCAAGTGGGATTTATCCCTGGGCTGCAAGGTTGGTTCAACATCCGTATATCAATCAATGTGATACAATACATTAATAAAAGAAAGAACAAGAACCATATGATCCTCTCAATAGATGTAGAAAAAGCATTTGACAAAGGACAGCATCCTTTCTTGATCAAAACTCTTCAGAGTATAGGGAGAGAGGGTACATACCTCAATATCATAAAAGCCATCTATGAAAAACCCACAGCAAATATTATTCTCAATGGGGAAAAACTGAGAGCTTTCCCCCTAAGGTCAGGAACACGGCAGGGATGTCCACTATCACCACTGCTATTCAACATAGTACTAGAAGTCCTAGCCACAGCAATCAGACAACAAAAAGAAATAAAAGGCATCCAAATTGGCAAAGAAGAAGTCAAACTCTCACTCTTTGCAGATGATATGATACTTTATGTGGAAAACCCAAAAGACTCCACCCCAAAACTGCTAGAACTCATACAGGAATTCAGTAAAGTGGCAGGATATAAAATCAATGCACAGAAATCAGTGGCATTCCTATACACCAACAACAAGATGGAAGAAAGAGAAATTAAGGAGTCGATCCCATTTACAATTGCACCCAAAACCATAAGATACCTCGGAATAAATCTAACCAAAGAGGCAAAGGATCTGTACTCAGAAAACTATAAAATACTCATGAAAGAAATTGAGGAAGACACAAAAAAATGGAAAAACATTCCATGCTCATGGATTGGAAGAACAAATATTGTGAAGATGTCAATGCTACCTCGAGCAATCTACACATTCAATGCAATCCCTATCAAAATACCATCCACTTTTTTCAAAGAAATGGAACAAATAATCCTAAAATCTGTATGGAACCAGAAAAGACCCCGAATAGCCAGAGGAATGTTGAAAAAGAAAAGCAAAACTGTAGGCATCACAATTCCGGACTTCAAGCTCTATTACAAAGCTGTAATCATCAAGACCGTATGGTACTGGCACAAAAACAGACACATAGATCAATGGAACAGAACAGAGAGCCCAGAAATGGACCCTCAACTCTATGGTCAACTAATCTTCGACAAAGCAAGAAAGAATGTCCAATGGAAAAAAGACAGTCTCTTCAACAAATGGTGTTAGGAAAATTGGACAGCCACATGCAGAAGAATGAAACTGGACCATTTCCTTACACCACACACAAAAATAGACTCAAAATGGTTGAAAGATCTAAATGTGAGACAGGAGTCCATCAAAATCCTAAAGGAGAACACAGGCAGCATCCTCTTCGACCTCAGCCGCAGCCACTTCTTCCTAGAAACATCACCAAAGGCAAGGGAAGAAGCAAAGGCAAAAATGAACTATTGGGACTTCATCAAGATAAAAAGCTTCTGACAGAAAATCTAGTTCTCTTTCTAACTATCTTCTCTTGGTTAATTAACAGCTTCCATTGACTGCTCAGTAGCTGAATGCCAGGCACAGCTTAGGCCTCCTATCTTCCTGAAATTAATCTAATACAACAGTGTTCACGTCCTGAGCTTCATAGCATGGCTTAGAGCAGAAGCTGAAAACTCACATGCTACTGGGACCAGACTTCTAATATAATTAGCAAAGCAGTTGGATGTCTCTATATTAAAAGAGTAGAAATAATTCATTAATAAGTCATACACTTGACTGGTGGATTGTAGAGATTTTTATTTCATCGTATTTTATTTTATTCTGTGTATGGTAGGCAGGGTGAAAACTACTATTTCAGCTTGCCAAAAACTGAGGAGTTCCTGGGACATAAGACTATCATGTTAAATCCGGGAAAGCCTTATTCAAACTGAGAGGAGGTGGTTAAGCTAGTGATAGGAAACCATCTGATGATATTAAGCCAGGAACATAACATGATATGGTTTAACATTTATAAAGGTCACTATGGTGAAGAACTGACTAGGAAGATGAGAGTAGAAGCAGGGAGACTTGTTGAATAACTATTGCTGCAGTCTACTTGAAAAAGGATGTAGTCTGTAGTGGTGATCCACAATGAGATGTGGTCAGAGTCAGACAGATGTCTTGCAAGTGCCAGCAGATTTGTTGAGAGATTATATATCAGGCATGAGGAAAACAGAAGAGCCAATAATGAGCAAATGGATAATTGTGGTTCCTTTTACTGAGATGAGGAAAGCTGAGGCAAGAGTAGGTCTGAAGAAATTCAAGAGTTTGGATGCAGACACGCGAGCCTTATCTGTAGTCAAGTGGAGATGTTGAATCGGTCTGGATCACATGAGTGCGATGTTCAGGGTAATGTTTGAAGCTAGAGAATTCCGAGAGTTGTCAGATTATAAAGGAATATTTAAAGCCTGTGGTGTGAGGAAGAAGAGAAGAGGTGTCAGAAATGAGATGCAGGGAATTAAATATGAATGGGAAAAAAAAAAACTGTAGAATGCAGATAAGATGAGGAGAATCCTTCAAAAAAGCCTTGGAAAGGGATCAATGAGTTAAGGAGGGAAAACATCCAAGTGTGGTGTCATGGAAACCAACAGAAGAAAGTATTTAAATGAAGATTATCAAACACCTTGTCAAATGCTGATGAGATGTCTAGTTAAAGTAAGAACAAAGAGTTGATTTTTGGTTTTAGCAAGATGGAAGTTATCAGCGACTTTGACAAGGATGGTTTCAGTGGAGTAGAGGAGAAAAAAGCCTGATTGAAGTGGCTTTGAAGAGGGAATAAGATAGGAGGATAGACTACTCATGTATCAAGCAGTTGGAATTTGTTATGAAAGATAAATGAGGCAGTAGTTTGATGTGGGATATGAAAACAATGGAGTGTTATAAAGACGGAAGATATTACTGCATGTTTACATACTGATAAGGATAAACCAGTTGAGAGGGAAAAACTGCAGAAGAGTGTAGAATGAGTAGAGTATACAAAAAGATAATGGGATTAGGAACACAAGTGGAGGGTTGACAGTAGGTGGAACTGCCTAGCATTGTATCCATTTTCTTATTAAGGAAGGCAGAGGGCATGGGTAAAGATGCAGGTAGACTAAGTACAAGAAAGATATTTGTACTAGAAGAAATGAAGTAGCAGAACCATAGATATATACTGCAAGCATCATCTGACCTTATGGTGGGGAGGACACGACTAGTGGAAGTACTGGGACAAATTGGGACAGTACATGCTTTCTGGAAGGGGGATGCTGCAATTCAGCTCTACACAACTTTTTTCTTTTGTTGCTTGATCTTTTCAAGAGAAACCCAATATGTGGTTTGTAGTGGAAGATCTTCCAAATTTTTTTATTTTATTAAAAATTTTATTGAATAATTTTGACATGATATTGTATAATTTAACATAAACAGCAGTTACTTTGATACATTTATATTTTGTAATGTGATTGCTGATCACATTACATAACTGAAGTCTAATATTAATGTCTATATTCATTAAACTGTGCATTAAATCTCTGTGGCTTATTTACTACTCCTTACAAGTTTGTACCCTTAAACATCATCCCCTACCTCATCCTCTGGTAACTACCATTTTACTCTTTCTTTTTTTTAACAGGTATAACTTTTATTTTTTTAATTAATTAATTTTTAAAAATTTTTATTTATTTATTTTTTAAAAATTTTATTATGTTATGTTAGTCACCATACAATACATCATTAGTTTTTGATGTAGTGATCCACGATCCATTGTTTTCGTATAACACCCAGTGCTCCATGCAGTACGTGCCCTCCTTAATACCCATCACCGGGCTAACCAATCCTCCCTCCACCCTCCCCTCTAAAACCCTGTTTGTTTCTCAGGTCCATAGTCTCTCATGATTCATCTCTCCCTCCAATTCCCCCCCCCCCCATTTTTCCCTTCCTTCTCCTAGGGTCCTCCATGTTATTCCTTATGTTCCACAAATAAGTGAAACCATATGTTAATTGACTTTCTCTGCTTGACTTATTTCACTTAGCATAATCTCCTCCAGTCCCATCCATGTTGATGTAAAAGTTGGGTATTCATCTTTTCTGATGGCTGAGTAATATTCCATTGTATATATGGACCACATCTTCTTTATCCATTCATCTGTTGAAGGGCATATCGGCTTTTTCCACAGTTTGGCTATTGCGGACATTGCTGCTATGAACATTGGGGTGCATATGGCCCTTCTTTTCACTACATCTGTGTCTTTGGGGTAAATACCCAGGAGTGCAATGCCTGGGTCATAGGGTAGCTCTATTTTTAAATTTTTGAGGAACCTCCACATTGTTTTCCAAAGTGGCTGTACCAATTTGCATTCCCACCAACAATGTAAGAGGCTTCCCCTTTCTCCACAACCTCTCCAACATTTGTTGTTTCTTTCCCTGTCCATTTTTGCCATTCTAACTGGTGTAATGTGGTATCTCAGTGTGGTTTTGATTTGGATTTCCCTGATGGCTAATGATGATGAACATTTTTTCATGTGTCTGTTAGCCATTTGTATGTCTTCTTCAGAGAAGTGTCTGTTCATCTCTTCTGTCCACTTTTTGACTTGATTATTTGTTTTTTGGGTGTTGAGTTTGAGAAGTTCTTTATAGATTTTGGATACCAGCCCTTTATCTGTAGTGTCATTTGCAGATATCTTCTCCCATTCTGTGGGTTGCCTCTTTGTTTTGTTGACTGTTTCCTTTGCTGTGCAGAAGGTTTTTATCTTGATGAAGTCCCAAAAGTTCATTTTTGCTTTCGTTTCACTAGCCTTTGGAGATGTATCTTGAAAGAAGTTGCTGTGGGCGATGTCAAAGAGGTTACTGCCTATGTTCTCCTCTAGGATTTTGATGGATTCCTGTCTCACATTGAGGTCTTTCATCCACTTTGAGTTTATCTTTGTGAATGGTGTTAGAGAATGGTCGAGTTTCATTCTTCTGCATGTGGCTGTCCAATTTTCCCAGCACCATTTATTGAAGAGACTGTCTTTTCCCCATTGCATGTTTTTTCCTGCTTTGTCAAAGATTATTTGGCCATAGAGTTGAGGGTCCATATCTGGGTTCTCTATTCTGTTCCATTGGTCTATATGTCTGTTTTTGTGCCAGTACCATGCTGTCTTGGTGATCACAGCTTTGTAATATAGCTTGAAATCGGGCAACGTGATGCCCCTAGCTTTGTTTTTCTTTTTCAACATTTCCTTGGCGATTCGGGGTCTTTTCTGATTCCATACAAATTTTAGGATTGTTTGTTCCAGCACTTTGAAAAATGTCATTGGAATTTTGATCGGGATGGCATTGAAGGTATAGATTGCTCTGGGTAGCATAGACATTTTAACAATGTTTATTCTTCCGATCCATGAGCATGGAATATTTTTCCATTTTTTGTGTTTTCAATTTTTTTCATGAGTGTTCTGTAGTTCCTAGAGTATAGATCCTTTACCTCTTTGGTTAGGTTTATTCCGAGGTACCTTATGGTTTTTGGTGCTATTGTAAATGGAATCGTTTCTCTAATTTCTCTTTCTACAGTTGCGTTGTTAGTGTATAAGAAAGCAACTGATTTCTGTGCATTGATTTTGTATCCTGCCACATTAATGAATTGCTGGATGAGTTCTAGTAATTTGGGGGTGGAGTCTTTTGGGTTTTCCACATAAAGTATCATGTCGTCTGCGAAAAGAGAGAGTTTGACTTCTTTGCCAATTTGAATACCTTTTATTTCTTTTTGTTGTCTGATTGCTGTTGCTAGGACTCCTAGTACTATGTTGAACAACAGTGGTGAGACTGGGCACCCTTGACGTGTTCCTGATCTTAAGGGAAAGGCTCTCAGCTTTTCCCCATTGAGGATGATATTCGCTGTGGGTTTTTCATAGATGGATTTTATGAACTTGAGGAATATTCCCTCTATCCCTATACTCTGGAGAGTTTTAATCAGGAAAGGATGTTGTATTTTGTCAAATGCTTTTTCTGCATCAATTGAGAGGACCATATGGTTCTTCTCCCTCCTCTTATTAATGTGTTCCATCACATTGATTGATTTGCGAATGTTGAACCACCCCTGCATCCCGGGGATAAATCCCACTTGGTCGTGGTGGATGATCCTTTTAATGTATTGTTGGATCCTATTAGCTAGGATTTTGTTGAGGATTTTGGAATCCATATTCATCAGGGATATCGGTCTGAAATTCTCCTTTTTGATGGGGTCTTTGCCTGGTTTGGGGATTAAGGTAATGCTGGCCTCATAGAATGAGTCTGGAAGTTTTCCTTCTGTTTCTATTTTTTGAAACAGCTTCAGTAGAATAGGTATTATTTCTTCTTTGAATGTTTGGTAGAATTCCCCAGGGAATCCATCAGGCCCTGGACTCTTGTTTTTTGGGAGGTTTTTGATCACTGCTTCAATCTCGTTACTGGTTCTTGGCCTATTCAGGTTGTCCATTTCTTCCTGTTTCAGTCTTGGCAGCTTATAGGTTTCCAGGAAGGCCTCCATTTCATCCAGATTGCTCAGTTTATTGGCATATAGTTGTTGATAATAATTTCTGATCATTGTTTCTATTTCCTTGGTGTTAGTCATGATCTCTCCCCTTTCATTCATAATGTTATTAATTTGGGTCCTTTCTCTTTTCTTTTGGATAAGTCTGGCCAGTGGTTTATCGATCTTATTAATTCTTTCAAAGAACCAACTTCTAGTTTCATTGATCTGATCTACTGTGTTTCTGGTTTCTAATTCATTGATTTCTGCTCTAATTTTAATTATTTCTCTTCTAATGCGTGGCTTAGGCATTGTTTGTTGCTTTTTCTCTAGTTCTTTAAGGTGTAGAGTTAGTTGGTGAATTAGGGATTTTTCTGTTTTTTTGAGTGAGGCTTGGATGGCTGTGTATTTCCCCCTTAAGGACCACCTTTGCAGTATCCCATAGGTTTTGGACCGATGTGTTTTCATTCTCATTGATATCCATGAATTGTTTAAGTTCTTCTTTGATTTCTTGGTTGACCCAAACATTCTTGAGCAGAGTGGTCTTTAGCTTCCAAGTGTTTGAATTTCTGCCAAATTTTTTCTTGTGATTGAGTTCCAGTTTTAGAGCATTGTGGTCTGAGAATATGCAGGGAATAATCATTCTTTTGGTATCGGTTGAGACCTGATTTGTGACCCAGTATATGGTCTATTCTGGAGAAGTTTCCATGTGCACTCGAGAAGAATGAGTATTCTGTTGTTTTAGGGGGGAATGTTCTGTAAATATCTATGAGGTCCATCTGGTCCAATGTATCATTCAAAGCTCTTGTTTCCTTGTTGATTTTCTGCTTAGATGATCTGTCCATTGCTGAGAGTGGAGTATTGAGGTCTCCTACAATTAACGTATTGTTATCAATATGACTCTTTATTTTGGTTAACAGTTGGCTTATATAGATGGCTGCTCCCATGTTGGGGGCATAGATATTTACAATTGTTAGATCTTCTTGTTGGATAGACCCTTTAAGAATGATACAGTGTCCTTCTGTGTCTCTTATTACAGACTTTAGTTTAAAATCTAATTTGTCTGATATAAGAATTGTTACCCCAGCTTTCTTTTGAGGTCCGCTGGCATGGAAGATGGATCTCCATCCCTTCACTTTCAGTCTGGATGTATCTTTAGGTTCAAAATGAGTCTCTTGTAGGCAGCATATGGATGGGTCCTGTCTTTTTATCCAATCTGCAACCCTGTGCCGTTTTATGGGAGCGTTTAGGCCATTCACGTTGAGAGTGATTATTGAAAGATATGAATTAATTGTCATCATGTTGCCTGTGAAGACGTTGTTTTTATAGATTGTCCCTGTAAATTTCTGTTGTATATCACTCTTGGTGTCTTTCTCATTTTATAGAACGCCCCTTAATATTTCTTGCAGTGCCAGCTTAGTGGTCACATATTTTTTCAGCTTCTGCTGGTCGTGGAAGCTTTGCATCTCTCCATCCATTCTAAATGAAAGCCTTGCCGGATAAAGTATTCTTGGCTGCATGTTCTTCTCATTTAGTACCCTGAATATGTCTTGCCAGGCCTTTCTGGCTTGCCAGGTCTCTGGGGATAGGTCTGACGTTATTCTGATGTTCCTGCCTCTGTACGTAAGGAATCTCTTCCTCCTAACTGCTCTTAAGATGGTTTCCTTGGTTCTAAGATTTGCAAGTTTTACTATTACATGCCGGGGTGTTGGTCTGTTTTCCTTGATCTTAGGAGGGGTCCTCTCTGCCTCTAGGACGTGAATGTTTGTTTCATTCCCCAGATTAGGGAAGTTCTCAGCTATGATTTGCTCAAGTACATCTTCTAGTCTTCTCTCTCTCTCCACTCCCTCCAGGATTCCAATTTTTCTGACATTGGAATGCTTCATGGTTTCACTTATTTCTCTGATTCTATTTTCATGGATTCTGAGTTGTTTTTCCCTTGCCTCCTCTTTTCCCTTTTTATCTATTATATTGTCTTCCAGGTTGCTTATTCTCTCTTCTGCCTCAGTTACCCTAGCTGTTAGATTATCTAGATTGGATTGGATCTCATTGATAGCATTTTTAAGTTCTGCCAATTCCCCTTTTATTTCTGCCCTTAGAGACTCTATGTTGCCATTAATTGATTTCTCCATTCTAGCTACTGTCTTCACAATTGCTAACCTGAATTCCATCTCTGACATCTTGGTTATATCTGCATCCATTTGTAAATCTGCAGCATAAGTCATAATCTCTGAGTGTTTTCTGTTTTGGGGGCTCCTCCTCCTAGTCATTCTGTTGATGGGTGTTTGAGGGAATGTATAGAGTCCAAATTATTGACCAGAACCCAAGCAAGATGCACCTGTTTCCTTGGGACCTTAGGGTTGCTGGCCTCTTGTTTTCCCAGCCTGTCTTCTGCGGGAGGGGCCTGCCGCGCTGTTACTCAGGCAACCCTGTTTGGGCGGAGTTGCCCTGCGCCCCCTGTGGTGGGGGATGGGCTCAGCGGGAATCAGTCTTTGGGGCTTTTGTTCTCTGGTGCCTTTCCCTGGTGGCTTTCCGCGTCTCTTTCGAGAGTCAGAGCAGAAGAGACCATTTCCAACCCTCTGCCTCAGAGCAGAGAGACCTCAGTCTGTTCTTCAGTGAGCTCTCCAGGCCACACCGTCTCCATTTCTGTCCGTGCTGCTATAAATTGCAGCGTCCTGGGTTGTGCGCCCCTCTGCAGCGCTCCCAGTCCTGCCTGCAGGTCCAGGCACGTCTCTGCCCTTTGTGCTTCTAAAACCGCCAGCTGCTCCCAGTTCGCGCGTGCGCGACTCCCCCGCTCTGGGTTTCCACCCCGGGGGCTGCCCTAAAGTCCTTTCCCCACTGCTACTGGTCTGCAAGTCTGTGCCCCGTCCGCAGTGCGCGAGGCTGTTGCTCACCGGCGGTGTAGGATCCCCACGGCCAGGCACCCTCCCGCTGCCGTTTATCCTCCGATATCTGCCCGCAGAATCACAGCTCCCTGCTTCGTACCTCGAAACCAACCGCCTGCGATATTCTGTTTGTAGAGATCCAGATCTTCTTACATCTCAGGCTGGTTTTGTGGGTGCTCAGAGTGGTCTGGTAGATATCCAGCTCAATTCCGGGGACCAGTTGAAATAGGGTCCCCTACTCCTCTGCCATCTTTCCCCACTCCTAATTAATTAATTTTTTGAAATTTATTTTTTAAACGTAATCTCTATGACAAACATGGGGCTTGAACTCATGACCCCAGAGATCAAGAGTTGCATGCTCTCTTGACTGAGCCACCCAGGAACCCCTACAGGTTTAACTTTTAAAAACTCCACATATAAGTGAGATCATGTAATAGTTGTCTTTCTCTAACTTATTTCACTTAGTGTGATGTGCTTCAGGTCCATTTATGTTGTTGCAAATGGAAGGATATCCTCCTTTCTCATGTTTGAATAATATTCCCTTGTGTTTTTCTACCACATCTTTTCAATCCATTCATTTATTAATGGGCATTTGGGTTGTTTCCATATCTTAGCTATTGTGAATAATATTGTAATAAACATGGGACTGCATATATCTTGTCAAAATCTTACTTTCATTTCCTTTGGGTATATACCCAGAAGTGGAATTGCTGGGTCCTATAGTAGTTTTATTTAAATTTTTTTTTGAGGACCCTCCATATTGTTTTTTACAGTGGTTGAACCAATTTATATTCCCACAACATTGTGTGAGGGTTTCTTTTCAGCACATCCTTGCCAGTACCTGTTGTCTCTCGTCTTCTTGATAAGAGCTATTCTAATGGGTATGAAGTGGCATCTTATTATGGTTTTGATTTGCATTTCCCTGGTGATTAGTGATACTGAGCATCTTTTCACGTGCCTGTTGGCCATTTTACTGTCCTCTTTGAAAAAATATCTATTTAGCTTACCTGCCCATTTTTTAATCAAATTGTTTTTTTGTTGTTGTTATTAAATTAGCTGAGTTCTTTCTATATTTTGGCTATTAACCTTATATTCAATATATGGTTTACAAAAAAAGTTCTGCCATTCTGTAGGTTGTCTTTCTATTTTGTTGGTTGTTTTTTTTTTCCCCCCCTTCACTGGGCAGAAGTACCTGAGTTTGCTATCATTCCATTTATTAATTTTTGCTTTTGTTGTCATGTTAAAAAAAAATCATTGCCAAGATCAATATGGATGAGCTTCTTCTTTGTTTTATGTTAGGAGTTTTATGGCATTAGGTCCAATGTTTCAGTCTTTGAAAGATCTCTCAATTTTTTTTTTTAAGATTTTATTTATTTATTTGACAAGAGAGGGAACACATGCAGAGGGAGTGGGAGAGGGAGAAGCAGGCTTCCTGCTGAACGGGGAACCCGATGTGGGGTTTGATCCCAGGACCCTGAGATCATGACCCGAGCCGAAGGCAGACGCTTAACCACTGAGCCACCCAGGCGCCCCAGATCTCTCAATTTTTAATTTTGACTTACAATTATATAAAACAAAACAAACAATAGCAACAGCAACAAAAGCATTATGTAGGACAAGCAATTACTTCTGATATCTAAATGTAAGCTTGGGGTCATGAATTGGGAGCTTCTGTTCTGGAAGCTTAAAATCTGGTCTCACATCCAGAAGGGCAACTGGCATTTGTCCATTGGGTCAGAGGATCTGGAGACTAGGCAAAGAACAGTACATACTGACTCACATTCTTGCTTCCAACCTGAAAGGGGAAATTTGATTTCCTCAGGAGTCCCCAGTTTCCTGGAGACTTGCCTGAGCAGTCCAGGAGAAATTTTGTATAGAAGCTGTGGGTAATCCACACATCCTGACCATACTCTCCAGGGAGATTTCTTTTTATTCATGAGTGGGTAAATGGGAAAAAGGAACACAGGAACCAAGAAAGAATTAAGTGACACAAAAAAGGGAGCAGGATCCTGAGAACTCAGAGGAAAATAATATTGTCCAAAAGAACTACAACCTAGACCCCAAAGACTTTTTAAAAATCTGCTTATATTGTCAGTAATATTAATTATTATAAAATGGTAATAGTGGTTAGTAACAGTGGTAGTAGCTGCTGCTGTCAAAATTTACTGAATCTCAGTATAGGCCAGACACCATTCTAAGTTAAGTGTTTACTAGGTATTAACTTATTCAAAACTCACATCAACCTTGTAAGAAAATTACTATTATTATCCCCATATTATAGATGTAAACTGAAGCACAGAAATGGTAAGTAAATATCTCCAGGATGTGAAGAGTTAAATGTAAGATGATTTAGTAAACACATCACATTGCTTTAATTTACTTTAAAATATTTCAGCATAGAAAATGCTGTGTATATGAGTTTTGATTGATATACACTCCAGAGTGGTTAATATGGAGCTGCTGGGTGGGTGAGAGAATAGTCAGAATTTGAAAGCCTTCATTTAAAGTCTTCATTCCATGCTCCAAAGTTGTAGCTACAAGCAAGTCGACTCTCTTTATCTCTGGTTAGAGTTAGATAGCTTACCGATCAGTATAAAGGGATGTGAGAGATCATTTCACTGAGGGAATTACTGATGTTTAAGATTTGTGGATTAGCTAGAGATACTAATCAAGCACCACTGTCTTTTCATAAATAAGATTTAAAATCAAGAAGGTCATCGTTACTTTTGGAGTAGCATCCCTAGAGGTATCCTGGCCCTGAGATGAATCACGAAAATGAATTCGATCACCTGATTCAGATTAAAACCTGGCTGGATTCTGCTCTAGAAAATTATTACATCTGCCTCAAGTAGATCTTGCAAGGTGCAGGAGACTCTTTCAAATGACAGGTTGCTGGGACTTCCTCAAGCTTCCTATGAAAGGTCATATGACTGTTCTTATACCACTTACTGTTAATCCAGGCGGATGTGGCAGGATTCAGACCACCCTCTAGAACATCCAAACCATTACTGGGTAGTGAGTAGGACCTCTAGTCCTCTTCAGTCTTTTAAGTATCTCGGGCCATTGGAAATACTGCCATCTGAAGAATCTAATAATTGTGGGGGGCCAAATAGAGGTAGTTCATGGCAAATAGATAAATTTAACAATAGAGAAATTGACTTTCAGAACATTTTCTAGAGAAAGATATTTTAAACACAAACCAAATAATGTTGGATTGTGAAGTTTATTTCATATTAATGAAAGATTCAATTAGGATTGAAGGTATAATAATAATGTGTTCAATAATGACCCTAAAAATAATAGCCACAGCGTTTGTATCTTGAGAGTTGACAACCGTGCTGAGCCCTTCGGGAACATGACTTCACTTCAGCTTCACAATCATTCTATGAGGAAAGAGATCTTTTTTATATCTTTTTTCTAGATAAGGAAGCTGAGTATCAGAAAGATGAACTTTCTTGGAGGAAACCTATTTGTACAAAATGGCAGAGAGAGACACAAAATCAAGATTTTATTTCTCCAAAGTCTACACTATTAAGCACTATATGGTACTGTTTGGTACATGCTGAATAAAATCATCATTCATTTATTTTATAAAATATTTATTGAGGGTCTACAAGTTTTCAGATTTTAATTTAATTAATTAATTATTATTTTTTTAGAGAGAGCACACAAGGGTGGGGAGGGACAGAGGAAGAGGGAGAGAGAGAATCTCAAGCAGGCTCCATGCTCAGCACACAGCCTGATGTGGGGCTCGATCTCACAGCCCTCAGGTCATGACCTGAGCTGAAATCAAGAGTTGGACACTTAACTGACTGAGCCACCCAGGCACCCCAAAGTTTTCAGATTTTAAAACTGATAGCAGAGATACAACAAGTAAAAAAGACAGACACAGTCTATGCATTTATGGAGCCTGCATTCTGAGTTTTAAGTAGTATTACACAAATAACTGAAAAGTACAATTTTGGTGCTAGAAAAGTGCTAAAGGACAAAAACAGAGAGCTCTGAGAACATGTAACATGTAAGAAGTAATCCAGATTGGCAGAGGATAGAGGGTTGATGAGTGAAAACTTCCTAGGGGAGAAACTAGAGATTAGTGGCCTGATGTCCTTCAAGAAATACAGATGTGGCAAATCTGGGAGGTGCTCGGCCATATTATTAAACAGAGTGCTTTACACAGCCTAAACACTTTACTATTAAACATATAAATTAGCAGATGAAATTATTTACATCAACAGTGAATTCCTCACACCACAGAAGTATCACAGGGTCCTCTTATGTAGCACCTTATCAAGTGTGTGTTTACAGATCATTAAATTCTTAAAGAGAGAGAACCAAAGCACCTGCTGCATAAACATCAACTGGAATTTAAATAAAATGAACAGCAATTATCATAAAATCAGGCTATCCTTGTTGGGTGGTTTATTTTCATTTTAGTTGAGAGGAAGTTGAAATACTGAATTCTTTGTTTCAATTCCAGATAAGTTTTATATATGTCAAATCATTCAGAACGTCCCAAAGAGATATATACTATTGCTCATCCCTTTTTATTTTGGGGAGACCTGATGCATAAAGAAGTAAACTAACTTGCCAAATCTTACATGTTTAGTAAGTGGTAAAACTGGAAATCGAGTTCTGGGATTCAAACCCAGATACCCTGGCTTAGAGTCCAGCTTTTAACACCAAAGCTACATTGCATAAGCTCTTAAGTTGTGTGCTTACATATTTAGAAAGTTTCCATATACTTTAATATACCTATGAGTTCATATACCTATGAAATACATATATAGGTATGTATACTTTCAAAGTTTTCTTAAATAGAAGGTAGAAAAAAAAGGGCAAAAAATTTGAGAAATCATCAAAATCTCTGCTGAATTTACTTTACTGGTAAATTGTCTTGAAATTTTTGGCAAATTTGTATGCCACATCCAACACTCCATAGTATGTACTCCGCTCTTTTTTCAAAGATCAAACACAGCCTGAAGCTCAAACTGTAAAGATGACACAAAATAAGGTCACATCCATCTTACTTTTGAATATAGATATGAAAATTTCAAAAAAAAACATTTTAGGGAATACAGTTTATATATATATATATAATTTATATTTATATATTATATATATTTTATATTTTTATATTCACATATTTATATAAAACCACAAATAAATATAATTTTCCCTGGATTGCAACCACAGTTAAATATTACCATGTTAATAAATCAATATATAAATATCATATAATTACATTAGTAGTTAAAATAAGAGAAAAATTATCTCAATAGACTACTTCAGAGTGCATTCATTCATTCATGCATTCATTCATTTAGTAAGTATTTATTAAGCCCTTCCTCTGGCAATTATTGTTCTAGGTATTTGGTGCATAAAGCAAGTATTTCTGCTCTTATGGAACTTACTTACTAGTAGAGGGAGATGCACAATAAAAAATAAATATAACAAATAATTAAATCATATTGTATGATTGAATTTCCCTCCATAAATTTCATGGAAGGAAATAGAAAAAAAGAGCAAGATAATGGAGATTGGTAATATTAGGTGGGGTGGGAGAGCTGGTTGTAATTTCAAACAAGGTGGTTTCAATAGATCTCATTGAGAATGTGACATTCAAGCAGACTTGATGGAGATAAGAGTCAGTACCGTAGTTCTTCTGGAGGAGCCCATTCTAGGCAGAGGGAACAGCCAGTGTCAAAGCCTAAGGTGGGAGTTTCCCTAGCACAGTTGAGAAAGAGCAGAGAGGCTGGTGTGCCTAGAGTGGAATCAGCTAAGGCAAGGGTAGTAGGAGATGAGGTCAGGGAGGTGCCCCATAGGAGAAGGAAGACTGTGGAGACTTGGGTTTTATTAGAGCTTTGCCTTTCATCTTGAATGACACAAGAAGCCATCATTGGGTTTTGAACGGAGTAGTCATCTTAACTGAAGCATGTTCTAAAAGGATCCTTCTGGCTTTTCTACTTTAGAACATACCATAGGGGAACATAGAGATCATGTAGGAGCCGGACAAGTGATTTTCATCACACATGAGAGTAGGAGTAAGAGATTCTGGGAAAATAGGTGAGATTCTGGGTAAATTTAAAAGACCTAACAGAAGGCCAAAGCATTGGATGTGGGGTAAAAGAGAAAGAATGGGGTCAGGAATGTTTTTGCATGAGAAACTGGAAGGGAAGATGTCAGGAATGACCAGCAATTCCTGCACAGACGGATGGAAGATGAGTCCAAATTGCCGTGAAAGAGAGGAGAAGGCAAGGGGGTCAACGCTCGGAGATGAAGACCCTTTGCTCTTCTTTGCTCCCGCTTTTATTGGTCCTTCAGGATAATCATAAATCTTTATCACTTTCTCAAGCACCTGATGTGTGACAAGGAGTCTTACTGAAACTGGGAGGATCTGTTTACGGAAAAGATACGATGTGCTAATCTTCGTGTTCTACGAGTTCTGCTAAACATAGCCTAAGGGACAATGCATACGTCTCTTAGATCACAAGGCCCGCTGTTGGGGCTAAGAGAGCTTCGGGGAAGTCAACTCCCCGGGGCATTCCTACGGCAGAATGGTCACGCAGGCCTCGGCATTCCAAAGGCCCATGCCCTTCTCCGAAACCCTCCCTCGCCCTCAGTGGCCTCCATGTTACATTTTAGCAAGCCAGGTATTATGGCTGATTTCATGCTCTACATTAACCCCAACAGGAAGACATTTGGTAGTGTAGGCTCAGGGGCAGGGAAGTAGGGATCAGGAGACCAGTTTAAATTATGTTATGAAGTCTGTGAGGCACTGAGGTGGCTATAGCATACAGACAATTTTGGGTCTAAGTGAGACTTCTCAGCTAGTGATACTAATTTGAGATTCATCTGCATAAGAATGGCATTCAATGCCCTGAGAATGAGAATGCGCTGAGATCACCAAGGGAGTGAGGACTGACAGAAGAGAGAAGAGACCCGCCACGCACTGATCCCTGGCACTTACAACTCAAGGAACAAGGTGTACAGGAGAAACCAGCCAAGAAGACTAAGAAAGGAGCACCAAGGAGAGAGATTGGAAGCAATTTAACTGCGATCTCTGTCTTGGTGATATTCACATGTGGTGCTGTTTATTCCAGCCACTGTGGAAAGAGGGATGCTACCTCTTCACTCTTGAAGGCCATGTGGGAGCATGGATCCTACTCTGACTTTTGAGTATCCACTTATTCTCATTTGTCAGACAGTTACCAAGGCTTTTCCAAGTCTCCCTCTATAACCGGTCTCCGCCTAGGACCCTCCCTACCTTCTCCGCTCTCAATGAACACTGTTCAGATCATGCCCCTACTTCTCTCCCAGAGCCCGTGGCTACCGGTTTTGTACAGTGCTATGTCCCAAACCGGTATTTCTTCGTACTCTGTTCCATAAGATGTTACCAGGCATTAGAAAGTGTTCTGTGAAAGAACAGTTTCATGCCCTTTGACACTCTGTTTTCTTACTTACCCTTCAAGGTCCAGTTCAAAAGCCACTTCCCTCTGGGCATTCTTCCCAGACCTTGCTTCTCCCAAGTAGGAAGGAACCTGCTCTTTACGAGCACTCGATTTATGGGTGCTTTTAACTCTCATCTTGTATTAGAGTTATTGGAGGGAATGTTTTACCTTTTCTCTCAGATTCTAGGTTCTTTGACATCAGTGTCTAGATACCACCCCCACAAAATGTAGCAATAATCTTACCTCTCAATATAAATAACATAAAGTTATTTGAAAGCTAGAGATGAAAGTACAATAGTCATCTAATCCTATTCTGTTGTTATTTCCCTTCCCAGAACAAATCCAACTCTGAAAGAAATTATAAATGCCACTTAGATCTATGTGAATGCTTTTTAAAAATAATTATTAAAGACTAGTTCAAGCATTGCAAGTCTTATGTAATACTTGTATTGATTGATTCTAATTGCTTTTAAAAATCTGCCATGATATATAGTGAATATACGTTTTCCAGTACACAAAACCAATGGTTTAGAACAAGTTTTCTTTCCTTAGAAATTACCCAGTGAAACATAAAAATGAAGCTGTATAGAGATATAAAGCAATAAGTATGCAAATATTGTAAAGGAGCTATCTGAGGCATAACTTACCGTTAGTTTTCTATTAGCAAGGGTATAAGATAGTTCCATTTGTTTTAGAAAGATGTATTATATAAGGGACTGAAATCCCAGACACAGAAGGGAATGTACATTGATTTATGATTTAGGCTCTGGTGGGAAATCCTTTTTTTTTTTTTTTTTTTTTTAATTTTACATCTTACTTGAAAACATCCACCTAATTTGGTTCCAAAAGTTCTTTTTTCTCTTACAATGTCTGCTGCTTAGTGAAAATTTCTATAAGAATTTTACTTTTTTTTCTGTTAATTTTAGAGGTTAGAGTTTTAAAAAAATACATGGATCTTGAGTCCTTCTGTAATTATATTAAGGACATAGATCATTTATAGCCTAGGGACCTGCTTGATAATAATCTATATGATGGGGAGATAGATTTAGTTCAAGTTGATTTTGCTTATGGACAAAAAGCTGTTCTAAAGTAGTTCATTAAAAAAAACTGATTTACGAATGTGATTTATATGAGAAAAGATTTTACTTTATAGATTTTAATAGCCTAACTAATTTTTTATTAAGAATGATTTAACCTTCTTTGCTAATGGCATTATATTTAACATTACATCATTATTACCGAGAAAGTTCTGATATTTTGTGTATCTGATAGTAGAAGATATTTGAAACTTGCAAACTTTCTTGAAAGTTTTAGGAAGCATATAATTTCATGCCTATAACAGTACATCAGACCTATGTAGGTTAATAAATTAAAACACAATATTGATTATCAAATGTACAGTTTAATTTACATGTAGTAAATTCAGACATAATGACAGATCTACAACTCTGATCTTGTTTAAAATATTAACATTAGGATTATATCTACTTGATGGTGATGATGGGTTGAGGATTGATTTAGGAAAGATTCATAGGTAAACATTGCTTAAGAGTTTAGTCTGGATAGTTTAATTTTTAGTTAAGAATGGAATATTATAGAAGACTATAGAGTACAACATTTCCCCAGTCATTCAAATATGTAACTGTGGAACAAATTAAGAAATTAGATTTAAATGCCCATTTGGGTTCTCTTAAAATAAAACAGAAAACAGAAACTGAAAGAGAGCCTTGTTTATGGTGATCTTGACATCATATAAGACCATTCTAGACTAATGTTTCTGTAATGAAACTTAGCTTTTTCTGTCTTTCTCTGGATTTTCAGCTCTGCGAAATACCAATGTTTTTCTGTATTATACCTAGAGAACATATATGCCACTCTTCATTAAAATTGTGTTGATTTTAGCCTGTGATTTCTTTGTTTGCTCTGTTACTCTTCGTACTACTTAGTACTTTGTGAAAATTAGCATGTGAAATGAGCTACATGAATAATATTATTCATCACCTCCTTTCAAGTAGCTCATGAAGATGTCCATTCAAGCCCATGTACAACGTCATAGTTTTTAATGGCCCAGGCATGAGCCATTACAATGTGACTTAATAACATTTAAGTCACAGAACTGTGCAGTAAACTTTCCATAAATGTTTATCGTTTACAATAGAAAAATGCTATTAATATATGTGCATTAAAATACTATGCAGTTAAAACACTACAGTATTATTGATACATGAGCTTTAAGCCTAAATGGAAATGTTTTTCTTTCCCAAATTAAATTAATCTTTTTTCCTTGTGATTCCCTATTTCCATACCTCCCTTTCCCTGACTTTTGTCTAAATATATTTAAAGAACTCTGCATTCTTGAATGCCACCTCCTCCTAACACTCCAGCTCAACACTGCCAACCAAAATTCAGAATGGAAATTGCAAAATAAATTGTTACATTTGCTCTTTCTCTAGATTATGAATTAAATGTGAAGTTAATTTTTCACTTGTAGAAACTTGAATTACAACATGTTCGTTAGACTCCAACTACTATCTGGTGCGGTAGGCTCATTTAAATAACAGAAAGAAGCAACAAATCATTAACAGTTAGTAGAGATACCCAAAGTTAAAAAACTGTATCTAATATAATACAATTCATTATGAAATTTGGAATTTTTAAGACTTTGGTTTTATTTAATGAATAGACAGAAATCAACAAGAAAACAGGGAGAGTAGTTATTGACTTCATTTCTGTACATTGCTACTAAAAATTGTTTACCATCCTGAGATTGATTCTACAGAGAACAGCTGAAAAAGTAAATTAGTATGCCATCAGGACTGGTTAAACTCTCAGCTTTCCTCAAATGTATTTATAGGTGTGTTAAGGGAGGCATTCATCATACTGTTATGATTTAAAACTTTAAATTGTATATAATTATAGTTGGATGACAGCTTTAGAATTTCTCTTTGTTTGTTTCATCAGTCATGTTAACTGATATTTTAACTTGAATGCTAATTTCTCAGTGCTTAAAAGACAGCTTTATGAACGTCATAGGTTAAAGGGAGAAAATGCAACATTAGTTTGATTAATATTTTGAGCTAATGGGAAAAGAATGATTGATTTTGGTCTCCTTCACTAGAACCACCAACCTGGTGCAGTAATCTGCAGAGTTACCAAGAAGAGACTTGATGTGGTATTTGCAGAGTCAGGTCCATCACAGAGGTCAAGAGCTCAGGCTTCACAGTCTGACAGCTCATATTGTCATGTTAGCTTGACATTTTTCATGCTTCAGTTTCCAGATGGGTTGATTAGGGACTAAAAGATGTTACCAAGAAAGCATCTAAAATAGCACCTGGTATCAATCACAAAGTTCTACCACTACAAAGCCATCAGAATGATTAAAATGAAAAATTCAAATAATACTAACTGTTGGAACGAACGTGGCACATCTAGCATCACACATTGCTCGTTATAAATGATAGAACCTCAATAAATAGACAAAAAAACTAACAAATTAAATTTAGAAAATTGTTAGCATTTGTAATTCATAAAGGTGAGTTACTAATATCAGGGCATGTCTAAGTTCACATTAGAATAGATTATTTCATTGTTGTCAACTTTGGTGTTTAGATGCCTAATCAGGGCCGTATTTCTCATTATTGCTTAGAGAGGACCTGCTTCTAAGAAGTATTGCTTAGAATGGCTTTTCTGTGTTTGGTAAAGACAATGAAAATTTGGAGTACGGAATATAGCTTTTTTTTTTTAATTAATGAAGAGAGGGGGGGATATGTCAACACACGAAATGGTATAGCTTAGAAAAGTGGGAGTTATGTATGAGCTCTATTCAATATGACCTCCTCTCTCCTAAAAACCGTGTATTTTTCATACGAATATTTTCACAACCATAAAGGAGTTAGAAGACTATTCTCGCTATGTCTTTCACCCTAACTCGGAAACTGCTTTCACCTTTACCATGTTCCCCTCTGTTGCTTAAATATATATGCATTTACATGTACATATATGTGCATGTATATTCTGGGCTTAAATTATATTTTCTCTTCTATATTTTTATCTAAAATTATATGCTAAGCTGTCATTATATTCAGTATTTAAAATTGTTGCATGGCAGTACATTGATTTATTTCATAGTTTACTTCTCCTTATTTTCTGGATGTTTGGGTTGGGTTTTTGTTGTTATTTTTGAACCACATCTAACCTAGAGTTGTTTTATGTTTTTTTTTTTTCACACTCTGATTTCCTTAGGATTATTGGTCAAAGTGTATGTACTTGGTTGTGATTCTGGGTAAGTATAGCGATTTTGCTTTCTAAAAAAAGTACCAATGTAAAGGTTTTTTTCAGTGTACGTTGTAAATATAACCAAATTTAATTGTATCCCAGTGAAGATGCGACATCCTGGTCAGCAGGAAGTATTATCATGAAAGAAGTTACTTTTACCAACTTATCAAGTAATAAAGACACTATTTTTGAAATTTAATTATTTTGGTCAATAATGTGGTTACATATTTTCTTAAATGTTTACTTAACAATTAGATTTCCTCTTCTTTTGAATAACCTCTTACATTCTTTGACCATTTAAGTATTTGAGTCATGTTTGTTGTGTGATTGATAGAATCCATATAACGTTGAGATTAGTCCTTGCCTGTCACATGTGTCAGATTCCATTCCATTTTATTTTTTTTTTCATAATTGCAAAG
This sequence comes from Halichoerus grypus, assembly GCF_964656455.1. Classification (NCBI taxonomy): domain Eukaryota; kingdom Metazoa; phylum Chordata; class Mammalia; order Carnivora; family Phocidae; genus Halichoerus; species Halichoerus grypus. The sequence continues at coordinate 62,728,387 of NC_135720.1, forward strand.
CCATATAGGTTTTCCTTCTGTGGTCAACATATTTTGGCACCAGAATCACTTTTTTAGAATCTTTTGCACATTCATGCCATTTATGAACCACATAACTTCTCTTTCTAATGATACCCATTTGCCCAGAACTTTTGTGTGTGCAATAAATTTTGGTGTTTTCCCCCTGATTTTAGGATTTTTTTGTCACTAAATAAAGAAAATGTGTCTTGTAAGCAAGTAGAATTGATGAAATTAAATGTCAGTGTTTATTATCAACATTCTTACTTTTATCCATATTATCCAATATCCTGCCATGCTGTTTGGACTTCTTTCTTCCTTTCCATAGTTTCTTCCCCCAGTACCAAATTTCTGTTAAATGGCTACTTTGAACAGCATAGGTGTATTTTACTCCACTGTTTCCATAAAGAACGTATACTCTCAGGCCTTGGTGTTCCCTCATCAAAGTTCTATGAAGGTATTTCCTAGGCAAAGGCACTTCTCTCTGGGAATCTGGAGCCAGCTGTTAAAATAGAAATTTATTCCTCCTCAATACACAGCAACCTACCTCCCTGTTTGGACAAAATAGAATGATACTCTGTTCTTTTGTTTTTTTCCATTTGCCTATGAAAGATGGAAGGAATTTAATTGTGTGAGTTGAGCCAGGATTTAAGGTTCATTAGTTTATTTTTTATTCCCTAGACCTGACACCTGTTAAGATGTGCAAATGGAGAAGGTAATGGCAGGAGGTACCTTTATGAAAGGCCACAAGTTATTTCTTATCCAATAGGCTATATTTCTGTGGTCAGGTCAATGTCATGGACTGGACTGAAGGAGAGAGGCCCTGGGCTCTGTTTCTGGCCATCCCATTCTCTGTGATTTTGGGAAAGTTGTTTTGCCTCTCCAGTGTTAGTTTTCTCGTTTGTAAAATTAAGCAGTTTGACTAGTTGATCTCTTTGTAAAGTCATCATTTTGGCCTATTTAAAAGATCCTATTTTAAAACAGATAGACTCTTGCTTCCAAGCTTTTGTCCTTTTGGTTTACCTGATAGCATGCCTTTTTATACAGTCAATAGTTTCTTGGCTACTTTTAAGATAATATTTCATTTTAAAAATATAGATCAGTTAGGCTGTGTGGGAGGAAAGAAATTAAAAAAATTATAGAACAGTTAGGCTGTGTGGGAGGAAAAGCCCTTTTAACTAAAGAATATTGATATCTGCCACAAACAACCTAATTGTGGAACAACCAATTTTTCTTAGTTCACAGGTTAAATCCACGTAACTTGGAAAAGAACTGGAAAACTCCAAAGCAAAATTTATGAAGTGAAAATTACAGATAACCCACCACAGAGAGGTATTATTGAAATACTGTTGTACAGTTTTAATAATTTCTGTTTTGTTTTGAAATATTTTGTAAGGTATTATTAACACAGTCCTTTACTTTGTTTATAATTACAGTAAATGTGAAGTTGAATGCTTAAAAGAAAGTTGATGGTCTGTCAGTATCCATAAGAATTACACACATATATATATATTTTAATTAATTTATTATTTTTACTAAATAATAAATTGGGTCCAGCGTGGAGCCCAATGCGGGGCTTGAACTCATGACCCTGAGATCAAGATCTGAACTGAGATCAAGAGTCAGACACTTAACCAACTGAGCCACCCAAGCACCCCAAGAATTTTCAATATTGAATGACATCGTTCAAAGTCCTTAATTTTCAATTTTTTAAAAATGCAATTAGCTAATCACTTCATGCTTAAGGAAAAGTATTCTTTCTTTCTCAGGGAACTTTTAAACTTTTTTTCCTTGTGACTAATGAGAATGTTGAAAATATATCAGTACCTATGCCTGATAATTCTGTGTGCCTGTAGGTGGGCAGTCTTGGGAGAGATGATAAAGTGAGCAGGAGACAGTTAGGGTTAGTGGGCAGCACTTTGGGTTTGGAGTCAGACCTGAGTTCTCTGGGACAAATACTGCATACAAATATTGGGTTATCTTTAGAAAAAAATGAGATCCTCACAAATAAAAATGTGCTGTAAACAACATCAGGAACCAGCACAAGTGAATTATGGTGATGAGTGACTTTTTATGAAATGTTTTGTTCCATAGGTCCTGGGTCCTCATGTTTCCTTTGGAGGCTCTGTGGTTCCTGTGCTTGGAGTGGCCCTGGATAAAACAGGGAGCAGGTTCTTTATTATTATTATTTGCATTATCATAAACACAAATACCACGTATTTTCTCCTGATTGTCCAAATGAGTGATACAGTCTATGAACAAGTGGGTGGTGAGGCTCAGGTGTTGCAAAGCATTAAACGCACAAGTAGACGGCTGCTGGCAAAGGAAGACCGCCTCATTTGAGCAACTGAAAATCTAAAACCCCTTTTGAGTCTTTGCTGATTTCTATGCAAAGAGCTGAAGGGACTTTCATTCTTAAGTCCCTTTGACTGATTCCTGCTTTCCGACAAAGTCCTTTATCTTTGCTCTGGGGTTGATCCAAATGTGGAAATGGCTTCTACCAAGGGATCATAACACTCCAAAGCACAATGGATAAAAGAAAGTTATGAAGCAGCTTTTTCACTAAAGCTTTACTAAAGGGTCAGCTTGATCACCTCACAATAACTTACAATCACAAAATTTATTTCCTACTTAGAAACCACACTGGGTTGGTTATTCTTGCCCAGGTGGAACTTTGGCTGATTGCCAACTTCCTTGCTCTTCTCTGGACCTTTCAATTGCTTCTTCTCACTCCCCTGTCACTGTTACATAGGGCAACGCTTACCTCTAGTTCCTGGCCCAAACTTGCAAATCTACACCCATAAAAATGCTCAGAGTACAATGTAACAATATCCGCTCCTTTGAAGGCACTTGTGTTGATATATAACAGTTATTTTTCTGTTAGGCCTACGTAACATTTTCTATCTGTACATATTTTTGTAATATCATGCGTTGGCTATATAAAGCTGAGATATAAACTACTATTGGGATCGCCTCATAAACATAAATGCATCCAGACTTCCTGTGAAAGTGGTAATCAGACTGAGCTTCTTCTCTGGCTGTGTCTTGGAGGGTGATTTGGAAGTTGCTATTTGAATTCTCCCTTTGCATTATCCTGGGATTTCTTAGGCATTTTATTTTATTTTTTTCTGAGTGCCATGCCTACACTCTGAAGTTTTCTTCTTGTGAACTCATATGGTGACACTACTTGTAAATAAATGCCATGCTATAGTTTTTCTTTCTTATAGAACTGTTGATATAAGTCTAATGAAATTCATTCCTTGTGTTGTTGACCTTTATTTTTAAAGTACATTTTCACATTGGAACAGCTAAGCCATTAGCATTTGCAAAAACATCTGTTGTAGCATTTGTAATTAGATTTTGAATGGTTTTTTTTTTATCATCCTATGCACTGATACCATAGTTGTTGCCAACCTATATATTGGTAACATAAGGACTTACCTATTTCCATATCTGTGGTATCACTACAAATCATGATGCTCTTTGAGCTGAGTAAAGACAGTCTAATCTTAGCAATATCCTTGAGTACATTTAAAGAATCTTTTAAAATGTCAGCTGAGAGCTCAAAGATATAGAAAGCTGGAAAGGATATTGCTCCCATCCTTACATCAAGAAAAAAGCTGGACTAACTACAAATTAAAGATTTTTTGGAGCAAACAAGTAACCCCAAAATGGTGAAAGACAGGGAAAAATAGGACCCTGGAGTTTGCTTACTTGGGCAGATACTGTCAAAGTTTATATAAACCAATAAGAAAAGGTAGCTATATACAGAAGAATGAAACTCGACCATTCTCTAACACCATACACAAAGATAAACTCAAAGTGGATGAAAGACCTCAATGTGAGACAGGAGTCCATCAAAATCCTAGAGGAGAACATAGGCAGTAATCTCTTTGATATCGGCCACAGCAACTTCTTTCAAGATACATCTCCAAAAGCTAGTGAAACAAAAGCAAAAATGAACTTTTGGGACTTCATCAAGATAAAAAGCTTCTGCACAGCAAAGGAAACAGTCAACAAAACAAAGAGGCAACCCACAGAATGGGAGAAGATATTTGCAAATGACACTACAGATAAAGGGCTGGTATCCAAAATCTATAAAGAACTTCTTAAACTCAACACCCACAAAACAAATAATCAAGTCAAAAAATGGACAGACACTTTTCAAAAGAAGACATTCAAATGGCTAACAGACACATGAAAAAATGTTCATCATCATTAGCCATCAGGGAAATTCAAATCAAAACCACATTGAGATACCACCTTACACCAGTTAGAATGGCAAAAATGGACAGGGAGAGGAACAACAAATGTTGGAGAGGTTGTGGAGAAAGGGGAAGCCTCTTACACTGTTGGTGGGAATGTAAGTTGGTACAGTCACTTTGGAAAACAATGTGGAGGTTCCTCAAAAATTTAAAAATAGAGCTACCCTATGACCCAGCAATTGCACTCCTGGGTATTTACCCCAAAGACACAGATGTAGTGAAAAGAAGGGCCATATGCACCCCAATGTTCATAGCAGCAATGTCCGCAATAGCCAAACTGTGGAAAGAGCCGATATGCCCTTCCAACAGATGAATGGATAAAGAAGATGTGGTCCATATGTACAATGGAATATTACTCAGCCATCAGAAAGGATGAATACCCAACTTTTACATCAACATGGATGGGACTGGAAGAAATTATGCTAAGTGAAATAAGTCAAGCAGAGAAAGTCAATCATCATATGGTTTCACGTATTTGTGGAACATAAGGAATAGCATGGAGGACATTAGGAGAAGGAAGGGAAAAATGAAGGGGGCAAGTTCGAGGGGGAGACGAACCATGAGAAACTATGGACTCTGAGAAACAAACTGAAGGTTTTAGAGGAGAGGGGGGTGGGGGGATGGGTTAGCCAGGTGATGGGTATTAAAGAGGGCATGTACTGCATGGAGCACTGGGTATTATATGAAAACAATGAATCATGGATCACTACATCAAAAACTAATGATGTATGGTGACTAACATAACATAATAAAATAAAATTAAATTAAAAAAAAAGATAATGTAGCTAAATGTTTTTTAAAAGGAATTGCTAAAGGCCAAATATGGGCTATTGTGATAGTGTGAAGACTCTGGGGGCCACAGACATGAGGGTTTGTACCCTCTTTTGGCTTTTCCTCCCTGAAAGCCACCAAATACTTGCAGGGGTGATTAGGGAGAATCCTGAGAAAGGTTCCCTGTGGTTGAGGCTGAGCCAGGGAGACAGCAATCATTGTTGTTCTTTAGATCCATGTTCTCTAGCTTCCTTATGGCATAAAAGCGTTGATACACACAGTGAAGAGCAACAAAATCTGTCACATTGGAGCACTGGGGGCAACCCTTGGCACTCGGGGGAGAAGAAAGAGGAGGGTGAGAAAACATCCTACCTCTGAGAAAAGGGCCGGAATACACGCTAGACTCAGGTTACATACAGCTGGAGGAAGAGCGGGAGTAGTGGGGAAAACCACAAAGCGCAGGGCACCTTCATGGTGCTTGCCTAACAACAGGTTTAATCAGAACATTAGAGAAGGCCTGTTTTCCAGACCACTCCCTCCAGGCCGATAAGCATAGATAAAAAAACAAAAACAGTGGAATATATCTGAGACAGATTCTCTCTGGGGGGCACCGAAAGGGGACACCCAAAGCCAGATGGGGAGCAAAACTTGGTAAAAGCCTCTTATGAGCCCACACTCTAAACACAAATTATCGGAAGAGGAATTTGGAGTCTGGTGCATTGTGGGTAACTGTAGCAACAACAAATTTCAAACACAGCCCATCTCCTAACCAGAGTCACAAAACCCCTCACTGAAGGGCTAGCAGAAGAGAAGTTATGTTTATCCTCAAGCATAAAATGTACTATCTCAGCATCAACAGGCCTGCACATATATACAGCTTCAACAATAATTATGCAGTAAATGACAAGCAAGAAAAAATAGTCTAAAGTAATAAAAAAAAAAAAAATCATGACTCAGATATGATACAGATGGGTCAGTTACCAGAGAGAGAATTTAGTTATTTATATGGTAAAGGCTATAATGCAGAATTTCTTTGAAAATATCAGTGAAATTGATTAACCTCTAGCAAGACTAAGAAAAAAAGAGAAGAGACATACAATAATACCAGGAATGAAAGACAGAACATCATTACAAATCCACAGTTATTAAATAGATAGCAAGGGATTACTAAAAACATCTTTATGCCCATATGTTCAACAACTAAGATGAAATAGACCAATTTTTTGAAAGACACAAACTACTAAAACTCACTCAAGAAGAAATAGAAAATCTGAATGGTTCTTTCCATACAAAAGATTTATTTATTTATTTATTTATTTTAAAGATTTTATTTATTTATTTGAGAGAGAGAGAGAGAGAGCACATGAGAGGGGGGAGGGTCAGAGGGAGAAGCAGACTCCCTGCCGAGCAGGGAGCCCCATGCGGGACTCGATCCAGGGACTCCAGGATCATGACCTGAGCCGAAGGCAGTCGCTTAACCAACTGAGCCACCCATGCGCCCTCCATACAAAAGATTTAAACTGTGGTTAAAATCTTTCCAAAAAATAGAATTCCAGGCCCAGATGTTTTCACTGGCAAATTCTATCAAATATTTAAGGAAGAAATAATACCAATTCTACACAATCTCTTTCAGGAAATAGAAGAGGAGGGAGCACTTCTATGTTCATTCTATGAGACCAGCATTATGCTAATGTCAAAACCTGAAGAAGACATTACACAAAAACAAAACTAGAAGCCAATATCCCTCATGAACATATACATAAATATGTTCAACAAATATATATAAATTAAGTCCTGCAATATATATAAAAGAAGAATAGTATATAACACTCCAGTGCGATTTATCCAAGGAGTGACTTATTCAAATTTGAAAAATCATTGTAATATACCATATTAACAGACTGAATAAGAAAAACCATATGACAATATCAGCAGATGCAAAAAGATATTCAACAAAGTTCAATTTCCACTTATGATTAAAAAAATCCTCAGCAAACTAGGAATAAAGGAAACTTCCTTTACCTAATAAAGGACATCTACAGAAAACTTCATACTCAGTGTTGACAGTCTGAATGCTTTCTCTTAAGGTGTGAACAAGGCAAGAATTTGTACTAATACTGTTAACAATGCACTGGAAGTCTTAGCCAATGCAGTAAGACAAGAATAAGAGATAAAAGACATGGATTAGAGGGGTGAAAATAAAATGATCTATATTTGCTGACAACAGGATTGTCTGCCTAGAAAATCCCATGGACTTTACCAGTTACAGAGTACACAAATGAGTTTAGCAAGTCTGTAGACTACATAGTCAATATTCAAAAACCAGTCATTCCTGTATACCAGCAATGAACAATTGGAATTTGAAATTAAAAAATACCACTTACCATTGCTCAAAAAATGAACCAGGGATAAATTAAACAAAAAAATGTGAAGGTTACAAATGCTAAAAACTGCAAAACTCTAATAAAAGAAATCAAAGAATACTTAAGTGAAGACCTACACCAGGTATATTGATCAGAAGACTCAATATTGTTAAGATGTCAATTATCTCCAATTTGGTCTATAAATTTAGTGTAATCCCACCAAAGCCCCAGAAAACTAATATTTTTTCGGATGTCATTATGCTGATTCTATAACTTAATGGAAAATCAAAAGAACTAGGACCAATTTTGAAAAAGAAGGATAACTTTAGAAGACATACTGTCTGATTTCAAGATATACTGTAAAGCTACAGTAATAATTCAGTATGTTAGTGAAAAGAGAGATAAACACATTAATGAAACTTGATAGAGAGCATGGAAATAGACCCACACAAATATAGACCGCTGTATTAGTCAACTCATTTTGAAAAAGGTACAAAGGAAAATCATCAGAGAAAGGATAGTCTTTTCAAATAATGGTGCTGGAAGATTTGTACAATCATATGCAAAACAAAACAAAACAAAACAAAAAACAACCTCAACACACACTTCAAACTTTGTACAAAATTAGCTAAAAACAGATCATAGCCCTAAATAAAAAATGCAAGGCTATAAAACTAGAAGAGTACAAAGGAGTAAGTCTGAGTCAATTGGGGTTTGACAATGAGTTTTCAGGTATGACACCAGAAGCATGGTCCATAATAGGAAAATTGATAAGTGTTGTACTTTATTAAAATTAAAATTTTATCCCATAAAAGACAATGCTAAGAAAATTAAAAGACAAGCCACAGAATAAGAGAAAATATTTGCAAATCATATATCCAATAAAGTAGTTCTTTCCAGAATACAAAAAGAATGTAAAATCTAATTAAAAAATAAATTAAAAATGGGCAATGAATATGAACAGATGCTTCACCAAAGAAGGTATACAAATTACAAATGAACATATAGGAAGATGCTTAACAAACATGATTTGTTGGGGAAAAGCAGATGAAAACCACAATATGGTATCACTTCAAACCTACTAAATGGCTAAAATAAGAAAAGCTTAACAATACCAAGCACTGACCAGAGCACAGAGCAGTAAGAACTCTAATTCATTGTTGGCAGGAATGCCACTCTGAAGTGGCGATAATATCGCCACTCTGAAAAAGGTCTATCAGTTTCTTATAAAATTGCAAATACAGTTAGCACAAGGCCCAGTGTTCTCAAAAGTAGTATTTACCTAAGAGAACTGAATACCTATGTTTACACAAAAATCTGTACGTGAATATTTGTAATGTCTAAAAATTGTAAACAATCCAGGTAGCTTTCAACATGTAAATGGATAAAGAAAACTATAGTATATCCACATGATAACATATTACTCAACAATAAAAGGAATGAACCACCGATTCATGTAACAGCATGAGTAAATATTAAATGCACTTTTCTAAATGAGAGAACCCAGATTCAAAATGCTACATAGTAACCTTTTATTTATATGTCATTCTGGTAAAAGCACAGGCATAGAAAATAGGTCAGTGGTTGCAGAGGTTGGGAATGAAAATAAGGATTGGCTATAAAAGTTGCATAAGAGAATTAGTAGAGTTATTTAACTGTTCTACATGGTACCATGGTGGTAGTTACATGATTCTATTCAGTTGTCAATACCTTTAGAACTGTAAACTGCAAAGCATAACTTTTATTATATGCAAATAAAAGAATTAACCAAGATTTGAGGATCCCAGAATAGAATGAAGACATGGACAAATACATCCTAAGCATATTACAAATGCGTGACATATCCTCACTAAAGGCAGTGGGGGAAGAAAAGAACTGACCTAAAATGTTTTGTTTCATCTAGATACTGTACAGCTAAAAGAGTTAACTGTCCACAAAAACTGTAGTTTAATAAATTTATTTCTCATAAGGGTGTGGTTTCACTATCCTCAAACTAATTTACATGTAAACTAGGATTGAACAAATACACCAAGAGCCAGATATCTCACTGTTAGAAAAAGAAGTTAAAAATCAGAGGGAGTTTAGAATGAACTGTATGATAATATCAATATGAACTCATGTTTGTTCTCATATTATTCAGAAAAATATATACAGAAATAAAACTAGGTGGCTAGATTTAGCAACTAAAAATGCAGGACATCCAGTTAAATGTAAATTTGATAAATAATTTTTTAATATAAGTATACCCCATGCAATATTTGGAACATACTTATGCTAATTTAAATTTAACTGGGAATCTTATATTTTTTTGGCAACGCTAAATTATAGATATATGTATGTACAAGTATGAAGATATATACTTAAATGTCCTGCTCTGTTTTCTGAGAGGCTCTAGAGCATGAAATCCCAGTAGCAACAAGCACAACTAGCACCCAGATTTTGGTTTCTAAATATTAAGTTTTTAAATACAATGTACAAAGGCTTCTTGAAGGAATGGCTGATTCTGGATTTGGGGCAGGGAAACAGATGAACCTGGGGTGCTGTAGCATCAGAAAGTTAGAAAATACACACAAAAAAACAAAACAGAAGAAAACTAAGATGGGGTCATGTCAAGGACACTGAAGCCATCTAGTGAAAGAGCTCCCAATAGCCAAAACTGCACAATTTAAGCAGTAAAATAAATAACAATAGTATTGAATTATAAGCCAAAGAATAAAATAAATGCTCTTGAGTGCATACTAGTATAAGTGAATGAATGAATGAAAGGGGAGAAATAATAAACATTCCTTATAGAATTCCAATTAATAAATGTGGAAGGAATTAATATATTATTAGTATATTGATGATTATTAGTATAGCACAGTAGTAACTGTTGTAGATGAAACATTGATAAATGCTGAAATTAGTGGACAAAATATTAAGGATTAATAGGACATTTGCATAGCTTCCACCAAAATATTTATTGATTACTGTGGTGTTTTTAGCACATGTCCACAAATTCTTTAGTAGTTGTCATCGTTTGTACAGGCTACCATAACAGAATAGCACAAACTGGGTGCCTTATACACACACAAAAAAATTATTTCTCATAGTTCTAGAGGCTGGGAATTCCAAGATCAAGGTGCTGGCAGATCCCATGTCTGGTGAGGGCCCGCTTCCTGGTTCATAGAGGGCTGTCTTCTTGCTGTGTCCTTGTATGAAAGAAGGGAGCTCTCTGGGGTGTCTTTTGTAAGGGCTCCATCCTCATGACCTAAGCACCTCCCAGAGGTCCCACCTCTCAATACCATCACACTGGGTGTTAGATTTCAACACGAATTTTAGGGGACACATTCGGTCTATAGTAACGGTCTTCCCTCCAGGATGTGGAACTTAGTTCCCCTCTCTGGGAGGGGGCCAGGCTTAGTAATTTGCTTCTTACAAATAGAGCTTGGAAAGGAAACCAATAGTTTTTACATTGGAGAAATCTGGAAGATGCCACCTTAACCAATGATCAAAGTTAATGTCACCATAATAAGTCATGTATACCCAATGCGATGCTATGAGAAGGGAATGTCACCTCTTTGATATTCTTGCAAAAAATTCATAACTTCAATATAATCATCAGACAACATAAGAAAAACTAAATCGAGGGTCATTCTACAAAATGCCTGGCCAGTACTCTTCAGAAGTGTCAAATTCATGAAGACAAGAAAACATCAAGAAACTATCTCAGATTGGAGGAGACCAAGGAGGTATGATGATGTGGTTTCCTGGATTGAATCCTAGAAGAGAAAAGACATTACTGCCAAAATTGGAGATATCTGAATAAAGTCTAGAGGGTGGGCCAAATCTAGTCCATCACCAGTCTTTATAACATTTTATTGGAACAGAGTTGTACTCATTCATGTTATGTATTATCTACAGCTGCTTCTACCCTACAATGGCAGAGTCGAGTAATTGAAACAGTGGGCATCTCATTCACAAAGCCTAAAATATTTGCTCTCTGACCCTTTACAGAAAATGTTTGTAGACCCCCCTCCCAGTGTATGGAAACATCTGTGTACTATCTTCTGTCAGTTTTCCGTAAGTCTAGAATAATTTTGATATGAAACATAATTTTTAAGTCATTTGATTTAAAACATCAGCACATTTTTAGCTACCATTGTTTGAGAGCCTATTGATTGCAAAAGACTTTGCTAAATGTTTTTCATAGACTACCCACCCTAGTTAATTTTCTCAGCAGCCCTTTATAGCAGTATCCTATTATTACCCTCCTTTTACACCTAAGGAAACTAAAGTCAGTTACGTCAAGTGACCTGATGGAAAAGCAGAGTTTCCATGGTTAAAAATGCAGAACTAGGGTTTAAGCCAATGTCTGCCTGAGACCCAAGTCTCTATTAGCCTATTCTGTCATCCATATGCATGGGTCAATGGCAGACATCCAATGTCATTTCATATAAAGTTCAGAATTCTTTAACTCAAAGTATGGAGCATCTACTATGTGCCAGCTACTCTACATGTATGAGATCAACATGCCCAACACAACTTTCTGAGATCCATGGAATGTGGGTAATCCCATTACCAACACTCCTGAACTTGCCCTTCCTCAAAGCTCTGATTAGATTTACGATTATGTTTATGTCCCTCCCCTGAGCTATTTTCTTCTCTTACTGTTCCAGTTGCCCTGCCTCACATAATAAAATATACCAAAGAATAAATTTACATCTCCTTTCCCTCACCCTTGTCACATAGTTTTCAATTCCATAGTGGTCTCTGTGTCCCTTGTTTGACATCTGTGGTGTCAACAGCGGTTGTCTTTAATGATATTTTGTCATTCTGCTAATAAATAAGCAGACAAATCCCAGTCTTGAAACTTATTTATAATCAGTTTTTCTTGAAAATTCTGGAAATGACATGTTAACTTTCTCAGGCCATTAAAACTTACCTAAAACACCAGGTACCTGAGGTTTTTTTTTTTTTTTTTTTTTTTTGGTTATTTGCATTCCTAATAAATGGAAATTTACTATACTTCTTGTTCTAGTTATTAAATATTACACATAAGTTATAAACACGCCCTTTAAAAACAAACCCTGGAAAAACAAATCTATTTGGTATTTACTCACACTGAAGATAATTTCTGGGTACTGCAGTTTTCATTAGTTAAAAGAGGAAAGGAAAACGATCTCTTTGGTGTCTGAGGATACTTTATGGTTGGGGAAGAGAGAACTTTTCCCTGGAGGTTTGTAATTCATTTTAGTAGAAGCTGACTTATGGTTGACAGTATATTTTCAATGTGAAGATAAATGACTGACAAAACATTAAGCCTCATTGAACACAGGTATTCTTACTATCTGAGCCCTGGTTTGACATAGGCAGAGAATGATTTTATTTGAGCCACACTTAGAATTCATGACAGGTTCACCTTCAAATACCAGATCTCTGATGGCATTACTATCTTTACATGGTGCTTCGATTCTTTTTTAAGAGGATACAGTACCCGTCCGGGTTTGACAAGTAAAGCTAAAGTTTTAATAACTCCAAAGGTGTGCCATTGCCAGAAAGGGACTGAATGAAACGTTTAAAAGAATTATTTGAAAGTTGCCTTATGACTTTTATATCAGAGCGCATTTAAATAAAAAGCAGACAATTTCATTACAGTGAAGAAGCACATTTTTCAACTACACATTTCTATAGCAACATCTCTATCTATAGCAACACTTCACCATTTAATTTGAGATATAGACTACACAAGGAACACACTTCATTTGTTTATTCTGGAGGCAATTCCGAATCCTGCTTAGAAGTGATATCAATATACAGACATTGTTAAGAAACTCAACATGACATTTTGTTGGGTGGGGAGAAATAATTGTAACTATAAAAAGTGACCTTATGTTTTACAATTAAGAAATAACCCTAAATCTGGTATTTGAAGTCCTCCTCAAGGTTGTCCACTCATAAATGATTTCCCCAAATCCTGTGAGCTACCTTATTACAGGTACCTCCCTAATCCTCAAAATCTACTTTATCTACCTTTGAATATTACAATGTTTTCATCAATATTTTTGTAAATTCCTATGTGATTGTCATAAAATCAGTGGCAGCCTGGACCAAGTTCTAGATCATCTAATATGTGCCATCTCTTATCTCTTTTGGATGGAAATACTTTCTCCCTCGTAGTATGATTTTGGAAAATTAAAAGGGAAGTGGCCAACACATGCTAAGTTCCTTTCCACTCTTTCTGTAAACATTCTATAGGTGCAAAATCTGGTCATCAGAAGGCCATCTCTTCTGAGCCAATACCATCTCCAGTTGGCTCCCACAGTGTTGATTTCAGTCTTCCTGTCTTCTTCAGTCTTTTACATTGGCACACCTGCCAGGGGCAATTTTTCTATGTATTCTTCCCATTCCCAAACTTGGTTTTACCATGCTCTCTTGCATTTAGTTTGGATTGGATGCCTTACACGCCCTATACTGAATTATTTATCTGTTGTTTCTTTCTTAGCATTGTTATAACATCAGATTTTGTAGAAGTCTGGGGAATTGGGCTACATTTTTGGTATGGCTGGTGTGTCTCAGTGGCTGATGTTAGGATAGGCCAAGCATACAAATTGAGCTGGGCTTGTGGGCATTGGTGAATGCAGTTTCCTGAATGCTCTAGCTATTACTTTTCAGCCTCACCTTTTGCTTTCTTGAGTCCATTCCTTCTCGGTCCCTATTTTGTATATCTACAGTATGTCTACACTTACAATAGGTGTCTTCATTGTAATTACTAATTATATGCTGTCATGAGTCTCCTTTTTATTCCTCTTTCACTGGCACCTCATGATGTCATGAAATTTCCTAAAAAATAATACAATAAAATTAAGATATACTTGAGAACAGTATCAAAATCTATTAAAGCTCTAGGAATTTGCTGACAAGTATTTACTGTACATGTAGACTACTTAAAGAGCAGATATTTGCACAGTGGAAACGAATTACATTGTTGGAATAAGAAAAAGATGAAGTCCAAAGTTATGGGCTGTCACTTTGGTTTTTAGTGCCTAGTATTGGGAGGGGAAAGCTTTAGTGTATATAAAAAAAGGTACTGACAGTGATTTGTGTTAAAATTTATAACTTCAATAAACTGAATTTAAAAACCAACTCTTTAAGCTTAACCTACAAATCTTATTTTTAGAGCCAATCTATTAATTCTTTGCTTAAAGTGCTCATTTTATTTCTCTTCTATTAACGTTCAATTTGCTTATAGATTTACCAGACTAAATTCCCTAGAGTTTAGTACAATTTAAATAGTTGATTAATGACTACTTTCAGCTATTTCATGCTAAAATCTTAAATCTAATATATCTAATTATCTTAAGCACAATTATATGCAGAACAAGACAGAGCCAAGACTCAAATGAAAGGGACTTCATAAATTCTTAAATGTGTCTTATGAACCTAGAAGTTTATACATATGGATTTAGTAAATTATATTTTCTTTGTCTTTAAATATTGTTTTAAAGAAAAATTACATCTATAACATTATAAATATAAGCAACTCAAATGATCCTAAAATATTTAAAATTTAAAAAGTAAGTCTGATATTAATAACAGTCAAGATTTGGTTTAGAAACTGCAACTACTCTGGATTTTTACACAGAAACATATTGAATATAAGGAAATATAAGGAAAATTTTTGAAAGGGTTGAGAAGCTGGGCACAACTGGAATTACTGAATGTAAACACAAGCCACTGCTGTCTCAGGACCAGATAATTCTTATGTCTGCAGACACCTGTGCCACCCAGTTTTGTTCCAATATCTATGAAACTGGTGCCTAGACTCTGAAATGCCAAGTTTGGCTGCCATAGCTTCTTCTCTGCTCTCTGTTCTACAATGCTGCCTGTTAGGAGAATACAGTGGCACAGGGTGTCCTCTGCTTCACTTCTACCTCCCAAGTCCCCTGAGATTATGTCTACCTGGCAGAAACTATTTCATACATGGACTCCTAGCTGCCAGGGAGCCTGAGTGATGTGAGTTTTAATTCTTGGCTTTTGAGAACAGGAGGCACATGAAAAGGTAGCATGTAGCCTAGTAAACCAAATCAATTATGTCCATAGAAGCCCATCAAATTCTCTAATGTTACAAATTCAGGTTATGGATTCTGGTCACAGGTCCAGAATTTCTCGCACAATTTCCCAGAAGATTATTCTTAAATACACTTATTTATTGCTTGGATCCATTCTTACAGTCTGTCTGTTATCTGTTGTGTCAACCAAGAACCCCCAAATCAAGCCTTTCAGCTAGGATTTCATGTAAGTTTTTTAACCCAGGTATTAAAGATCCCCAACTTACTTTTATTATAACCTCATAGTAATCCCTTTCCCAAATTTTTATCCTCTAACTTGATATGTTTGAATTCTCACCCCTCACCTAGATTGCAAGTAATCTTTTTATTGTCTGATACAGAGAATAATTTCACCAGTAGTGGAATTAAATTTTTGTTATAGTGAAACACTTTTTACAACATGGCTTTTACTGAATACTGTTCCTTCTATTTATGCTAAGATAGGTATTTTTTTTAGGGAAGTGATAATTAACTCTTGAAAATGATTCTTTTTCTGAGATAATAGACTTCTTGCAAATTCTGTCACCTAGTATTCAAGTCCTCCAATTTTGTTCTTTTTCTTTAATATTGTATTGGCTATTCTAGAGACTTTGTCCTTGCATATACATTTTAGAATAAGCTTGTTGATCTCTACAAAATGGCTTGCTGGACTTTTGATTGGGATTCTGTTAAATCTATAAATCAATTTGGGAATAATTGACATATTAACAATATTTGATCTTCTAATCCACAAGCATCATATATCTCTCAATTTATTTAGTTCTTTATATTTTTTTAACCAGTGTTTTTTTTTTTTTTTTACAATTTTTTACATATAAATTCTGTCCATATTTTGTTAGATTTATGCCCAAGAGTTTCATTTTGGGGAGCATTATTATAAACTATATATATTTAATTTCATATATATATGGATATAGGAAAGCATATTGGAAATATATAGGAAAGCAGCTGACATTTGCATGTTGACATAGTATAGTTACATTGTGACTTACTATTGTTACTTATTAGTTTCAGGAGTTTTGTTTTTGTTTTTTTTTTTTTTTGCATGTTTTTTGGGTTTTTTTTATATAGACAGTAATATCATTTGTGAAAAAAGACAGTTTTATTTCTTTCTTTCCAATCTATAAATAATTTATTGCTTTTTCTTGTTTTATAGTATGATGTTGAATAGAAGTGGTGAGAAAGAACATTCTTTTTTGTGTGTGATATTAAAGGGATGTGTCCATTCTCTCACCATTAAGTTTGATGTTAGCTGTAAGTTTTTTCTAGATAATCTTTATCAAGTTGGGGAAGTTTCCCTCTATTCCTAGTTTACTGAAAGTTTTTATCATGAATGGGTATTGGATTTTGTCAAATGCTTTTTCTCAGTTATGATCATATGATTTATGTTTTCTTTAGCCTGTTGGTGTGGTGGATTACATTGACTGATTTTTAAAATGTTGAGCCAGGCTTTCATACCTGGAATAAATCCCAGTTTGTTGCAGTATATAATTCTTTTTATACATTGTTGGATTCAATTTGCTAATATTTTGTTGTGGATTACAATGGCAAATGCACGAATAAATCTATATAATGTGAGATTTTTGGTATTATCTGGACCAAAGACATTTTTGAGAATGCAAATTTCCTTAAGTGGAAAGATGCTGGCTTGAGCCACTAGAATTTCAGAACTATAAAAAATGTTATTTTATTTTATATCACCGGCTGACAAAACCTAGAGATTGAATTTAATTTTCTTTCAATCTGATGGGGTTAGTGTGATTTTTGTTATTTCTTGGTTTAGGAAGCTGACCATTCACAGCTGAGGAGGGATATAAGTAAATTGCACAGGATCACATAACTGATAAGTGGTGGGGCTCTGTTTTAAGTCCATTTTCTCATGACTTAAAATTCCATGGTTTTCCCACCATAACAGACGACCTTGCTAATGGTAGGGAAGATGAAAAGGTTGATACATTAAAAGCCATAAAGCAAGTCAATAGTAAAGTTTCAAAATGAAAAACATATACGTATTTCAATATCTGCACTAAAATCATCAGTCTAAGTTATGTAGTCAAGATTATATTTGTATGTATGTATATATGCAAACTATTGAAAATAAACTTCCTAACACATATAATGAAGAAGATTGGACTGGCACATGCTCATTTACTATGAGAAACTGATAGAGTCTATATAACTCAATACTCACTATGTTTCTTGTAAAACTATGAACAAGTGTTTTGTTTCCCCGATCCTCAAACTCATTTTCTCTGACACAGTGTTCTCTTATTCAGCAGTGTCTTTTATGAAAATTATCAATGCAACGTTATTAATCATTTAGCAGCTGGTATAAAAAAGAGCTTTTTGGAGACTTCGGTTGATGTACAATTGAGAAATAGTCACTTGCTCACTGTGCTGCATGAGATGTCCGACACCTCATTTGATGAACCAGAGACACATCCTCATTGTTTTGCCCTTATGATTTCTGAAATTGAAATGTTTAGTATATGTTTCTTTAATAGGCCTCTTCATGTTTATAATGTAGTGCTATGTGAACAATATGTGGCATTCTTTTGGTGAAAGAGAAAAGGGAAAATAAAGGAAAAATTACCTTTCTATTCTCTTGAGGTAGTTCATTTTTATCAATTAATAATGCAAAATAGCAGTGAAATAGTCAACTGAGTTTTACAAAAGGAACTGGGCATTTTATCAATTTACCTATAAATTAAAAAGTCTCAAAATGTGTAAGATATTGACTGTGAATTTATGAATATGAAATAGGCATAATTAAATTTTATTTTAATATCATGAAGTACTGTTGTTTGGTCAAAGCTTATAAGCTAACTAGGACATGTATTAGGACAATAAGACTCTATCCATAATCTGGAAAAAATTCATACTTTTTAAGAATCAGTTAAATCACTAATGCTTATACTTAGAGGAAAAATGAATTTATGTGAGAAATTTGGCAAACTGGGGATGGTATTCATTTAAATAGAGGGTGAAAGATTGAGGTAATCTGTATCTCATATTCATTGCCTGAAATAAATTTGTATGCTGCTTATCAAAGTAAAATTATTAACTCAGTTCAGTTTTTATTTTTTTTATTTTTACAGATTTTATTTAT
The DNA here is from genome assembly GCF_964656455.1 of Halichoerus grypus. Lineage (NCBI taxonomy): Eukaryota > Metazoa > Chordata > Mammalia > Carnivora > Phocidae > Halichoerus > Halichoerus grypus. Next base: position 62,746,982 of record NC_135720.1, read on the forward strand.
TTATTTGATAGAGAGAGAGAGATAGCGAGAGCAGGAACACAAGCAGGGGGAGTGGGAGAGGGAGAAGCAGGCTTCCCACGGAGCAGGGAGCCCTATGTGGGGCTCCATCCCAGGACCTTGGGATCATGACCTGAGCGGAAGGCAGATGCTCAAAGCCTGAGCCATTCAGGTGCCCCTCAGTTCAGTTTTTAAATATTGAACTTTAAATATCAAAAAATGACCTTGTCTATGTAAGCCACATAAACCGAGAAATTGTCCTTTTTCCAACTGAGTCCTTTTTTCCACCAAGTTTTCTCAAGTGATGCTTTAATAAGCACGATAAAGTTCGGCTATTTCAATAATTGTCCCGGAAAATAGCCTAAATCTGGAAGGATTGCTTCAGGTTTTCAGAGAGTCTAGAAGCTGCACCTGTTGGCACCCATGAAAGCAGAGCGTCAGAAGGCTCAGGGATCAGTCAGTCCCAGGGACATCACGTGGGTCTGTGGTTTGTCATAGCCTAAAGCCACAAAGTTACTCAAGGGTGTAAGTTCTTGGAAAGAAGTGATACCAAAGTAGCAGCTAAAAAGCCTACCATTTACCAGATGGCAGACCTTGAGGAAGCTACTTAGTATTTCTGTGCCTTACTATCTTCATATCTGAATGGGGACGGAAGTAGTACCTGTCTCATACAGTTACTGTGAGGATTAAATGGCATGGCCCACAGTTAGTACCCAGCTGGTATTAGAGAAATACTGTGTAGCAGGAGCATCCTTAGAAGCATACTATTGTAAGGCATACACTTATATTTTTAATGCTCATATCATTCCCACATTCCCTTTGCTATGTGTCTCCTTGCTTTGAAAAATAGAAGATGATATCTTGCTTTGTGTGATATGAAGTTGAGAATATGTTGTGGTGCCATGTTTCCAAGTGGAAAAATACTTTATAAAGTTCCAATTAGTCAATGAATCTTTATAACCAAATAAAACCTACATTTTCTCACTCATGTTTCTGAATCTGCTAAGCTTGAAAAACATTGGGTAAGTGAGCTACTATGTGGTAGAAAAATTAAATTTCATTTGCATTATTGAAAGGAATTTTAAATTGTATATTTATTGTATTTTTTCTTCTTTTGTAAGATGAAGCATCAGAACTCAACATCAAGTCCTGTTGTAAACCAGGAGGAGCTTTAAGAACTCTTATCAGATTAATAAGTATTAACTGATTAGTTATTAGTTAATAGCTAATTACTTTACCTATTAGTATTTTAAACATTCCATTCTGAATTTAGGTGTTGATTCATACAAAGTTCCTTCTTATGTCTAGCTCCTTCCTAGCCTTTGACCCAAATGGATCAACTTTGTTTCCATTTCCAATCATGACATCATTTTGGTGTGCGACTTCATCACTCATGAAGTTTTTAAGTTCCTCATAGTGTTTTGACTGAGATGGAGGTAAAAGGTCATGAAGAAGTGTAACATGGAAGCTCCATCATAGCCACAGGGACTGTTCTGAAAAGTTGATATATACCATGCTGTAGTTTGCCCAATATGGATATTTTAGCACGTATTTTCTTTGATAAACACAAATGTTTCTTTTAAAATACTTTATCATAAACATTAAATAATGAACAGATAATTCAGAAGAAAACATTTACAGAAAATTTGTATCCTTTGAGAATATTAGGTAATCATGAACTATTATTAATCTAAATCTTGCCCATCTTTATTTTTAAGATCCCAGAAAAGACAGGTGTAATCACTTATCTCCCATGTGATGTTAAAACATCAGTTTTATGTACAGCTGTACTTCCTGATTAAATTGTGTGGCTTCTTTTGTAATTGTGTGCTTTGCCTACATCTGTAATGCATAGGATATGCTGGCTCAGTTGCGGAGCTGTCTCACTTGTCACTGTTTTAACTCAACGATTGGTATATTACTCAGCATATAGTAAGTGCTCAATACCTGGATGAGTAAATGGTTGAGTCAATGCTGATTAACTGAACAGGTAACTCTGAGCATTTAAGAATTTTTGTAAAGCAATAAAGATAAGCATATAGTAAAAAAATTCTATTACATAAGAATCTACTATTTATAAATAGCTTTGTTAGCATTTTTCATATAATCTTTTATGATTATATGTGATATATATATCTATGTACAAAACGCTATACATATAATAGGTACATATATATAACAAAATATATAATCATAAATGATTAAAAACATACTATCTGTGTTTTACAATAAACTCTATACTGTTCAGTAAACACTTAAAGATGTTTTATGACACAAAATTCAAAGTGATAATCAAGGATATGGCCAGGTGGGTTGATGACCCAACACTAGGAGGGGTACAAAGAGTTAGAAACAGAGAGAGGTTGACAGAAGAACATTCAATAGAGCATTTAAAACAGAGATAGAGGGGAATAGGAGACAAAGCCTGTGTATCTGTCTTAGTAGACCAGTTCTCTGTTCAGCCCTGTAGACACAGTGCTGTATCTTAGTGAGAGAAGACAGGCCAGCAAAAACCATGAGGATGATTTACACATAAAATCTTTGTGAGACTTGGGTGGTCAAGTAAGCTCTTTTGAAGATCATTCTGACAATGCATATATGTACATGGCAGGTCTGCCAGTGAATCAAATTTAATTTTTAGTTATTCTTTTAAAACTTGATATATGAAGGTTGATATTTGCAGGGAAAGAATTTGGCAACTGCAGAAGAAGCTTGGCTGTTCCCGAGAGAAAAAGGACAGAAATCTTAAACTCTTCTTGAGACGCAAGTTGCTGAAACCTGTTGAATGGGAAGAGCCAGCCTGGACCAAGGCTTGGAAACATGCAAGACCAAAGAAGCCCTTGATACCCACATTAATAGGTGTTAGAAAATGGATTGGACCAGTGGACTGGCCTCTGCATATGGTCAGTGGTCCTGAAGTAAGCATGCATCTGATAGCAAACATAGTCTTCATCTAGCCCTCTTATACCAAAGGAAGATAAAACATGAGTAAATCTAAAGTGTTACACCTTTGGGAGACCAAAACAGTACTCTGGCTGAGCATGGTCATTCAAAGGAGGGAAGCCACTTAGGGAACCATCCTCCCTTGAAACCTGAAGAATGGCAGTGTCTAAGACAGGCAGCTGCTTATCTGAAACTGGGGCAGGAGTTTTTACCTTGGCCACATTATTCTGAAGAGGACTGGAGGAATGTGTGAGCCTTGATGGTGAGCTGAGGGTTGTTTGCATGTCCTGGATGTTACATGTGTATCTGGTTGTCTATAGAGCTCAGATGGGAAGCAAACTAAACTTATGGTATTTGGCTGTAATATCTGCAATATTCAAAGTGTTAATGCCATCCTGTAAGGTATGAACAAGTAGGTCTAACCACTTGGAAATGAAAAAGCACTCTGGGGACTGTGAAGATTATCATGGGATTGGGGTGACCTTGTAGAAATAGCACTTATTTATTTATTTAGTGCTCCATCTATTAAACGATTTATTAAAATATTCCAATTGATTTTCATTGAAATGCAACCAACATTTAAGGAATTATTTCAGAAGAATTCAATAGTATTCCAGGACACGTAGGGTGATTTACAAAATAGGTATTATTCAAAGGCTCAAACATTTGTTTTTCAAATTCTTATTTAAATTCCAGTTAGTTAAGATATATTTTAATATTAATTTCAGGAGTAGAATGTAGTGATTCGTCAGTAACATATAACACCCAGTGCTCTTCATAACCAGTGCCCTCCTTAATACCCATCACCTGTTTAGCTCCTCCCCCCCCCACCACCCTCCATCAACCCTCAGTTTGTTTTCTATTGTTAAGAGCCTCTTACGGTTTGTTTCCCACTCTCTCTCTTTCTTCCCACCCTTCCTCTATGTTCATCTGTTTTGTTTCTTAAATTCCACATATGAGTGAAATCATATGGTATTTGTCTTTCTCTGACTGACTTATTTCACTTAGCATAGAACCCATGAATATTGTATTTTTATTTAAATATGAATAACAGCTTTTAGGTCACTTAATTTTGCCTTTCATTCTCAATTTGTCTGAAATTAATATATTGCCACTGAAATTTACTTTTTTTATTTGAGAAATGTTGCCTATTTATTTTCAGTAATTCTGATTCTATGTAGTTTTATGTGTATGTCTTAGATAACTTTTCTAAATGACTTCCTAACATCATTGATGTTTGTGCTTTTCTGCACAAAATAAACCTCTGTGCTGTAAAGAGTGGCAATGCAATATTTTATAAAGAATTTACAGGAGTGGAGAGACGAACCATGAGAGACTCTGGACCCTGAGAAACAAACTGAGGCTTCTAGAGGGGAGGGGGGAGGGGGGATGGATTAGCCCGCTGATGGGTATTAGAGAGGGCATGTTCTGCATGGAGCACTGGGTGTTATACACAAACAATGGAACGTAGATCACCACATCAAAAACTAATGATGTATTGTATGGTGACTAACATAACATAATAATAAAAAAAAAGAATTTACAGGAGTAAAACTGGTGTGCTTTGCAGGTAGAGCAGGCATGCCTGAGAATGTGGCTAAGTATGTCTGATTCACCTCTTCTGTCAACCTCTTTTCCCATATCATTTCATTCCTAGAGGTAAAGAGTTTTCTGTTCTCCACCCCTTATCTCTAGGATTTTCTTTAGAACTGCTGACACCCATTCTGCGGGTAATGCTGCTGGCACTTTTGATATTCCTGCATGCTCAGGGAATGACAACCGTGGCATAACTTTACTACCTGGCCAACAGTGATCATAAAACTCTACAGACTGCAAAACCCACCTTGATTTTCAAGATATTACATTATAAAATATATGCATTTTGGCAGTCACAAAATAGAACTTTCAACCAGCTAAGAAAATTCTACCTTCCTAATATAGAAAAGGAATGAGGGGAAAAAAAAAAAAAAGAAAGAAACTATGGTAATATCTAACACTAAGCATGACATAGAAGAAAATCTCATTATGAGTAAATGTGAGTTCAACTCAAAAATCTAAAGATAGAGACACACAGATTGGATTTCAAATAAGGGTTAGCAGTATATTGCTGCATCAGTTAGGATTCCATTGATGAAAAAAATTCTGAGTATTTAGAGGGGATTTAAAGCAGGAAATTGGTTATATAGATGTTGGGTGAGCAAAATGCAGAAGATGATTAGCAAAAGCAAAATAGAAGGAGTGATGCTCAAAGATCAGATGTTTGCTGACACTTTCTCCCTCAAGCCCAAGAGTCTACACCTGCTGATGAACTGCTGGACAGTTAGTTGTCACAACCTGTTCAAGATCCAGCACAGAGTTGCCCTTTTGGCCAGGCCTGAGACTAGAGGCCACACCGTGGCTACTACCAATGCTGTCGTCCGTGGCTGTGCTGTGGTCACTATTGCGCGTCGCTGCTTCTCTTGGGGCTGCCGCTAGAGACTCTGCCGGAAACGGGAAGCAGGATGAGAGGTACTTGTCTCCTCTTCCACCTTACAAATTCCTCTCAGGAGCCCCCTCAGCAGAACTTGACAGGAAGCCAGGTGGTAAGAATCCCCAGAAATGTCGTTTGCAGACTCCCAGCCCCCTCCAGCACACAGGAGAATACAGAAGGGGCCTCAGACAAACATGCACATAACTGACACCGTTATCTACAGGGCATGCATTTAAAACCAAAGGATATGGGATGGTTTATTTATTCATTCATTCAACAAATTTTTACGGAATGCCTTCCAAGTGTCCGTTCCTCTTCCGGGTGTGGTGATACAGTGGGGAGCAGCACGGACCCAATGTCTGCTCAGCATATTTTGGACCTTTTAACTCAGGAAGACAGACGACAAACAAAATGAGTAGTTATGTTCTATAGGACCTTGGAACGTGACAAACGTTATGGGAAAAGTAAAGCAGGGAGGAGGGGTAGAGAAGCCAGGGGATTGTAATTTGTTAAAACAGGCCTTATTGAAAAGGTCACACTTGAACCAAGATATGAAGGAGAAGAAGATAGAAGCCTGAATGAAATGTGAAATCTTTATTTTAATAATACATCAAGTAAGGATTAAGGTGAAAGTTTAGTAAGAATAAAGAAGCAGGCTATTTATTGGTAAAAGGAATCTTAGCTATAATAATTACGTACATAATTTGCAGAATATCAGTGCAGCCCCAAAACATAAACCAACAATGGTGAGAATAAGGAGAAATAGGTATATCCGAAATGGTGGTTTAAATTGAGAAACCTTGCTGACAAAAATTCTTAACATAGTAAATTTGGGTAACACAATAAGAAAATATTAGCTCTATGTAAAAAATGTATGCCCAACAGGAAACACAGATTCCTTTAATTCATTCATGGAAGTCTCCATATACAAGGCTGCAAAAGAAGCCCAAGTACATTCTAAAGAACCAGCATGACACCAAGACTAGGTTCTTTGACTGAAATTCAATAAAGTTAGAATCCATAAAGGACAGCTTTAAAAAAAAATCCTCTATATTTGGAGCCTAAAATAAGTATTGCTTTTATTAAGGAGGTTCTCATGGGAAATTACAGACTACTGAATGCAATAAACATACTACCTATAAATATTTGTGAGATTTAACCAAAGGAGAACTTAGAAATTTATATCTTTGAATACATTTAAACATTTAACGACAAAAAATATTGAAAAAAGACAGTAGCTAAACTCAGAAATAAAGAAAAAAGCAACAGAGTAAACTAGAACTTAATAATTAATAGTGATTAACAAGTAAAAGAACAAACATTTCTGAAATAGGGAACAGAAACCAAAAAAGTGATCAACAAAATCAAAAATGTAAAAGAAAAACTAATGAGAAAAATCATTGGTAAGTCTGATCTACAAAAGAAGAAACAAATACAATTCAGAACGAAAGAAATGGAAATAAGAATAATCATGAGAGCTACTAATATAATAAAGGACATCCTGGACAAACACAAATAAGTTAGCAAACCTATGCATGCAGCTATTGCAGTGTATTTACCTTGTCCTCTGGGAGTTTCAGCGGTGACTACACCCAGAACAATGGGTGCTGGACCTTTGGGGTAGGACACGATGAGAGCTTGTCAAACCACTTTTCCTCTCCTTGTTTAACTCATTCTCAGGTCCAGACTACTCACGGAATTGAGTCCTGCAAAAGTAGAAGACTGGAGAGAAAGGGTTTCTTTGAGTTGAGAACTGCTGGAGTTATCCTAGGTTTCTCTCCATACCCAAACAAATGATGGGTTCTTTAAGACCACCAATTTGATTGGTGTCTCTTGGAATTTGGGGGACAGAAAGCTAGAATTTTACTTTGTCCTGGAAAGGTATTTTAAAGATGAGAGACTGGTGAGGACAGACCTGTGGTGGCAGAGCCAACATTACATACTGTTCTTTATAGAGTTTGAGGGGCACTGGGGTGAATCTGTGCTTCCTCTAGGCTCCCTCATTCCAAGAGGAAACCTGGAGAGATGAAAGAGCCCCCGTGATGGAGTTTGTGTGGTGCACACCAGAAGCCGAGAACTGAGGGAAAGAGTCATACCTTGCTGGCCAGAGACAGAATGACCCATAGGAGGGAACTGTAGGTGGGGGCACCTCAGAAACAGATCCTTAGAAATGGGTCCTGAATGAACCCCCTATGTGCCAATATACTTATAAACAAGGCAAGTCCCAATATTTATTCAGAACAAATATTGTTGGACCATGATATCCAGGACTTGTAAAGGAGTTAGGAGAGGACAACATTTAAGAGAGTAAAACATTAATGTTAACTGAATATTTAACTGAATAACTGACATGAACTTCTTTCGATTGTTGGGACTGGTTTTGTCATCATATCATTGTGGTATGGTATCCAGGAAGACATAAACAATGGTTTTCAGTGTGGCATTGTTTGTAATAGTAATAAGAAAGAAAGCAGAAACAACCCCAAATAGACATCGGTAGATGAACAGAGAAATAAATCTTGAAAGATGCACACAAAGGAATATTATATAGCATATAGAATAAACTAGGACCAGAAAATAAAAATTTAAAGACCAAAGCTTGAGTGCTGGGTGAAAGTCATGTTTATTGCTAGGCAGGGCGCAATCCAACATCGCATCTAAACTTTGATGATGGGCTTTGAGGGAAGAAAAATGTGGTATGTCTTCTAAAGCTGAAAAAAATCACAAATGATCTCAGTCCCATATTAGGAAAGCAGTCTCAGAGTGCAGCTGATCAGCTGGTAATATCTACAGTGACTGGGGAAGGTGTCAATGGCACATCTCACTTTGATATTTGCTTCTGAATTTGGGCATCTGGCTACCTTTCTTGTGTAGGTGAGTTTCTTGATTTGGAATTATGCTACCCAATTATCTTTTAGTAAAGTCAAGGTCTGTCCCATTGTCAGCAGGCTAGACAGGCAGGTCAGGCTAAATATCAGCTTGGGCAGATCTCAAAAACATAATATTGAATGCAAAAAGCATATTGCAGAATCATTGAGGAGTGGGAATCATTTATGTAAATTATGTAAATTAAAGAACACATGCAAAAATTGTGGCATATTGTGTTATTTTGAGCATTTTTGAGAAGACTATTCTTGAGATCATTATTAGCTACTTATAGATTTTGTTTGCTTAATCCTTCTCGACATTGAAATCAGGAGAGGAAATGCTAAAGCACACTTGGCTTTACTTTACTTACCGTTCCATCACAACGAAAATAAATGAGCGGTGGCTTCTGTCTTCCAGCAACTCAGAGCTAGCACCAGGCACAAGAGCCTTGGTTGATTTGTGGAGTCAGAGGTTGGAATTTTAGTCTCGTACACTGCTGTGCTTATGTGCCCTAGCCATAGCGTGTGGCAGTGTAGGAATGATGGCTCCTGCCCTCCTTTCAGCTTTTCCCATTCTGCTTTCAGTGCTGAAAAATGGAGACAAGAAGCTCTATGTGAAAGCCAGCCAGACTTCTCTGGAGGAGCCATTGCCTTTCAGGGATTTCTGGGGAGAGCTCTAGGCATCAATATTTCCTTTTCATCCGGTGGCAAAAATTCAAGGACCAGGGGAATCACTCAAATATTTATAGGAGCCACCAGCCCATGCCAAGCCTAGGTTCTAATCAGACTTAAAGAAAGGCACAGACCTTGTCATCAAAGGTGCGTACTTTCAAAGGATAAACAACACACATTCTCCTATATCTTTCATGCAAACACAAATCTTCATAGTTCTACTGAATGTGTTAGTATAGATGGTTAATGATCTGTTTTCTATCCCGGGAAACAAAGAATGTTGAAATTATACTTCCATGTGAAAAATTTTCCACTTCGGGGAATAATGACCCCGGGCTTGACCAAGCTTCACAGTAAATCCCTGTCTCTGACCATCTTCACTAATCAGTCTTTGTCAACGAGTAAGCCACTGGAAGAAGGTCCTCAGATCCACCCCTGCAGCTGCTTGAGCCTCTCTGGGTGGTCAGATCCCAAGGTAGTTCTTCCTTGCCCTAATCCCAAACCTGCAAACCGCTGGCTGAGCAATTCAACTGCAGAAAATGTGACCCTTTGCTCTTTTGAAAGAATCCGCTTTCCGCCTTCTAATGATGGAGGCTGTGTTTCCCTATGTTATTTATTTTGTTTTTAGATTTAATCAGGATTGTCAGAGGTTTTTATTTTCACAGCCAGACCTCCAGTGTTCCGCAACAAGCCCCTCAATGGACTGTTCCAGGTTATATGACCTGTTTTCTTTTTTATTTTCATCTCTCTACCTTTTAATAACTCAACCCATTTCTTCCTTTCAACTGCGTTAGCAGGATGCAGGATTCAACACTCTTCTGAACTGTTTGCCAGTAGGCTCTGCAACTGGCTATTTTAAAATTTGCTTTTGAACCAGCATTTTACCAGAATGCAATAGTTATTCTTTCATCCTTGTTGCATTCTTTATACTATCTGTTAAGTAAAGCAGTAACTGTACAGAATATTAAGAAGTGATATAATTATTTATTGCCAGTAGCCAAACACCTGCTGAAAGCTACAAATTCCCCCAAATATGTTGATTTCTTTAGTAGATGTCCTAGTCCACAGACACATTCAATAAACACCAGATCTTTGATTGGTCGATTCTGATTACATCTGTATGCAACCAAGTTTGCTCAAAAACTTTTCAGGGCAATTTAATCAGTCAACCAATTAGGTCAGTTTAAGCAAAATTATCAACCTGATATGATTGCCTATCTTGTGGCTAGGTCCCCACCACTGTAATTGCTTTACACAAGATCTGACTCATGGCCGGAAGTCCTCAGAACTATTCAGCCTTCCTCCAAGTTGATTCGGAACAATGGAAAAACCAATCATGATACTTAATTCTTAATCGTGTTGTCAGGTCATTTCATCATCTCCTACTTCACCCACATCCTTCCTTTCTTAGTGCCATTGTCTCTATATCTGTTTTATGGAGTTTAATATTTCCATCTTCTGATGGAAGCCCCCACAGAGGGCTCCTACAGAGGACTTAGGAAATTTAACCTTCAGATCCTTCCATGAATTAAAACCTTTGTTCTTATGGTCAGATTTGCATGCTTCTAACCTCCAGCTTCATCTTGATTTCTGCATTTAGCAATCTTTCCTTCTCCTTTTTATTTAATAATTTGAATTAATTCGGGTACAATATTTATTGACTCCCTCCTGCATCCAACATCATTTTAGACACATGATAAAAGATGAAAAAGACAATTCTTATCTTTGAAGGGGTTATACTCAAGTGAGAATTGAATACACACACACACACACGTACACACACACAGATAATTTCAACACAGAGTGGTAAGAACTCCCTGAGCAGAATTCAAGAGGGCCAGCAGAGAGGGAGTGTGGCTTGGCCGTTAATAATGCTTGCTTCAGCAGTCCGACTGCCTGCTCACCACTCTGAAATCATGTAACTTTGGGTACATTTTTAAAAATTTTCTCATGCCTCAGTTACTTTACATTTTAAATGAAGATACAGACAAGGCTTCCTTCATGGGATTGTTGTGATAGGAAAATGAAATGATATACATACGATACTTAGGTTAATTCTTGGCACAGAGTATGTGATCAATTCACGTTATTGTGTTACTAAGATTATGAGAGAAGAGGGAATTTCACACAACTGGCGGATTGCCTGTTGAGTGAATGAGAACAAGGCTTTGAGCTGTGAGATTTTGTTTGGCTTCCGGATCTGTCACTGGAAAACTGAATTCCCTCCCCCTTTCTGGAACTCAACATTTTTTTAGATGTAACATGAATGGATTTTAATGGTTTGTTAGATTTATTTTTCTCTAAATTTGGGTCGTGTATGGACCCTTAAAAACATGTTCTCCCAGATCTCAGTATTTAAAATTAATCTTATAATAACATTACTAATATTATTTAAGTAAGTATATCCGTAAAACAAAATATAAACCAGATTATAAATCATTAACAGCTATAAAACTACAAAATGAAAACCAAAACAGATATTTCCTGTTTTTGGCTTAGATTGTTTTGATATACCTTCATTTTTTTGTTTGTTTGTTTGATTCTACAGAGTACATGTAGATAATGCCTTCATTTTAGCTTTCATGATCGCCTTTAAACAGACTACATGAGATTTTCTTTCTTAGCCCTTGATGGCTTACTGGACATAATTTCTCTGGTCACTTCCAGGTGTTAAAATGATTCCATTTTTAGGTCCTAGAAAGTCCAATACAACCTTAATCAAATGGCCAAAAGTAACATCACAGTAATGGGACAAACTGAAACCATGTACCACTTGGTGGAGTGTAGTGAGAACAGAGCATCACTTCTGTGATATTCTTGCTGAAGACATATAATCCAAATCTTATCATGAATAAACATGAGACAAACCCAAATTGTAGAGCATTCCATAGAACACTGGCTTATAATTTTCTTAAGTACCAAGATCATGAAAGTCAAGGTAGTCCTGAAAGACAAAGAGAAACTCTCCCAGATTGAAGGCCTTTAAAGAGACAGATGGGAGAGCTAAGTGCAATCTGTGCTCCTGCACTGGATCTTTTTGCTATGAAGGAAATTATTGGAACAACTGGAAAAATTGAGTGGGGTCTGAGGATTTGATGCTGGTCATGTCTCAGATTGATTTCTTGATTTGATAGCTGTATTATAATTATGTAAGAAAAAAATCCTTGTTTATAGAAATCGCATGCTGACATATTTGAGAATGATGGGAGATTGCATTAACAACTTACTTTCAAATGATTCAGGAAAAAAAGTTATTTGTACTTGTGGCTCTTCTATAATTTTAAAATTATTTAACAATTTTTTAATGATATTCTTCAATGGGCCTGAAAAGAAATACACATATCTATACAACCAATTCCAAGCTAAATAAAAAAATTCAGCCTCTTTAAAAACTCAATGTCAATGAAATAAATTGATATTAATGAATATTATAATTTAATATATATTTATGAAATATTAACTGCTATGAATTAGATTAATTTTTTCTTTTTTTAAATTTTATTTTATTATGTTATGTTAATCACCATACATTACATATTAGTTTTTGATGTAGTGTTCCATGATTCATTGTTTGCGATAACACTCAGTGCTCCATGCAGAACGTGCCCTCTTTAATACCCATCACCAGGCTAACCCATCCCCCCACCCCCCTCCCCTCTAGAACCCTCAGTTTGTTTCTCAGAGTCCATAGTCTCTCATGGTTCGTCTCCCCTTCCGATTTCCCCCCCTTCATTTTTCCCTTCCTACTATCTTCTCTCTTTTTTTTTTTAACATATAATGAATTATTTGTTTCAGAGGTACAGGTCTGTGATTCATCAGTCTTACATAATTCACAGCCCTCACCATAGCACATACCCTCCCCAATATCTATCACCCAGCCACCCCACCACCACTCCAGCAACCCTCAGTTTGTTTCCTGAGATTAAGAATTCCTCAGCAGTGAGATCATATGATACATGTCTTTCTCTAATTGACTTATTTCACTTAGCATAATACCCTCTAGTTCCATGCATGTTGTTGCAAATGGCAAGATTTCTTTTTTTTTTGATGGCTGCATAATATTCCATTGTATATATATACCACATCTTCTTTATCCATTCATCTGTTGATGGACATCTTGGCTCTTTCCATAGTTTGGCTATTGTGGACATTGCTGCTATGAACATTGGGGTGCACATACCCCTTCGGATCCCTACATTTGTATCTTTGGGGTAAATACCCAGTAGTGCAATTGCTGGATTGTATGGTAGCTCTATTTTCAACTTTCTGAGGAACCTCCATACTGTTTTCCAGAGTGGCCGCACCAGGTGGCATTCCTACCAACAGTGTAGGAGGGTTCCCTTTTCTCCACATCCCCGCCGACATCTGTCGTTTCTGACTTGTTAATTTTAGCCATTCTGACTGGTGTGAGGTGATATCTCATTGAGGTTTTGATTTGGATTTCCCTGATGCTGAGTGATGTTGAGCACTTTTTCATGTGTCTGTTGATTTTGTCTCCTCTTCCCATTTAGTCCTGACCTGCACTATTGTAGACCCCATAGAGAAAGGAATGTATTCTGTTCTATCTTTCTCTGCTTCATGGTCTGTTCCTCACCTCTATGACTTCTATTTCCTCTGGGTCTGGGACATGGAAAATGATGGTGATAAGGGACGGACAAAGCCCTACCTAAGTGCTACACACTGTATCATTTCCAGATGCTGATAACACATGCTCTAAAGAACTCCCAACTCCTATCCTCATGAACAACACCCCTGGGTGTTTTAGTAGGGTTCTTTCAATATCATCCTGGCCATACTAACTTCTGAGTGTTCACTTGGTCCTTAGGAAAGTTCGCCACCTCACTCTGTCAAGCTCTGAACTTTCAGGCTTTTCTCAGTTGTGTTGTCTATCCCCATTCAATGATTAGGAGCACTCAGACCAGTCTCTAACCTTTGGATTCATCCTCACTGGTGCCAAGCAACTGTCTCTATTCATTCCCAAGCTTCAGAGAAATCTCCAGTACTCTGCTCTAATCCTAAGTGGGGATATGGCTTTTTGAAGCTCATCAAGCATCTAGAAGGAAGGAAGAGGCCAGTCTTGCATTCCTTGGACTGGGGGCATGGCATAGAGTGGAGAAGAAATACCAACGCATTCTCTATTCCCACATATTTCCTTCAAAGAATCTCTCCTCAGTAAATTCTCAGACGTATGATAGAAACCTCTAAAGGTTTCTTGGGTTTTTGTCAGCTCTTATCAAGTTATCAACCTAGGGTTAATCTAAATAATTTCATGTTATGATAAATGATGTATTTTTGCTGACATTAAATTGATATAAGCAACACTAATAAGGTACTGATGATGAAGACAGGAATTCTTCTGATTTTATCTTTTCTGTACTGTGTAGTTACTCATTTCTCCCATTTCCTTTCCCTATTCAAACTGCTAGGCACCTTGATGTTTTTGGCCATTAAATAGACTGACAGGGTTCTCTTAAAATCACAGGCTCAAAATTACAGCTTACATGATTGTAAACACAATTGTAATTTAAGATTTTCCAACTGCATGGTAGTTATAAGGTGCTCATTTGGGTGATTAAGAATATCTTTGTTTTTAGATGATCATTGGATTGCAGACCTGCAATATGTAGATGAACCCTAATTTGAAAAACATTGGCAAGGACCTAACAATTTTGTGTTCTTTTCCAAATATAGAGTCACTGTGATTCTAACAGCATAAACCATTCTCTTGCAATTAGTTCTTTATATGGATGAGGATACTCTGGTGTCATCAAAATCGAATTTGACCTTTAAAAACAGCTGACCTGATTCCGTTTTATAGAAAGCACCCTTTCCTAACAGTTTTTTTTTTTCTTAAAAAATCACATAGCAAACTTGCCTGTAGATATATATGAGATATGTTATTTTTGTCTGCTAGGCATAGCTATGTAAAAGATAGGCAATATAAACTCTGTATCCATGTTGGAAACAGAAAGCAAGCTTAGTTATCATTGGGTATCTTAACCAATGTCTGAGTATTTTAAAAAGTTCCTGAAACATCTTCCTGTATTGTTAAAGTCATCAGGATGCCTGTTGCTTTGAATCTATCTTTGTAACTCCCAGGTTTGGAGAAGCATGTGACAGAGAAGAAAAATCAAGTGAAAACCACCTCCATGTTCCCTGGTTATAGCTACTTTCATCAAATGTTGCTCTCACATGCTTTAGCACCAGATGAAGATATTACTGAGTACATCAAGGTTCCAGGGACCATATTTTCCATTTCATTATATTCTTCACAGTTTTACATGTTGATGCATATGTAAAAGTCTCTCTCAGTAGACTTGTGATGTTCTGATAAATGCCAAATATGGCTCAGCTACTTGCTGACAGCCTTACAAGGAAATTTTCTGGGAAATCCTGGTCTGAGTATTTTGTAATAAATAAACATCTAAAAAGAATTCTGAATGACTTCAACTAAATCTTACTGTTTGTTTTTCTAAGCCCCCCACAGAAGACATTTGCCCAGAATAGGTCATTTTAAAATCTATTCAAACCAATAGAAAATCACAGGTTTTCTTCCCAGGAACATAACTCAGACTCCAATCCGAGATGGTCCAGTTTTTTATTTGCAATCTGCAGTCTTGATTTTGGCAGTTTATAATTTGTAACCATTCTGTGCAAGACACAGTAACATTGTGTGTCTCTCATTCTCAAGGGTACAAATAGAGAAAAATGATTGTTTCCCAATAGGTTGATCTCAAGAATTTGCTGATATTTAATAACAATATCACCAAAGTTTCTGGGAAAATACCTTCCATTTCAGCTGTAGTACATTTCTTGTTTTTGCTAGCTGGAAATTTAGTAATGGGTTTTATCTGAAATAGAGAGATAGACCTTATTTTTCTTTTCATGTGCTTATTCTACTTAAAATTAAATTGCGTTTGTACTATTTTTGGTGAGAAAATTGTTTTAAACATATTTATTAAGGTTACCATTTGCAAATTCCCCCTTATTTGTATTTGTACTAGCAAACAATAACCAAGAAATGCGTAGGTGCAGCTGCCAAGAAAAATTTTATGTAGTAGCTGGGCCAATAGAACTCATTAGCTTCTAACACGATGTTCATGCTAGTTATATGGAAACTAGGATTCATGTTTGATTAAAATAATCCTCATTTGGATCAATAACTAGGCAATTTTATTTATTTTATTTTTTTAAAAGATTTTATTTATTTATTTGACAGAGAGACAGACACAGCAAGAGAGGGAACACAAGCAGGGGGAGTGGGAGAGGGAGAAGCAAGCTCCCCACCGAGCAGGGAGCCCGATGTGGGGCTCGATCCCAGGACCCTGGGATCACGACCTGAGCTGAATGAAGGCCAATGCCTAACAACTGAGCCACCCAGGCGCCCAATAACTAGGCGGTTTTAAAAATTAACTGATTCATGAAATAAAGCATCTTTTTTTTTTTTTTTTTTGGTAGTTCAAGTCACCAGATGTAATTCAGTTACCATAAGGCAATTTTTGGCTGATTTGAATTTGCTTATTTTATATCAATATTCACTATCATATGAATTTTCTAACATACATTATAAAGGTATGTACTATATACTATGTTCAAAAGCACTATAAATAAAAAGGAAGAAATATATTCAATGAGAATTATGTCAGCGAAGTGTCTTTAAGCCAATAGCTAAAAATAACTGGTCACATAAAGCCACTAATCAAAATCAAAGGAGAAAAACATTCTTAGCAGCAGTCTCATTTTCTCTTAGTAATTGGTTTTCTTTCTTCATGCCTTTGGAATTAGAGGAGACTTAGCAGTGGAAGAAAAAAGGCACACAGAGAAAATGAGAACTTGACAGATCCACAGGATTAACATCAGCTCTCTTTCCAGATTTGTTAATGACAGACTTGCTTATAAAGTTCTTAACTCTAGGAAATCTCATTCACTGGCAAGCCACTTTTAGTTTTCTTTGTGTTTGCAGCAGAGCATGTGTATTTCACTCATTTTTCTTCCTTGTATTTTCTTTTTTATGTTAGTCTGAAATATCAGTGTTGGATGGCAAATGTTGAAACAAAAATTTTCTTTCTCTGGTTTAGTCTTTAAAAAACTAGAGAAACTTTAAATTGAGGGTAGAGCTGTGTCCTTAACGTCTTGCTCTGTGTGTCTCTATTAATTTATTTTCAAGCAACAGTGAGCTGAGTATTTCATAATAGATGTCTGTAGACTCCTTTAGAGATGAACACCACCAAAGGAGAAGTCCGGAACTCAGAGCAGTGGAGCAAGAATATTTTTCTACAAGGAATCTGGTCAATTCCCTTGGCTTCTGTTCCTCAATTACTCCTGAAAGCTGGCAGTCAAAACTTCACTTATAAATCCCCAGAGGAAGTACCACAATTCTCTCAAATTTTAGAATCAGGATTTTCTATTTTACTTCTTGAATTCATTATTATTACTGTATTATTATTATAATACCTGATTATGAAAGTAATAGATTTTCTTTGGAGAAAATGTGAATAATAAAGAAAAACAGGGAGAGTAAGCAATCCCATCCAAAGGTTGGACTCTGCTAATAATTTTGATATATATTTGTTTCTATGCATACATGCACTTAGATATCACATATGTTAAGTTTTTTGAAGTTTGGATCTATACTATGGTGGCATAACTTATAATCACTAAACAGCATTTTATAGACAAAGTAAATATGATATTTAAATAGCTCCCATAATGTGCCTTTATTGTTAGATCTTTAGATTACTTAATGTTTTTTATTATAAATAATATTGCAAGAAACACCATTTTAGCTGCAACTTGTGGATGTGCTTTACTTTAATAATTACTTTAATGATTATTACTTTAAGTCAATTTTCTAGAAATTAAATTGCCATGTCAAATGGTATATGCTCAAATTTTGATGCATGTTGCAAACATTAAAAAAGCTGGATGTACAATTTATGATTCCAGGGGCAGAGTGAGAGTATTGGTTTCCCAGCACCCTTGTCCATGGTATTCACTGGACAGCAAGATTTCAAAACTATCTTCGCCAATATGATAGGCAAAATCTGAATCTTATTATCCAAATTTTAATATAGCTGATCAGTAAGGCTGGTACTTATATTTCCTCTTTTAGACACTTTTGGTACTGCCAACTCATGTCATTTGCTAGTTGTTTTCATCCTGATGTACAAATTTTTTTTACATATTCACTATATTTCTCTCATCAACCCGTCAAATATTGTCTCCAGTTTAAACTTTGCATATTAATTTTATAATGGTGCTTTTGAGGTATTCTACTTCTTGTGGTCAGCTGTCAGTTTTTGTCTTTGCTTATATTTATAGCTTTTTCATATCAAGGCTATGCTTCTTTATGTGGACTGGGAATCATTCC
Source organism: Halichoerus grypus (assembly GCF_964656455.1). Classification (NCBI taxonomy): domain Eukaryota; kingdom Metazoa; phylum Chordata; class Mammalia; order Carnivora; family Phocidae; genus Halichoerus; species Halichoerus grypus. The sequence goes on from NC_135720.1 coordinate 62,765,301, forward strand.
CACTGTTTATTCTCTGTAACATTTCACTTAGTGGGGAAATGATTGCTTCCAAAGAAGTTTAAAATATCGGCCATTTGAACTGCTTGGTGATGCCAGCGTTCAGGGAATTCAACTTCTAACAACTTTTCCAAAATTCCCCAATATTATTGTTAGGATTGGAATTCATCTATTTTGAGTTGATTTTCTTTTCCAGAAAATTATGTATTCCGCTAAACATTTGTAATATATTAACATGGGCCCAAAATATTCTTTTCAGCTTTTGTCTGATAATCTCCTTTCTTAATTTGAGTTTTTCTGACTTCTTTCTTTTTTTCTTAATTATAGTAGCTAGTGTTTTGTTTGGGTTACACAATTCTTCAAATATTTTTTCATTATCAAATATTTTTTCATTTTTCATTAGCAAATACTAATATGGGTTTCATTATTTTCTACATTCTTTGGTATGAGTGCCTTGAATAACGAGATTTCGGATAACAGGGAAACATATTTTTCTTGTTTTCTCGCGTATTTCACATCTCATGTTGAAGGTGTAGAGCAGTATAGTGTATGCTCAATAAATTCTTGTTGGATGGGTCATTGAAAAGTGGAGGTCAAGTCATGGCATGGAGGGGACCAAAACAGAGTGAATGTAGAAGGCATAAATCTAAGGAAAATGAACAAAGAGAGAAATGAGGACCTGTTATATCAACAAAAAAATCCCTTGTTTGCCTTACATACTAAATGTACATACTAAATCTCTTAGTTCAGGGATTACAGCTCTTCAAATTCTGACCTAATGCCTAATTTCTGGCAATGGAGGAGAGTATACGATAGCCACAGAGTCAGAGGTGGTCTTACCTTCTTTGCCCTGTGATCATTTTGTTTGGGGGCAAGATACTCGCTTTCCCTGCATGTGTCACACATATGGTCTCCTCTTACCCTGCACTCGAAGCATCTGATTTGAAGTAGTTTGGAATTGCTCATACAATTCTATCACTTTTTTTTTTTTTTAAAGATTTTTATTTATTTATTTGACAGAGAGAGACACAGCGAGAGAGGGAACACAAGCAGGGGGAGTGGGAGAGGGAGAAGCAGGCTTCCCGCCGAGCAGGGAGCCGGATGTGGGGCTCGATCCCAGGACCCTGGGATAATGACCTGAGCCGAAGGCAGATGCTCAACAACTGAGCCACCCAGGCGCCCCTACAATTCTATCACTTTAAGAAACAACACTAAGATCTCTGGGCATAGTTTACAGACAGATAGGATCTGCTGTAATCCAAAGCATGAGATATTCAAATTGAGGTTGAAGTTTGAGTAAGTTTTGTGAAGGAAAACTTGTAAATCTTTTAAAGTATTTCTTAAACTTACTCTCAAGAGACTAATCTCATTTCATATTCTTCATTGGGCCACATAAATTTCCTCTGTACATAACAAGACCTTTCCCAGAAGCCCTGGTACCTGTGGCTCACTTTTTTCCCTTGGCCATAGGTTTTCTTATCTTGGTGGTTGTTAGCTGTATGCAGTGAATCAGGGAGAACACAGAGGTGCATTCAATTAATTTCTTAGCTCAAAGGCATCAATCTGCAGCTTCTTACATCCATTACATATGTTGGCAATGCTTTTTATGAAGACTGACTACTATTTCTGAGATAGCACAAATTTAACCTGAGTGCTTGGACAGGTTTTCTTGATGACATGGTTGATTTCCAAGAGGATTTCATTTCAAACAAGGACATGATTTTGAGAAATGGTAAAAGGGGTATTGTGGAGAAGATTAACTTTACAAAGTCTTTTAAAATCCATTTTTATCAAAGTCTGAGTTTCAAAGCAAGTGTCACTTAAGTTTACATGGTAGCAGAACTTTTCCAATATGGTGAAAAGCTTTGCGATTAATTTTTTAATAGACTTTAGTTTTTAGAGCAGTTTTAGGTTCACAGCAAAATTGAGCAGAATGTACAGAGATTTTCCATATGCCCCCTGCCTCCACCCATGCAGAGCCTTTCCCTTTATCCACATCGCTCACCAGAGAAGTACACTGGTTATAACTGATGAATCTACATTGACCCATTATTATCATGCAGAGTCCAGAATTTATATTAGGGTTCACTCTTGGCGTTATTTATCTATGGGTTTGGACAAATTTATAATGACATGTATTTTAAAAAATTATAATTCACTCAACATATATTGTTGTTTACATACTGTATGCCACATACTATACTAGATGTTGAAGTTTCAAAAGAAAAGATGTCCTTTGCCTCAGTGTGGAAGACAGTGTAGCAAGGAGACTAATGTGAAAGCAGTCTAACAAAAAAAAGGTATATGTGTCTGTGTTGCAATGAGAATGCATACGAAGAGCAATGAAAAGAGAGCTAATGCAGATATCTTAAATGCTCTGTATTTTTTTGTTTTGGAAGAAGAACAAAAACAATGGCTAGGATTAGTGAGAAGACAGAAAACAACCGTGAAGTGTGGTGTCACAGTTACCCTGGAAGTTGAATGATATTTAGTATTCAGTTCAGAAAATGACTTTAATCTCAATACACATTATCTACTTTAATCCAAACCCAGGTTACTTATATTTGGAAAAGGAAAAAGGACCCCAGCCAATGAAACTCACCTATTACTTGGCTGTTTTCTGTATAAACCGTTGTAATTTTTTGATAGTTAATACATACGTTTGTTTCAAATATAATACTCTTGATTCACACAGAAGAGGGTTTCTTTTTTCCATAAAAAGTAAAATTGCGCCTAAATTTGGAAATAAGGAGGAGACTGACTACTGACCATGCAAGCCCACAAATAGGGCTTAATAGTCTCATTGCCAGCAGTGTGACAGAAAAGGAGTTACAATTGAGGGGATAATCTAAAATTGTTAGGATCCTGTGAGGAAGGAGTTAGGGCCAGTTGCTCAGTCCTTTCAGGTCTCCTAGGAAACCTAGGACCATGACTAACCCTTAGCCAACCACTGGGAATGTGACTACACGAAAGTTCTTTATGTTAACGAATGATGTTTTTGCTATGTACACAGGGAGCAATGGACTGTGACATACCAGTCCGTCCAGGTTGCTTTGCACAAACATCGAGATTGATGATATGCACCTGATTTCATTGTTGGGGTTTTGAGTTTCAGTTGTCACGGCTGGTTACATAGCAGAATGTGTCTATGTGACCAATTCTTCATAAAAGTCTTGGACCCTGACATTTAAACACAGCTTCCTCGAATAGAGACACTCTGTACATGTCTCCATGGTTTGATGCTAGAAAGAAAGCACATCTGGTGTAGCTCTGGATGGGGAAGAACATGAAAGCCTGTGCCTGACGTCTCTGGACCATGCTGAATACATATCTTTTCCTGCTGCTTTTACTCTATATCCTTTGCTGTATTAAACCTTAGCCATGAGTATAACCTTCTTTTGAGTCCTGTGAGTCCTGGCAAATCACCTATCTTGAGGGTAGTCATGGATCCCCCAAATAGATCCATCACAAAAATGTATATCTCTTGGGGTATATTTCTTGGGGTGCCTGGGTGGCTCAGTTGGTTGAGTATCGGACTGGTGGTTTCGGCTCTGGTCATGATCTTATGAATCGTTAGATTGAGGCTTTAGTGGGGAGTCTGCTTGAGATTCTCTCCCTCTCCCTTGCCCCTTCCCCCCACTCATGCACGTGCACTCTCTCTTGTGAGCTCTCTCTCTCTCTCTCGAATAAAATGAATAGATCTTTAAAAAAATTTAAATCTCTTTTATGCACTTTACTGTAACTTATAGCATTCAATTTAGGGATTTTGTTAGGAAATGTAATACTAAGAATAAAATGTAAATTCCGTACTCCCCATCTTTTGCTTTTTGTAAGTTGTATTGAAGTGTAACATATATATATATATATATATATATATATATATATATATATATATAAAAGAGCAAAACTATGAGTATACACTCAGTGAATTTTTAGAAAATGAACACACCTGTGAATAAGACCCTGACTCTGTACCAAGAAAAAGATTATTACTAGGATCTCAGAAGCTCCCTTGGCCCCCTCCTAGTCATTACCTGTCCCAAAGTTAACCACTATCTTGACTTCTGCCATGATAATTTGGCCTGTTTATAAGTATTTTATTTATTTATTTATTTATTTATTTATTTATTTATTTATTTTTTAAAGATTTTATTTATTTGTTTGACAGAGAGAGAGACACAGCTAGAGAGGGAACACAAGCAGGGGGAGTGGAAGAAGGAGAAGCAGGTTTCCCGCTGAGCAGGGAGCCCGATGCAGGGCTCCATCCCAGCACCCTGGGATCATGACCTAAGCCGAAGGCAGACGCTTAATGACTGAGCCACCCAGGCGCCCCATGGCCTGTTTATAAGTATTTTAGAAATAGATTCTTATAGTATGTACTCTTCTGTGTGTGCCTTCTTTTGATTAGCCTTATGTTGTGAAATTCATCCATGCTGCTCTGAGTAGTTGTAGTTGGTTCATTGTCATTACTCTGTAGGATTCTCTTGTGTAAATATATATCACAATCTATCCATTTTATTGTAGATGGGCATTTAGGTTTTTCCTTCTTTTTGGCAACTGCAAATACTATAGCTGTGGACATTCTTGTATGTGATATTTGGTAAACACTTCTGTTGGATATATACAAGGAAGTAGAATTGCTGAGTTGTAAGTATTATAAATGTTAAGCTTTACAAGATACTGACAAGCACTTTTTCCAGTAATTTTATCAGTTTATGCTCTCACAAACAGAAGGAGAGTACTAATTACCCCCCAAATGCTGATGGCATTTGGTATAGTGTCTGTTTATTTTTTCATCTTTTTAGTAATTTTAGTAGCTGAATAGAGAAGCATATATTTTTTTTTAAAGATTTTTTATTTATTTGACAGAGAGACACACAGCGAGAGTGGGAACACAAGCAAGGGGAGTGGGAGAGGGAGAAGGAGGCTCCCCGCTGAGCAGGGAGCCCGATGTGGGGCTCGATCCCAGGACCCTGGGAACATGACCCGAGCCGAAGGCAGCCGCTTAACAACTGAGCCACCCAGGCGCCCCGAGAGAAGCATATATTATGAAAGATTTAAAAAGCTAACTGTAGATGATTATTTCAAAACATGTACATATACAAAAATAGCAAGTCATACATCTCAAATATATACAACTTTATTTGTTAATTAAACCTCAGAAAAGATGGAAAAATAAAAAGTTAACTTTAGTGTGTATAATTTGACCAGTCAAAAATGATATTGGTGCTGAAATGTAGCTTTCCTTATCTTTTTGGCAGATTTCTTCTTTCAAGCTCTATTTCTGCCAAGTGTAGAAAAAGAGCTTAAACATGCTTATTCAAATTAATTTAAACTCCATCATTTTAAATCATTCTTTTGAGGTCAGTGCAAGGTTTAAATTCCTTTCAGGAATTTCTGACCTCTCAAAAGTCTTCTCTCCCCATGATGGTATCTCAAAGAATGTATCATCAGGATAACATCAAATCCCTCCTCCTTTCCTTGTTTCCTGGCTTGAGCCAATGCTCTCTCTTGATCTCTGATTGAGGTGTGGTTCATCTCTTGATGATGACGGTGAGTAATAACAATCTACTACTTCCATTGATTTTATTTTCTTATCACTTATTTCAATATAGAATTCTACACCAGAAGTTGAATACGGGTGGCCTTTGAGCCAAATCCAGGCAGGAGATATATTTCATTTGGCATACTTAAATCTTTTTAAAAATAATCAAATTATTTGCTAGCATTTAAAATTGGGAGATTCCACTTCTGGTTCTAGATTTTTGGTTTCTTTTGAACAATCAGAAGATTTGAGAAGCCTGGGCCAGCCGTTGGATGAAGCTGAGTAGTGTCAGAGAGCTCTGTAAATGGGGCTCTCTCTAGGATCATTCCCAGTCTCGTTCTAATGTCCTCAACCTGCTTGCTTTGCTTACTGATGTCACCTGCTGCAGCCAAAAAGAATTTGTTGCAGCCATGGCCTTAGTTGCACTTTTTTTTTAAAGGCAATGCTCTTAGGTGAACATTCTTTCAAAAAGCTTCTATGAAAATTCACTTCAAAATGGCACGTGCAATTTTACAAATAAAGCTAAATGACCATGTAGAGACTTTTATGGTTCATTAGAGGTTCCTGATCAAAATAATATTGAGAAAAGACTATTTTATGAATTATTCTTTTTCCAAAAACTTCTCGACTGAAAGCTAGAAATGCATGCTTTACTGGAAATAATCTGACTTTTAGCTGTCAAAATTCTGGGTTATAGACTGTTAATTTTTTATTAGTTTTATTTTATCAAAGGCAGCACAGCCTCTCATGCTGTAACTTAATTTTTCTTTTTCAGAGATCACATGAAGAAGTTGTTGAGAAATTTCCCCTTGTCTAGCATTGAGGGAAAGGATCTTAGAAAGGGCACTCGCTGGCTTCCAACTGTCTAACATCTAAGGTGCCAACCTCCCCAGGCTTTCCAAAAATTTGATTGATTTTATGCCTGTCTGTCTTTAGCCTTTTTAGAGGCTATTAACAGGGGCACAAGAGCAAGCCTGCCCGATTTCTTGATCCCTATGAATTCAGTCTAATTGAGTATAACTTTGATGTTGTAAGGAGCCTAGATATCTTTGCTAAAGTGTAAATCTAAATATGTAAATTGTTTTATTTATGATGCTTACATAAGGTGAGCAATATGATAGTGTGACTGAATGACTAATTAGGCTTTTGGTTTTCAATAAATGACATTGAAAAGGGAAAGGGTGCCTAGCTGCCTGAACCTAAGAGAGTAGGAACACCTGTGCAAATCTGGAAGCCAGCGCTGTACCTGAGCGTGAAGCTTTATTTTAGGCACAGTTAGACCAATTACACTTCCACGTTTCCTCGAGATGATAGACTTCTCTGTAGCAGTCACATAAAAGTCTTTTGTAATACTGCATTTTCTGTTTTATACACATCAATTGACTAGGAGATGGATGTGAATTTTAACACGTTAGAAATAGCAAGTGAACTATAATTTCCCTTAGATTTTCTTAACCCTTTAGGTGTAAAAATGACAATGAACTCTTTGGTCAACTACCATGATATAGTTACATGAAGGTGAAAAATCACATTTAAAGTGAATTCCCATTATAACTGAGTACTTTGGTTTGAATTAGAGTCTGTTGCTTTGAATAAAGAACAAAGGAAATGGCCAGCTACCTCATTCAATTACTGAAGGTGTTTCCTAATGTTAAAGAAAATGGGAGGAAAAGTATAATAAAAATAAGTGTTCCTTGTGGAAATAATTTTCTGACTAATATATGTGATTCTGATATTGCTTCCCCCAAACCTGAAGCTGTTTTCTCTTGTATGCAAAATATCTCTTACTAACAATGAAAATATAATTTGCATGCTCTGTTTAAAGATTTATGTATATGTACATATGAATTTTAACTTAGCAGACTGCAAATCATTTAGTGACCAATTTAAAAGTACTTGTGATCAGAGGAGTTTTTTAAAGGCACAGGGTCAAAATGAAATGTCGGCTCTAGGTGAGCCATCTTAACGTTTTTACAAATGCAGTCATTATGACAAGATGGAATTCAAGGGGTCATCTATACCAGTGGTCCTCAAAGCAGGGTGGCTGAGTTTATCTGTTAGGACTTGCTAATAATTAACTTAAAGATTGACCCTGGCACTCTCAGCAAGCATATGTCATAGGCCACCCACTGTGAGTGATTCCGAGGGAAGTGCAGGTGTCCTAAAACAAAGGTGTTGACGCAAGTTCTTTGTGCATTCATTTGATTTCAGCCAATTGTGATTACTGCAACTTATCTGTGCCTGATTAGTTGGATTTGCAGGTTATGTTAATCAGTTTTAATGAAACGAAACCTCTCGAATCGAACAAATGGTTTAAAAATGATTGCTGCAAAGAAATCATAGCTTGAGCATATTACTAATAACACAAGTGCAAATTAACAATAAGAAAACATCAGAGCTCACACTTCTAAAACACTGGCTCTTCTTTAGCCACATTAGGAGCTAAAACCAGTAACATAATAACAGTATTTGAGATGTTGATAAAAAATAATTGAAATTTTCAGGACACTACTTGAAATTTAATTACATGCATTGCCATTAAGGATGGATCTTGTTCTTAATGTTTATTTAGTCCTTAGATATTAGCTAATCATAGTCTAAAGCCATCACGAGTAACAGGACATTGAAAAACTAAGCATTTGGAAGATGATCATTTTTTCAGTTATGTTTAGGGTCATATGATAATTCAGTACTTTGTAATATTTAATCAACTATAATAAATACTTAGATGACAGTTTTGAGGTTTCCTAATAGTGAGGGGCAAAATGCCATGTACAATTAGGGAAACGTTTGTCTTTTTCCTGATTTAAAATATAGTTGAACCATACAGGAGAATTCATATGGGGACAAATTAAAACCCATTCCTTGTCAGAGAATTCTATTGGAAAATGTCTGGGAAACACGGATAAAGAAGTTGTTAAAATATATTTCATGTAGTTGGGGAAGTTTGCTATGCAGATGGAGAAACATACGGCTTTTGCTCACATTAAAGCTATGGGACTGGCTAGATTATATTTCCTTTTGTGAACGATCAAAGGAAGATGTCCCATAACAGATAGAATCTCAGTATAAATAACTTGATTAAAAGAACTAACTACAACTATTTTGTTTTATGGACAAAATATATACATACAGCCACTGGTAAAACAGCTGATTTATTTGGAATTGTAATTAAGGTTCCTGGTTACGGTTATAGAGATATCTTTGTAAGTGAAATTCATTCATTCTCTTACTGGAACAGAAGACTTTGAAAGTGAAATTGTGCCATTTTCATGTTATAAATGTAGTTTTGTAAAAATAAAAATTTGTATAAGCAGGACTCCTCATTTTTTTTTTTTAACACAATAGGAGTGACCATGAAAATCTTTCTTAACCACAATTTTTTAGTTGTGTCAAGGCAAGTACTTAAAGGAATTGACAACTTAAAAAAAGGATATGATTTTTCTTTTAAAAAAGACAAATATTCCAAATTTGCTGACCTTTTCAGAGATGAAGAGGTGTATCACTACCTGGAAGATGTTTCTTTCTTTCTTTCTTTCTTTTTTTTTAAAGATGTTTCTTTTTTCAAAAAAAGCACATAATCTGTCTTTTCAAGTTAGAGGTGATATTTTAATAATAAGCAAGAAAATGAACTTGTGTTACAAAAGAATTTTGAAAATAGATACTTGGAGATGTTCCCATCGCTATATAGCTTTGTTGACAAAAACAATTGTAAGAATATAACCTATAAACGCTAACCTCCAAACTCTGTTATCTGGAAACAGAGTTTTCTAATCCCTTTAAAATTTACCCAAATGAAGAGGTTCTGAAGGTTTTATATCTGTTTTAAATGGAACATTATGTTTGTTGTTTTATAAGCTTTGATTGATGAAAGGTAAAAATTTGCCAGCTCAATTTCATAATTATCTATTGTGATGGATAAGATATAAAAAAGGTATCATACTTTAATAGAAGCAGCCAGTGAAACACTTTTTCTATTTGAATCTATATATTTTTGTAGAGTGTCTTTTCCAGGTATATATATCACTTAACCGAGTATGGAAATGACTGAATTTATAAACCAGACCTCAGAATTAGTATATCACAGTAATTTTATGCAAATATTAATACAAAGAATTTCTAAATATTATGCAATGAGGTATATGTGCACATTTTTCTTTTTGATCATTGGATTCCAGGGTGAAGATATCTGGGTGCCACTGACCTATGCATGCCTTCTGCCTCACATGCCCCAGAATTGAGCTACCATGATGGATGAGACTTCATGCTAGTGGAAGCTCCTTCTACCTTCCACACCAGCTTCAACAGTGGCTCATTTCAAGACAGAATGTCAACTATTTCTATGTGATATCAATCTCTACTTTTACCTTTAGTCTAGAAGAAGACATTATCCTGCTTTTAGCAAAACCCTCTACCTTTGCACTGACCCTGTCTCTACTGTCCTCATCACATCCCTGTCCCCTTTTCATTTTCTTCCTTTCTCCTTCTCTCTGCCTTCAAACACTCTTGGTTCTTTCACATTTTGAAAACAAAGAAACAAACAGATGTTCACCTATCTTGTACTATAGGATAATTTACTTTATAGTCTCTTATTTCCCCAGCATCCAAAAATATGGAATCTATTTTCTGTTCAAGATTTATCTTCACTTACTCCTTTTTCACACCCCTTGAAAATACACCTTCCATTGTTTATACGCTAAGATTTTCTCTTCTCTTAAAAGTCACTAGTGACTAATTGATAAATGCCAGTTTTCTTATTCAAATTATCCGTAGCCTGTCTGCAGCATTCCACAACATTGACTAAAACCTTCCTCACCCCCTTTTTCCATCAGTTCCATGACATTATAACATCTTGCTTCCCTACAATCCCTTAGCATTTTTTATCCATATCCCCAAGGTTCCAAGTGTCAATATTCAGCCCTATATAGTCCCTGACTCTCTGGATCAAAGAGGGATCTTTTCTTTATATAGACACTTCTTAAAAATTTCCCCTAAAGAATTCATCTCATCATCTGAGTCAGTCATGAAACTATCAGGAAACTAAATTTACGCCCAGATTACCCATACGAAGAGACTTACAGAGAGATGTGGGCAGTGCTAAGTGCTCAAAAAAGAGATGGTGTGGTACCCAGACAGTAATGGTTTCAGGAAATTATCTTCACCTCAAGGCCTGAAGGAAAAGGGCAAACTTCCTTCCAAGAACGCAGGGAGGCCTAAAGCCCAGCAGGAGGTAACTGCTGCAGGCAAACTGTACTCACGGGGAGACACAGCTACTGTCAGAAACCAGACTTCAAAGCAGGGAGGAAGCAGGGAAGAAAGACCCTGACCACTCTCTGCTCCTACCACCCCTGTAATTTCCTGTCTTTGCCCTCTATGTGCCAAACCCAATTTGAAGCTGGCTGGCAAGCGAGGTGGGATAAACAGTGTACAGAGATCAGCCTCCCGAGGTGCCCAGTGGGCAGAGAAAAGCAGACGCCTACTGATCTGGGGAGGAGAACGATAACAGCTAGTACGTCAGCTCTGGGCCAGTGAATACAAATATGTTTTTTTTCAGTTAGAGCTCTCATCTAAACCTAATTTCCAGGTCAACTGTCTATTAGCTATTTCTACATGATTTTCCTGCTATCCCTTCAAACACAGTATGTCTAAAATCAAATACCATCTCCTTTTTCTAAACCTGTCCCGGAAATGCTCTACATTTCAAGCAATACCATGCTTGCTTTGTAATTTTCTCTGACCTGGATCCTAGTTCCACGACTCTAATTCCAGGACCATATTCCACTTATACCTTAATCCTGAGACTCACTGTTACTTTAAATTACACTTCTGGAAATTTATTGCCTTATTTTGTTTCCAATGCCCATTTCATTTTGCTTTTCCTATTACCCATATCCCTGGGGATTTAAGTTCTGTCCTAGTGGCTGGAATGTGATGACCCGTTGATAGTCTTCTGAGCAGCTGATGTCTCTCTAGCCTGCTTGGTCTCTAAAGATCCCTTGTTCTTGAAGCCCCAGCTGTCCTTCCTCCTAAGCCCATCTTTTAGGACATTTTCTAAGTGGGACTTTCACAATGCAGACTAGGGCCTGTCTGGGCGCCCCCTTGTGGCTACTGTTAGTCTCCAGATACAGTGTTCCCTTTACTAGATTTTTTTCTCCACTTCTGGGCCCATCTGTACTCCCTAGTGCCTGCCCCATTCCTGCAAGCTAATTTAATACTGGGTGTTAGTCCTTCCCAATTGGAGGAGTTAACTGGGTTATTCAAAATTATGGAGTCACTGTGATTTGTACTATGAGAGATGGTGAAACTCTAGTTTACTAAGCCAGAAAGCTTTAACATTTACTATTCTAATTAAAAAAAAAAATGCAACTTCATTATAAAAATTTGGATGATATAAAAAAGACTAAAAAGGAGATAAAATCCACTTATATGTATAATGCTAATACCTAGAAACAAAAATTAGTAATATTTGGGGCATTTGTAACTACCTCAAATATATGTAGACCTACATAATATATTGTAATAGACATATCATTTAATACACATATGTAGGCAAAAGTTTATATAATGTTTCATGTATCTTTAAAAAACATTATATGCATATACAAAAACACAATATATTCATAAATGTATATAGATATATGCCTATACGTAACAATATATTCGTAAATGTATATAGATAAAACATGTATAGATATGTATATGTATACATATAACTATAGGTATAGATATGTGGTACATAGTTCTGTATCCCATCTTTTTAACTTAACATTTTTATGAGCATATAACTAAGTCCTTAATACTTCAGGGAAATACCACTTTATTGGTTACACAATATTGCAGGCAAGAATGCTCCATAATGCATTTTGTCACTCACATTGTTGAATGCTTATATTGCTTCCAGCTTTTCCTATAGCATATATGTTTGTTACACATCAGATTTTTTTCCCCTTTAGGACAGAACCTTCAAAGTGGAATTACTGACTCAAAGGCAATTAAATGTATTAAAAGACTCTTGATACATACGGCCAAGTTGCTGTCTTGACAAAATGAACCAATACACCCCTGTACCAGTAACATCTTTGTGCACATGTTCCGATGCCCCCTCTCGTCACACCCTTTTTATGATGAATATTTTTATATTTAAAAAATTCCTCACTGCGATGAGCGCGGCGTGTTACATGTAAGTGATGAATCACTAAATTCTACTCCTGAAACCAATAGAGCACTGTATGTTAACTAACTGGAATTTAAATAAAAACTTGAAGCAATAACAAAAATTCCTCTGTGTGTGAAGCCCAAATTTTATTATTGTTTTAATGGTGTTTTTCTTTGATTCATCATGAAGAACAGGAAAGATTTTGAAGAAACTACAATCTTTATCCTGTCTCCCAGTCGGAACATAACAGAGGACATCTTACCTTTCCTTGTTGCCTCTCAAACTTATATTCTATGGAATTGTTTTATCTGTTTACTTCACTAACAAGAAGTCAGGAAGTTTGTACTTACCTCTGAGAAAGAGAGTGAGTGTCTGAGAGAAGAACCAAACACCAGCGCTGTATAAAGTAGCCGGGAATCTTCCTGAACACTGGTACAGCAGCACTCAGGAAACTAATGGGGTCTTGTATGGTTAGAGGGTGCACTTGGAGGCCACGTCTGACAAAGAAGGAATTTGGCTCACAGTGTGGGATGCTAGCAAAACCCTCCGCTGACCTTCTTTTGTTCAGAGGAACATGCAGAGGAACAGAACAGTTTAAATTTCTTTGTGTATTTTTTTTTTTTTTTAAGATTTTATTTATTTAACAGAGAGACACAGCTAGAGAGGGAACACAAGCAGGGGGAGTGGGAGAGGGAGAAGCAGGCTTCCCCGCAGAGCAGGGAGCCTGATGAGGGGCTCGATCCCAGGACCCTGGGATCATGACCTGAGCCGAAGGCAGACGCTTAACGACTGAGCCACCCAGGCGCCCCTCTTTGTGTAGATTTTTTAAAAGCTATGTTGAGCTTCCCTCACTCCCTCCTCCCCATTTGATGAATGTGATCCTGGTGGATTGAAATGTAAGAAAATACAGCACTATAAAGTTCTGTGGTACTTTTCTTAATTTTGAGAACTGAAGTGTGAAATTCTTCAAAGGGTGACAGTTAAAGGTATATAATGCTGTCCTGTTTTGGGAATTAGCTCAGTAAACCTATTTCTAATGTTGCCCATAAAAAAGTAAGGCCATTCTCTTTAGTTTGTTCCATGAAGCTTTACTGCCATTTATCAGCCATTCTCTCTATAAGCAGAAGAGAATCTTGAAGATATATATGTATGAATTGCTATCTCACTGTATTAATGACAATGAAACCTTCATGTGAGAGTTTATAGTATGAGCTGTATTGTCTCTGTGACAAATGATAGGTACGACAATAGCAGTAAATATTTATCTCAGTCGAAATAAAAGCTCAGAAATACTCTTTTTGTGTTGTTAATTTCCATCTTCCCTGTCATTAGCTTTGTCCTATTTCTTGTCAATTTCACACTAGGGAAACAGTGCGAAACAAATGGAGAAGAGTTTTTGGCATCCTCTCTCCCTTAAAAAAAGAAAAAAAGAAAAAAAAAAAAAAAGAGGAATCCCAACTGAAATAGCGCTTAGATCAAGATTATAGTTGCAACTTTTGATATCAAAGACGGTTTTCTGAGTTGGAGACTGAAAACATGGATTTAATCAAAAAGCTTCTTCTCTTGTCAATTTCTATTTTCTTTCATGGGCATTTGCTATTTTTCAAAGGTAAGTTACTTATTCCCCTGATTTGTGTTTTAAGTCTGAAAACTGTTAACTTGAGAAGGAACATTTTAGAAAGAATCTACACATAATACTTAAATCCTTTCCATCAACCTTCTGTACCATGTGCGGTGAATTATGTCTTTCTTGAATTCATAATTAAAGGAGGAGGCAGATGGTTGAGACTTATTGTAAAAGTATGTACCCATTAAATGGTAACTTATGTATTCCCAGTGACTACTTTTTGTAGTGAGGTAAACCAAACATTTAAGAGGTGATTTTTTAAAAATATGAAACAAAATACATTTTCTCTCCTAGGCAAACTTGCTACATACATCAGAATCATTTCACAGGTTAAGTTTCAAATTACTATAGGTTAACTCTGTGGAATTTTTGTTCCAGATCCTTTTCCTAGATACTGTGATATAGGCACTTTTGGAACAAGTGTTCTTATAATACCATCAGCAATTTTATCCTTTCCACTTTATTTTCAAACTGTTCCTCTATGAAAATTATTTTCAAAGGCATTTGACCTACTTCACAGCTGTTGTACTGTTACTCCTAAAAAAGATACATTTGGGCATGTGCCTTTTTAGGTTGTGGATAGAGGCAGGTGAGCCAGCTCATCATTTTCTGATTCTGTTTTAATTCTACCCAGAAGAGACCATGAGAGTAACCGAGTGTCAGCGGTGTGCCTCGGTCTCCTCGTGTTATCCACACATTCCCAGACACACCATTAGACGCAGGTCAGTGGTTCATTCATTCTCATACACTCATTGAACACCTGTGTTTACCAAGCACTTTCACTTGCTCTCAATGTGTATTTGGGGATCCTGCTAGCTGTTGGTGGAAAAAGGATTCTAATTTTATGGGACACGAGGTCTGAGGATAGTCAAGTACAATGCTTTAAAGACAACATTATTATACCTTTAACAACCCACTTGCAGTTGGCAGACCCGTTAGACCAAATGTATGGCTGGGCGTTATAGAGGCTGCATCCCTAGGAGGAGGGTTGTGGAGTGAGTTCTACCCTTTCCACGCACCCAGACAGATTTTTGTTAGTAGGTAGTTCTACTTTTTCTCTGCCTAAAATGTTCTTTTAGAGAAACTGGGGGGGGCTCACATGGTGAAATTAAAATCATGAATTTCATTTTCATCCCTGCTTTGTGTTTTCATGTTAGTTAATGTTAAATAGTCTTTGTCTAAAGGGAAGGGATATTTATATGTTACAACAATTCCTTGGAAATTCTGGAAATATCTGCTTTGGTTTTGAGTGAAATAAATGTACGGATGCATAATCCTATGGTCAAATATTATGTTAACAAAAAGAGGTTGCTCAGAATGCTGATGGGCATAATTAACGTTTTATTAAGTGAGAAACCAGATATTCTTTGCAATGATTTTTTAAAAAAAATATTACATGCCTTTTGTTGAGAGAAAAATATTTCTGCATTACTTTCATGCAAACAATGAAAGCAATACAAAGAAGAGAGCGATGTTGTGTTTGCAATAAAGCCTGGCTAGGCCTCATTGGTATTCTCAGTTGTAACAATCCTTACCTTTTTTAGGACCAACTACTTAATGAATCAGCTCTGAAAGCAACAAGCGGATATGCCTGGAGGGCCTCGAAACTGGCCTCAGTCCAGACCTCATTATCGGCAAGGATTTCAGTGTTTAAAGAGCAACCAGAAGTTTAGGAGGTATGAATGCTAGCAGGATTAAGATCCCATTTCTATATTCCTTCAGGTTCAGAATCTTAATTTTGTCCTAGACCTTTTCTTATACAGTCCCAGACATCTGGGTTGACCATACCATTCACCCAAGATTTGGACTGATCCTAGGAAGCATGCTAAGATTTTTAGGTCAGGATTCTCTCCCTGCAGATTTTTGGAGGTACCCTTCTTAACAAAGTATGTGAAAATGCAATGTTGGTGGAAAGAACGCATCTGTTTGTTTCTTCTCCCAACTGGTCACTGTTCTCCTATAAAAATTACCCCTCTGAATGACACAGCTTTTGTGTTTGATACACAGGAGCTGGCCCATGAGTTTAAAAGACCCTTAGAAGGCACGCAGGTATGAAGAACAGAGTGGCACCCTACACACCAGCAGTAATGACTGGGAAGAGTAATGCATATATATATATGTATTATATTACATATATATGAGTGTTGAATGTATACATTATATATAAATATGTACCTATATTACATATATATATAGCAGGGACTCTTCCATTCTAATCAACCTCCCCACTCATTCATTATAAATAGAATATAGTGATAATGTTTTGGATATTTTTAATTTAGTTCATTAGATTATTATTCTGTGATTTTTTTCTTTGGTTTTCCACCTTTACTGTTTATATACATGTATAAATTGTGCATATATATAATCTATATATAAATTTGAATGTATATATTGAACATATTCTAAATATATATATATATTTACATATATTTATATTTATCTCCAGAAATTTCCCTTTAATCACTTGGAAATTGATAGGATCATTTTCTCACGTTCATTGCTTCTGATCAACTACAATTATATACAGTACACTGACCAACATAAAATTGGATTTCATCTTCCTTTTTAATGTTTAAAAAATTGCCCTGGGAATTCATGAAAATTCTAACCTAGGACAGACATTATTATATGATACGAAATTATGTGTTAACTATGTTATTGGTAAGTTTTTCTCTCCCCATATCCAAAAGATCAAATTCTTCTGGAATATTGTTGAATATTGTTGAAGGGAATTTGACAGTGGTCTCAGAAGTAAGCTGAAATTTCAGACATAAATTTAAATCACCTTCCATCAGAAACAACTCAGAATGTGCAGCTAAAACAAAAATAAGAACTTTATCTAGAAATTGATTTCCAGAATGGAAACGTACATTATCACTTGTCACTTCTATGTTCTCTGTTTGAGAATAAGTTATACAACAGTTGTTTCCCATAAATCTGTGATTAGTGCATGGATCTAGAGATTTTCTGGTCCACTCCTGACTTTACGTAGATTAAGATAAGGGGCTACTTATTTATATGGTGCTAGAAAATATGGATTTATAGAATATGTTCATTTAAAAAAAGCTAATAGTTTCTATTAGAAACAGACTACTAAAAATAACTGTGTAAGCTAAGGACTTGACTTTCTCCCTGAGAATTCCAGACTTTCTAGCTTTCCCAGAAATTAGCAATTCCCATTTCTGACTTTCCTCTTTGTACCAGGCACCACTTCAACAAATAACCTTCAGAAGCATATTCTAGACATCCTCCCTCAACATCCAAATCCAAAAACTTGAGGCCCAGAACCCTGTCTTCTCAGTTTGAGTATTAGTTTCAAGATCTATTTCTTCTTTAGAAGATCAGGGTTTGTTCAAGTGCTAATCACTATTAAGGTACATGACATTAGTTAAAGTTGTTTTGTAAAAATTAAATGTAAATGAAATCCAAAGGAAATTTTTAAAACATGCAAATATTTTATTTATTTTAGTTTTTTAAAGATTTTATTTGACAGAGAGAGAGGGGGAGAGCACAAGCAGTGGGAGCTGCAGAGGCAGAGGGAGAAGCAGGGAGCCTGATGTGGAGCTTGATCCCAGGACCTGGGGATCATGACCTGAGTCAAAGGCAGACACTTAGCTTAACTGACTGAGCCACCCAGGTGCCCTGAAAACATGCAAAGATTTTAAAAAGTGATGTACAGTGAACACTTGTGTCTCTACCACCCAATTTACCAAAAAAGCCCATTCCCTTAAGGTCACAGGTACTCCCCTCATCCCACTTCCTTCACCCCTCAGATGTAATGACCATCTTGCATCTGAGATTTATTATTCCCTTGTTTTCCTATATAGCTTAATTTTATGCATATATCTCAAACAATATATTGTTTAGATTAATAAATTTTTGAAGTTTATATGATTCAGTTGCATCATACTGTATGTATTATTCTACGATTGCTTTTGCCATTCAAAATTATTTTCCTAAGGTTTAGCCACGTGATTGTATTTAGCTGCAATTTGTTCATTTTCTCTGCAGTATCAGATTCCATTTGCAGATTCCATTGGCAGAATTTATTTGCAGATTCTACTGTCGATGGATTCATGGCATTTTGACAAGTTAGTTTCTTTTTTGTGTCCACTTTCATAATAAGGACTTTTTAAAAATTTTCATTTATTTCATATCTACAGACACTAAGTCACTGAATTTTGAGCATTTTAAAATTGTCATTTAATTTCCCTCTCTAATAGAACACCCTCCTGGCCTCCCTTCTGTGCTGAGCATCTTTCCGTTCCAGGCAGATGCTTTACTCACCTCACCGCACGCTGCTGCAAGCCATGATGTATAAGAAGATTGAGGCTAAAGGAAAGTATGCTGGTCAGGAGCGAGTTTGGGCAATCTGTTGATAATAATAACTTTTAAAAGAGTGAAATTTCATCTTTATCAAAATGTTCTGCTTTTCCAGGTTCACCACACAGTATTTTTAAATAAATGAAATGCCTCAGTGATAAGCCAGCCATTTCAATTCACTTAGTCTGACGCCCTTCCTGTAGATAAACACACAAAATTTGGATATTACCATGTAATTTCCTATATAATTTTCTGTGGGTTGATTTGCCTGGCTGGGAGTACCTGAGTTTTGTTCTTTGTATCACTTCTATTTAATGGGGAAAAGTCGCTGTTGCCACTCAAAGAGAAGGACAATCGGTGGGACTTTTCCTTCTGTATTTTCAGTGATTTTGTAAGAAGGGAGTTAATTCCCCTAGGATGATAATGCTTTACAAAATGTGTAAAAGCTTACTGTGAATCAGGGAGATGAAGTGCTGTCTTGGGAGGAAACTGAAGGAAATTTATATGGGAGATTAGAAAAGGGACTGAAATTTTAGCCAAAAAAACTGGGGGTGTAATTAACCTCATAGGAGAGAGAGCATGGCTTGTATCTGAAGGCCTTATTGGAATTTGTGTTTTTTCCTTATTGGTTGATTTATTGCATTATATATGTCAGAAAAAAATGCAATGAAACTTAAATGAAAACTGCCTTGCATTGCACATGGAGTAATTTTAATTAACATTTGTATCCTGCTTATATGAGAAAGCACAAGCCAAAGCTTGTGTAAGGGAGTGAAAGGTTGTCATACCTTATTCTATGCATCTGCACCACTGTCCTCTTGTACCATATAGGCTTCACTTCTGCAGATATTCACAACTCATGCTAAGGAAATGAACAAGAAAACATTCTGATGATTCTCAGGAGAAACACCAGCCTTCCTTCTCCACCCACTTGTGGTATCTTCCTATTACAGCAGCCCTTCTGTTAAATTCTAACACCTTATAATGAAAAGCAAGAAGAATGTTTTTCCTGTTCTTCGTTCTGTGGCATGCTGGCAAGTTTCTCTTTCTTTGTAAATAAACTTAGAATGTGGTCTTGGGAAAGTGTACACTTGAAAATACAGCTCATGTATCAACTTCTCATAAATGGAGGCCTTAAAATGAATGAATATTGAGACTGGAGTACAATCTGTGTTTGTTAAGCTTGCACAGAAGTAGGCAATGGGGCTTAGTCACATTCTCAGGAGGGAGCTGATGCTGAAGTAGGAAGGGAACATTTATTGTGGTTGAAATGCTTTGGCTGGGCCAGCAGGCCTGAGCAAGAATGCAGAGGGACAATATGGTACAAACTAGATTGATAGAGATGAGGTTATGCAAATGCCTTGGCTCTACAGCTATGCCAGTCTACCAGCTGGGGTACGTTGACCTTGGGTTAATAATAACCTTTTCCTTCCATTTCCTCATCTGAAAAATGCTGAAAGCTATACCTGACCTATTTACTTCATAAGATTATTATAATCACTGAATAGAAAAATAGAGGTGAACGATTTGTGAACTTTTAAATGTTCTATTCCTTTAAAAAATAGTAACAATATTGTTTGTGGTCATTCATTTTTCACAGTGGCAGGAAGTATGGTCCAGATAGTTTTTGGATGGAAATGAAGCTCAGAAAGTCTATGACTTGTCAAATGTCACAGATGGTAACACTGCTAATGTACTTGGGGTCTCATTCTAGGCTATTTCCTTTGGCCTCTGTTTTAAAGATGTTTAAAAACAGAGCAGAGGAGTTTTTTTTGTTTTTTTTTTAAGATTTATTTATTTATTTTAGAGAGAGCGAGAGTAGGGGTGGGGGTGGTGGGAGGGGCATAGGGAGAGGGAGAAAGAAACCCCAGCAGACTCCGAGCTGAGCACAGAGCCTGACCTGGGGCTCAACCTGGGGCTCGACTACTGAGCCATTCAGGCACCCCCAGAGCAGAGTTTTCTGAGGAATGGGATTGGTTGATGATTATGTATCAGGTAGAACTCTATTTTGGCTGCCAGTGACAGAAACCCAAAACAAAGTAGTTTAGGTTTAAAAATAAAAGGGAATGCATTTGTTTGTATAATCGGATGTTCAGCCTTGCAGAAGGCTCCAGCAGTCCCCACCTCCTGGCATTTAAGCCATTGTATAATCCCCTCCTATACTGCCGCCCTGTTGGTCTTTGTGACAAATAGGTGATAGCAGGAGTGATGGTATATGACTCCTGAAGATAAATCATAAAGACATTGTAGCTTCTACCTTGCTCTCTCTCTTGGATTTGCTCATGCCAGGGGAAACTGTCATGCTGTGAGGACATGCTTGCAGCTCTTAGGAGAAATCCCTGTGATGAGGAACTGGGGTCTCCTGACAAAAGTTGGTGAGGAACTCTGGCCAACACCATATGAGAGAATGAAGACCTTGGAAAGGATCCTCCAGCCCTAGTCACACCTTTGGATGATGTTCTACTCAGCTGACATCTCGTCTGGAACATGTGAGAGATCCAAAGTCAGACCACCCATCTAGTCCCCTCCTGGATTCTTGACTCTCAGCAACTGTGTAACATCATAAATGTCTGTCATTTAAGCTACAGTGTCTGTGGCTAATTTATTATGGAGAAATAGATTCTTAATAAAACAAATGACAAATCCAACAATGAAACTTGTTTAGACACATATGGATTCATCTGTTCAAAGCTGTGGTCTCTAGTTCACTTCATCTCCTGGCTCTCCATTTCTCTACACTTCTCCTATTCTCAGACTCTCCCCAATGTGGTAGAAATGATGACCACTGGCTCAGATTACATTTATAGCTTTTAATTTTAGAAGAAAAGTCATAGTCTTTCTTTCCTACCGCTTTGATAAATATTTTATACAGTGAACAGTGAACTGTGAATAAGTGCTATTTGGGACACAAGCTACCAATCACTTTGGGCAGAGAGATGGGTGCTTTGATTGGCCGGTTCTACATCCTGGTTCAGATCCACCACCATTGAGGAAAAGATACCTCTTTTATGGACAGTCCCACTGGAATCATAGTAAATACAGATGGGGCCATTCCCCAAAGAAAGGGGTACTGGATTGTCAAACAGCATACATTCATCACAGAATAGGTTTAACTCCACAGGGGAATCAAGTGTTGTTATTCTGTTGCTCTTTATACTTTTATTAGGATAAGGAAAACCTCAGAGAGGACAGATGTTTGTTATATTGTAGAGACTGAGTATTATTTTCTCTAAAGGATGGCTTGGTATGTGCTACTGGGAAAGAAAAGACAGCTTTTTTGATGAAGACATCTGCAATTTTTTTTGTTGTTGTTAGAGTATTAAAAATTAGCATGCAAACAAAATTTTCACAGGTTGGTGGACAACTGAATCGACTCTATGTAGAGATGAATTAGTGGAATACCTTATTTGGATAAAAAAAGGGCTCCTTGAGTACCTTGCAGTACTCCCTTTCCTCTGGGCTCAAGACACCACAGAGCAGAGTTTAACTGACGTCTGGGAGCCTTGTACTCTGGGTGATAGTTAGTGTCCCCATACCCTGCTCTGTCTCTACTACAACATTGTCTGAAATGACTATTACAGAATTGCTTAAGCAAAGCCATTGCTCAACGAAGAGGCTGTAACTAGAAGTGGGTGTTCACTCATCTTTAAAAGATCCTCAGAAATAATTCCATCATACCTGGCATCCCTGTTTACTTCAGTCACTACCAGAAATTCAGTTCTCCCAGGAGGTTAATACATAAGATTTGATACATCCTTCGTGTCAGGATGACACATCCATCTATTAACAAGACCTATTGGCTCTATCTTCAATATATGCTTTTATTCAACCACTACTCACCAATGCTGCTCAACACTCTAGTCTAAGCCACGGTCTCCTCCATCCTGGACTAAGCTGATGGTAACCTCACTGCTTGCATTCTTACCTCCCTAATGTCAGTTCTCCACTTAGAAGCTGGGCTGGCGCGAACCTTTAAATATGTGAATCAAATCATCAAAAACCTCCTCTTGCTTTATATTTGAAGTCTTCATCATGGCCTGTAAAGCCCTACATTATCTGCCTCTCTTTATGTCTCTGATGCCGTGTCTGACCACTATTACCTTACTTTGTTCTAGCTACAGTATTTTGTTGGTGTTTATCGCTCATCTTGCTAAAAATTCTCATCTCAAGTCCTTTGAACTTGCTGTTTTCTGTATTGGAAATGCTTTTTTTCCACATTGCACAGTCTCAATACCATACTTTATGCAGGTCTCTACTCAATTATTACCTCAGTTAGAACTTGCTTAGCCACCCAACTGACAAAGCTCCCATATCCATTGTTCTGCTTATTATACCAGATGACTTGGTAGGTGTAGTGAATAAAACAAATGAAAAGACAGTGATTTTATGTGTCAATATATAGCATAAACTGGCATGAATGGCTAGCTTGAAAAATGCATAGAGCCAATGTCTATGTTAAAATACCTTAAAGAAAAATCATAGGCTTAAAAAAGAACCATAGAGGTCATTCTGGAGAGCAAAGGATGTTGGAGGGTAAATCTGAGGAAGCAGTGAATATCTACAGCATGAAAATTTTCCAATGTCAAGTCCCAGGGAATTCCATTAGACCTTAAGTAACTGTATTGATGTTTTATAAATAGATTAGGAAAATATATACTCAATAAGGTGAGGCAGCAGAGTCCCTAATAACATAAACCTTGAGAATTTGCACATGTAATTCATTCCTCCTCAGTGCAAATATATAAACCTCTTACAGGAAAAAAAAGGAAAAAATGAATAATGACTGTGCCAAATTCACATAGAACAATGAAGTAAGATAAAATGCTCTTCCCATAAAAAGGAAAAATTATTATATGGTGGTAGGAAATTATATGAAAGGGATTTCAGACCCTAAGGGGAGAGTTTTCTGATGACCTTATAATAATAATGTATTCATCCATCATCCTACCATTGAAAAATTTGCTTATTTACTATTTCTCACTATTAAAATAATTCTGCAATAAATATAATTTTACAAGTGCTTTTTTACACACAAGATGGTAGTTCTGTAAAAGAGATTCCTAAAAGTGAAATTATTGAATCAAAGCATATACAAATTACCCTCCAAAGAGGCTTATATCAATTTAAATCAATATAAAAAATGTGACAGCATATTTCTAATAGATTCTCCTTTGACAACACTGGATTGTCACTTAATTTTTCTCCCAAACACATTTGTGAAAAATAGCATCTTGCTGCTGTTTTAATTTGCATTTTTTTGCTTACTACTAAGGACAATATCTATTCACATATTTGTCATTTTTTCTGTGACTTGTCTGCTCATATCTTTTGCCCATCTTTTTCTTTTTTGTGTCTTTATTCTTTTTCTTTGGGATTTTTAAAGTCTTTATAAATTATGGACAACAATCTTTTGTATACTCCATAAGCTACAATTTTTTTCATATACTTATCTTTTAACCTTTTTATACTGTCGTTTATCATTGAAATTTTAAATAAACTGTCACCTAATATTTTCCATTTCAATAACACGAATTTTCACCCAGTTACTGAAGCCAAAAACCTCAATACCATTGTTGATTCCTCTTTTAATATTCGGTCTCACACCAGCAACTCTTGTTGGCTTGACCTTTATATCTTTTCCCAAATGAATCCTTTCTCACTACCATCACCTCTACCATCCTTTCCTGAGACATCAACCCCTTCTGCCTTGACTCCTGGTATGCTCTTCCCCTCCTGCAATCCATTTTCCACAGCTCAGCCAAAGCAACACTATTCTGTTTTCTACCTTTTAATTATAAAACAGGAAATAAAATATTATAGAATTCATATTTTATATGTACTATGTGTATATTTGATATAACAATAATAAATCAAACACACATATGTCCACCAACCAGCCTAAGAAACAGAATATTAGCAACACATTTGAAGGCTTCTGGGTCTCCCTTTTGACTGCATCACTCTTTTTCCTCCAGAGGCAACTGCTATTCAGAATTTTGGGTCAATAATTTCCTTAATTTTCTTAAAGATTTTGCCACATATATATGTGGTGCTAAATAATATATTTCTTATTTTGTCTGATAGTATACTTGTTTATTTGAAAACATACCGTGAGGTTCTTTAATATTGGTATTTATAGCTATAAATTATTCTTTAACTGCCGTCTATTATTCCCTTGTAAGAACATTTATACATTCTATGCTGATGGGCCTTTTGTTTTTGTAGCCATTCATTCATTCATCCATCCATCTTTATCTTCTGTTAGAAACAGTGATTCCATGAATATAATTGTACATACCTCTCAATGTACATAATACGAGTTTCTCTAAGATAGGTATGGCTGGAAAGGCTGAGTTATCGATATATACATCTTCAGCTTCCATCATTTCTTGAGTATGCCATCCTTTCTCCACTAATTTGCTTTTTTTAAAGATTTTATTTATTTGTTTATTTATTTGACAGAGAGAGAGAGAGAGAGCATGTGAGCACAATCAGAGAGGCAGGCAGAGGGAGAGGGAGAAGCAGACTCCTCACTGAACAGGAAGCCTGATGTGGGGCTCAATTCCAGGACGCCGGGATCATGACCTGAGCCAAAGGCAGACAGTTAACCGACCGAGCCGCCCAGGTGCCCCATTCCCCACTAATTTTCAATGTCATCTCCATTCTTTGGCAAACATGTCTGGGTTCTCCAATTTGTTTTACTGTTTCAGTTGTTTTTTTCTGTGCCAGTAACAATGTATCTTAATTATTATAGCTTTGTAATACGTTTTGAAAACTTGTATATATGATAAGTATGTCTCCTATTCTGGTTATTCTTTCTAGGGTCTTGGCTAATGTTGGCTCTTCATTCTTCCACATAAATTTTATTTATTTTTTTCTTCCACACAAATTTTAGAATCAGCTTGTCATGTACCATGAAAAATCCCATTTGTTTTTTTGGTGAAATGGCATTAAATGTTGACTTACTATCCATGAAATGGTGTATTTCTCCCTTTAGGTCTTTTTTTATTTTAATAAATTTTATAATTTTCTTCACAAAATTTTATATATCTTTTGTAGATTTTTATTCCTAGCAAACTGCACTTTCTAATTCTGCCTAGTTAATAAAATTTAACTGTCCTTTTAAGTAATCTTATACTCAGCAAACTTTATTGCTCTCTTATTAAATCCAATAATTTGCTTTTAAATATTTTGAGGGTTTTCTACACAGAAAATCATGTTACCTGCAAATAATGACAGATCTTTCTTTCTTTCCAATCCTTGTATCTTTTGTTCATAGTTGTACTATGAAACTGTAGTGGGAGACCATAGTTTGTAATGGTGGGAGACTTAATTTTAAAGGAAATGCTTTCAATTTTTAATTCTGGAATGTGGCAAATATGCTATTTTTCTAGGTAACATCAGAATAAGGAAGTTTCTTATGTTCTTATTTTCTAAAACTTTGTTTTCTTAAATCATAAATATATTTGAACTTTAATGACTTTTTCTGCATTTATTCAGATGATCATTTATTTTCTCCCTTTATTAATTTGGTGAAATAAACTATTTGACTTCTCAATGTTGATTTATTATTGGAATGAAACAAACTTGTTAATTATTTGATAAATGTATCTTTGAATTTAAGATTTGTTTTCATTTTTTATATCTACAGACATGAGAAATATTGACCTGTAGGAGCTTTTTCTCATATTGTCCTTATTTGCTTTTGGATTCAAGATGATATGAGCTGCTTGAAATGAGTTAAGGAGTATTCCCTCAAATGAATCAGGGAGTATTTCCTCTTCCAACTTCATTAGATTTTATGTAATTTAAAATAATCTATTTCTCAAAAAATTGGTAGAATTTGACTATAAAATTATTTAGTCTGGTGTTTTCTTTGTGGAGAGATTTTTAACTGATTCATTTTCTTATTTATTGATTTATTTATTTTTATTTTTGGGGGGTTTCCTTTTTTTTAAATTTTAAGTTCAGTTAACAATATAGTGTATTATTAGTTTCAGAGGTAGAGTTCAGTGATTCATCAGTTGCATACAACACCCAGGGCTCATTCCATCACGTGCCCTCCTTCATGCCCACCACTCAGTTACCCCATCTCCCCCCTCCCCTCCAGCAACCCTCAGTTTCTTTCCTATGCTTAAGAAGTCTCTTATGGTTTGTCTCCCTTTCTGGTTTCATCTTGTTTTATTCTTCCCAGGTTTTTTTTTTTTTTTAAGACAATTTGAGGTTCCTATTTTTGTTTTAAGACAATATTGTAAATTATATTTAAGATGAATTTCTTCTTTTCACCTACATTTTCAAATGCATTGACTTAAAATTATTCATAATACTCTTTTGTTATGTTTTAATCTCTCTTGAATTTGGAATCATGTTCCCTTTTTCTGTCCTAAATGAATGACTAATTGGTATTTTTCCTCTTTAAGTTTTGATCAATATTGCAAAAGTTTGGTGAATTTATTAGTTTTATCAAAAGCCAAATTTGACTTGATTATGCTCTCTAATGTAATTTAAAATGTTTTTACTTAATTGATTTCTTCTAATATGTATTATTTCTACATTCTTTTTATTTTCAAATATCTTATGTGCCTCATTAATCTTTAGCTTTATTTCTTTTCCAAAATTAATCTTTAAGGATAAAATTTTCTTAAGTACTGATTTGACTATATCCAATAGATTAAAAGAAATATTTTCACTATTATAAATACAGTTCTATTTATTTTGTAGCTTCTTTTATTATTTCTTCTTTCACCCACGAATTATTGAGAGCTTTATTTTAAAATTTTAAGTATATTGTTTTGAACATATTGTTATTGATTTCTAACTGAGTTGCGTTGTAGTCCATAACATATGTGCTTTGTGATACAATCTCTATTAAGTGTGCTGAGATTCTTTTTTTTTTTTTTGGTCTGGTAAATTCTCAATTTTTAAAAATGTTCCATGTACTCAGAGAAAAAAAAATTGTTCTCCATTTGTTGGCTGTGGTGATTCTACATGCCAATTAAGTCAAGAAAGTTGATTGTGATTTTTAAAAATCTTCCCCAGTCTTTTCAATTTCATTTGTCTGCTTAATCTATTTGTTAAATTTATTGATTTATCATTGAAGTCTACAAGTTTTTGCTTTATGCACTTTCAGTTTTTATTATTAAGTGCACAAAGATTTTAGAATTTTATCTTCCTGTGAATTGAAACTTTATAATATATATAACTCTAATGTTTAATGAAACTTTTGCCCTAAAGTCAATTTTGTCTGATAGTAATATGGCTATACTAGTTTCTGAGGTTAATATTTTATTCAGATATATATATATTTTTTCTTGTTCTTTCATTTTACTTGTCCTTATATTTTATGTTTATATCCTATATACCAATGGTATTATAATTTTTATAATATAATCAATGCTTGAATAGCTTTATTACCAAACTTGCCATTTTCCTCATCATTTTTTTTTTAATCTTGGACATTTTTTTCTTGACAATTTTCCTTCTTTCTTAAGTAGGTGTTTTAGAACTCCCTTTTGTGAACCAGTTACAATAATCTATCTCTTTTGGGAGGGTTCTGAAAATATTTGTATTTCAAACTTCCTATTGAAAGATTGTTTACCAAATACAAAATGCTAGTTTCACAATTAGTTTCTTTTCTATCTTGATATAGAATTTTCTAAATTTCATTATAGCTATTGAGAAATTAGCTATCAATCTAATTACATTTGCTTTATGTTAACTTTGTTATGTACAAGGTTTTTAATACTTTTAATACTTTGTCTTTTTTGTTTCGTGTTTTCACTATGATATAACTTGGGGTGGATCTCTTTGAAATTTCCCCTGCTTAGGTTTCATTCAGTTTCCTGAATTTGCAAATTACACCACTCTTCCTTCAGTTTTGGTAAATTCTCAACAACTATTTCTTTCTCTTCTCTCCTTCTGGCACTCCGATAAGTCTTACAGTAGACATCCTCATTCTTCCTTCACATTTCCTATCTGTTTAGCTTTTTGTTGCCTGCTTTGTAATATTGTTAGAATCATTTTGCAGTTTATTCCCAGCTCTTTGTAGTCTGTGTTAACCCATAACATTGCTTTTGTTTGTATGCTTGTGTCTCATAGTTCTATTTTTTTGTTTGTTTTCAAACCTATCTGTCAATTTTGATAGATTCTTCCTCCTTCATCATACATTTAATCCTGTCCCTTATGTGTTTGTACACATCAAAACAATTTTTTTTTGTATTTAGTACTGGATAATTCTAATATCTTCTTTCTATTTGGGCAGATAGCATAGTTTTTTGTTGTTGTTGTTAATGATTTTATTTATTCATTTAAAATTCTTTTTTAAAGATTTTATTTATTTATTTGAGAAAGAGAAAGTGGAGTCAGAGGGAGAGCACAAGTTGGGGGAGGGGTAGAGGGAGAAGCAAATTACCATTGAGCAGGGAGCCCAATGTGGGACTTGTTCCTGGGACCCTGGGACCATGACTTGAGCAGAAGGCAGACATTTAACCTACTGAGCAACCAAGGCACTCCTTTTGTTGGTGATTTGAATATCAGCCTGCCTCCTTATATCATTAGTAAGTTTTTATTGTGAGTCCGCATCTCTGGAAACTTGTGGCAATTCTTTGAGTTCTGAGTTCTATGTATCTTCATCCCTTTGCTTCTGCCTGGTACATGGAAATACTAGAAACAGGAGTGGTAAATTTTCAACCTGGATTATTTTGGGGTCCTTTGGCTCCTATGAAATCAGAGTCAAACCTGTGTGAATATGGATTTGCAATCTCAGTGGGTAAATTATTTTTTCTTTGTTACCACAAAACCCAGAGTCAAACTCACATTTTGGTCTTGTCTCCACTGTATCCCCCTTTGGGTGTCTCTTTTCTGCTCTCCTCTGGGGACTCCAGTGTCGTCAGTGTTCTCTAATCAGAAGTGCCAGGCTTTCTCTGTTTTCCTCAGTGCACTCCGTTTGTTCAATCCCAGCTCTCCTCTGCCAGACATGGGCAGATAATTCCAGGCTAAATGCAGTTTCAAGGCTCAAAGTATAGATTCGGATTGTTTCTAACCTTAGTGGATTTCCTTTACATTGCCTCCAGCTTTTTAATTTTTTAAATAAATATGTTGTACCTGGATCTATTTTTCTTTATATCTTTTCTGCCATTATTGTTAGAAATGGAAGATGCAGATGTCCTTGAAACATAAATCAGATCATGTCCTTCTCCTGCTGAAAACACTCCATTGTGACCTATCACATTTCGAATTA
This sequence comes from Halichoerus grypus, assembly GCF_964656455.1. Lineage (NCBI taxonomy): Eukaryota > Metazoa > Chordata > Mammalia > Carnivora > Phocidae > Halichoerus > Halichoerus grypus. Next base: position 62,795,191 of record NC_135720.1, read on the forward strand.
AATTTAAAACAGTCCCATGGTCTGTACACATTGATAAGGATGGACCTCTGGCTACTTCTCCATCTCATTTCCTACAACTTTCACCCCTGTTTACTACTTCAGCCCCATGGGACTCTGATTTTCCTCTAGCATGCTAAGCTCATACCGGCCTTGTGGCATTTTAATCTGCTTTTCTCTTGAGTTTGAATGCTTCCCATCCAAATCATGACTTGGTTCCTCAGTTGATTCAGACATATATTCAGTGTGCAAATATCACCTCATAGAGGTTTTCCTTATCTATCTAATATAATATAGCATCCTCTTCACTTAATCTGCTTTAATTTTCTTCATTGTACTTCTCCCCACCTGACATTTACATATATATTTCTTAATGAATTTTCTGTTTCCTCTTAGAGTATAAGTTTTGTGGAGGGAACACTGAATTCCTAGTATCTGTTGCTGGCACAAAATCATCATTCAGTGAGTATTTGTTGAATAATAAGCTGATGCCTTCAGTCCTGCTAGTTTTATCTTTTGTGGATTCTTTGCGTCTTGTGTCAAATTTATATAGTGTTCTGTATTTTCTCCTATTTATATTCTAATTTTATTTACCATTTATTGAGTTCTTACTGTAAGTTAAATATGCACATGTACAATTTCATTTAATCTGAAAAACAACTCTGAAATGCGGATTACTATCCTTTTTTCACAGGTGAGGAATCTAAAGTGCAGGGGAATGAATGAAGTCCCTGGGTCATGCACAGCCAATATGAGTTAAAATAAGAATCAGTACCAGTCTCAATTATATTTGTCTCACCCAAAACTACACTCTTTATCAAACCAGTGCAATTTATCATACCCCTACATTTAGTGATCAATTCATACAAATGAAAACTCTGGTGAAATCCAAATGAAGTCTGGAATTGTGTTAATTTCCCACACACAAAAAAACAGCTACTGATAGAGGCAACGACATTGATGAATCTCAAACTAGGCTAAGTGAAAAAAGACAGACAAAAAAGACTGCATAACAAATGTTTCCATTTGCATGGAATTCTAAAACAAGCAAAACTGTTCTACAGCAGCAGAAAGCACATCCATGGTTGCCTGAGCTTAGCGGGTGGAATGGAGATGGACTGAAAATAGGCCTGAGGATATGCTTTGGTGAGAGTGAAATGCTCTCCATCTTCTTATGATGGTCACCCAGCTGTCCACATTTTCAAAACTCATAGAAATATATAATTAAAACAGAGACGAGATGTGGCACACAAATTATACCTCAATAAAGTTGATTTAAAAATAAAAAGAAATACTTAGACCAAATATTCTAAAATCGTGGAAACATCTTTTTGAGTTATTAAAGGCAACATTTTATATTTTATAACTATCAGATCTTGGCGATCAGCAGGATGGGAGTCAGGAGTCCTGATTTCATCGCTGAAAGCATGTTCAGCAGTTCTCCTTGTTCCTCTGGCTTCAGTGGTAGGATCTATAAGACAATAGGGTTGTCTCACAGTTTCCAAAGTTCCTGTTGGCTCTGCAATATTTAGATACAATTCTGTTAGAAATTATATTGTTTTGTACTCCAAATACTTCTGGAGAATTGTTTGAATCCTGATCTCCATTCCATAATTAATCAAGCAATATTAGTCAGTTCACTGTCCAGAGACAGGAACAGAAGTAGGAACACATGGAAGTGACCATAATCTAGGGAATAGTCTAGTTGGACTAAACTAGTGTTTTGCATGCTATTTGTGTGTTGTCATTCAGAGTGTGGAGCGCACTAAATGCACTATGTATGGTAGGCACTATATGAAGAAATAAAAGAATAGGCTATCCCTAAGTTGACTATAGTATCATTTTAATTATATTCCTATCTCCAAAAGTCATGCAGATATGGTAAATAGTTGTCAGTAAGAAAGCAAGTATGTGTCTGTATAGAATGAGACCCTTAAGATAAGGAGAGTCTACAAGTCAACTACTACAGTCTTTGTACACTGTTCTGTGCTGGGCAGGGGGAGGGGAGAAGAAATTTATCATCCATAACTTTCAGGAACTTACCGTAGAGTGAGGAGGGGAGAGAGGACATATTTCTAATATGTCATATTGGAATAGGTATAATAGTAGAGGTAGAAAAAAGTCCTATGGGAGTATAGGGAGGAAAAATAATTCTGAGTCGGACATCTGGGAAACTTTCTAAAATATCCATTATTTATACTGGACCTTGAGGAATGAGGAAGGGTTTTAGAAATAACTACAGGAAGGGAGGAAGATTATTTCAGCAACAGCGCTGAACTTGAGGCTGGGCGGCCTCTTGGGAGAGTCTCCAGAGGAACTAAACCCATGAGTTTGAAGCAGCTTAGGCCCTGATCTCCATACTCCTCTGCTGTGCTCTAGAAGACCTTTTCATAAACAAGCACGGGATCTCTGACAATAGGCTATAGGTCTTGTATAAACATTTTGATTTTAGTTTTAGGATATATTGAACATCTCTGTAAAAGTGAACCACATTTCTTAAATCAAACTTCTTTATATTGTAAGGAGTAATGAATTTATTTCAGCAGCTATGCGGCTGCACGACCTCATTTGGAGACATTTGCAGCTATCGTCATCCTTAGTGACACAACTGCTTTGTATGTGTTTAGGTTTCTCATCTGCAGCAATTTGGGAAAACCACCGTGAAAATGTCAGCATTCCCTGAGACAGGTGATTAGAATGAATCCTTTCAAAGGTGTGCATTGAACTGGAGTTTAGCATGAGAAAAGGGGAAGAGGCAAGGATTGATACTTTTTGTTGTAATTTGCATCTAAGCCTTATTTCATGTCACTGATAATTTTAAAAATGATTGTTGCTTTTGATAGATTCCTCTCTCATCCTTTGGCTTCTGTCCTTCTAAGGGGTTTGTCAATGGAACTCTGTCACAAAGCAGTTCTTAATCACTCTTGCAGTTTTAGCTCATGGTCATTGCTTGTGTTTTTCCGAAGCAACCCCCCTGGTAGGCAGTCCCCGGGCAGTGTAATGTGGTGAAAATGTGCCCCCAAATTCAACTCTCAGCCCTTAGGCTTCCTGGCTCTGTTCCTGGGTAGTCATATAATTTCCATTTGCATATGGGTAAAAGGAGGCTAACAATTCATCCTGCTACACACAGTTGTGAGAGTTGATTGTGCAGGTTAATGTGAGCAATGGAACAGGGTTCCTGATTCATAGCAGGATGCCATTGACTCCCTATGGCACTGTCCTTCTCATACCTGTTCCCACAGATGCTCAGTCGCATCTTGCCCCAGTGTAGCCTTGGTCACTGAGCCTTTTCATGTTCCTTGAAAATGCCTTTTACCCCCACCCCCCCTCCAAACCCCGGCAGACGTTGCAAATACCCATCTTCCTGAAACTATTCTTTCTTCACAGCACTAGTCTTGGTTGGCAATTTCTATTTATTGGTGTGATTATGGGTTTGCAAACTGTGAGGGTAAGAATCAAGTCTGTCTTCCTCTCCATCGTGTTCCAAGTCTCTACATCTTGCCTGGCTGGCACTTAGGAGTATCAGAAAATAGTCATTGGATTTGTAATTGAATGAAGTGGAAAAACAGAGCCCTCAAATCCTAATATAAGACACTTCAAAACCGTTGTGGACAACATCAGCATTGCTGAATAGATTAGGATACTGGAGTCAGACAAACCTGAGTTCTGCTCTGACAGTAAATTAACCAGGTTATCTTTAAAAAAGCTTAACTTTTTGAAGCTCAGTTTCTACATCTGGAAAATGGCTAAAATATTCACCATAAGATTTTTCTTTTCTTTTTTTTTTAGTGCTAAGTTGGATGATGTAAAGGGAAGCGTTGGCATAGTGTGCCACATGGTATACACCCTAAAGGGTTAGTTTTAGATACAGACAACAATAATAATAGTAATGGTAATAATAATACCATAATTTAAATAATATTCTAGATTGAGTACAAAAACATCATTCTATATTAAGTTAATGAGACCTGCTAATAATCACTAAATTCAATATAGGAGAATGATATTTTTATCTGACTAATTCAAGAAAATGCAGCCCAAGAAATATGCTTTGAAGAAACCAACCATCAAAAGGCTTCAGTAGCTGACAGAATATGATGTCTTAAACAGAGTGGTGTAAAGACTATTTAAAGAACAGAACTAAGTTATTAGGTTATGATGAAAGACATAGCATTAACTCCATTTTACTAAAGATGCCTCTGAGAAATGGAAAAGCAAATTGCACACATATTTGAGAGCTGAAGACAGACCTGCTCGTTCCCTAAATGACCCTGCTTCTTGCAGGTTCATGAGGCCTTGTGGGCTTCGACAGGATTAATCTACTGGATGCTCTTGTCTCTCTTGAAACCTCTTGGATAAGAAGGAGTTATTGATCAATTTTCTCCTTCTGCCAACTTCTATCATCATCTCTGTCAGGTGGACTGATGTAGCTGACAAAGAAGCCCTTTGACACAGCTCATGAATAAGCCCATGAGAATTTTTAATAACAGAAAGCCTCATGGGCTAGGCAAGATATTACTAGCAGAAGGCATAACTCAAAGTCTATGTGGGAAATCCTTGGTCATGCAATGGCTTTGAGTTACCCATATAATAGGGAGAACATGCATGTAGCTTAATTTAGTTACTAACTCCCTAATGAGAAAAAATACTCACTGCAGAAAATATGCAGACCAGAGAACACTTTGATACTGTTTGGTATGCATCATACCTTACGGCCTCCAATGTTAGAGGAGACACTTTAGAATTTATTGTATACATTAATTTGATTGCACAGTGATATATTTGTTAGACAAATTACCACAGGTCTAATTAAAAGGCAGTCTTAAAGCCACCTGATTACTGATTTACACTACGTTCATTCAATTCCAATGTATTTGTGGAGATAAATTAGATGTAATTTCTAGGTAATAAAACTCAAGTGGTGTAGAATCTCAAGGTTACTAGATCAAAAATGAATGGAGAAACTCAACCACATACCGAATAATGTGAGCCATTGAATGAGGTATTGTGTGTTAGAACATAAACAATGTAGGATAGTTAAGGGACTGTTTTTAATCTTTTGTAGTTGTTGTTGCTGACTTGTGGGGTCCACACACATCCTCCGGTTAGAGGCCTCAGTTTCTTCATCTGAAAACAAGTTGTTTGGATTTACTCTCCAGGGTTGTCTTATGAAGCAAATAAGGTAAGTGCTCTGCATTTTTCAGTGATGCATAATGACAGAAAATGAAGGTATTTCTTCTTCTTTTTTAAGATTTTATTTATTTGTTTGAGAGAGAGAGGCAGATAGAGGGAGCACACAAGCAGGGGGAGCTGCAGGCAGAGGAAGAGGGAAAAGTAGGCTCCCCACTGAGCAGGGAGCCCGATGCGATGTGGGGCTCCATCCCAGGACCCTGGGATCATGACCTGAGCCAAAGGCAGATGCTTAACCGACTGAGCCACCCAGGTGCCCGAAGGTATTTCTTCTGATGAAGTTGTGTCCCCTAGGCCATCCTGAGCCAGGAAGATTTGGTTTCCATATCATAGAACAGTCCAGGACTCCAGAATATGTGTGCATCTGTGTTGTTTATGCTATTGGAGACAGCCTATAAGTACATGCATTATCATTTGTCGTAATACCAATGAACATCTGGCCAAAAAACATATTTATTAATTCTAGGCTAATGATGAAATTAAACTTAGTTTGAAAATAACCCACTATGGGGCGCCTGGGTGGCTCAGTTGTTAAGCGTCTGCCTTCGGCTCAGGTCCTGATCCCAGGGTCCTGGGATCGAGTCCCGCATTGGGCTTCCTGCTCGGCGGGAAGCCTGCTTCTCCCTCTCCCACTTCCCCTGCTTGTGTTCCCTCTCTCACTGTGTCTCTCTCTGTCAAATAAATAAATAAAATCTTTAAAAAAATAAAAAAGATAAAATAAAATAACCCACTATGGATATATGGGAAAACATAAATTATATTCCAGTTATTCCAAATCCAGTGATCTTTGAATTATGATATTAAATTTTGTTTTGTTTTTTTGAGGTTAAAAAGACTATGATGGACAGAAGTATCTGTCGGTGTTGATAATTGCTCTTTCATTCTGATTCATTAATGAATGTATTGCTTTTTTTTTTTTATGTTGTGACATCGATAGGTTTGAATTAATCTCCTGGTACATAGACAAATTTTTAGGATCTTGTTTTAGTTCCTGAGAGGGTGAAATGGAATGGAGGGAACTGGATTAGAAGGTGGGTGGTGAATTTGTTTTAAGTTCTAATAACAAGATCATTCTAGGGAACTGCCTTCTATCCTTAGGAAAGCGTGTGTTTGTGTGTGTGTGTGTGTAACCTGAGGTGTTTATAGAGGATTTTATTTTCTCATCTTGCCCTACCTGTGGTGCTGGGAACCCTGGGTGTATGGAAAACCCCATGCTTACTGACTTTGCCATCTGGTATTTGAAGAAAAAGTGACTTTCCTTATCTTTTATTAAAGATGTTTCTTTATCCTCATTTCTCTTTCCCATCGGAACCTTCAGGCTAATTATATGCATGAAAGAAGATTCTCCCTCTGTCTGTGATTAATTTTTTTTTTTTTGTCTCTAGTAAATTATGCTCCTTGAGTTGCTCTGTAATCCGTGGTAAGCACCTGCCTCATAATATATTTACTTCTCAAAAACTGGCATTTCTACTTTTTACACATCAAGTTTCTCCTTAAAAGAATTATTTCCATGTATCCTCACATTTTTTTGTTTTGTTTCAATGGTCAGGTTTATTCTTTCCTCTATGGTGGACCTGCTTTGGGACGCATATTAACACATTCACGAAATGTAGCTTAAGGTGGAAGCCTAGGTAAGCAGCAGCACTGCTGGTGTATAAGATCCTAGTTTGTTTATTACACTTTCTAAAGTTAGATTACAGTGTTTTCCTTTTGAAAACATTATCAGTAAAATTATGCAGGGTGCAGGGTTATGCAGTTAGTCACTTGAGAACCCAGTCCTGGGGCTTGAAGCAGGCCATAAGAACTGATTTTTCTGGGCTCACAGCTGTGAATCATCTCTGGGTCATAGTTTCTTCATTAATAAATTAAATACTGGAACTCAATAATCTCTAACATCTCTTCTAGCTCTCAGAGAGGAGATAATTGGATTAATGTTTTGAGTTTATTATTTACTTTTCAGTTTCTATGGAAGATTTTTTTAGTAAAGAACTAAATGAATATCTCCTAATTAAATAAGATTGTAGTTTTACCCTACTTTTCATATATAATACAAAGATAAGACCTAATGCTAATTAATGACCAATGCATGGAAAATGAATGGATAAATGAATTAATTTTTTTTTTGGATCGAAATGGCAAATTTATTTAAAATACTCATTTAAGGTGTTATGCTTTCATCACAGTTATATGGAAATTTTGGCTGAACTTGGCTTGAAAGACAAGAAGGATAACATGTAATATATGAGATATTTTAATTTGCTTTTGGCTACTATGAATATTTCTTAATAGGAAAAAAAAGTCCATTTTGGAATATCTTCTGTGCTTTGGCTTACAGCTAACATTTGGCCTCGACCATAGTCTATATGTTTACAGCATGCTCCATTTTGTGCCTCCTCTTACCTGACATGATATAAAAGCTTGATATAGAAGATGAATGAACATAATACTAGAAATTAAGAGACTTAGTACAGATTATGCCAACCATGGACTATGTAACCTTGAGAAACCCTCTTGATTTCTCTGAACTCTTATTTGTAAAATGAAGGAACTTGACAAGGTGGTTGAGATGATTCCTTGGCTTAATGGAGCAGTGAGTATCTATTTCTGTTTTAATGTGGTCATTTGGTATTTTATGTTACTTACTAATTTTTCTCTTTACTCAACTGTTCCATGATCACTTTTGAAGGTTACTTTGTGAAATATATTTGGCATCAAAGTATTCCATAAATGAATCAAGATTCTCCTTAAATTTTATTTGTAGTGTAGATTCTATTCTTGACTCTAAATTGGGTTGATGAATGTTTTCTAAGTTAACTGTATTCTCAAGTTAGGTTTTCAGTTCATTTTAACAGTGATTTGTGAATGGTAGCTTTGTGTCACACACTAGTAGATAAACACTGATGTTAACATTAGTTTAGAGTCTATACATTTCCCTCAAAGGTCAACTTCTCCCAAGTACTGGAAGCAACTGTTTTCATTTAACATCGTATTTCTAACAAAGGCGAATTTATTAATGTTGATAACCAAAACTTAAATTTCATGATGTAATGAGAAAACAATCCATATCTGATATGGTAGTGTTAAAAATAGCTAGTTAGCTCTAATAGGTTTGATTTACCTAGAAATCCATCTTTTGTCTATAAAAGTTAATGATAACAATAGTAAACATGTGTTCTCAAGCTATCCTGTTAGGTAAGTACTGAACATTTCTAAATTTACAAATGGGGAGATTTAAGAAACTTGTATGACATCTGCAAAAGGATCCATGGACTTCTAATGCATTATGGGGTAGCAGCATGTTGAGATGGATAACCTAGTAGGAAAGCTAAAATGATGTGAATATGTGTTTCTGTATTGCAAATTTGGTTTCAGGTGATTGGTAAATATAAAAATAGGCAAGTAGAGCCTGTTTCTGAGTGATTTTTTCCTAGTGTGCAAACATGTTTGAAGCAGTCAGAAACAAGCATTCATGTAAAGAGAAAATTTCAGTAATAAGCAGAAGTTATGGTTTCCAGAAACACTGTTTTCTCCAAAGTTAAGCTATTTGGTGCTGCTGCTATGAGGACAGATGAAGAAGCTGGGAAGATATTTCCCTCATTTTGACAGAGAGAGAGAAAGAGAGAGATGGAGAGAGAGAGAGACAGAGTTGGAGAGGGAGACGGAGACAGGGAGACAGAAAGAGAGATGAAAGAGAGAGATGCTAGAGAAATGAGAACAAAGCTTCATCTTCGGACTCATTTTTGGTCAAACAATATTCTGTTGGAAACCACTACATTCGAAGATTTCTGTTTCCAAGAAGGATCAATTGACCAAGACGCTGGATGCAAATTTGCAAATTTCTGGGATATTTAACTGTGCAAAGAGTTTTACTGTTATTGCTTTTATTACTTTTTCATAAGCCTTATTATTTTTTGTGCACAAAACAGAATGCAGCCATCACAGCAGAAACTTCTTCAGTCACAATCTCTTTGTTGCATTCATATTCATGGCCACTTAGCTCAGCTGATAAATGTCATGGTGATGAGATCATCCTCTATTCAGGGCTTCACACTGTGCTGTGGCTGGAGTCTGTACTTCAGATCCCTGATGAGATTAGAAGAAAAAAAAAAGAAAAATATAGATGAATTAGTGCAAATTAGTCATCTTAACATAAAACTTTGTCAAAGAATTAATAATTGTACGGAGAATGAACCTACATTTAGATCAAGTAGAGTGCTTTTTATTTCTATTAAAACAAATGTAACAGAGATATTAAATTTTTTAAATCACCAATATTGTCCCCATCATAACAAAACTATTTTTGACATATTACATCCAGACTTTGTTGTCTCTCTCATTAATAAATATACATTTAAAAATAGTTGCAATTATAACATATGCATAATATTGACATCTGTGTTTTCACTTGTTGTCACTTTTTGTTTTTTTTAACTTATGAGGCATTTGTTTCATCATGTACAGCAACATGATTATGAAACCTCTCCTACTGTTTGGTGTTTGAATTGTTTCCATTTTCTCCTATTATACGTAATAAAGAAAACATTTTGGTCAAGATAGTTCTTTCTCTGTGAAATCATTTTCTTAGAACACACAGTAACAGCAAAGATTATTGGATAAATAAAACCATGACATTTGATATATAGTACCATATTATCTCATCACAAGTTTGTCAGCATTTATTTGATCTTTTTATTTTCAAAATTGGTGAGAGGCACAGAGCAACATTTCAATATTGCTTTTGTTTGCATCTCTTTCTAAATGCTGGACATTTTCCTGTGGAAACTGGGGACATGGTCTTTTAAACCTTTTAAAAATAGGCTTTTGAGATATAACTGACATACAATGAGCTGCATATATCTACAGTGTAAAATTTTATAAGTTTTGACTTATAGCCATCACTGCAATCAAGAAAAAGAACATCTCCTCTTCAACTTCTGAAAGAATTTGTATAGAATCAGCATTATTTTTTCCTTAAATATTTGGCAGAATTTACCAATGCACCATCTAAGTCTGGAGATTACTTTGTGGAAAGGTTTTTAACTACAAAATCAATTTTTGAAAACTGTTATTAGGTTATTCAGGTTCTTTCTTTTTTTTTTTTTTTTGAATGAATTGTGTTTGTGTCTTTTAAAAAAATTTGTACATTTCATACAAGTTGTCAAATTTCTTGGCATATGGTACGGTTGTTGCCAGTATTCTCTCATTAACCTCTTAGTGCCTGCAGAATAGGTAGTCATGTAACTCCTCTCATTTATGATATTGGTAATTTATGTCTTTTTTTCCATGCTAAGTCTAGCCAAAAATTTTTCCATTTTATTAATCATCTCCAAGGACCAGTTTTTGATTTCATTGATTTTCTCTATTAATTTTCTATTTCTTTAATTTCTGTTCTTAGCTTTATTATCAACTTTCTTCTGTTTAATTTTTTTTTTAAAGATTGTATTTATTTATTTGACAGAGAGACACACAGCGAGAGAGGGAACACAAGCAGGGGGAGTGGGAGAGGGAGAAGCAGGCTTCCTCCCGAGCAGGCAGCCCGATGTGGGGCTCGATCCCAGGACCCTGGGATCATGACCTGAGCTGAAGGCAGACGCTTAACGACTGAGCCACCCAGGTGCCCCTCTTCTGTTTAATTTAGATTTAACTTTTGGTTTAATGTCAGATATTGTATACTTTATCTTGTTGGATAATAGACATTTTTTAACTCTTACCAATGCTCTTGAGCTTTGTTTTGGACACGGGTTGCTTAGAAACAGTTTGATTCTGTCAAGCCTCACTTTTGAGCTGTGTTAGAATCAGAGAAGCCTTTAGTGGAGGACTAATTTCCCCCTACTGAGGCACTACATTCTGAGTACTCTACCCCAAATCCTGTGAATTTCAGTTTTTCTGTTCTTTCGAGCAGGCAGGCGCAGGAATGTAAACTAGTCCCAGCGTTGTATTATTTTCAAGGACTGTTCCCTCTAATCCTTTCAGGTTGTTTTTCTCAGGTAATTTCCTCACATAAATGTTTTGATCCACACTCAGCTGAATATTTACAGGGGTTCTTCTGTAGATGTTTGGATCTCTTGGTCTCTCTATCTCTCTCTTTCTCTGTGTCTCCTTCCCCAGCTCTCTCCTGTTTGGTACTCTGCTCTCTCTGTGTCCTCAACTCAGGGGTTTTTGTATCCATTCTTGCTGACTTTTCAGAAGTAGTTTTGCTTGCTTTTCATCTATGATTAATCTCCTTATTTGTCTGTTGATTTTTGTGTAATGGATATTGTATCAGGAAAATTATCTGTAGAAATAACTGACAGCTCAGGATGACTACCTTCCTTTAAAGAAGATTTTATTGCTTCTGCTGGCCTCTGGGTTCGCTATTAATCTGCATAATTTGACATTGAGATTTGGGTTTGAAGTTTTCTGGTCTGCACAGAGGACCTGACTGTAATCTGGGCAAAAACTTCTTTCCTGGGTTCCTTCTTTCCTCTTAATCCTGGAATGTGGTTCTTTGGATCCCAACCCAAAACAGTCCGTGATGTTTAGCAGGATTACATACTTCACAGGTCCTGGAGGCAGATATCTGTCACCCAAGACCTGTAATGATGTTGAAAATGTGTAAAATAAAAAATAGTTCAGCTTTTGGTGATGACCAGTTTATGATTGGATAATTCCCCCAGGGAAAATGCTCCACATTGCCCTGTTAAAAATCTCTGGGTCCCATCCTTTCCCGTGGCATTTTAATTCCTTACTGCCCACCTACTTGATACATTTGGGAAGATGATTTTTATATTTCATCTGTCTTTTTTTAGTTATGTTTATCAGAAGAGTTTTTCTGAAATATTTAGTCCACTGACAATACATTTCCCTTTAAATGTTAATAAGCAGTGTGTTGCTGTTGTACAGTCAGTGGCCTAAATGCTAAATGCAGTATTACTTTAGATCTTTTAAATTCTCATAACACGAAATACAACAATTAAAAGTATCTCCAGCTATGACCAAATGTCCCCCGGGGAGCAAATCTGCTGCGGGTGGAGAGCCACTGTTTACCAAACCCGGGATGGGAGCTTGCACGCCCCACCTGTCCGTGTGTCACCATCACGCCGCGCGGTGGATGGGGTGCGCTCTGCCCCAGCCTAGGGCCCCACCCTGGTTTCTACAAACCCTGAATGTCTCACTGCTTGTTCTTCCCTCACAGACACAAGACTCCAATTACACAAAATCGTTTTTTTCTCCTCTGTACCTCCCCTTTTCATGGGGAAGACCTTCTATTCCTTTTTTTCAGCGTGTACTCCTTTCTCTTCCGAATACCTGTCCTGTCCAGTTTAAATGCCGTTCCTTTTCTGGAGCCTTTCTTTATCTTCTGTGCATGTCTCCCCACTCTGAATGTGGTTTCTCCCCTGCAGGTAGGAGCGATCGGAGGATACATCATGAAAAATATGAGGAAAGAATGTGTGTCTTATCCATCTATTGTCTTCTAGAAACAAAGGACACTTCTCAGCCCCTGGTAGGCGCTAAGTAAATGTTCGTTGAACGAGTAGCTCACTGTTTTGTAAGAGGGGTAGTGACTGTCTTTCATACACTAATTCTAGAAAGAAACTACTTCTTTAGCTTCTGTTTGAAATCATCATAAATTTATCACCGAAAGATTTAACTAATTGATACCCTTCCTGAGTTCCTGCTTCGTTGAACATATGAATTCTTGGAACGTTATGTCCCATGCATGGACTACATACTAGGTAACATTTTGCTTCCATTTATTTGTCTGCTAATAAGCTGCTTTCTTTCTTTACTGTTGATTTTTAAAAAAATAACTTAAGGGCTTTGATTGTATGCAAACAATTTGATTTTGTCTATTCATGTCAACACTTTCATCAATTTTAGAATCCATAAGAAGAGAATTCTATAACTAATTGAAATTAAACTGAAAAGAAATAAACTTAATTTTTGTTTAGCTTTTCTTATGGTTCAGTTGTTCCTTATGTATAATTTTATTAACCCAGAGTAAAAGCAGGTTATAGCAACATTTCCCAAAGAATGGTCTACCAATGTTTTTAGGTGACCCATGAAAATAAAAAGTGGATGGTTCTATAAGCAGTGGAAACTTTATGGTGTATCCTGCTCTGGGAAATTCATAATTCACAGTAACAAATTAAAAGTAGTAAGAAATCCTACAACAAAAATCAATCAGTCATTGGTTCAACCTCATTTAACCTATTGTTTCTGAACAGTAGACCTTAGTGGTTAAGCACTGAGGCCCTGGTGCTAGATGGCCCAGCCTCAGATGCCAACTCTACCACTTTCTAACTGTGCAAACTTGGATGAGTGTCCCAATTCTGTGCTGGGAATAAAGGAGGTAATGATGGAACTGTAGAGTGTTGTAAAGATTAAATAATACCTGTGAAGTACATGTAACTCTTGAATGACAAGGGCTTGAACTACAGGGGTCCACTTATACATGGGTTTTTTTTTTACAGTACGGTCCTGTGAATGTAATGTCTCTTCCTTATGATTTTCTTAATGATATTTTCTTTTCTCTAGCATACTTTATTGTAAGAATACAGTACATAGTACATATACAAAATAAGTGTTAGTCAATTATTTTATGTTATTGCTAAGGCTTCCAGTCAACAGCAGTTAAGTTTTTGGGGAGTCAGAAGTTATATGGATTTTTGATTGCATGGGTTGGGGTGGGGGTGGGAGTAAGTGCTCCTAACCCCCACATTGTTCAAGAGTCAACTGTGACTTAAAATATTGCCTGGATGATTGAAAACTCTCAATATATATTTACTATTATTTTCATTTAATTAATTATAATCATCATTATAATTTATTACTAATTATAACTAATAATTATATTATTATAATTATTAGGAAATATGTATCAGTCTAATTGATATGGTTAATATATTTAATAATAAGTTATCAACAATTATTTATTATTAATATTATTATCATGTAAATCCTGACCACAGGACTTATTTTGGAGTAAAAACTACTGGGATCACTATGAAATTTGTTAGAGATTTGGGGGTACTGCTGCAGAGATTTTTGATGTGGCAGCCTTTCTAGGGAAGTCTGCCCGGATGAGTTAGTTTTTATCTCTGAGCCCTCACCTGTAGAGGGGCTAGCTAATCTAAGTAGGAAACAGCCAGTGAATGCCTGTGTACGATTGCATCCAAATTGTAAACCTTGGAGGGAAAATAGGTATACTGAGGTGCTCTACAATCCTATCTGCCCAGAAAGAAGAATGAAGCATGAAGCCAAGAGAAAGAAAAGGACCTCCCCTCCCCCTCACATTCAACCCAGATATACACACATACAGACGAGCATACAGAAACACAGACGCCCCATCATGACACATATGCAGGCGGCCATACTCACCGAAGACATACTCACATCCGCGGGGCACCGTTGGAAGTTCCCTCGGGCTTTCCCTGTCCTGGGCCCGCTCTCAAGACGCTTGGCACTGTGCGTTCTCTAAACCACACTTCAGAAAACTTTCATTAAGTTTTCTTTTGGCTTACTTTAGCTCCTGTTGATTTATCTTATTAGCATTTTCTCCAGAAATACCTCAATTTTAATTAAAATACCTCAAATTTTATTGCAACAACAACAAAAAAAACTTGGTAAAATCTCAAGTTCTCATATTTCAAAAGTATCGATCAATAAATCAATACAAACTTGGGATTTATTTTAACTCTATTTGACAAATAGCTATTAGCTTAAAAAAATGTACCCTTTATTTAGAGCCTAAGAAACATGATACACATTTGCATCGTGTTTAAAAGTTGGAAGTCAGAAAATAGCTTTAATAATAAAACTCAGGATAGGGTCAACAGAGATTATTAATGTGCTAGCTTAATCTACTTTAATGAAATGGTGAATTTTGTATTTTGCATTTAAATTTATTTAATAAATAGGTAATAATATGGCTGGCTCATAAGGAACTGGTTAGAAAATTTTAACTGAAACAAATGAAATATTAGGACTCTAAGGCAAATTTTGTGAATTAAGGAAGTAAATTATTAATTAATATAATAATAAATTATTGTGACTCAATATAATAATTAATATAATAATTAATTATTGTGAATTATTTCCAAACTGGAAATAATTTTGCCATCAATTTATAGTGGCTATAAGGAGAGTATCCATTATGAAATCATCTAGTATATACGAATCTACAGCTGATTAATTGCAAAAAGTTTTCTGAAGAATCCAGGTGAAATAAATACTGTAACATAAAATCGGTGGCTACTGTTACATTTTAGATAGAATAAAGGTTTCTGTCTGCATATTTCACATTATTAAGTTACTATTGAGGGTTTAAGGTACTAAAACTGGGGAATTTTAAACTTCAGACTTACTGAAAATTATATTATTGTGGTTTCATTCACTGGAAATTCTAAACATTGATTCTACAGTTTTCAAAACACTGGTTAAGAGGTATATTAGCATTTTTATTTCTAGGTCTGATTGAAGATATAATCTGATGATTGACCATTTTAGAAAATAGATTTGGATAGCCGCTTTATAAACTGTAAAGATTTTTAGGATTTAAAAATGGAAATGCAATTCTTAAAGGCTGCATTAAGAAATTAACACTATCCTGTACACATATACATGTAGACATACAGATAGAAAAGACAGTTGAGTGATTTTACATTAAAATAATGAATATTATATTGATGCTGTTTACTTTTTCCTGCTCCCGAAGTGAGGAAAACAATTATTTTTTGTATTATTTCCTTGCTTAGTTTGAAGACAAAGATTAAAAAAAAATAGATCTCCTAGAGTATATTTTAATGCAGAGAATAAAAATTATATGTCAATTTTATAATAGAAAAATTAGATAAATATTGTAGATTATTTTGCTTTTGATAAACACTTTTCTGTATATCTCTTACATGGCTGTTTGGGTAAAAATGTAACTCCAACAGAGTTAATTCTTCTCTAGGAATAAACAGTTAAAAGCTGTTTCTTTGAGAAAGGGCTCATCTGAAGAGAGTTGATGACAATGTAGTTCTCAAAATCACACCAGTATTTGTCTATAGCTTTGCTGGAATAAATGTTTGCCCTAGGAGTGTCTTTATAAGCCAAAAAAATTTCAATTACTTGACCAGATTGCTAAACTAGGAGATTTTTGGAAATTTAGAGTTCCTGGCTTTCTTTTCTTGTATAGGAGCATCTAGAGCATCATTTAGATAAGCTCAGAGACTTATCAAAATTGATCAGGTTTCTTAAGGAGCTGCCAAAGACCACAAAGGTGGTCTCACCTCTGGTATCCATTCTGCTCACTGAGCTTCTGAGTTCTTCCTTTGGTCCAGTCTTCTCCTGAGTCCCTGACGTCATGTCGCTCCTGGTCTCCATAGAATACAAGTCTGATCTTTACAAACCTTCTCTCAAATGAAGGGGACCCCAGCCACCCCTCCTTCACTCTCTTCTTCCAGACATCTGCTCCTGCCTTCTGTGCCATGTTCTGCCTCCCTGTTTGGGCTCCTTTTGACATATAGAGATGTATTTACTCCTTCCTCTGCCCTCTTTTAATCCTTTCCCTGGTCCTCAACTATCATTTGTTGTCTATTGCCCCAACCTGTGGAAATCACATAATGCTTTAGGTACTAGAATGAACTTTCTTTTATCATCTAAAACTTGTATCTGCCTCTCTATTACCTGCCCTGCCACAGTTGGCAGAACTGTTTCAAGGTCTCAGTTTCTCTTGTTTGCTCTGTCTCACTATAGTTAGTAAGATCATATCTGAAAGGCATTTGAGGCTGCAGATTATTAGGGTGAGGGGCAGAAAAGGAACAGGATCAAGAATTTCGCTTAATTGAACTCACTGTTGTCAATGTGCTTTGTACCAAAGTCAGGATTCGTGTTTTTCTTTTTCATCATCCACAAATCTGAAGATATAAGGTGATCTTTCAGTTTTCTTGGTCATTGCATATAACTTACAAGGGAAATAGTTTTATTAGGTAATCTAATAAGGGAATTCAATGGACAGAAGTGTTTTGGCAAATAACTAATGAGACTGTTAAGAGCTTTAGTTAGTTCTAATTAGAGCATCTAGACTAAAAATCCTGAAGGAGATCAGAAATTCTGACTGTGCGGCTGACTGGATATACCCTAGAGAGGACTTTTGATTTCCAAGATGGGCATAGAATGTGAATCTGGAGTCACCCAGTAGCTTGGATGCAGGCCAGACAAAGGTGCATCACAATCCCGCAGCAAAGGCAGGTATTGAGAAGGACCCACAGACTCAAGTGTCTGGTGATATTGATCCTAGGTTGCATTAGAACAAAAAGTAGCTGACCCTAGAGCAACATTTTTCAAAGTATTACTTCAACCACTACTTTTATGTGATATAAATTAGCATTATGCAAAAACAGCATTTCTATGATGAAATATAGTTAAGAACTGCTGAGTTAAATTTTAAGAGTAAACAAAGTCCTTTTTTGAAGGACATCCTGGTCACTTTAATATATGAAAGTGCTTTGTGACTCTTCCAAAGATGAATATTTTGTGAAGCATTTTTTCAAATGTTTTTGATCATTTATCCAAATTTTATTCAATAAAAACCACAAAGAAAGAATGTTTGACACTAGTCTAATTTGGGACATAGATTTAGGGAACCTATTTGATGCAGTGTTCAGATGCAGAATGATCATTGGCAAACATATCATTTACTAAAATAAATAACATATGTTGACAAATTTAATGAGTGGCCAAATGGTCATGCAAATGCTTTCTTGTGCTTCTAAGCTCATAAACTCTAAAAATAGTATTTTCTACTTGAAGTAATTACAATTTGCCTAATTAAAACCCGAGTTTTAGGTCTAGCTATTGATTTGGGGCTTAATATTTTATATTCTGACAGAATCTGGCAACACTAGAGGGATGCTTAACCTTGAAAAATAATGTATTCGCTCTTTTTTCACTGAACTGTGTTTTGTAGGGATTCATGGCCCTGCCAGTTTCTGGGAATTGGGCTTATCTCCTTGTTGACTTATGGCAACATACCCATTGTTAAAGGTATTTAAAAAAAAATTTAGAAGTCCTCTTTAAGTGTAAGATGAAGGGGAAAGAAAAGACTAGAAGAACAAAACTGAATTTCCTATCCAGAAAGAAATTTTCAGTTTCCCTCAAGCTGGTTCTATGCTCAGGGAAGCTTGTCAGACTGCTTATGTGATACATTCTGAGTTAAAGCTATCACCAGTTTACTTTAGATATGGTAATTCCCAAAGCAGAGTCTGCTCTACAAGGAACTTTTGTGTTTCAGAGTACCTGGCTACTGAGAGTAGTTTATCAACATTCAGTTTTCTTCCTGTCTCTAGCATACATCCAGTCATGTTTTCTGACTTTTCTCTGTGATGAAAACCACTTTCTCTACCTACCCAACAACAGAGCATTAATTTGGAGATAGAAGACTTTAACAAAAACAATATATTTTTAGGACAATACAGTTTAATAGGGACTGGAGGAACTGAAGAAAAGATGTTTAGGAAAAAGTTTGTGTTGATTGTAAATGATAGCTAAGAGTTACTGAGTACTTACTTTGTCAGATACTGTTATACATCTTTTATATATATTAACTCATTTAATCGTCAAAGAGATCTATAAGTAAAGTGTTATTATGCTTGTCTTCCATGAGAGAAAACAGAGGTGAAGAGAAATAAATGACCTTCCCAAAGCCACACAGTTGGTAGTGAGAGAGCAGAGTTGAATGTGGGCGTCTTGCTCCAGAACCCAGATACTTCAAGCCACCACATCACACGGTCTCGTTTCAGTTAAAGAGAGATCCTATTCATTACAACACATTGCAGTTGACCATGAGGGTGGGTAAGATATTATGATGCTTGTTTTCATTTTTTCATGATTTAGAGTTTTGGAAAGGTGCATTGTGGCTTTGCTCACACTGTATATCTGCTTGTAAATTTTCGATGGCTTTATATCACACTGCAGTATAAATCATTTCAAACCAACCAGGCTGGTCTGTATTTGTCAGTTTAAGTGTCAAGCACTTCATATTCTTTTTTTTTTTTTTCTGACCTTTTTTTTTTTTTAACATTCTAATGCTTTATCTAATATTATTCTTTATAGACATACCACTAAAATCAGCCATATTTACTCAATTTATCCTGCCTCCAAGACTGTTCATATTTCCATTGTAAGGTCTATCCACACATCCTTTCAGATTGTCTAATTGAATTCTTTCTTCAAGGACTATTTCACAACTCGCTTCTTCCATGAAAATGCTGATGTCCTTACCTGCTGTCTTGACTTTGAAACTTCTGAAATAGATTTTAAATATGGAATATATTTTACATCGTAGTGGATGTGACCTTTGAGTGTAATCTTCAGGATGCTGAGGGTCTGCTGGGCAGAAAAAAGGCCTGCGCTCTGGATTGGGTGGGAACTATCACAGAGAGCAAACATGACTAGAGCATCACAATGGAAAAGCTTAGAAAAATTGATAGAAGCCAAATATCAAAGAAGTGTATGCAACTTGCTACCAGTTGGGGAATATATCTTGAAAACAATGCTTAACCAAGGAATAATCCTAACAAGTGCATGACTTTTTGAAAAAATTATTGGCTAATCAACACTATAGCTGAATTCTGTCTTCCTATCACCTTTTCTTTGTTTTTCTCACTGGTGGTAGTGTAGAGAGGTGATTTTCAAGCCTTTAAGAAATTATCGCTTTAGGGCGCCTGGGTGGCTCAGTCATTAAGTGTCTGCCTTTGGCTCAGGTCATGATCCCAGGGTCCTGGGATCGAGTCCCACATTGGGTTCCCTGCTAGGCGCGAAGCCTGCTTCTCCCTCTCCCATTCCCCCTACTTGTGCTCCTTCTCTCGCTGTGTCTCTCTCTGTCAAATAAATGAATAAAATCTTTTTAAAAAAAAAGAAAAAAAAAAGAAATTATCGCTTTAGTTCATGTAGAAAATGTTGAGGACCCCAATAACTGGATGGGGCAAAAACAGTGGTCTAGAAGAAAGGAGACATACATAAGAGATAGTTCACGGTCAAGTAAATGTGGGGGAAAGGAAAGAAAAAGAATCACGAATGATTTCTAAATTTTTGTCTTGGGCAACATAATTTGTAATAATGCCATTAAGTGCATGAAAGATTAGAGGGGAAGTGGCTGTTAAAATCCTCTCCTAGTGGGCTATGCAAGGCAATGGGTCTCTAGGAAGTGAGGTGACAACAGACAATTGGAAGTTAGAGGCATATGGCTGAAAAGAGAAATTCCAAATGGATATATACACTTGGGACGTTAGGCTACTGGTAACTGATTCCATATACTTGAGTAAAAACAATCAGGAGAGTATCCAGAGTCATAGAGAACTGAGAATGCATGGTGAAGCATCTTTCAAGCTAGGATCAAGGCAAAATCAAGGGTTGGATAGATTCTCCTATTCTCCACAGAAAAGCCCAAATCATTAATGGATCTAATTTCAGGCCCAAGTCCATTAACAATGCAAAATTAAGGAAACAAACTAGTGTAGAAGGATTTACATATGTACACCCACTGCCATTTTTTGATTTAGTATTTGTAATAAATGTATAATCTGTAAAATATATTCGTTTTTAAATTTTAACTCAATATATACAGGGAATCCTGACTTGCTGTAAGTCAAAATGAATCTTCTCAAGTGAATGATTTTGAATGTAAGTATTATAAATAACCAGCACTAACTATTGCACATTTAATTGAATTCTTTTATTTTAAATATTCACAGTACAGGAATTCACTAAGCCTGAATAGAACATCATTATTTACACATCCATGGGATAACTCCAGTGGTAAATCAGTGAAGTACTTACATTGAATATAGGAAATATGATTGAAGAAAGAGATTTCTTCTTACACATACAGGCTCAAACCCTTTATACATTTATTTTTGCCTTGGGATCTTAGCACAAACCGCTGAAGTCACTATCAATTGCTGAACAAAATTTCAAAAAAGTTTAACTATAGCAAACACACCATATATTTATAAACCCAGAAAGACACCAATGGGCCAGAAATCCACATTACAATGGCATTTTTAAGGGAAGGAAATTTCAAATGACATCTCCAGTTTAATTTGTGGAAACCACAAGTTCTTCAAATAGCTGAATATACAGATTTCCTATGGCATTTCGCCTTGCATGGCTTATTAAAATGTTTGCTTAGCTGCCATAACATGTTATTTACAAGATGAATTGATGAAGGGAACAATATGGTAGCAAACTAAGAGCCCAGATCAATTGTTTGTTGAATGCCATACATATACAACGTCCTGGTCAGTGAAGTTGGCCTCCACACTGCCAGGACCGGCTACTCAACATTTGGATTAATGCTTCACTCCAGGATGTAGCAAGACTCAGTTGCATGATTTTCACTTGGAATAGTAGCTAGACTCAACTTTTCTTACTGTTTTCTTTACTAACTTCACTGAAGCAGTTAAAATTGAACTTGAATGAGCCAAACTTCTGTAAATAAATAAATAAATAAATGTATAAATAGGATCTCTACTGTTTTAATAACGTAGCAATAAAATTACCTTCCAACAGTATAAATGCTTATAAATGCTTATATTGATGTTTTAAGTCACCAAGTGCTATGTTCTAGCCTTACTATATTATGATGAATGACTAATTTCATTTGGGAAGTGGTCATTAGTCCACATATATTATCTGTTTGGAATTAAGCCCTTTCAAAAGCACAAGTGTATTTTCTGAAAAAGAACACAAAACAAAAAAACATAAATAAAACTTCACTGAATGGAGTAATTTCTCTTCCCAAAGACTACTACAAATTATCAGCATGCAGAGGCTTGGTCTTTGCAGCCAAAAGTCATATTTTCTACATAATAATTTTTTTCCTAATCACCCGAGTTACCAAGAAAATTTTTTCCCCCCTTCCTCTACCAAGTACACTGATTGGCTGTTCACACTGCCTGGATGTTCTATATTATTGCCCAATTTAGTGTTGTGCAGACCGGGCCTCAAGTGTTTTCCACTCCCACACACCTCTCCCCCCTACCTCTGGCAGTAGTATTGATTTTGGCAGTGTAAAAAAAAAAAAAAAAGACATACTCTTCTCGATTGTAGAAAAAGCTGCGAGAATATTATGTTCGTAGTATGGAACCGATTAAGATGATGTTTTTCACATCTTCATGCTTTCATAATAATAAATTGCTATGCAGTAAATTGTATCAGTTGCCAACAAATGATTTTATTTTTTGTATTTTATTGCCAACAAGAGACTCCAAGAAGAAAATTGGGGGTGGGAGGGAATTTTACCACATTATGCTGCCAAGTTAGAAAAAAGCAAAGCAGCATTTTCTATTGGCTCATTAGCACTAAGAATAACACTTTCACTTTGCTCAAGTTTAAAAAGAATTTCTGAAAGGACGCGAATCATGCACAAGGACTGAGACAAAGACTATGTATGAGTTGGCAGTGTAAATGCCCCCCTAAAGTTGCATGATTCACCAATGGCATGCATTTTTTTCACCTAATATAACACAACCTTAATATCTTCATATAATTTCTAACACATTTTATTTCAAACATGCACTGGCTACTAAAATAAGATTTTAAAGAAAAGCTGATGTTTGATATAAAATAATCATGTCTTTTCAAGTGTGGAAAAATACTCTACAAAAAAATAAGTAGAAAAGTGGTTTCTGATCAATGTGTGATTTTATCTATAAAAATCCAGATGACTAATTAGTGTGCTTACAACAACCCTATGGGGTCTGCATTGCAATTATACACATACAGAAAGTTAATAGCATTAAACAACTATTAGCACAATGCAATTAAATCCTTATCAGAAATAACATGAACTATAAACTGTACATTTGGCATTTAGGCTTCAGAGTATTTTTAAGAGTCTGCTTAAATATGACAGTACAATAGTGCAAAATCACATTACATTAATAAAACATACAATTATCACCCAAATAGTTTATGGATCACTGACCCTTACAATTCACATATTGGCTAGAATTGGCACATTTTGTTTCACCATAATAGTTTTGACCTTCTTTACTTGAGTGTACATTGTTTTATTCAAAGTTACACTTGAACTACATAGAAAAAGTGTAGGCTTATGTGTGTCTGTATGTGTGTTCTTGAGGAAATGAGACGAGAGAAAACATGTAAACTCCACTGCAGCTTTCTTCTTTAGTAACTGTTTAATTAGAACTCCTAAAGAAATTGCCTGGTAACTATTTTCTCTTCTTTCTTATGGCTCCCAGAGCAGTGACATGGCCACATGGAAGAGAGCAAGAAGGAAAGAAGGAAAATTCTAGAAGAGTATATGGCAGCCTGTGCTCTGTGCCAGGCTAACTAAACCAGAATGTCTAATCAAGAAATCAAGATTTAATAAGAACTTCTCAGGTGACTCTAATGTAAAGTCCACCACACTGTTGATTGATGAGAAGTCAGTGAACCAAAAAAGCTATTGAATCATGCAGTAGATTGCACCACCTGGAACTTGGGTTCTAATCTTTAGTTTGCTACTCTTTTCCTCCTTTCTGCAGCTTTGTGAGCTGGAATCTACATTGAGACTTGTTAGCTCTTTACTTTTTCCCTTTAAAAACCTCCTTATACACAGACTATTTCAGATTCAGAATAAACTACATTATTCCAATGAAGATGATTAATCTCAAAAATTTCACTCAGATAATAATGACCAGTTGCATTTCCTACAGCAAACATTCCTTTTTTACCTTCATCTTATGTATGATTTATGAAAATGGTATTTTTATATTGTCACAATTACTCCACTAACCCTGACTCCTACCAAATCCAACCTTAAATTAAAAAAAAAAAGAAAAAAGGAGAAAAGAGGGGAAAAGGTGCACATGAATAAATACTTTGCTTTTGAAGGCTGCCATCATGCTGATAGCTCTAGAGATTTAAATTTTTTATTTAAGAGTAAAAAAAGATATCATTATTTTCACTATGTTTTTCTATCTCCATTTCCAACGTTACATCCTCCAGTCCAAGAGCCCTCATTGATTCGAATGTAAAGCATCTACAAGCTAAATGATTTTTTTTTTCTTGTCAGTAAACTCCTGGTCTCAAGTACAATAGTCTTTGTCCTTCGATTCATTATTTTTAAATAATATGTAAAATATTTGAGATAGGCCATATATCATGTAAAAAGGGGACTGCTCCTACTTTTACGTAGAACCAGACATTCTTCGTTGGTTCAAGGCTCTTAAGGAAGAAAACCAGTGTGTGGCAGGCCTGGATCTCATTGTAGTCCCTGGAGACACATATCCTGTCCTAGATGACCGTGAGCTCTCTTTTGGCAATCTGGCCTTGGACAAGGATGGCATCTTCAGGATTGTCTCATCTGAGGGCCTGAAGGTCCAATCTGAGATGGGGAATGCACTCTTGTAACTCTGGCACGTATTTCTTACATAATTAATAGTACCGGGTTGTTAATTTAGTTTGGGTACCGTGTCTGTGAGCCTGCTTTTCTAACTCCTGCACCTTCATTAATCAAAATGGAATGCAAAATCTGCAGTAAGAGTCACCAGAGTTAACATACCTCTGAAAAAAATCACTCTTAGAAATTTTCAGACAAAATTTATATTTGTTTTTCATAGCGAGATTCCAGCAAGATTTAATTTAACACACTTTATGTATACAGCTAATTCAATAATTTGGTTGCCAGATAATTCATAAAAATAATTTAATTTTTGAAGTTTTCTAATGTTGTATCTGAAATAAACATTTCTAATGTTCTTTAAAGTGAGACAATTGGGAACTGCTTAAAACTACTATTTTGAATATTATTCATTTTTGACACATAAATGTAGAAAATTTCTTTAAGTTTACTTTTTTTGCTTAAAGTACAACTTAGAAATTGTGCAAATGAACAGTTGAGATTATTCGTGTCAAAATTTTATTTATTATGCAATTAGCAATTAGAGCAGTCTTAATCACAGTCTGGCTAAGAATTATTTTATTTCTGCACCAGTAAGCAAATACATTCTTGGTTATTGAATTTATACTCTAACATTTTAAAGGGACTTCAGAATTTTTTTAACTTTAGGAGAAGTGGACGAAGGCTTGATTCTGTTTCTTAACTTAGGTCATTAACTTCCTCTGTGGCTGAGCTGATGTGCTGGGTGAAGTCAGATTGTTGAATATTTCGGGGCTCCTGTCCTTACCAGAAAAATCACCTCTGAGAATCTTCCTGCTATTCCATCCTGTGACATAAGCTATGCCAACTAATAATAAGCTAAATTGACTGCTAATTTACTGATTGCTCATAACAGTGAGGGGAAATTAGGCCTGCTTGGGTTCCAATTATTTTAAGAAATGGTGTATGTGTTTAGTAATGCAAATCATGCCTATATGCTCCCACTGCCAGCCCCCCACACCCCTTCCATTACTGAGTAATTATAGAAGATGCGAATGCATGCTTCCACACTATAGATATTTGTTGCTCTTCTCCTGAACATTATTCCTTTGGCTTATTTAAATTTGCAATGATTCTTTTTTTTTTTTTTTTTAAGATTTCATTTATTTATATATTTGAGAGAGAAAGAGAGCGAGCACAAGCAGGGGGAGAGGCAGAGGGAGAAGCAGACTCCCCACTGAGCAGGGAGCCCGATGAGGGACTCGATCCCAGGACCCTGGGATCATGACCTGAGCCGAAGGCAGATGCCTAACTGACTGAGTCACCCAGGTGCCCCTTAAATTTGCAATGATTCTTATAAGCTGTCTGCTTAACATTTTCAGTTTTAGAACTGAAATTGTGGAAATAGTTTTGAATTCCTCACAGTGATATTTTGTTATAATAAATGATTCTAATTGAACACAGTATCTATTCACTTAAATGTTATTTCATTTGTTCTCACACACACAAAAAAACACACATCGGGAATCTGCTTCCCCCACTTTACAGAGGCAAAATCTGAGGCTAAGATGTGTCAAGTAGCTTGTCTACAGTTAGGGAGCAGCAGAGCTGAGATTGAATTGTAAATCTGCAGTCACCAAAACTCCATGTGCTGCAGCTAGTTCATTGCTATATGCCAACTGCAAATTACTTTTCCACCCATCAAGCAAGGGCTTTGGGACATGGAAACGAGGTTCTGTTAAACATACGGTGGATTAGCAGGTCACAGAAGCATAAAATTTTATGGCTGTAAAGGATCTTAGTAAGTGAATAGTCCAGTTTTCATGTTGCAAAATACAAACATGCATTTAGAACCTAAAAAAGAGAATGAGAGATATTTTTTCGAGGTATATAAACTTTTCTTTTCCTAATAATTCTTTCAAGGTCGCAAATTGAGCAGGTCTTTTGTATAGACTGGTGGTTCCCAGAGATGGCCCTACATTAGGATCATCTAAAGTGTCTTTACAATTGTTGGTCTCTGGTCCCATTTCAAACCAATCAGATCAGATCGCTGGAGACGGGGTTTGGGCATCCACAATTTTAAATCTTCTCCGGGTGATCCATATGTGCATCTAGGCCTGAGAAATACTGCTCTAAACCACTCACAACTTAAAAGAAGATTTGGAGACTATAGATAATCTGCCCCAAATCAAGGGATTTGTTAGCCGGTGCCATGCTCATGCATGAAATAATTAGGCATATAGAACATCTTGGTTCTTAAAGTAGAGAAACACTCTACTGACATATCCAGGACAATTAAAGACATTAGCTTCTGTCAGCTGAACAACAGAATACTCTCCATTTGATAGGTGGCTATGACGTAGACCTCAAACCTGACAGCACATCAGAACTGTCTGCGGAGATTTTTAAAATACGGATTCCAGCTCCAATCTCAGACCCAGAGAATCAGAAACTGTATATTATTAATACTTTCTCAAATGATTCTTATGCAGCTGACCCAGGAAGTTCCAAAGACATGTACGTGTTTGAGAAGCCCTGGCTTAGTCAGGATGGTTTATAAACTATAGCACGAAGCAGACTAACTTAGGAAATGTATTAAAAGCATGTTTTTTTTGGACTTGTTTGAAGAGAATTGCCTGAGCAGGGTCAAGGAATCAGTATTGTTCATAAATGCCTCTGGTGATTCTAGGTCTGGTGACCCAGGAACCAGGCTGAAATTTTCAGTTACACTGGCAAAGACAGCTGACATTGGAGAGATTTTTTTTTTTAATTCTTTACAATATTTTCAAAGTAGATCAAAGGAAAAATATATAGTAACTGTAAGTTAAGAATAACTAAATTTTTTTGGATATATTCAACCTGGCTTACTCAAATTAGGCTCCCTGTCTCCTTGTCATCTGGGAATTTGCCCTGTGACTCCACTGCCCCTGAAATTTTTGCATTGATAAAAAGTTGTAAAATATTGTGATAAGAATGTGGATGTTATAGAAAAAAATTTAATATCTTAAAATAATGTTCATTATATGGTTGGTTTTCTGTAGGCAATTAAGGTCTCAGTGAATCGTGAGTACATGAATTATAAAAGACGAGGTAGAGAATGAGGGGAAGGAGTTAAAGGAATAAGTTCAGTTAATTGAGCACTTGTTATATTCCAAGCACTGGATTGGGTTCTTTCCACATACTAACTTAAATAGTTAGTTTTACACCTTAAGTGTCTATTCAGAGAAATAAGAGGGAAATCTGTTTGAAATATTTACCTCCAAAAAATGATATGGTCGTTGGAATTTCATTTGCAAATACACGCATGTGGTCAATTTAGATGGGAGAATAACAGTGTCA
Source organism: Halichoerus grypus (assembly GCF_964656455.1). NCBI lineage: Eukaryota > Metazoa > Chordata > Mammalia > Carnivora > Phocidae > Halichoerus > Halichoerus grypus. Next base: position 62,823,068 of record NC_135720.1, read on the forward strand.
GAAGGAGCCTTGCAAACAAGGTCCAGAGAGGTTAGCTGGATTTCTCAAAATGAGTTTGTTGAACCTATAACCCAGCCTAGCTTTGTCTGGTTTAGCAGGCTCTCTCTCATTTTTGTTCTGTTAATTGCTCTATATAATGCTTATGAATATGCATGCATTCAATATGAATTACTGAGAGGGAGAACACTTTGGATCCTAGTTGAGCTTACCCATTTGCAAAATGCTACCAAATCTTTAGATGAGAGACATCCAGAAGAAAATATCATCTTAATTGACTGATGTTTGCAGTACAAAGGAGTGCAGTTAGGGAGGAAAGAACCTGCATCTCTCTCCGTGCATAGTTTGGTAATAAATATGTGCCCTTCACAGTGCTTGCACTTTATATGCTCCTCAAATATTAATTGTCTTTCCTATTAGAAACAGTTGGTGTTCATATTTGGATAGAATGTTAACATGTTCCAAATCCTTTAAATCTTTCTTGAAATGTTACTTCTTTTGGGGTGTTAAGATGCAGAAAGAGTGGAAGGACATAAAGCCTTCCTTTGCATCCAATCAGTAAACTGACCAAAGAAATAAATATAAAATATAATCTCTAACTGGTACCAATAAGCTGGAACTGTTCTCACAGTTAAACAAAATTCTGCATGACCTCCAATGCAATTTCTTTATTCATTGAACAAATATTTGTTGAGATCCCTCTCTGTGATAGGCACTGTGCTTATCTTTTAGATCCTGAAGTTTTTATATTTAATAGTTTGATTGTAATTAATTCATTAAGAAGTTCCCCTAAATGAGATCAGAGTTCAAGGGAACTCAAAGATATGGTTAAACACAAGGTTATAATGTAAGGACCTAAACCTTGTTTTGGTAGCATTACTTCATGCAAAGACATTTTTTAGACAAAGGCAAAGGCATTACCTTAAGACTCATGGAATCTAGTTTGAAAATAGGCAATCACAAAGGTATCAATTATATAATTTCCTATTCTTACCATATTTAACCTCCAATTGGAGGCAAGAATTTAAAGCCTCAGCAAATAATTCTTGAATATTCTGTCATTTTATACCTCAAGTGCTCTGAGCTTTCTAAGCCCTCACAACAGAAAACATTTCTGCCCGTTCTAGGATTCTCAAGACTCATGTAGTAAATGTAAAATTTTAAGCTGATATTGGTTTCCCACTAAGATAATTTTTTTCCAGTCTCCACTTCATATTATAAAATTTATGGCTGTCATGTAATATGACTGTCATGTCTTTTTTTAAGAATTTAATACTGCTGGATATGGAGAATTCAGTATATATTCTTACTAAGAAGACCTATAATAATTAATATTTATATATTCTTACTAATAAGGCCTATAATAATTAACATTTAAATATTCAGGCCATTGAAATTAATAGGTTTTTTTGATCTTTTGGAATAAAACTTTTTAAATGGCCTATTCTGTTTTATCCCCTGGCATCATTATTTGTTTTTATAACCAACAGCAAGCTAATTTTGTTGAATCCACATCTTTCACCATGAGATATCCATTAAAAGAATTGCAGTCCATGGGATTTATTAATGGAGTGCCTGAGAACCATATACCATCTTTGAGGGTTGCCTTTCACTTAAAATGCAGTGAAAGTCCATTTTCTTCTGCTAAAGCTCAACTCCTAGAATACTTAAAACAGAAAGAATGCTAACAAGTTTGATGTTTTACTATATACTTTTTCAAAAGTCAAAGAGCTTCCACATAGAGTGTACCATTCCATAGGCCCTAACTAGACCAATAAGGCAGGAATTGAGACATACTTATACGGTTAGGTGAGACTACGATGAAAAATAACACAGAATTAAGAGATACAGCACCCTTACATTCCAATCTTGGCTATGTCGCTAGCTCTGTGTGTGTGTGTGTGTGTGTGTGTGTGTGTGTGTGTGTGTGGACATGTTTCTTGAATAAATATTATCTCTGGATCTCGTTAACCCATAAATAGAATAAAGGGATTGGTTTGTAAACATAGCTATAATACTTGTCTAGCCCTAAAATTACAGATAAATGCTCCCAGAACTGATGGGGTAAGTTGATACATTCATTTTGGCACTTCAAATTCAGATAAATTATTCTTCTGGGACCTGGTAGTGGGTCTTCAATATATAGATGTGCTAGTTAGTGACTTAGTATTATTGCCTTGACTTGGGTCATATTATCAGCATGTGATTACAGTTGGTCTAAAAAAGAGACCAAATTCATAGTTGACAAGAGAGGCGATGCCTTCAGGTTTCTCAGTTCTTTGAAATCATGAGCACCCACCACAGTCAAAATGGGTTGTCAAGACACTGAATGCTTTGCTGCTCTTGAGGAAAACAGGTGCTTTCTAAACATATTAGCCATGCAGCCTGTTTAGAACCCTATACTTTCTGTAAGTCAAAAAGATGACAGTCCGTGTAAGTGTATGAATTAGACTTTTTTAACCTGATGAAAAAACATGGGTGAGATCTGTCCTTATCTAGGAGGGCATCCACACAGACGCACCATTTCTTGATGCAGTGTGGTTAGAAGAGATAATACGGAGGAAATCTACATTGGGTCACATGAGTAAACAAAGTTTGCAGCTCAGAAATACGTCAAATCCCTGAGCAGTTGGGGAAATTTGCTATCTTATTTTCATTGAATCGGCAGTGGACTCATATAAACTCCACTGAGAGGAGTATGTGCATAAACATAGACTTGAAGAAAGCTTTCGTGAATCTCTCCACTTAAGTGTGAGTTCCTGTGGGGCAGTGACAGAGCCTTGTTCATCTTTAGCTCTGGTTAGGGATTGCCTGACACAACATGCCTGTTCGACATGGGTAAAGAAATGAACCTGAGGATCGAACAGTCCTCCATCTGATGCCAGGATCTTCCTCTGTTCCAATCCTTCTAGTTCTCCAGAGAGCTCATTCCCACACAAGGCAGTTTGGGGTACGGGACATAGCTCCTACTTACTGAACTCAAGTTTGCCTCTATCTAACGTCCATTTGATGTAGAAGATGGTGGACTTGTGTTCTGCTAATGTTAACATGTAACAGGACTATTAGAATAAGTCACAATTGGATCCAAAAGGATGTCATCACAACATTCTGGTTCTTTTGATGGGTTTTTGGCCTGAATGGAATAGTCATTAAAGATTCTGTTGGGAAATGTTTTTCTTGAAGAATCCTTAACATCCCATCTTTTCTCACCTACTAATCTCTGCTTATATCCAGCTCTCAACCTCATAGAGGAAAATTGCTGTATAGCAACTGCAGTTCGGGGATGAATTTTCCAAGAACTTAGTGTAATGACAAGTTTATTTTGGTTCTATAAAGCCCTGAGGGCCATGGTCACATGTGCTATGTATGAATAATTATGAAAATGAAATATAAAATATCATTCCAGTTAATATTTCTATGCCAGAACTGTCACTTTATTGAAACAAACAAAAAATTTCCCATGATTTTCAATGACATTCATTTATTCATTCAATAAATGTGCATTGGGATCTTACTCTAGGTTAGCATTGTGTTTTCTATAGATCTTCACTTTATTATGTTTAATATCTTATATATAACACCTTAATGATAGTTTTATTTAGGTTCTTTTAAATGATAGGGCAAACCTCTAAAATGTTTTGTCTATTTATTTGTCCACATGGTAAAATGAAACTTTTAAATATCGGGGCTTGGAAAAAATATTTTAAATTTATATGTTATTCAAAATTGTACATAAATGTACCACTTATAAATATGATTTGTATCTATACACATTCTTTTCCTTTGTTATTTGAGGAAATTATTTGCCTTATTATAATAATAAGTGTAAGGATTGGGAAGAGAACTATCCTAGATATTCTTAAGTGTTGTCAGGATTATTTCCCAGGTTCTACAAATCCCCCAAAATTGGATATTTAAAAATACTTGAATAATTTAACTTAAGATTGTAGGAACAAGTGGCTGCATTTGCAAGTCAGCTCAATGAAAATAAATGAAAAGTCTAATAGCTTCCTGAATAAAACAGTTCTGCTTCACTATCTTTCTTATTCACTGCATGAATAATTCTTCCTTCACAAAAAATGTGGTAAACAGGTAAAAAGTAGATCAAATAGAGACAGTTACACACTTTGTTCACTTTGAAGTCAAAGAGGTTAGAACTCAATTACAAATGCTTTTCCTTTGTTACATTATGCAAACTTGGAACTAGAGATTATAATATTTAGTGAAAATATTTCATATTTTAAGATGTGCATCTTCATCTCTCAAATAGCTTAAACAGCTGATCAATGTAGAAACAACAATCATATCACAAACTTACATTACAAACAACTACAAAATGTGAAAAACAATGTTTACAAATGGTAGCAAAGAATAAATTAATTTTCAGTGCACATAATTAGGTATATACAGGATAATTTAAAACCAAAGGGAGTGATTGCTAATGCTGAGCTCTCAGAAATCTCCATCAAAATATACATGTTACCCAAGAGAGAGTGATAAAAATAAATTGTGACACAAAAGCAGAATGTTGTCTCTCTTCTTATCCTCAAAACTTGGATGATAGCTCACCAAAATAATTTTTCCAAGTGTGCAAATGATGGAAAACTTTAATTCCAAAACCATTTCTCTAAATTACCAACAGATTTATATTCTTGATGCCTTTTCACGTGATCACAAGCCAAGCATGCATGTGATTCCCAAAATCGTGGAAGATTCACTGTGAAATCCTTCCTCCAGTTAAAGTAACTAAGGTATAGCTTATTGTTTTTGTCAACTTCTTTCAGATACTTGGCTAGCTCACTGGGAGAGTTATAATCTTCCACATGAATGAATGAATCTGCTGGAATATAATTTTCATAATTTTCCCTAGATGGCCCCAGAACAACGGGTACAGAGCCAGCTAGAAAAGCATTGTAGAGCTTTTCTGTGATGTAATCTTTGTGGATTGAGTTTTCAAAAGAAAGATAAAATTTGCAAGTAGATATGGTAGGAATCAAATTTTTATCATTCACATACTCTCCAAATGCTTGCCCATAGGTATGGATTTCAATGCTTTTGCTTAGCTCATTGTAATACTTGACCCTTGCATGCTCAGGGTTCCAGTTACTTACAACCCAGCACACTAACTTCTCTTTGCTTGGCACTTCAAACACGAAGGGGTTTGTGCTCACCGTCAAGAAGCCGTAAGGCACTTGGATATCTGAGTCACGGCGGTAAGTCAGAGTCAAGTTGAACAGGTGTTCGATGCCACTCTTTTGGGGCGTGTGAGTTGGTGATTCCAAATTCATCCAAATCCATTTCTGGAAGGGTGGCCTAGCCTGCTGTGGTAAGTTAGTCAGATCCCAACTGATGTCTCGGTGGTGGATCAGAACTGCATGAGATTTGTTGTATAGAGAACGGTCTGTTGTGAGATGGCATCCTTGGATGTTGAACATTGCTTGGCAAGATGTAAGGTCAAAGGTCTGCCCAAATGGCCACACCCAAATCAGGATAGTAGTTTCATTAAAATAATCAGTTTTGGTGGAGAAGAAGTTTTTCATTTTCAGCACTGAGCTGGCTGACTCCATTGGACTGAAGATCCAGCTGTTGGTGGGCTTGATGTAAATGAGCAGACATGCCATGAAGCAGCCCAGGATAATGCAGACGATTAAAAATGGGCGGAGAATTCCTTTGGATGCTGATGTCATAATTTTTTCTGTGAAACAGAAAGAGAATAGAGGGGTAGGTAGGGGTAGTGATGAAAAGTTAATCATAAATATAATTTGAGATTAACAGGTGATGCATCTCAAAATACACTTAATCACAAAATCAGTTGCATTTTCCTTTTTTAATGTTACTAAACCATTAGAAAAATGGAGCTTTTATTAAGCCAAGAAACTGCTTTTGAAAGGAACTTTCCCCTGAACTCCATAAATAATGAGCCAGAATTTGTTATAAGTGTGCCAGCATATCTTCCCACCAGGTTACATTTGTTTTCAATGCCATCCTTACCTGTTATATTTTTATTTGTTTCTAGAAAGCTGGCACAAAGACAAGCATCACCGAGGCTATGATTAAAATTTTTAATACTTCGAAACCACATCAGATCTGTGAACATTCCTTAGTTTATATAACTATTATTAATTATATAGATAATTATTATAATTATTTACTAGTGCATTTTTGAGATTGTAATATAACTTTGCAGTTCAAATAGAATTCAGTAGAAAACCAAACTTTTTTTTAAAAGAAGTTTTGTTTTGGTTTCTTGGTATAAGTTCATCTTCACTGCCAAAAATGCATCACAATAGTCCTCTTGTAAAAAAAAAATGGCAGCTCTTGATTTGATATCTGTAGTTTGTTTTGTTTTGTTTTTTAGTAGAGTACACTGATGCAAAAATTTGATAAAGTAAAATACTAGGTTGTGATAATAAAGTGTTCTAGTGGCATTAGAAAAACATTCTCATGTGGTATCAGGGCATTAAAAAAAGTTTTTCCTTAGCATTAAAATGACATTAGTATAATAAAAATAAATGGATTCTCAAAAGAAAAGAATTATGTTTCATGGAGAACAATACTGATCTTGTGAATTATAGCAGATTCCTGCTAATAAGATGAATTAAGTCCTTTTGATTTTTTTTAATACAAGAGTCTTCAAGGTTTTTCTTCTTTGACATTCATGTCTTCTTATGAATATGAACACAAAGATAAAATATGTAGTATGTTTGCAAAACTGTCTTTTGATCAAATTCTTACTGATCCTCTGAAATTCATTATTCTTTTCACCAAAATAATGTGGTCTATCAATTTCATGTTCATTAAAATATTTTGAAATCTTGATCAAAAGCTAGTGTTGAAACATGAGAGGTTTCCTTCAAGAAAAAAGGGAGAAATTGTTCTTTATTTAATTATCTAAATTTATGTGAACATTTAAAAAAATCACATTTTTTTGTTGTTGTTATGAAGTTTTTCTTAAAGCATATGACATTCCCTAGGTAGTTCCCTTGATTCCGTGAATCCAAAGATTCTGGATATTATATCCTGGAGCACTTCCAGAACAGAATTATTGGAATCAATGACTGAGACTTACCATCAAATTTAACTTCAGCCCTGTCCAGTCAATAACAAAAGGAAAATAAAAAAGTGTCTACCAAATATGTTCAGAAACTATTAATTAACTCCTGAGCTACAGAGAAAATAGAAAGGACTATGAAAAAAATCTCAACTGTTTAGAACTAAATGACATTGTTGGCACTACATGCCGAATTTTGTGGGATGTGGCTAAAACAGTACTTTATTTAAAGGATATTTACAAGTTTGCACAGTTTTTGGGAAATTAACAAAATTGCCAATTGAACAAGCTGGACAAAAAACAATGGGCCAAAGCTAAAGAAATAAGTAAAAAATTAAGATAAGGATTGAAATCATTGAAATTCAGAGCAGAAATTTGAGAGGGTTGATAACATCACATAGTAACTATGTGAGGTGATGAATGAACTAAACTTACTATAATAATCATTTTGCAATATACACATATATCAAATCATTATGTGTACCCCTTAAACTAATATAAGTTATATGTCAATTATAACTCAATAAAACTGGAAAAAAATACTAAAATATTTTTATATTTTATATATCTCACACAAGAATAATCAAGAAAAAGGGAAATTCAACTTATTTTATTGTTTTAAGAAATTCAGTTTAAATATAAAAAAGAGCAAATGATTATGCAACAGAAAAAAAATAAGAAATGACTATATGGAGTAGCTTTATGCTCATGAATTTGAAAAACTGATGAAATGGATGGTTATATATCTGCACAAATAGAAAAATGCCAATTTTAATAATAAATTCTTATTAAACAAATAGCAATTAGTGAAGTGGAATTGATAAATGATAACTGAAAACAGTAGACCTAGATGGCTTTGTAGGAGTGATATCAATTGTTCAATGAATAGAGAATACTATTGTCATTTAAAAATATTCTAGAAAACAGAAAAATAAATAAAGAAGCTTAACTCATTATGTGAAGCCAATTATTAACCTATTACCAAAAGAAAATATAAAAAGTTAAAAAGGTCTATTTCACTTATGAACACAGATACAGACATTGGCAATAAAGAGTATTAAAATATATTATGACACAATTCAAGAGGAGGCTTATGTAGGTTCATGTACATTTGATCCTACTTTATAAATTTAACAGTTGGACAATCTTTCAATTCTTACTAGACTCTGGGATCTACAGACTGAGGAAAGTTACTGGAAGGATCTCTTTTTTTAATGGAGTAATACTAATCTTTAATATACATGATTTGACTGAGCAATGAAGTGTTTTTCTCCTATGAGACCAATGTTTAATGATGTTTAGATATGTTCTCATTGATGGGGGGCCTGGGTGGCTCAGTTGGTTAAGCATCTGACTCTTGATTTCAACTCAGGTCATGATCTCAGGGTTGTGAGATTGAGTCACGCATTGGGTTCCACACAGCCTGGAGCCTGTTTAAGATTCTCTATCTCCCTCTCTCTCTCTCCTTCTGTCCCTCCCCTCCACTCATTTGCACTCTCTCTCCCTCTCTCAAAAGAAAAAAAAAAAGAGAGAGAGAGAGAGAGAAATGTTCTCATTGAAAAAGTTTTCTTAAGTCCTTTTTGAATTGAAACGCAATTGGCAAAAACTAAATAAATGATGTCAATTCATTGCAATAAGGTTACAACTTTAATAGCCCCTGTTCAGTAACTGCTCACTCTCAGCTAGGTCTTGTGCCAAGCACTTTGCACACATCATTTCCTTTAATCCTCATAGAACCTCTATCAAGAAAGTCTTTTATCACCTCTTCTTTACAGATGAAAAAACTGAGGGCTGGGGCACCTGGGTGCTTCAGTTGGTTAAATGTCTGCCTTTGGCTTAGGTCATGATCCCGGGGTCCTGGGATTGAGCCCCAGGTCCGGCTCCCTGCTCAGTAGGAAGTCTGCTTCTCCCTCTGCCCTTCCCCCTGCTCATGCTCTCTCTCAAATAAATAAATAAAATCTTAAAAAAAAAAAAGAAAAAAGAAAAGAAAAAACTGAAGTCCAGAGATATAAGTAGCTAGCTTAACCATTGGGTTATGCTCTTTCTCACCTTCTACAATCTTCTTTGAACAAATAATACAAACACCAATTGTCTATTGAGGTGCATTTGGCACCTCAAGTTTTATTGTCTTGATTTCTCTGGGCTCTACACTTTATAATTGAGGACTGTTTATCCATACATTAAATTTAGAGCAATTTCCCTTAACAGGAATACCTGACGCTTATATGATACTTAACTAGTGTCAAACATTGATCTTAGCACTTATGTTAACATACACACATATATATACACACAAACACATATATTACCTCATTGTAATCCCATTTTATTGATAAAGAAACTGAGGCCTCTAATGGTTAAGAAACTTGCCCGGGGTCACCCAGTTTAGAAGTGGCAGAGCACACTTTCAAACAAACCCAGATCATTGGTTCCAGTTTGGGTCAAGAGCACTACATTTTATGTTCACTGATTCTCCAGGTTGTAGCTGGCAAACGTAATAACCAGAATGCAAGCTCTATGAAGGGCTTTGTTTCTTCACTGCTTTATCCTCATCACCAGAATACAGTAGGTGTTTAATAAATGCTATATATATATATGTTGCATGAATGAGTGGGTGGATTGCTGAGTCCTTACCATGTGCAAGGTAAAATCCTTGGTAACAAGATAAGCAAGAATGAGCCAAGTGTGAATGAAGAAATAGATACTTAGTTGCTTTCTATGTGCATTTAACATGTATACCTTTAGAGAATAACTACCATCACAGTTGACATACAGATATTTCTAAATATCTGTAATATGAGCAAAATCTCCTAGTTTTGCCTCTCTTTGTCATGTGTTGAGGTTGGCATCTATCTAGTACACTTTAATTCCATGACTCTTTTTTTGGCCAAATGAAAAAAAAAAAGGTCACTAGGCAAGAAACAATGTTCCTTTCATTGTGTGCCTCTCAGTTTTTCTGCTTCCTGGACATTTTGTATTGAGGTTCTTTTTGTTAACTCTCTGCACACCTCTCCCCTCAGCTTTTCATTGCTAACGGGGTCAATTACTGAACAGTAGGGGCAGTTACTCAGTAACCCCTGCTTTGTACAGAAACTGTTAGGAAAGTTTGCCTCTTGGAGCCTAATTGACATCCCCTTGACAGGAACCTTCAAACCTACTCCTCATAACTAAAATTCAGTTGGATACCCAACACATCTTGAACTGTTAATCTATACAACCTGTTTTTAAAGCACCCACGGCAGTGTTACTTTAGCTCTCACCAGAGAGAGCAATACATTTACAGCATAAAGCAAATTATAACAATAAATAGTATAATTAAAACATCACAATTATTTTTGATAGTCTCAAGTACCATAAAAAATATAAAGATATTAGAATTAAGAATTAACAAAATCTTCAGTAAAAGTATAACTTGATGGGATTTGGTGTGCATACAATTCTGCTTTCCACTAAGAAACTACCTTCTGTGTCACACTGTGGGAATGTTCCACTGAGAGTTAAACAGAAGGGAGCTTGGAATAGAAGAGGTTCAAGTGTGATTCTCACATCATAAATATGCTTTAAGGTATTAGGGAGAGAAATGTGAAACCAAAGAGAATAGGAGGCTGCTCCAAGGAATGGTAATTCTACTTTAAATTTTTGGTGTGTGTGTGTGTGTGTGTGCGTGTGTGTTGAATCCTTATTTTACATTCAAAGAAATGGGTATATTTAGAATAGAATTCAATACTGCCTAAAACTTAAAAGACAGAAGAGGACGGTTGGGCATTAACTTGCCCCTTGGGACTTTATTCCTAGATTGCAGCCACCCCACTCATTCTTCAGCCCACTTCTCTGGCTCACAGTAGCAGGCGTGTGGGGTTGGAAGAGAGTTTCCCTTATGCCCTCAGGAGGTCTTGAGTCAACATGTTTGCCAGTCATTGTGTAGTACACCTATTCTCTATTTGTTGTGTGGGTGCACAATGGGATGATTCTTGAAATGGTTAAGACTTTTCATCCACGTAAAGAACAGAACTTTGGATCCACTTAGGGATCTTCCGATAGGTTCAGACCAGCCTCCAAGACCAGAAATGAATCATTGACAAATTAAGTGGACTAAAGTTAGAAATAGTTAAAGGAAAAAAATGATTGTCATTCATTGTGACTTCTTCCCTGTTATAATAAAATTTGTAAAGTGCTTTTGAGCGTGCCTGGACCAGAGAAAGCACTATGTCAGTGTTTGCTATTATGTTACTGCTCTCTGTTACAGTCAAGAATCAGAGCTCCCACCATAGCTGAAATTCTTTTGGAATAATAAATCCTTCTTACGTCTATGCAAATTATTACCATTTCTAACGACACACACACACACACACACACAATCTCCTCTAAGTTCAAAACATAACTCATTACTAAAAAATTCTGGATAAATATATAATATAAAATTTCTAATGAATATAAACAGGGTCTTTCAATAGTTCATGGAATCACATTTTTAACAAAAGGTTACTCTATAATCATATTATATTTAAAGGATTCTATAGCAGATATTTGTTGGTTTTCACTGTCTGAATCACTCTCCCTTCTTCTGATAATAATACCCCAATTTCCTATTGAGATATCATCTCTCTCCTCCTGTGTGCTATCTTTGGGATTGCAGAGAGTATTTCCCCATTTCCTAACCAACATAGGGCAGAAGATCCAGATAACTCAACCTCTGTCTCTGGGACTTGGAAACTTGAGTGGAAGGGTCAGGATGGAAAATGTTGGAGCTGATTAATCACATTAAGGCTCCTTACAAGACAGTTATGTAAACTCTACTACTTGCATCCAAGGAGCTGCTTGGGATCCTGCCTTCCTGAGCTTGGTTCTTCAGCTATTCCTTCAGTTCTAAGAGCTACTCCATAAACTTGCAATAATTTCCTTTTTGTCTATGTTAATTATAATTGTTTTTATTACCTGAAACAAACAAATCCAAGCAAACAACCACAACAAAACAAACCTTAAGCAAGCAAGCAAACAAACAAACAAAAACCCAACTAATTATCTTACCTCCTCTTTTTTTCTTCCTGCAGGTTAAGAAGTATATACCTAGAATCCTTCAAAATATGTCCATAATTATGTGGATTTAAAAAACTACATATAAATTCTCAAAACAACAAACATAACTCTTCACTTTATGTTAAGCTATAGACTCCACCCAGAATTTAGGTATTTGGTGGTAGGTCGTATCTAATTGAACTATTACTAATCTGTTTGGTCAGTTCAAAGAACAATGATGTTCCCCACATAATCATTATGGCATTTGGTGTCATGATATTAATATGGATTCTGCAAAAGTCTTCTGAATACTACCCTGACTGTTCATAATTTGAATTATCCATATTTATTTTGGGGGGTTGTTTTTGTTATTGTTTTGTTTTGCTTTTACTTCTTCCTATGATTTTACGCTAAGATCCTCTCCAAGAATAAAAATGTCTTATACTTTCAATACTATATACCAAATTATATTCTGCCTCGAGGTACTGTAAAACTTTATATATTCATCTCTTCACTTTCAAAGATTCCCTTGACACTTCACGTTCCACTGAACCTTTCTCATGGGCATTCCTGCTCTGAGTCCTCACAATTCTTCCCATTAGATCCTGAGCCAAATGCCTTCTGTCCTTGGGAGAGATGCCATTTACTTTTTGGCAAGAAGACATTGGTTGATCTTTGGAATGCTATCAAATTTGTGTTCGCCAACCTTTCTCAAAGACCTTTGGGTATTATCTTTGGTATTTCCATGGGTGAGCCTCTTTTATTTCCTCCGAACATTGGAGAGGTTACCAACAAAATATGCCGGGTTTAATGGTTGCCCGTGCTTTTCCTGAATATTCCTCAGAATGTGCTCTAGCACACACAAGAATTCCCTAATTTATTTCTGCAGTGGTTTCCTCTTTAGGGACATTACCTCTAAAATGCTCAAAAATGTCTCTCTTTTATTTCCCTTTTCATTTTTGTCTCACGCATTGGTCTCCTTTGGTGTGCAAACAGCCAAAGGCTGCTTTTCCTGCATGGCGTGCTTATTCATCGTGAGCAGTCTCTACATTCACTCTCTTTGAAATTTCTTGCCAATTCAGGGATTAACCTTTTTCAGTTTGATCTTTTATCTGCTTTCTTCTCTTTCTGCTCGTACTCACTAGTTCTCAGTCGCTGTCTTTATTCATTTTAGAAGCTCTATTTACCGGCCTTAGCTGCAGCTAGAGAATCAGTTCTGATCCTGAGTCCAAGTGTTACTTGGCTCCTGGGCTACCTTCCCGAGGGAATACCACAGGCAGGGCCAGGGGTGCTCTCTGGCAGCTTCCTAGAACATGCTTTCTGGCATTCCTTGAGACCAACTTTCTTCCATAATTTGACTGTCAGCACCAGTGCTTTCTATTAATTATTGTCAGGTTGTAGCCCATAGCAGCCAGCCAATGAAAGTCAAGGGAGCCTTAAAAAAAAAAAAACAAAAAAACCCAAACTCTCATTTTGAGCTGATATATTACTATGTGTTCCCAACTCCGAAGATGAGACTTTTTTTTCTTCCAGATGACAAAGTAGAGTAGCTCTTTCCTGACCTCCTCTTGTCCTTCAATTCCACACCCTACCTAGTACCATTTATGCCTCCTAAATATTCCTTAGATTAGTTGACTTCTTTCTCATTCCCTAGGTAAAGCGTCTATCACCTCTTGTATAGACGGCTGACCTTGCTTTCTCAGTGGTACATCTGGCACTCACTTTTGATCCATTCAATTGATTCACAATGCAGTAGACCAGTGGTTCTGAAAGTGTGGTCCCCACACCAGCAACAGCATCAGCATCGCCTGGGATCTTGTAAGAAATGGGATTCTCCCACCCAAACCTAGACATAAGGAATCAGAAACTGGGCTGTGGCCCAACAATCCATCTTAAAAAGTCTTCTAAATGATTCTGAAATACAGAAAGTTTAAGAATCCCTGCAGTGGAGTCATCTTCTCAAACCATGGATCATACGGTATAAGGTCCTTCAGTGAATTCCAATTACTTTTAAGATAAAGTAAAAAAGTCTTATGCAGCTTTAACAGCCCGGGATGATGGGGAACCTGCCTCTGCCTCCAATCTCAGTGCATGCCGCGCTCCCGTCTGCATTCCCTGCGTGGCCTGAGGGAGTCACTGTACCAGCTCTCCCTTTTCCCTGGAGCAACTTCCCTCCTCTCTTTGTTGATTTCCTCTTTTTCACTCCACTGGCAGTTGCTTATGAAAGGATTCCTGACAACCTCCCAACACCCACCCTCCTACATACACACTAAATCAAAGGCCCCTAGTACAAATCTCATGGTAATGTCATTTTTACAAAGCACTTACCATGGTAGCTAGTGTACCTATATTTGTGTATTTGATTAGTGTTGCCTCTGTTTGGCTGTAACTAGGCTCAGATAATAGGCATCAGGTTTTTTCCTCAGTATTCAATCCCTAGAGCCTAGTCAGACTTGGTATATCCTTGCTGTCAACAAATGTTTTTTTTTGAGTGACCAAGTAGTTAACAATTATTGAGCATTTGCAATGTTCCAGGAACAAGGCTAAGACTTTTCAATAAATTTTATCATTTTATTTTCAGGAAAAAATTATTTCTTTTGTGCATTTAAAAAATAAATACATATATGGGCGCCTGGGTGGCTCAGTTGGTTAAGCGACTGCCTTTGGCTCAGGTCATGATCCTGGAGTCCCGGGATCGAGTCCCGCATTGGGCTCCCTGCTCGGCAGGGAGTCTGCTTCTCCCTCTGACCTTCCTCCCTCTCACGCTCTCTGTCTCTCATTCTCTCTCTCTCAAATAAATAAATAAAATCTTTAAAAAAAAATAAAAAAAAATAAATAAATACATATCACTTTCTATATGCCAAACATGATTCTAAGCACTTAAATAGTAATTCTCTTAAATCCATAATGGCGAGATAAAATGTACACTATAATTACATTCATTTTAGAGATGAGGAAACTGATGCACATCTATTTGTCTCATGTCACACCAGTAAGTGGTCAATCAAGACGTGGACACTAATGACTTGTCTCTGAAAAGTGTTGCTCTAAAAATACATGTTAAGAATTGAGAATTCCAGCTTACAATTGCAAAGCTGTGAATTCTGTGAATTATAGGATTTAAAATTTATTTTATGACATATATTGCTCTGAAGTTATTGTTCATTAGAACAAACTAGATCACCAACACTTCATCTCTACTCTTATCCTGGAAACCAATGGCCAGAAACAGAAAACTAGAAGTTTTAGATAATTCTCCTCCTGTCCCCAAAAGAGTGCAGATGGGTGAATTAGAGCAGGGGAGGAGTCTAGCTTTGTTTTGTTATTAGGCTGTTTATAAAGCAATTACAGGAATATGAAGAATAATCGACACATTTGCAATTGGTAATCCAGGCCTCTCTGATAGTTGTATTCCCTGATAGCCACATTCTCTTTCAGGTGAATTCCTTATTGCTGCTTTGTTGAGTCAGCTTTGAAAATTAACCAACCTCAAAGAGCCAGATTGCCTAAAAATAATAAAGGTAGAGAAAAATAATCATTTCAATAAAAATTCCAGTTATATCTCAGAGTTTGTGCACACAATGTCATCAGTTAACATTTTTAAAAGGATTTACACGTATTTAACCATTACTTAAGACAGAATAAAGAATTTCTTTTCTGTAAGTTTTACTTTCCAAATTCCCTGTTTCACAGCGGACTGCTACATAAGGTCATATGCTTTTAATGATTGTGTTATGATTGTTTGACCTTCATCAGTCTTACCATCAATAATCTCTTCAAGATGTCCCTCAGTTGTTTTCGTAAAAGATCATGGGAGGGAGTTTCATATGGACCCAAACCTATCTGGCAGCAACAGTCCCCATCCACCGCCTCTGTCCTTCTTCCTCATTTGGCTACCACGGGTCTGAGAATCCAATCGATGTAGCCTCACTCTGCTCCTACCATCAAATGTGTGGGCCTAGAATCTCAAACCCAGCTGTCCCCTGAAGGTCCTCTGACCTTCTGGGTGCCAGAGTTTCTGGGTTCCCCTTACAGTTGGAAGACTGACTATCTGAATCAAACTCTGTCACTGACTCTAGCAGCTTTGAATATGTCAACACACTCACAACATCTTTCCCACATTTCCCTTAATTTCTGGTCCTCTCTCTGTTAACTGTAGAGGCTTTAGTTCAGTTTCCAAGGCAAGAAAATAAATCCATGAGAAGCAAACTGCTTTATGTTCCTCGGCTCTTTCCTACACACTTTCTCCAACATTAAAATTCTTGCTTTTCAAGTTACAAAAACAAAAATGAAAACAAAAGCAACACACCATGGTGCACATCAAAAGATGTTAACAGGTACTAAGAAGAAGGTTGCTATAATAAAAGAACATATCTACCTATAGAGGTAAACACTATGTTAGATGGGGCATTGCCATGGCAACAGTTTCTGGATCACACCAAATTTTACAGGCTGATCATCTTTTGAACTCATGTGAAACTAATTAGCACCAGCTTTACAGGGATTAAATAAAAACACATCACTGTAGTTAATTAAGAGATTCTGAAACTTCAAGTCAAATCTACAATAAGAGAATAGGCCAGTAAGAACTAAAACAGAAAGGATAAGCTGCTAAGAAACCAACAGCCTAAGAGACACTATGATAAAATTGCGGCTAAAGGGATCTCAGGAAAGAAGCAAGTTTAATCAACTTGCAACTGAGTAATCTGAAAATGAACTGATTGATTAAGATACTTAACAAAGACGATATTAGAATAAAGGTAGAAATGAATTTAGAAGCAAAAGATGCAAGAGTGAAAAACCCTTAAATTTAAGATACAAATACTCCAATCCTTGGAGGGTGGGTGGTGGTGGGGGGCGCTTCCATTGAATCACCATTTCTCAGCTTGGCCCCAGTGGCTTCTTTCTCCTCAAGGGTCATCTAACATTCCTATTCTGATTTCATTCCTTAATCTTTTGAATATTCAGTTCACCAAGTAGTTGAAGACTCAGAAGAAAGTACCGTATTTGGTGAACATAGTAGAGGAAAAGAAAATACATCAACAGAGAACAGCATTATGGCCTCTCCTCACACCACATTGGAAAAGACAACTGTTTTGTCTTGGAAAGCTGATTCCTCCTCATTAATTCTGGAATCTAAATAGGTCAAGTGACCTCATTCTATTTCTTATCCCTGATTTTTCCTAATCTTCAATTTCTCTCTCTCTAACGGTTGCTTTCCATTGGAATTTAAGTATAATCACAGTTCTCATCTTCTATTAAAGAACCTCCACTCTCCCAAACACTGCTCCTCTGTTTTCTCTATTCTCCACAGATAGCCACATCATTCATACAGCTACCTAAGCCTCCGACAGGGAATCATTATTTATTCCTTCAACTCCCTTACCCAACATCTAGTCAATTATTACACTTAGTCAATTGAAATGCTGTAGTATTTAGTAAACCTCACTCACTTTATCTATTGTTACTTCATTGTTTAGACCTGGCTTCACTTATTTCCTGGATTATTATAATGAACCACTAATTGTTTTTACTGATAATGGATTTGATTTCCTTCAATTCATAGTAAACACTGACTCTCTTTTTCTTTTTTCTAGTTTCTCTCTTTCAAAAAAGTTTTATTGTAAAACAATGTTGGGGAGGAAGGACTTAAAGCAGCTAGTCTGTGATCAATCCTGATTACCAGGGAGATGCTCCTGGGGAGTGGGAGGTTAAGAAGGCAGGTGATCTGGTTCAATGTCCTTGTAAACATGATAACTTGACCTTCAGACAACAGACTAATCATATTTGCTGGAAGGGAGAATTCTTATCTATGAAATACTTTGAGGAAGACTTTCTTGGTTTAGGACTGCTTATTGTAAACGAACCTAAACTTGGATGGATTTATGAGGCATGCCTCCCTAGAGAGTGTCACCTAAGCTATAAAACTCTTTTTAAGTATAAAATAAAGATGTTTTACAATTTAAATGTTCCCTACCTCTGTGAGTGACATTGGGGACTTCTGTTATTCTGGACCAGAGACCAGGTATGATGCAAAAGGAGGGCTTATGGAGATTACTAGGATATTTCAGACTTCTCCCTGACTCATGACTGATTGTGTCCTTAAAATATTGATACTTTGATACTGGGCACAATCTTTGATAGAAATGAGTTTCATATGGCAGCCTGATTCTTTGTATTATTTTGAAAATACACAAATACAATAAATGGAATCAGTCTGTAAACCAATTCACAGATATAACAACATTATTTTGTGTGTTTCTACTCTTTATTGTAGGGATCTATTTAGTTGACTATTCACCTCTTTAGTTTCAATTATCAAATGTTTTTAAACAATAGTGAGAACTAATAGATTCAAAATTTTTTTTCTCCTGGCTTTTTTTTTTCAACCTAACTTTAAGTTGTGATCATTTGCTCATATCATCAAGAAAAAACTTGATTTTTCTTGGCAGGGGGAGGGGTGAAGGGAGAAGGAGAGAGAGAATCTTAAGCAGGCTCCATGCTGAGGGTGGAACCCGATGTGGGACTCAAAATGGGGCTCGGTGAGGTGCTCACAGTGGAGGGGGGGTGGCTTGATCTCATAACCCTGAGATCATGACCTGAGCCAAAATCAAGAGTTGGACACTTAACTGACTGAGCCACCCAGGAGCCCTGAAAAAACTTGATTTTTAATGGTCGGATAACCTTTCACCATATGAATATACTGTTAATTTATTCACCATTCACTTATTGTTGATCATAAATACTATTTTCACTTTTTTCTAATATAATCATTACCACAATATGCAATTTATACAGTGAATCTATAACTGTATTTCTGATTATCTCCTTAGGATTGATTTATAGACAGGGGAAAATTGGATAAAAGAGCATGAACAATTTCAAAGCCATCTATCCTTTAAAAAGACATAAGAACATGTATTTCCTTAAAGTAAAGAACTCTTCTTATCAGAATTTAAACATACTGAGTATTAACTTTTAAGGTATATGTGCTTATTTTATATTTGATAGGGAATATGTAATTTGTTGTTTTCATTTAATTCACTTTTCTCCCTGATGACTAGTAATGTAAGCTTATATTTGTTGGCTATTCATATTTATTTTATTTTTATTTATTTTTTAAAAATATTTTTAAATTTATTTATTTGACAGAGAGAGACACAGCGAGAGAGGGAACACAAGCAGGGAGAGTGGGAGAGGGAGAAGCAGGTTCCAGCGGAGCAGGGAGCCCAATGCGGGGCTAGATCCCAGGACTCCGGGATCATGACCTGAGCTGAAGGCAGATGCTTAACGACAGCCACCCAGGCGCCCCTATTCATATTTATTTTAAAATGGATTGTGAATTTGTCTATTTTCCAAATTGCTGTTACTGTGTAACTTGTTAAGTTAGAAGAACTTTTTTAAAAAAAATTTTATTTATTTGAGAGAAAGAGAGAATGAGAACGAGTTGGGGGGGAGGGGCAGAGGGAGAAGCAGACTCCCTGCTGAGTAGGGAGCCCAATGCGGGGCTCAATCCCAGGACCCTGAGATCATGACTTGAGCTGAAAGCAGAGGCTCAACAAACTGAGCCACTCAGGTGCCCCAAACTTTTTTTTAAAAAATATTTTATTTATTTGAGAGAGAGACCATGAGTGGGGATGGGAGGGTGAGGGGTCAGGGGGTAAGGGGCAGAGGGAGAGGGAGAAGCAGACTCCCCACTGAGCAGGGAACCTGAGGAGGGGCTCAACCCAGGACCCTGAGATCAGGGCTTGAGCAGAAGGCAGACACTTAACTGACTGAGCCACCCAGGCATCCCTAAATTGGAATAACTTTTTATCAGTTATATGTATCAATGACAATATCTTTTCATTTTCATATTTCAAAGTTTTTGGTAGATTGTCCTTTGATTTTCTTTTTGCATTTTTAATATGCAAAGTAATTAAATTTTATACAGTCAAGTATATATCTCTTTCTCCTTTTGCTTCTGTTTGTATTTATACTTAGACTGTATTTCATAACTAAAGATCAGTCAAATCACTATGCTATTCTAGGTTTTAATTGTAATTGGTTTTATACTAACTGAATATACAACTGAATATATTTTTCAAATACCCAAATACATTTTTCAAATACCCAATATATTTTTCAAATACCCAAACAATATTTATTGCATAATCTTTCCTTTGCACCTTCTTTTATGATGGTTTATTTATCAAACAATTTCATGGGGTGCCAGGGTGGCTCAGTCAGTTAAGCATCCAGCTCTTGATTTCAGCTCAGGTCATGGTCTCAGGGTTGTGAGATTGAGCCCTGTGTCAGGCTCCGTGCTGGGTGTGGAGCCTGCTTGAGATTCTCTTTCTCCCTCTGCCCCCTCCTACTCCCCTTCTAAACAAAAACAAAAACAAAAACAAAAACAAAAACAAAAACAAAAACAAACAAACAATTCCAGGTCAGGTATATGTCTGAATTTATCTCAAGGGAAACTACTCCGTTCCATTCATCTGTTGATTGTAGTGTTTATAGCATATTTTAAATTGTTTATATTAGTTTCCCCCTATAATTATTTTCTTCAATTGTATATCACTTGTTTATTCTTCCAGTAAACAGACTTATTTTTGTCAAGTCCATCCTTAAATCTGATTAGTATTTTGAAGAAATATTTCATCATGTTTATTTAAAGTATATGAAATAATGGCATACTGAAAGTATTTATTCTTCTCAATGAAACTGTACTGTCACTGTATTAAAATTGTTCATATCCCAAAGTAAATGTTGGTGGTGTCTTACATATATAGAATATTTATTTTTTCTGAGACATTTCATGCTTTTATTGTCCTTTGCTATTGGAGCAGGAAGCCTGACCTAGGACTCCATCCTAGGACCCTGGGATCATGACCTGAGCCAAAGGCAGACACTTAACTTACTGAGCCACCCAGGTGACCCTAGAGTACTATTTAAAAAAAAGAAAAATTATTTGAGAGAGAGAGAGAGCACACATGTGTGCATATGCACGAGTGTGGTGCAGGGCAGAGGGAGAGAATCTTCAAGCAGACTCCCTGTGGAGTGTGGAGCCCAGCACTGCACTGGATCTAAGGACCCTGAGATCATGACCTGAGCTGAAACCAAGAGTCCGGACACTCAACAGATTGAGCCACCCTGGCACCCTGAGATATTATTCTTATGTTAAGGAAGTTGTTTTCTACTACACCTAATTTTTTGTTTCCTTGTTTTAATTAAATGTTCTTTCTTCTACTGTAAGTGTCCATCGATTTTTCCTGTTAGGTCTTCGATATGTTACGATACTATTTTCTTATTTAAATCTACCTTAAATTATTGTATGACACTATTTTTCAGTTTGAATTAGTGCTGCTATTTATTTAGGTATTTTTACATACATATGCAGAAGTGATTATGTTTTTTTTTGTTATGGGGCCTTCTTAATTAACTTTTGGTATTAAGGCTAGGATACCTCTATAAAAAGTCAGATGAAATAATACAAGCATTGCATAATTCCTAACGAAGTGTAAATGTGAAATAAATGTTAAACAATGTTATTTATTTTATGTAGCAGATAGCATGATTGATAAGCTTTTGTAACATTAGGCCTATCTTTTCTTGAGTTTGAAACCAGTTGGTCCTGATCCCTGTCTTTTTTTATAGTATTGTACTACATTATATTGGTAACATTTCCAATTTCTTTTATTCATGTATTTGATTTTTTTTTATTACCTGAATTGATTTCAATCATTTGTATTTTCCCAGAATTGTCCACAACATCAAGATTTTCAAATATATTAACATCTCATTGCACGTGGTACTTTAAAAACCATAAGAGCCCCAAAGTGGCAACAGTAACCTCCTCTGATTTTGTTCCTATGTCACTTCCCGGGGTCTAGTTTTATGCATTTATCCTTAAAGGAATTAGAGGCAGCATTACCTCCTGTTATGGACTGAATGCTTATGTCCTCCCCAAATTTATATTTTAAAGCCTTAATCCCTAGTGATTTTGGAGATGGAGTCTCTAAGGAATTAATTACAGTTAAATGAGGTCATAAGGGTGGGATTCTGAACTGATAGGATTAGTGTCCTTAGAAGAAGAGACACCAGAGAGCTCTTGTTCTTCCCCCGTCCCTGCAAACCCACAAGGTCATGTGAGCACCAGACACCACCCTGCTGACACCTTAATATTGTAATTGCAGCCTCCAGAATTGTGAGAAAATAAATTTCTGTTGTTTTAGCCACTCCGTGTGTGGTGTTTTATTATAGCAGCCCTAGCAGACTAATGCACTTCCTCATCGAAGTCTTACTTCCACAGCCCTCTTATTGTGAATGTCTGCCACAGCTTTTACTTTCTTGTATTGCTCAAGAAATATTGCTTACATAAATGAAAGCAACAAAAAGTCATATCCCTCTTCTTGAATGAATGAACTCACCATTCAGTTACCTGTGTGTATATGTTAATGGGGCTGATTATCACTAGGTGTAGTGAACAAATCTTTTTTTCTGGGCATGAGAAGCAGAGAAACAAATCCTGAATGTCTTCCCTTTGGTATCTGAGCCACCAGTAGATCTCCAAAGTTATCTATTTGTCTCTCTCTAAACTTAAAATGGCCTAAGTGTAGTAGTTATAAAGATAACAACAGGTTCACTCACAATGTGTTCGTTCATCTGACTCAAACTTGTTTTTTACTTTGATGCTATATGAAATAAGTGCTAGGTTGTATCTTTAAAAAATATGAAAAAGAGGACCGTCAACTGGCTTCTGGACGATGCAGGACACATGGCACGTGGTTCTGTGACTGAAAACACCTCCTCTGGACACCGAGCGGCTGATTTTCAATCCAGGCTCTACCTTTGGCTCTCTATGAGACTGTCAGGCAACATCTTCAACCTCTCCAGGTCTCAGTTATTCATCTAAAATATAAGAATACCTACCTGCCAGATCTGTGCATGTAAGATTAATTGATACATGTAAATTACCTGGAACGGTCCTTGGCACACTGCAAGTATTTGGTAATTATCAGCTGTGGTATTTGCTACACATACATGTGTCTGGCTTCAGAAGTATTTTTCATTACTGAATACTAAATTGCCACATGTTGCAGTAGTGGTAATAAACTTTGCACTTCCTCTGAGAGACAGAGTTGCAGGAGATTTTACATGGAATAACCTAGTCACTTAACCACTGAGCAACCGGTCACTTCTCAGAAAAAACAAAGTGGCATTTTGCAGCGTGAATGTGTCACTACTTGTCATTGGCCATGATGCAAAAAGCAATTTGCTCCATTTTAATTTGATTTTGTTCCATCTTTTAGAGTAATTACCGGACAATTATTTTGTCATAAACTGTATGCTCAATAGGCAAATCTGGCTCCATGAGATTAAGAAACTCATTTTCTCTGATGTGCTTTGCCCCTCTTTGAACTTCAATTCCTGAAAACATATTTTTCAGGTGTTCTCATTGGAAGTAAGTGGTTTTTCAGTCATTTTCATTATCTTAATTTTCATTGTTCTTATGTATTGAAATTCCATTTTTTTCTACAACCAGCAAACTAACCAACCCAAAGTTTTGTATATAACAAATGCTCATTAAATATTTTTGAAGTTTCTATGTTTATATGACACAATGTTATAAATGGATGTTAAAACAATATCTTAAGCTCCCTTGAAGAACTCACAAACCAGAGAAACAAGTAGCAAAATAAGATAACAATCTTATTGGATAATATATACTTTAAAAGATATTATCTTAATACGAAAGACTTCCTCCTCTGTGCTCCCATAGTTGCCATGTATCTCCCTAACTAGGCACTTATATTATAATGAGGTCAAGGTTGATTTGCTTATGTTCCTCCCCTATTAGACCCAAAGCTCCACAGAAGCATGAACCAAATTTATTTTGACATCCTATTATAGTTACCTAACACAGTTTCAGGTACATGGGAGGCATAAGTATCTTCTAAATGGGTAAGTGAATAAATACATGGATGAATGAATGTTCAAGCAAATATTATGAACTTATGGCTTTTTCTTTCTTTGTCTGGAGTGGAAAGAACAAATTTCCATGGTCATATGCATCATGAGATGATGATACTCAAGCTCCCGATATCTGGAAATTTCCAACCATAACAATTTCAATGCTTTTAAGATAGTGGTTTTCTTCTCCTCATGGTATAAAAGAAGGCTCAGATGCTTTAGAAATCTCAAAGCTAGGGAAACTGCAAAAGTTTTATTTTGCTAAATGGCAACTCTGTGAAATCTAAATATAAATGAGATCCTTAGCAAAAGAATACAGTACTTAAATGTGATTCCATGAATTGCTGACAATAGAATTGATGCGAAGCAAACGTAGGCACAGTTTAAAACCAAATCACTTGCTTTGAGAAACAGTGAGAAGGGAGATGGACGCTTTTTTACTGCTTATTATATTAAATGATTAACATACTGATAGGGCTAGGAAGCCCTTAGATATGATATTTCATATTCTTTCTATTTATATTTCAGTTAAATAATAAATTGAATGAGACATTGAGACTCATAAATAATTATTTCTAAAAATGATGGCATTATTCAAGGCCTGGAGTTAGAGTCTCCTTAATTAATGATTGTCAGGTGGTTGACAATGGAAATATTTGCAAGACTTACATTGACTAAAGATGAGGAGATTTGTGAGCATTTGTGTTGAAGGCAATAGAAATAATTAAGAAACAACTTTTAGCTGGGAGGAATCTTTGTGATAATCTAATCTGACAGGCTCATTTTATAGCTTGATAGAGTTATGAAATAGATATGTAAAAGTCAAATTATCACTAATACTACATATTTAGTGCACAATAGGAACTTCAAGCCACATATTTTGACTTCCAGGTCAAGACTTTCCATAATACAATGTCTCTTCTCTTCATGAAATGAGGAAGCTGTGATAGTAAGAATTCAAAATGAAAAATAGTCCAAAATCAAATCATCCAGTGGATTAAAATAAAAAAATTCAAATAGAAAGGTAAATTGAAGAGAGAAGTCTTGCCTGGGTATTGAATGGAACCAGCAGCTTGTCTTGGCCATGCTGCTACACATTCTTTTAGTGCCTTCTCCTTCAACACACTGCATGGTGTCCCGGACACCTGAACCCAGGGAGGTCAGGTAGCAAGGGGACCCAAACCAAATGGCAGTGGAGGTGGACACACAAATTTGTTTTTTTTTTTTTTTTAAGATTTATTTATTTATTTGAGAGAGAGAAAGAGAGAGCTCCTGCATGCAGGAGCGGGGAGAGGGACAGAGGGAGAGGGAGAGGGAGAGAAAGAATCCCAAGCAGACTCCGTGCTCTAGGAGAGATCCTGTTGGGGGGTGGGGGGGCTTGACTGGGAGCTCAATCTCATCACCCTGAGCTCATGACCAGAGCTGAAACCAAAAGTCAGAGGCTTCACAGACTGAGCCACCAAGGAACCCCCAAAAGTTTGTTCTTAAGTCTGACACTTTTTCAGTCCTTTTAAAAATGGGAGGATCCCTCACCCTGCCCCACATTGTAAGCAAACAAAGGCTGTCTATCAAGAATTGCTTCTGCTCTGGGTAAAGATTTCTGTCTAAATGTTTTTGGTGGGTATGGTTGTAAGAGAATATTTATTTATTTAGTTAGTTTGTTAAAGTTTTTTTTTTTTTTTTATTTGAGAAAGAGAGAGCGGGTGCACGAGAAAGAGAAAGAGAGAGAGCGCATGAGCAGCGGGGAGGGGGAGAAGGAGAGGAAGAAGCAGACTCCCCACTGGTAGCAGGTGGACAGGAAGATGTCAGACTGGAAGACACTTCCCCTCTTTCTCTTGGGCTTTATCTGAGGTTTGGAGAAAAGTGGGGGAAAGGAGAGAATATCGGAGAGAATAAAAAATTTAAATGACCAAAAGAGACTGTTTCAATCCAGGGCTGGCAAACTATATGCCCAGTGGCCAACTCTAGCCATAGCCTATTTTTGTCAATAAAATTTTATCGGAAAACAGACACACCCATCTGTTTACGTATTGTCTATGGCCATTTTCGTGCTACAATGACACAGCTGAGCAGCAGTGGCAGAGACCTTTTGGCTCACAAAGCCTAAAATATTTACCACCTGGCCTTCTGTGGGAAGTTTGCAACTTCCTGGTTGAAAACATCAGGTAGAACTTGTTTTAAAACATAATGTGCATTTATTTATTTATTTTTCTTGATATGTGATGGCACAGGTAAAAAAGCCCGAGTAGTTTTAAGCGACAAACTCTACATTTCTCTTTACTGCCGGTTACATCTACATGAAACTGCACGCCCAAGACATCTGTATGTAAATAACCATCACTATTAGCTACAGAATCGGTGGCTGAACTTATATTAAGTTTTCTCTGCTTCCTTCAAAGTGACCATATTTCTTATATAATTCTTAGCAGACAGTGTAGTATTGGGAATGTATTTAGTTGAGACAGAAGGTGGGAGTGAGGCAGAGAAGAAATGAAAATACAGTTCCTCACCTCTACTTAACAGAGGCAGAGCCGAATGTGCTAGATGGGAAGGTGATGGGGCCATGGCCTCAGAGAGGCACCATTGTTTTCTCGTTGATGAGCTCCAAGATTTGTCTCCTAAACTATAACCGAAGGGAAGTGGGAGCCAAAAGGGCATTTCTTTAGCTTTAAATAGTCCCAGAAAGAGTCTCAATCCTTGCTCAGACATTTTCTCAAAGTCCAGTTTCAAGGAAAAAAGTCCTGCGATCTAGCTAACTCCTAATTGTTATGGCAGAGCAACACAATTGAATTAGTCTACGGAAGTATTTAGTGTAAGATCCCGAAACATTTCAGAGTCAACCACCCCTCTGGAACAGACGAATACTTAAACCTTATAAGAAAAAAAAAAAGAAAGAAAGATAGAAAGAAAGAAAGAAAAAAAGAAAAAAAACATGTATATAAAATAGTTTGCATTCAATTTCAAGGAACTTTTGTTTGGGATGTTTTCTAGATAATTTGTCCAGGACTTCAGAACTGGGCATGTATAGAAGTCCTTGGGTTTCCTAGTCACAAATCATTTTCTGTGAATTCTTCCTACCTTCCCCATTCATTTTCATCTTTTTCAACCTCTTTCACCTAGCCATGCTTCCTGTGTTCATTTTATCATTTTTTTTTCCTGGTTTCAAATAAAGGCATAATGATGAAAGGGGAAAAATAAGATTATGATGTGTTTATCTTGTTATTGTGGTAGTGGTCAGCCTTTTTTATTTGGGGACCCTTGTGTCTATTTCTTGCCAGGAGAAAAACCCTAGCAGATACTATCTTATTTAACCTCTGCCTCCAAGTAATTTTATACGTAACTGGTGAAAGATGACTGTTCCATTTCAATAGCCTTCTCCAGCGGAGAAACTTTTATAGGTATAATTTACATCCTTCTTGTTGTAATTTGCAACCATTTAATTTAATTCTGTCTCCATGTAGATGGAAAACATCTGGTCAACCTTTTTACAGAGCTTTTTATATTCTTGAAACCAGTTATTAACAACCCTTAGCTATCCTTTCTTTAATAGTAATCTAAGTTTTTTTAACATCTCTTCATAATAACGTGCTGCTCTTTGTATATAAAGCTGTGATTGTTAGGACACTAATTGGAGTTGTTTCTTGGAGTGGTGAAGAATTTGCATTTATCCAATCACATTTCTTTTACTTCAATCCCTAATGTGTTGCTTGTGCACCTTTAAAGTGGGGTAAGTAGTGGTCTACTACTTCAAAAGCAAGTGAGATATTTACTGGGCCACAAGATTGCATATTTTCTGTCTCAACCAGTGGAGGAAATCCCCCATTTAATAAGTCCTAATAAACACTTCTTGTGTTTTCCTCAGTCTTGATTCACAGAATAAAATCCCACATTTCTCTTTAGAAAAACTAAACAACAACCCAAACAAATAAATTATTAACTACTTTGTTATGTAAATGATTTCTTAAAAGACATTTTTAATGACAACAATGTGGCAATCACATTTATTTAAAAACTTAAAACTCTTAGCAATGCCATCAGATGATAGATCTCATTAAATAGTATTAAAGAAAACAAAAGAAAATCTGTGGGATTTACATGTTAAATTATCATATTGTAAATATAAAAGACCAGGTGTTCCATTTTGACAAATTCATAACTTTGCAAGACAGACGCAAACATATTTTATCACATAAAATATTCATCAATTTTTTTCTTTTGTTTTTATTCAATAGATTTTAAATGAAACAAGAACATAGTCAAGGAAATCTCTAGTAAACACAAAGACTTTGAGAGAAGGACAGCTCAATTCTCATCTCCCACCAAGAGAGAGGTAAGATCATGGGGTCATGATCGATTCATTCAATAAATATGATGTTACCAACTTGTCTTGAGTGCTATTCAAGTTGCCGTTGATACAACAGCTAAAGAAGATAGACAAGTTTTCTTCACTCATGCAGCTAACATTTTAGTGGGGGGATGGCAGACAATACAATAAAGACAAGTAAACAAGACAATATCAATTAAAACAAGTTTTTTTTTAAAGATTTTATTTACTTATTTGACAGAGAGAGAGAGAGAGAAAGAGCACAAACAGGGAGAGTGGGAGAGAGAGAAGCAAGCTCCCCACTGAGCAGGGAGCCCGATGCAGGGCTCAATCCCAGGACCCTGAGATCATGACCTGAGCTGAAGACAGACGCTTAACTGACTGAGCCACCCAGGCGCCCCAAAAGCAAGTTGTCTGAATAAAATAAAATACAGTAGTACAGAATGACTAGTGCTTACATATATCAAATGATATATATTTAAGGGGAGACTTAAATGACAAGCGGGAGCCAGCTCCTCAGTGATCTGAGAAAAAGCAACATAAACTAAAGGAAATAGAAAAATGCCCTTGTAACTGGACAGAATGCTGTGTGTTTTGTGAAACTGTTCTTGTATTCTTCCTCACAACGAATGCATTTCCTGCCCCTCTCCAACAATCCAAATTCAAATCTCCCATTTTCTACAAGTCTTCCCCCAATTCCATAAAACCATCTATTTTGACCCCAGCCCTTAAATTTTTTTTTAAGTATTTCAATGGTACTGGGAAATTTCACACCTAATGATAGATTATGTAAATGTGTGTGACTCTCTTATGTTCTCAGAGTACACAGTTATCTCTGCAATAATGAGAATTGTGTCTCTTTATTTTGTCCTCCATAGTGACAATCCTATGGACAAGTGAAATAAGAATAAGAATCTTGAAGCTTGCTGAAGATTTACCAAGACTTCCCACTCCTTAGATTTTCTACCTCTAAAAAGTGTTTTATAAAAAGAAAAGAGGAATGCTTCTGGGGTAATAACCACACTACCTTGCCTAATAGTGACAAAAGTATGTTAAATAAGAGTAAAGTAATTGGAACTGCTCAGATTGGGCACATTTTCTAATGTATCCTAGAGAATTAATCCTTGCTTAAAGCCCTGAGCTCTTGGGGCACAGCCAGAATCTATCCTGAGTGACTTGGAAGCAAAGTCTGAAATCAAGAAAATAAGGAGGCTGAAGGAATCCAGGGAGGAGAGCAGAGGAAACCCTGCTAGTGGCTAGTTCATGAACTGTAAAACAAAACAAAACAACAAAAAACCCAAAAAAACAAATTACATAATGACAGGCTGAGGAATATAGAACACAGAGCACAGGGCAGGCTGGACAGGAGTCTCCAGCTCCTCACCATCTGCTTCCTTTTTCCCTGCAGAAACAGCTGACACCGGGAGCCCACCCTGAAACAACTCAGACCCCAGCAGTGTCTCAGATCACAGGAATTACACAGTGGAGAATCTCATCTGCATGGGTGTGGCTGCCTTGATCCTGGTGGTCCTTGGGATTCTGCTGCTAGAGGCTCAGTACAGCCAGAGAAGGACCCCGGATGCAGCCAGGAGCTAAACACAAGAGGGAGCAAACCCACCATTCACTGTGGCAGAACTTCGGACATGAATCTGATGTGCCCAGAGGGATCTGGAAGAAAACCTGCAGCTCATGCTGGCTGATCTGTCTGCTGAGAACATCAAGGGGGAAACATGGGTTAGGTGCCAGGAAATGTCTGGGCTGTTCCCTGTCCAGGACTCATCCCCCATGAACTGTGGTGCTTTCCTTCCTGACATTTTTGGATATCCTTGACTGCCCCCCTGTCTTCCCTCATCCCTGTGACTTGAGGTTTTATCCCCACACAGCAGGTTTGGGTTCATACCTTCCTACAGCAGCAGCTCTGGTCCCCTTTGGTGGGATACATTTTCCTTCACCTTCGATTTCCACATTCCCTCATGTGTACTATTGACCTCTGTCCCTTCAGCCCAAAAACACAAAATCTGTTTTCATAAGTAAATAAATGGGTGAAAAAAAAAAAAAAAAAGGACTTAAGCCTGATTCTTAGCTGCTAGTTGTTAGTTCTTAACCTTAAACTTTCAATGATTGTCCACTTTTATTGCCCCCCCCCCCCAGTAACAAGGGTCCTTTATTTATTGCCTTGACTTTTGATAGCAATCTCTAAACATTGATAAAACTATGCAGAAACCCACACTGTTGAGACCCTAATTTTCAAGAAAGAGGGCAAAAGATTATAGGGGTTGCAGAGTTAATACACTGAACATGTTGTGGTGCATGGCTGGCTCAGTTGGAAGAGCATGTGACTCTTGATCTCAAGGTCCTGTGTTCGAGCCCCATGTAGGGTGCAGAGATTACTTAAATAAGTAAAACTTAAAAAAAAAATTGGAACATATCTCAGTGATGTAGGCTGTTTTCCAAATATAGAGACCAAATAATGATTTGAAATTGTTTTCAGACCCACACACAATCAGGAACAAACATTTTGGCAGTAAAAAAATGCATATAAAAAAGCATATGGTGGTAAATGGCAGAGTCCTTAAGAAAAAAGTGAAAGGAAATCATTCATTCCAGTTAGTTCACACTGATGATTTGAGTAGCTATTTTCTGCCTTTAGAATTGTCAAATGATATTCAAACCAAAAATGGTCTTAAGTATTAGAAAAATTCTTTATTCTGCTAGGTGTTTCTGGGCAGGATCTCATGACGGCATTTCAGGTCACTTGCTTAATTTGAGGGTTGGGATGAATGGAAGAGAACCAAGAATGAACATCCCTTGAGTTGGTGGGAGCCCTTGAACAAGGTAGAGGGACAAAAGTTTGCTTTATGAGCCGTCTTTAAAGCTGCTATTTAGATTTTTAAAGTATTTAGTGTTAAAGATGTCCCTATTTTGTTTTTATCTGGCTCCAGAAAAATAAGGGTCATGCAACTGAGATAAAATCACATCGAGATACAGAGAATGGCAACAGGAATGAGCTCTAAATGTGGAGCTTAAAACGATCTAGACTGCATGAGAAAGAAGACGGGTGTCTCAGACAACTCTTGTGCCCCACCTCACCCTGCTTTGAGTCCTGCCTGGCGCTCCAGCCTCTGTTGCAGGAGGTGACCATCTCCAAGCTGCCCTCCACTAGCAGTGGCAGGTGCAACCCAACAGTGCCTTTCCCTGGGTCACTTGCCAACCACTTATTGCCTAGAGACTTTTCTGACACACTGAATGTGAAACATTCTTGGGAACCTGCAAAGCATTCAGAAGTGCTGGGCAGTTAAGATCTGAGGAGTCAGCCTTGTCCCAATGGGGATAGGAACTGATGGATAAATGCTCTTGTCTCATCCCCTACGCAAACAGCCCTTACACACTTTGTAAGGCTCTTCAGAAGGTGCCAGTGCCATGGACGTGAGTGCCAGTCACCTGTTTGGTGGCCAACTTGATAATGCATCCTGAGATAAGCTTCTGCGTCTTTCCTCTTCACTGTGTTTCTTAGGATTAGATATTCCTCAGAATTATTAGTCATCAAGTCTTTGTCTCAGGATCTACTTTCAGAAGGACTGAAACTAGAACAGTGGGGATTTAGGGGGAAGGAAGAAGGAAAAGAGCAGGGGGAGTGAACCATGTTTTGTCCCCCAAACAGTAGACTGTTAACTGATTTATATGCTGAGTCAAGGCTATGGGTAACCCAGAGAAAGTGAGAGAGTTTTACAGATAACTGGAATTGTCTTTGAGTTTCTACTTGACACAGAGCACAATCCCCAAATGTCCCATTCTCCAGAGTTTCAAATGTGTTGTCTGAATGGAGAGCTAGAAAAACATATTTCCTTCTAATCCCAGGGCAGTAGCTCTTTGTCATTATTACATACTTTATGGACTTTTATTAACTTACAACAGAAACCATAGGAAAACCATTATCTTCAACACATAAGGCGATGATTCTAAGTGACAGTAATATTATTTTCTTAACATTACTCCTATGTGATAGTATATCTGTGTAGGTTTGTGTGTGTGTAAGAGAGAAAGAGATTTTGTTCCAGTTTAACTTCTTTTAACTAGTTCATTGGCTATTCTGATTCAGAGGAAAAAAGAAGACAGTTTGATTTTGATACAATGTAGTTCATGATCCTAACATATTAAAACGTGGGTTGTTTTCAGTTTATGGTTGTTATAAATCCCTACTGTTGACATTAAATCTTATTTATAACCTATTTAAACTCCTGCCAGAGGCAGACTTAGGTTTCTGTATTTATGAAATAAACATTTAACTCTCATGAATCATGATATCAATTCGACCTACTGTGCCCACTGTAAGCTACTTATACTCAATTCCCATGAAACTTAGCATCTCCATAAGATTTGGGTAGAAACTCATTTTCCTGCATTATTTCACATCATTGACTTATAAATAAGAGAAAGCTTAAAATGACAAAGTGACTTTGAGCTTCTTGAGATGTTATTTATGCACATACATTTCCTTCTCTGATCAAAGCTTTTATCCTTGTTCCTTGAAATATTGTATTTGTAATTTCATTAGACATTTCAAAACACATCAGAATGCAAACATTTTTCAGTATCTAATTTAGTTGAAACTGCAAATGAGTCCTATTTGTTTTAGGGTTGGTTTTATTTCATTAAGTCAGAATTACTTGTTTTATAATTACATGTGGAAATAAATAGCCTTTTCACAGGCTAATGAAAAAAATCACTCACTCAACTTTATTCCAAATTTATTTGACTGGCAGAATTTCAAGTAACCTCTCACTCATCTTTACCATAAGAAATTAATTTCTCTTTCTCAACACAATAAAAAATGTTAATTAGAATTTTCCCCAATTAGTTAAAAATCATAAAATTTTTTTAAAGAATGAAGGAGAAAGATTTGGTAAACACACAGCATTAAAAAGGAGATTTGGACATGAGAGAAAAAAAGGTTTTATTTATAATGCCTACTCCTTTCAAAATAGTTCTTCAATTAAAGAAATATCTAAAGAGAGAAATAAACTAAATTTGAAATGATTATGTACTTTTTTAATAAATAAAACTTTTTCCTGAGAGAAAAAGAAGACTGGCAACATTTTAACATGTGTTACAGAGTGAAGCCACTCTAGAAAGTTATTTTTGTTTTCGTATATGGCTTGGTGGTGAATATTTTGAAAAATTTTCAGATTCAAGTAACAATTTCTATTGCATAGAGGAGAAAATTCTGGTCTCAGCCGTCTATTTTAACCAAGTATCTGGAGAAGTTTCAACCCTTTATGAGAAAAATGTTGGTTTTGCCTAGAATTACCATTTTTAGTACAAGTCTGTGTAAAAATAGGCAGCCTTGGTGTAAGGGCCAAAGGAAAAGCTAATTCTTATTTTTAGAGCAACAATTCTAATGGCCACATAAATCAGATCATCTCTCTCTCTCTTTCTTAAAACATTTCAATGGCTTGCCAATGAACTAATTAAAAAAAAAAAAAAAAAAAAAAACATCCAAGCTTCTTAACATAGGTGTGAGATTCGGTCACTATCAGTTTTCCCACCCTCATTTCATACCAGTCTCCCTTCCACTCCACACTCCAGCCACACTGGTCTCCTCAGTATTCGTTGAATGTGTCAAGTTATTGTCTTCCTAACAGCTTTGTATTTCCTAGAATGTTCTCCACTTTTTCAGAGGGTTTGCTTCTCATTTTTCAGGTCACAATTTAGATGACACCTTTACAAAGAAAACTACGTTGACACTGTCTAAGGTAGCACCCCTCTCCCCAGGGACTCTCACTCATATTTTCCTACTTATTTACCTCATAGAAGTTATTACTATCTTTGTTAATTTGTTTACTTGTTTATTATCCATTTCATCTGAATAAAATGTGAACTTTGAAAAATACACTTTGTATTGTTTCTTGTAGTATCTCTAGCATAAATATTTGCATAATATTTAGAGAGCATCTAACCATTATTGATGATCTTTGTTAGAGATGGAACTATCATTATGTGAGGTTCTTAAAAATGCCACTAAATAAGATCCTTTACAAATTAAAAAACCTTTTAGATTGACCCCTTGAGAACTTGAGAGCCACAACTTGAAAACTTCTTATCTCTCAGTACTAACTTCCCCATAATAAAGAGCTCACAAGTCACATCTTCAAAACTGTCAACAACCACGTTGACCAGAAGTGTATTACCAACAATCATATGAGGCAATATAACATGGTGGTCAGGAGGAAAGGCTCTGAGATAAAGTCAGATAGCTCTATCATTTATGAATAGCAGGATCCTGGACAAGTTACTTACACTCTAAGAGTTGGATTTCTCATCTGTAAAGCATGGAAAATAAGAGCATCCACCTCAAAGCCCTTCTGTTAGGATTAAATGAAACAACATATGTATAGAAGTGAAAGCCAACAGGTTTCTGCCACCTTCTATTCAGACACAGCTTCATTCACACCATTATATCCTTCCTGCCTGTTGCCATAAGTGAGCTTTCTTCTTACTAAAGTCAATCTCTTGATTTGACAGTAAACCCAAACCCCTTTTGCCTAACCAAGAATATCGAATCCCTTCCTTTCATTATCATTAGTTTTTGACTTTCTATAGCATTATTTCCATCACAAGGCAAAGAAGTTTCTCATCTTAAAACAAGTAATCAAACAAACTTCTCTTGACTCTGCTTCCGGGCCAGCTACTGCTCCATTCTTGAATTCCACCTTGCAGTAATACTCCTCAAACTAGCTGTCTATTTGTTTACTTTCTTTGCTGTTTCTGCTTGTGTTCCTGTTAAGTGCATTCCACTCAGGCATCTTCCCTTGGTACCTCATGAAATTCTCCCATTTGCTAAACTCAATGATGAATTCTCAGTCTTCATCTTACTTTTGCTTTACTTAGGAACAATATTTGATACAATTGCTCTCTCCCTCCAGCAAAGAGTTTCTACTCTTGGATTAAATTAACACATTCCCTTAGTTTTCCTTCTTTATTAGTCATTTCTTCTCTGCTCCTTTCTTGGTTACACCCATTCTTCCTAAGCACTCAAGATTCAAGTGTCCCAGACCTTAGTACGTGGTTTTCTTAGGCTCTTTTGTTTCACAAATATGTGTAAATTACTAAATGTATATATTCAGACCAGACCTCACCCCTGAACTTTAAGCTATTTCAGCTGCCTACTTGATCTTTCCATCTGGATAACCCACAGATATCTGAAACACATTGTGTTTAACAATGAAATCTTGATCTTCTTCCAATCTTGTTCCATCTGTTGCCATTCCCATCTTACTTGATGGTAAACTCCTTTTTCAGTTGTGCAAACTACAACCTTGGGGTATTTGAGGGACTGCACTTTTTTTTTTTAAACATATATCCAATTCAGAAGGAAATACTGCTGACTCTAACTTACGTATACAATTTACTACTTCTCTCCATTTTCAAGGATACTTTTAAATGAAGTCATTGTCATTTTTCTTCTAGAATATTGAAATAGCCTCTTCTTCTTGCTTATATTTTTATGCCCCTTACAGTCTCCCAGAAACCAGAGGCTTAAACTGTAAGCCAGATCATTTCACTCTTCTGCTTAAGGCTTTCCACTGGCTCCCTGTGAAATTATATATATATCTGTCCACTGCAGTTCCTGGCACATAACTCCTAGGACTCTTGTAATTTCCTAAGTGGTAAGAGCACTATGAACATCTTTTGTTCTAATGTTTGGTCTTTGACTGTAGTTCCTGACACAGAGCTCTTAAATCCCTTGGAATTTCCTGCATGATTGGAGCATCTTTTGTTCTAATGAGGTGACTCTGGATGGACTCTTGTTTGGGAGCTGGTTACCAGAAAGACTAAGCCATGATTAGACACTTACAGCTTTCACCCTCTATCCCTCGGTCCCCAGGAAGGGAAGAGGGGCTGGAAATTGAGTTAATGATCAATCATGCCTATGTGATGAAGCCTCTCTAAACACCCCAAAGGTACAGGGTTTGGGGAGCATCCAGGTGGGTGAACATGTACAGGTACTGGGAGATTGGTGTACTCAATGAACAGGGAACAGGAAAGCTCTGTGCTCTTTTCTACATACCCTGCTCTATGCATCTCTTCATTTGGCTGTTCCTTTGCATCCTTTATCATATCCTTTATTACATAATTAAATGGTAAACACAGGTAAGTGTTTCCTTGAATTTTGTGAGCTGTTCTGGCAAACGATCAAATCCAAGAAGGAGGAAGCCATGGGAACCCCCAAGCCAATCTCTAGGATAACCTGGTGACCTATGATTTGGGATTGGCATCTGGAGTGGGATGGGAGAAATCTTGTGGGAATGAGCTCTTCACCTGTGGGATCTGACACTTTCTCTAGGTAGATAGGGTCAGAATTGTAAGTTGTAGGACATTCAGCTGGTGTCACAGAGAATTGCTTGGTGTGGGGAACCCCTCCCCCCCATCTAACTTCAGGAGTGTTGTGAGTGTAGTAGTAATGTGAGTAAAGGAAAAACACATAGGAATAGTGTATTTTTTTCCAACACACTCTCCATTTTATTTAGATAAAGTCTTATGATCCCATTGTTTCCTTCTTCACATCCCTACTCATTACAGGCTTTATTGACTCCTATGTATATTTGCCCTCAGGTTGCCTTAGGCATTTGATTTAAGACCTTTCAAGATCTTTCCTTATTATTTTAATTTTCAAAACTAGAGAATTCACAGTTGTTTATTAGGAATTAAGGATCACATCCAATAAGTCCCAGAATTCTAGTCTTTAAATTCTTACTTATGTTGCCTCTCTCAAATTTAAAATAACCATTTTGCATTTTCAGGAATTTTTTTTTTCAGGTTCAGTAATGAGCCTAAATATTTAAGCAGAAAGAAAAAAAGTCACAAAGTGTATGATGTGACATATATTTATTAGGTTTCTGGCACTGGCTCAAATATCAAATTTTAAAAAATCAATAGTATGAGAATATTTAATTTTTTTTCAGTCAGTGGCATTCCAGGGTTAATGGTTCCCATTTACCAATAAAAGTAAAACAAAAATTAAAAGCAAAATGATAAACCTTTAATTTTAACTTTAAAAAAATAGGTTGTTAAAAATGAGTTATTATGGCTCCTGTAAGTGACTCAGAACAGCATGCCAACATTTTTTTAAAAGTCAGATGTAACATTATTCTGGAAAAATAAAAGATATTTTAACTATTGTACTATGCTAGTAAGATAATTTTTGAACTCACAATGTATAGAATATGCCAACATTACTATGCTTCCCTAGTCTAATGTTATATTATCATATTTAACTGCCCTGGTAGTATAATTACTTCAAAGGTTTGATTCATTAAACCTGTCACTTACATGACATTCTTTAAAATGAAAAGCATGAAAGATCTCATTTTTTTCATTGTTTCCAAAGCAAGTGAATTCTATGATTTTTCTTTCAGGGTCTCTTTTTCTTTTTGACTTTATGCTTTTGAAATTAATCACCACATATTCTTGAGGCATTTTTTATGCACTCAAAATCACAAGCCAAATCTAAAATTTTAGCTAATTAAAGTTTCTGACAGGTAAAATATACAAAATATATGAAGACAGCTTTAAATCCACATGTGATGGTCACTTGAAGAAAATGCAAGTTGGGCTTTAGCTATATATGGAAATATAAAAATCTTTCAACAGGGAGTGTCTTTTTATAAACATTAGGGTGTGATTGGGTCTCAATTCAGATTTTTGATCTCATTGCTAGGATTAAGTAGAGATCACATCTTGATACCATAGACTATTATTGGTCAACTCTTTAGTAATATCTTTTATTGTGGACTTCTCATCATTTAGTGATTATTCAAGGTGAACCTGAGACAAAGATCTACTATCTCACTCTAAAATATCTTATTTTATACTGACCCATTTTGTCTTGTGATTCTAGTTGTCTCATGAGATTTCTTTAGAGAATTTGTCTAGACCAGTTCTGTCTAATAGAACTTCCTGTGATGATGGAAACGTTCTATATCCATGCTGTCTCATATGGTAATCACTAGCCACACATGGTTATCGAGTGCTTGAAACATGGCTAGTGTGACTGAGGAACAGAATTTTAAATTTTATTTAACTTTATTTAGTTTACATTTAAATTTAAGTAGTCACATGTAATAATTCTGGTTTCAGTTACAATATATAAAGAACTTGGACATTGTCACTCCTGTCTTGTTTAAACAAGGGGAAAGTTCAACTGCAAATCAATGACTTTTTTGGACTCATGGGAGAACTAAGGTCACAGGGCAAACTGATACCCCCATATCTAGAGAGACAGCTGAATCTTGAGAATTGCAGCCAAGATCTCCTTACCTGGAACAGAAACTGCTGGAGCCATAAGCTGGTAGGGATATTTAGATGGTAACTTTCATGAACTGCTGAGCCTGAATGTGGACTAGCCTGAGTGCCTAACTTGTGAGGGCTGCAGTCTTGGGAGACCTCTACATTTTCTTGGGTTCTACCTCCATAAAACCCACCAGTTCTCCCAATGAAGAGCCAGGATCCCTCTCCTGA
The DNA here is from genome assembly GCF_964656455.1 of Halichoerus grypus. Taxonomy (NCBI): domain Eukaryota; kingdom Metazoa; phylum Chordata; class Mammalia; order Carnivora; family Phocidae; genus Halichoerus; species Halichoerus grypus. The sequence goes on from NC_135720.1 coordinate 62,861,929, forward strand.
TTTTGGTAGGAGAAGGGGGAAATAATCATTATGAGATATATTCAGAATAATCTTTATAACAAAGACCTTCTCTCCAAGAGAAAAGACTTTACTAGAGCCTTCTCTGACCTGAAGGAAGTGTATTTCTCCAACTCCAGCCCACTCTAGCTTTCTTGTATGGCCTAAGAAGAAATAAAATCTAAGAAAGACTTGTGACATAAGCCCATTGAAAGCCTGAGATTTAATCATAAGGTTACAGAATACTTTTCCACCACCCACACCTTACCACCTTGCCAACAGGACTCTGGTATATTAGCAGGGGATGGCAGCTGAAAGAGCTACAAGATGCAGGCTCCATACCAGGAAGAGTTCTCAGGGAACTCTAAAAGAAAATGTCTAAGAGAAAATGGAGCACGAAGACAACAGTGGAGGCAAAACAAGGACCCTAGCAGAATGTGATGTCTCTGGTACCAACAGCTGTAACAATCATTAAACACAGCCCAAATGCAAGCCGGAATAATATGAAATTTCACACTGAAGTCCTATTTAGGGGCACCTGGGTGGCTCAGTCAGTTAAGCGTCTGCCTTTAGCTCAGGTCATGATCCCAGGGTCCTGGGATCGAGCCCTGCATCAGGCTCCCTGCTTGGTGGGGAGCCTGCTTCTCCCTCTGCCTCTGCCTACTCCCCCTGCTTGTGCTCTCTCTCTCTCTCTCTCTGTCAAATAAATAAATAAAATCTTTTTTTTTTAAAGTCCTATTTACCTCAGTTCTTATTAACTGATACATCGTTTCTAGTTTTCAACAAAAAATTTTAACGTGCTGAAAGGCACCAAAAACCACATCCTGAAGAGAAAAAAAATAAGCATCAGAACCAAACTCAAATATGATACTGATTTTGGAATAATCAGAGAATTTAAAATAACTATGATTAATACGTTAAGGGCTCTATGGAAAAAATAAATGACATGCAAGAACATATGGGTAATTTAAGCAAAAAAAAAAAAAAACTGAAAGCTCTAAGACAGAATCAAAAGGATTCAAAACCACTGTCACAGATATGAAATATGCCTTTGATGGACTAATCAAGAGACTGGACATGAACAGGAAAGCATCAGTAATTTTACACCCATGCATATCACTTTCAAATTGCAGAAAACTAAAGATGGAGATAAAAATCTTGAAAGGAGCCTGAGGAGATTTAAAAATACCTTATCTATAAAGAAACAAGAATGATAATTATAGTGGACTTTTTATCAGAAACCATGCAAGCATGAAGAGAGTGGAATGAAATATTTAGTATCAAAAAACCCCATTACCCTAGAATTCTAAATTGGATAAATTTTCCTTTAAAGAGATGGAGAAATAAAGACTTTTCAGCCAAACAAAAACCAAGGAAATTCTTTGCCAGCAGACCTGTCCTCTAAGAAATGTGAAGTGTTTTCAGGGTTAAGGAAAATGATGTCAGAAAGTTGGATCAAAAAAAAAAAAAAAAAGAAAAAGGAAAAAGAAACTTGGATCGATGTAAGGAAAAGAAGAGTGTCAGAGAAGGAATAAATGAAGGAAAAATAAAGTCTCCTATTTTGCTTGTTCTTAATTTAAAAGATAACTGCTTAAAATAATAATAATAACAATGCATTAGGTGATTTTAGCATATGTATAAATGAAATTAAGAATAACTGTGTCATAATGGACTGAAGGGAGGGATTGAGAATTCTCTTAAAAACTATCTTTAGGGGTCACGTGGGTGGCTTAGTCCATTGGGCCACCGACTCTTGGTGTCAGCTCAAGTCAGGTCAAGTTCTCATGGGTTGTGAGTTCGAGCCCTGTGCGGGCCTCCTACTCAGCGGTGGCGGTGGGGGGGGGGGTGTGTACCCCGTGTGAGGATTCTCGCCCTCTGCCCCTCCCTCCACTCTCACTGTACACTTGTTCTCTCTCAAATGAATAAATCTTAAAAAACAAAAACAACTATCTTCTCTACACACTAAGTGATACAGTGGTATTTGAAAGTGAACTTAGATTAGTTAAAAATGTATATTGCAAACTCTGTTCGTAGAATGCTCTTATTTCAATTTGGTAAGGCCGTTCTTTTGTTACATCAACTGTTGAGCATGCCTGGAAGAAACAGTGCTAGTACCTCGTGATATTTCACTATCTTGTTATACGGCCTCATTGTTCAGCCTGTGTATCTGGATGTTACTGAGAATATACAATTTTATTACAAAAGAGATTTAATGGGAAAGGAACATATCATGCAGACAACATACAAAACTTTAGAACATTAACACACAGTCTTCAAACACTGTTTGTACCTGGGATTCTGTTTGAATCGAGTACTAAGAAAAGCCTGGAGAATCCTGGGATTTTTGGGTGTCAAGAGAACTGTCACTTTTATGATTTTAAAAAAAGGACAAACTTGATGAAAAGATGCAGAATTTCAATCATTGAAATATATAAAAAGAACCAAATGAACATTTGGTTGAACTGAAAATATACTGTCTGAAATTAAGAACTCATTTGATGTGTTTAAGAGTAGACTGTTGGGAGGAGTAAGAGACTGAGAAAATCTTCTAGCACAGATTCTTGGAATGTTCAATGTCCTTCCTTCTTCATATCCCATGGTTAAAGGCATAGGGGAGTAGTCATACTTTCTTAGAGCTATTTCTATTTGTATTTCTATTTGTAATACTTAGTTACAGGTACTGCTGCTCTATACAATGTGGTTTTTATTTAACGGAAAACTTGAATTATAGGCTAGCTAAATGTGTGAAGCTGTCTCTAGAGCCTATAAATATTTGTGTGGTCCATGAGTATTCATATCCACATTCAGGCAGCCACCTCCAGTACTGAAACTATTCACTTCTCTTTCCAAATAAATGAAATCCAATCTGTCTATGTCTACGTCTGTGTGTATGTCCATGTCCATATCTGTATCCACATCCACATCCATATCTATATCTATATCTATCTATTCTAGGTATAGATCTATCTGTAGCTATATCCATATCTATCTAAGCCTCTACATCTACATCTATAGCTAGAAAGCCTCTTCCTTGAGCTTGGTGTTTCTTGTGCCAGTCATTATTTCTGTTCTGGTGTTACAGAATTAAACTAATCCAGATTTTCCTTTACTGAAGGACTGTATCCTTCCTAATTTATCCTACAGAAGTATATGGAAGTTATCTGTGATTATAATTTGCCTTTCCATAATATAATTTAGGAAAATATTCAGTCTTTGATTTTCTTTCTCTTTTTCTTCCCTCCTTCCTCTCTCTCTACCTCATTTTCTCCATCCCTCCCTCCTTTCTTTCCTTTCTTTTTTCTTTCTTTCTCCGTCTTTTTCTCTCCCCTTCTCTCATGCACATGTACACACATCACTTCTGATCATCATTACCTTCTCACCATCATTATTTTTATTTCTGCCACATTCAGTAAATAATAAACACCAGTATGATGGCATTTGTAATGCAAATGTATTTATAGATAGATTTGTATTTTCATTTTCCCATGCTATCACCAAAATCCATTTCCATAATTAATTAAGATCTAACTATAAATGATGACACAATTATTCAAAATATTCAATATATATTACTAGGTTGTTTTTCCCCACATGTTTGGACATATTTGAGGGAATTTGGTGAATCATCAAGTTGGTGAAAGTTTTATCATTATATGTGAACAGTTTAATAAATAATGTCTTGAGAGTTTATAGCATTTTATAGCTTTTAATCAACTTTCATATACATTATTCCAATTACTGTGACCAACTATGTCACTGGATTGATCCAGATGACTGTTAGCCAAATCGGGTAAACAAAACCTTTCTTATTCAACTAGAAACACAGTCAGAGATAGAAATTAAAGCTATTTATTCTGCAAACCCAGAAAGCATGACTGTAGTATCTTTCACCAGCACAAATACCTAGTTGTTGAAAGGCTTGGACACTCCAGAACTTCATGCAAAGTACCCTCTTCACTCCTAACCCCAACTCTTCATAGAGCCACAGTCCCATCATTGACATAGATTCCAGAATTCCCAAATTTAATTCAGAAGGCCAAAAACCTAAATTCATGGTGTTCACACCATTTTAAGCTTTGATCTACCTTTTAAATTGGAAAACACATGGCATGGCAGTCAGAAAGCTTGTATGTAACTACAAAGTGTCCAGATGATTCTACCTTTCTCTAATTTTATCTGATGTTCATCCTAATTCATTTTTTTCCTTTTTTATAACATAAATTTAAACCAGTGAAAAATATATCCAAGTGCAATAAGAAGTATCTGAGGTTGTAACAAAAAGTATGTATGTTTAACTTTATCACTAAGAAATAATGAATTGGTGATGCAATTCATCAAGACTATGCATTACTTCTAACATTAAAATAATAAGTATGTCTAAAATCCTGTTGATACAAGGCTCACTTATGAAACTGTAACACTGGATTCACCCATTCATTTATTCAACAGATACTGGCTTCCTATTAGGTCCTAAATTAAAGTACTATGCTAAGGATTAAGATGTTGGAGACATGAATAGAATTTGGATCCTGACTTCAGTAGAAGATAGTTTAAGGTACAAAGAGTAATTTGAAATACCATGGGAGACTTTATATGGTATAAGAGAACAAGTGAAACAGATTTAGTGAGTGTAATTACCCTGGCTCTGCAAACCTGTTTTGGGAGACATTTCTATAAATTACACTGTTTTAAATCATCTTATAGACATATAGGTCTACCAATGCATTTCGTCTTATACAACCCGTCTTATATTCTAATTTCTCATGTCTTACTCCATCCTATGATTTTTGGAAGGGAGTTCTAGAGAAGAGTTGTTTTTAATAATTTTTTTCCTCCTTGACTCAACTTAAGGGTTAGTACCTCATCTTTCAGAGTGCAAAGCCAGGGACACAGCAGATATTCTATGAGTAAATGTTTAAGAATAAATTTTACAAATGATGCTAAAGTTCTGGGGATGCAAACCTTGTTGGCTGATAGAGGATAAAGGAGAGAGAACTTAAATTTTAGTCACTGATAGTACAGAATGAAGTCATGGACATTTGCGGTGATGATGAGCCAGCAAAAGTAATGTCATGGAAACAGAAGAAGTGGTTGGAGAGTCTTTACATCTCCCCAGAATATTTGATCATCAAAACAACAGAGCAAGTGCTTTGTTTGAGGGCTGGTCCCTAGAGTCACAAAAGGAGTGATGAAGGAATTACAATTTATTTTGCCCTGCTGCAAATAGTTTCTACCTCAGAAGTTAGCGACTCCCCTTGCCAGGCCATGAATTCAAATAGATGAATATTTAGAATCTATAACATTGAAAGTTTAACTTACATTGTACAGTGTTTATGGGTAAAATTTCATACATCTACACAGTAGAGGAAATCCTCCTCTCCAGCATGTCCATTATGATATGAGGATGATTAAGGGCCATTAAGGTTTCACCCTGTTTTGAAAATATATATTAAAAATAGACTCAGCAAGAGTGTGTCCCTTTATTTATTTAAAAACATGATGCATGAAATATAAAGTTAGGATAGCATTGTGAAAATTATAGTAGACACTAATCAGATATTCTTCAAACAGCAGATTGCAAAAGTACAATTTAAAAGTCACATTGTTGAGGCCATGTCTAATTTTTTTCTAATAATGTTTGTTCTATTAGTAATACTTAAAGACTGAATAATGTAATTAATATAAATGAAATTTCAGATTTAGAGAGAAAAATAATCATAGTTGCCAAAAATATATTCCTTTCATTTACATTATACCCTTATGGAAAAATCTTTGTATCTCTTTAATGAGCTTGTCTCTAAAGAGAGGACAGTAGTGAATTCTGAAGACAAGTGATATTTGGATAATCAAAAGAGAAAAAATGCAAGGCAGGGTTGTTCTATAATAATATGTTATTGATTCAAAGTATGATTTTAAGACTGAGTAGTTTTTTCTAAGAAGTGGATTAGTTTCCTGTTTTGGAAAACATGTATATAAAAATAAGTTATATAATATTTTGAATTCCTTAGTTGAATTAGCTTTACAGTCCTTACTGGCATTTCTGAGATTTAAATGTTTAAATCCTTCTACATTGTTTTTATTATTTTTTTTATTAAAGATTTTATTTATTTATCTTTCAGAGAGAGAGAGAGCAGAAGCAGGGGGAGCGGCAGGTAGAGGGAGAAGCAGGCTCCCTGCTGAGCAGGGACCCCGATGCGGGGCTCAATCCCAGGACCCTGGGATCATGACCTGAGCCGAAGACAGATGCTTAACTGACTGACCCACCCAGGCGTCCCCCTTCTACATTGTTTTTGTTTCGTTTAAAGAGTTATTAAAATCTTGGTTGATTTTTAAATGTTATAATTTGTCTAGAATTATTCTAAACTAGAATTTTCCTAATAATTAACATAAACATCCCCAAATCTAGGAGAATTGTTTACTCTGATTCAATACACATTCCCCAAATAGTTTTATTTATTTATCTATTTATTTATTTATTTTATTATGTTATGTTAATTACCATACATTACATCGTTAGTTTTTGATGTAGTGTTCCATGATTCATTGTTTGCGTATAACACCCAGTGTTCCATGCAGTACGTGCCCTCTTTAATACCCATCACCAGGCTAACCCATCCTCCCACCCCCCTCCCCTCTAGGACCCTCAGTTTGTTTCTCAGAGTCCATAGTCTTTCATGGTTCGTCTCCCCCTCCGATTCCACCCCCTTCATTTTTCCCTTCCTGCTATCTTCTTCTTCTTCTTCTTCTTCTTTTTTTTAACATATAATGTATTATTTGTTTCAGAGGTACAGGTCTGTGATTCAACAGTATTACACAATCCCCAAATAGTTTTATTAGGCAATCTCTTTTAAGAGAAAAACACAAAAAGAAATTCATCCAAATAATAGAAAGATCATAAAAAGATCCACGTACCTTACATTTTACCTTATTTAACATTTATTTAACAAATTTTGAGGAGCTCAAGGCCTCCTCCATGTGATATTTTCAGTGATTCTGGTAACAGACTTGTGAGGTACTGTGGACAGAAGAATTGTCACACCCATTTCATAATTACATGAGGAAATGAAGGTGAAGGTATTGATAATATACAGAATCAAAGAACAAATGGAAATAACCAGATCTTATTTAGCCTTCTTAGCTAGTCATGATTTCATAATGTCTTTCTCTAGGACTAGGGATAGTTAATGCAGTTCCTTTGGGGACAAGGTTCTACATAGAAACTTTGCCTTTTATTTCTTTCTCTCTTTTCAAAAACAACAAACCAACCCAACTTTAATGGGAGCTGAAGGAAAAAAAGAAAGAGAAAAGAGAACATTTCAAACTAACATTTCCAGCCATTATTTTATTTAATGGCAACATATTTCATTTCTTCTGTTAGATGCAGTCACAATTTACACATTCAAGATCCAAATTGCAGCCACCGTAAAAAGAACATTTTCTATTTATATTTTATAAGAACTGGGCTTATGGTGAGATGAAATGAAAAGAGCTATAGTGTTTAAAACAGACAAACACAAACAACAACAAAAACAAGCAAGAATATTCCCAAGGTTCCATGGGGAAAGGTGACCTAATAACAATGAAATTAGAAAGATATCATTGTGATAGATATGCTGGCTCAGAGATTGGATCCTCAAAGTATTTGCAGGTTGGAAGGAAAATTACCTGTCCTGGACCAGAGTAAAAATTAAAAAACTTTCTAGTAACATTACCTATTCAACTAGTGAAGAGAAATACATCAGCCTCACCAAGGATGAGAAGTATCCCTTGAATAGCAACAAAGTAATTATTACCTTCTGTGAAATCAGCTCTCCTCAATGCAACCACAAAACCCTAAATTAAAAAGTAGGAAGAGACAGTTTGGCTTTATAGTCTCCAAACGGATACAGCTATATACAACAACAACAGTAACCAACTACAGGAGAAAATCTTAGATCAGAAATAGTTAGAGTGTACTAACAAAGTCATGTTAAGAAACAAAACTAGAAATTAATTGCTTCAACAATTAGGTATTTATTTATTTTGTTTTTTGTTTTTTTAGAGAGAGAGAAAGAATGGCGTAGGGGTGGGACAGAGGGAGAGGGAGAGAATCTTAAGCAGGCTTCATACTCAATGTGGAGCCAGACCCAGGGCTCCATCTCATGACCCTGAGATCATGACCTGAGCCGAAATCAAGAGTGGGATGCTTAACTGACCCAGCCATCCAGGAGCCCCATTTAGGTATTTAATAGTACAAACAGCAAACAACTTTTCTGTATCACTTTGCTAGGGTTGCTATAACAAAATGTTGCACACTTGATGGCTTAAACAACAGAAATTTATTTTATCACAGTTTTAGAGGCTGGAAGTCCAAGCTTCAGGAGTTGGTAGGGTTGGATTCTTCTCAAGGATCTCTCCTTGGCTTGCAGATGGCCACATTCTTACTGCCTCTTCACATGGTCATGCATTTGTGCGTGTCATGGATGTCTCTTCCTCTTCTTCCTCTTCTTCTTTTTTAAGATTTTATTTTTAAGTAATCTTTATACCTAAGGTGGGGTCTCGAACTGACAACCCTGAGCTCAAGGGCTGCATGCTCTACAGACTGAGCCAGCCAGGCACCCTTTTTCTTCTTGAAGACACTAGTCGTAGTGGATTAGGGCCACACCCTAGTGGTCTCATTTTAACTTAATCACCTCTTTAAGGACCTACGTCTAAATTTGGTTATATCTGAGGTATTAGATAATGTAATTACGGGACTTTATAAATTTGGGGGGGAACACAATTCAGGCCATAACACATTCCCCCCCACTCTAAAGGCAAGAAAGACTGCTTTCATAATAAATCATTCGACACTAAATCATTTTCCCCTCCTAACTCCCAATTACTAACTTTCTTGATTTCAAAGAAACCCAGAAATCAGGTTTTAAAAACTTTATAAACTTGCTAAGAGCATTAAAAAAAAAGCAGGTGCTATGGGAAAGTAAACCACAACTGCTAATAGAATGGAGATGTTCTTTTCTCTGCTGATTGTGGGCCATTTTTTTTCTACAACAGAGAGAATGCTTTTGTGATTTAAAGAACAGCCTATGGAAATGTTAAGAAAGAATGCCTCCTCAGCATGCACCACACCCTTCCATATCGCACAGCCGGCAAGCCCTTTGGAGGACCGCCTGACCTCAGGAGAGAATTTCCATGAGGTCTAATTCAGTGCCAATCTCTGTCTTCCAATGTGCATAGACAGGACTTGTCCAGTTACAGTGATTGGTTCAGAAGTGAACACATCAACTAATTTGGTCCAAGTAGAATGAAGTGCGGAATTTTTGACCACTGGGAAAAGGGAAGTTCTCTTTCTATTTGGACAATGTACTGTTGGAAGTGATGCCCACAACTGCAAGTAGCCATTTTGCAATCATGGGGAAAGTAAGTCCAAGAATGAGGCTTTTCCTGGAAGAAAAAAAGAGCTGATGGAGTTGGAAAGAAACTAAATTAGACTTGATCAGACTGTACCCAAAGCCCCTCATCTCTGGACTCCTAAATTATGTAAGCTAATAAATTTCTTTTACTTTTTAAGAGAGCTTAAGATGTGCCCTCTATTATTTACGACCCAAACCATCTCTACTAATATAACTTATAATTTCCAACTAACAACCCTAGTACTATTTGTTTGCCTTTAAAAAAGTATTGTTGTAAAACAAGAAATACTATGATTTTAAAAAGTAAAACTTGGCTGGATAATTGTGGCTATATAGACAATTAAGGGTTCTAGGACTGAAAGTTCAGAATTAACAGTAATCACCATTTGGGAAAATGATTTCATTACTTTCCCCCCCTATATTTCTTTCATTTTTGCTAATACCCATCTCCAAGAAGCAAGATGACTATTAGTAAGGTGATAACTATAAAATACTTTGATTTCTGATTTAGAGAGTAATATAAAGTATATCATTAGATATAAAAGCAAATATTGTGTCAAATGAGATTAACCATTGGATTGAAACCATCTATTCCACTTTTTCCCATTTGTCCCACTGAAAACTAGTTGTGAAATAAGGTTAATGAGGTAGAAACATACAGTCTGATAATCAAATCTAGAAACAAAAGATACATGGAGTAGTTCCCCCTTCAGGAAAATTAAAAATTCAATCATTTCCTCCAGGATCAAGATTGGCTGCTGGCCATTACTAGCAAAAGAAATATTTTTGAAAGAGGCAGGAAATTAATTCTATGGCACATAAAAATAAAGACATTCTATTTTTTTTAAAACGACAGTAATGATTCTTAGATTCATAACTGAAAGCCATAAAGAAACTCTGAAAAAGTGAGATTCAAGACATAATGATAAATGACCTCAGGAGTTGGGACAGAATTTCCCATATTCTCATTTAACAAGTTACTATTTCTTTCTTGTTTGAGTGAAGAACTTTGCAGTGAAGATCTTTGTGGAGATGGTCATTATCAAGATACAGATAACTTTCTAGTGTAAATCATATGATTTTATACTTTCTTAGCTTAATTCTGTCTGATTTCTCTTACTTTTCAGGATATTTCCCCATTTCATACTTAGAAAGGTATTTGGAAAGTATTGATAACTCTCACATTGTCTACGTATAGGGAACCCTATACACTGAATTTAAAAAATGATACATCAGTTTTTCTAGTTCCCCAAAATGTAGGTGAATGCAAGGCATCAGTCAATGCCTAATGTCCTGCTGTGATTTAAAGAAGCCAAAATGAAAGAACGAAGCAGTGGGCTCTGACAGGACACAGAGCACATCCTGGATGAGTTGAGAGCAATCCATTCTCAGATGATCTGATTTGATGCTCTTCAAAAATTGTTTACAGGTATTTGCAGAATTTAGATTCTTGAAAATTTACCCACAATTACATACAACAGTAAAATGTTTTTCTGGCAGCTTTACTGGGATATAATGGACATATAACACTACGGAAGTTTAAGGTGTACCCCATAATGATTTGATTTATATGTAGATATTGCAAAACAATTACCAAAGGGAGGTTAGTTAACACATCCATCAGCTCACATAGTGACAATTTGTGTGTGTGTATGTGTGGTGAGAACTTTTAAGACTTACTCTATTAGCAACTTTCAGATATACAATACAGTCAAATATTTTTGTAAGTACTCCAATTTGATACCACTTAAGAGATGGGAAAAAATGATGGGCTTGATTTAAGGCACTCTATTTTGTTTATTAATGGGAAGAATTAATAACTCCTCTATAATACCTAAAATTTCTATGTCCTTTTAGTGCTGTTCCTAACTAGGTTTCTATAGTTTCCACAGAAGATACCCAGATGAAGTTTGCCCACCCTCTGGGAGGCAAAGCTCAACTTTCACTAAACTTCGCATATGGGAATGAAAACACTTCTCATATCATGCTCTTCAGGTATTGCTTTTAATACATTTTTAGCAACATTCTCCTGAAAGACAGTAATTCTCCATTTACAACTCTATCAACTGACTGGGCAGTAATATTCAGTTGTTTGTACTTGGCAGAACATTCATAGGCAAAAACACAGCAAATCATTGTCTAAAAGGACAGTACCTAGTGACTCAGGGTTCTGTGACCCTAAGGAGACCAGCACATAGATCAGTGTCGGTGCAGTCCCTTCATCTTAAATGTTCATGGCTAGACACAAGATTGCATCAGGATATTTTATGAAGGTATAATTATCTAGAATTGTTCAGTCCCACCCCATTGACTCATTTATTCAAGAAATACTTACTGAACAGTTGGTATAGTCCAGGACCTAGGCCTCCAAGGATGAACAAAACAGACATAGCCCCAGCCCTCCCCCACCTCCCGCCCAGTGAGAGAGACTGGGAGTAAAATGAGCACTTAGACTCTCTGTGAGGAGGGCCACAAGGGTGCCAGATGCCTGTGGGAGGGACATCCATGTTTTAAATCTAGGTCAGTATTCAAATCCGAACCTCAGGGATCAGGTCTGGGCTGAATTTATAGACTTGGGTGTCACCAGCATATACAGTGTTTAATAAGTAAAACCATGACAGAGGAGGAGATGACCCATAGAAGGGCCAGTGTCCAAAGACAGAATCCTGGGTCACACCAGAATTTAAAAGACAGACTCCTTTCCTAGGCTTCTCAGATCGTAATGCTGACCTCACCCTAAGTAAAGATGGGAACAATTTCAATGGCACTAAATATATCACTAAAATGTTTTCTATAGACTCTGGCATCAAGTGGACCTGTGAATAAGAGAGTGCCCTCTGATCTCTGAATGCTTCTCAACTTCAGCTTTCTAATTTGTTACTTGTATTTCTTCAAGATTGCCATTGTTTTCTACCTCAAATGATGGAGCTTGAGATATCCTTTGATGATGAGAAGTACGCTCTGGTGATTAAAAATAGTTTCAAAGCACACAGTGAGGTCTCGATTATGTAACTTCTATTGTATTAGATGGTTGCTTCCTGGAGAAGTCAAAGGATAAATTATTCCTTAGGTCCAAAAGATCCTAGCTGGAACTCAAAGCTCATGAGAGAGGAGGATAGTGAAATCTGTACATAACAAAACACTGTTCACAGTTCTGTGTAACAGGTCTCTTGAGGATTTAGGGGAGTTTTGTTCTGCGTACCTTTGTCAGGTGAACTAGCTATGGTTGTGTTGTGAGACCATTTCCAGTACACTGCAGCAAGTAGGAAGGCAAGACTGATGTCTTTACCTGATCAAATCTTTCAGGAATGCTAGTCTTCTTAAAGTATGTCTGCATTTGATCTGATAACCGACAAACAATTTCACTTCACCTTAGGCAGCAAAGACAAGAAAGGAAAGTATCATTTCTCACATTCTCTTTGATAGATTTTCTTCTCTTTCTGTTAAAATGAGATTATCTTTTTCAGACATTGTAATATACTTCGGGGGGAAAAAAACCCAAATTTCTACTATAAATACTCTACAATGGCCTGACCCACGGAATGAGACACATCTTGAAGTAGAAGTTACCTAAGGATGACTCGCTATCAAGTTTATTCCAAGCAGTTAAGCCTCAAGGAAAGCAGGGTTCTCCTCCCTTTCCTCTAGTCTAAATTTAACATCCATTTTAGCCTTCAAATGACTTTAGGTTAAAACATTTTCTTGTTGTTAGCAAGTGTGCTAACTTTGGTAATCATACATCCAAGATGTCAATTAGTGTTCTATTTGGTATCTGACAATCTAAATTATGGAATCACACCTTTCTTTTCGTAGCCACACTGATAACGATAATTAGAAAGCTGGTATCAGTGGCGTAGCTCAAACCTTGAGATGAATTAAATATTGGGCCATTATAAAATTTCAGAACCTAAAACAGGAACAAAGTGGGAGTTATTAGAATGTTATCTTGCCTCTGCCCCCAATCCTAGGGAATTATGTATGCCTTTTATTATCATTATTGTTACCTGGCCAGCTGTACAGAGCTCAGGTAGAGAGAGGTGGTAATTGTTCACAGATCTGGGGTATTCTGGAAAGAGGTAGTCTTTCTATCATGCATTGCTGCTGCAGGTCGATTTTCAGTGGCACATGGATTTGGTGCTAGTGCTGTGCTGTTGATCTGGCATCACGTCCTTCAATCCAGCTTCCACACTGCTGCTAGAGTAACTCTCCTGCTCTGTCATTCCCCTTCTCAAAGTCTTCCGTGCCTCGTCACATGTGATGATTGTGTCTGTGTCAGGCATCCAAGACGCTCCGCTCTCCAATGCCTTATAGCCCACTGCTCTGTTTCACACACTATGAGGCTCAGGTGAAACACAGGAACTGCCTCCCACCTCCCTCACCCCCCAGCTTTTCCTCACATTGCTCTCTGTGTATTTGGAAGCTCGATCCTCCTGCCCTCCCTGTCCCGATTCCCACACTTAAAGTCCAGGCCTACAAACAATGCTATTTTCTTTACAATGACTTCCTGATCCCCGATAGCATCTTCTGAATTTTCATGGTATTTTATCTGAAAGTCTCTAATTTGTGCCATTTTCTCTCCTGTCTTGTGGTAATTATTGGATATGTCTTATTTCTCCTCAAAAGAACAAGGTCCAGGTGGGCAGAAATTATCTTCTGCCCTAGAAGTATAATTCTTAAAAATTCAGGCAAAGAAAGATGTGCTTTGGATGGGACTCAGAGCTGTGTTTTTTTTCCTAGCAATATTCATATTTCAGTAAGGTTTATTCTCGTTTCTGCTGATGACTGTGAATAATTACATTTTGCCTGATGTTGATACTATAGACCTGATTTGAGGCAATCAAATGTCTGTGACTTAGTGAAAGGAGAATGTTTTTTCAAGAAAGGTTGTACCGAGAAGGCATTTGTTTTAGGCATTAAAATATTTAACCATTTTGGGTTGAAAGCATCATGGAATAGTTCTTAAGTCAATATTTTAATTTTACTTTCAAAATGTTCCATTTCCATTGTGGTTTTCAATACTTTTATTGTCCATCTTAAACTCTATTACATGTCATCTAAATTAGCAATCATGTTCCTCATTAAAACAAATGCACTCTGGTGGTGGTAGAAGAACTAAATTCAATTTAACAAAATGCATGGAGTACTGACTGTGTAGGATGATCATAGGGAATTATATAATGAAAGGAGTCTATTTGCTCAAGTAGCTCAAAATCTAACAGCCCAAGTTTTAAGGCACAGTCACAAAAAAGCAGTTGGAGAACATTTTGTTGGGATTTATATGCACATATAGAGTCAGAATAAAGACTTCAGATTTGTTTAAATATTCACTTATCATACCACCATAGGAGTAGGTATTTTTTTCTTATTTTAACATTTTCTCAACCCTACTGCAAAATATATAATTGGAGCAATATATAGCTTGGACAGTACAAAATCGTTACAATTTGAGTTTCTCCAAGGCCTCTCCAGCCTTAGGAATGTTTAACTGTTCTCAGAGGGTCAATGATGTTATCAAGAACCCAGAAACAAGTAGCCTTTGTAGTACATTTCTGTAGCTTTTCTGATTGTGCCATGTTATTTTTACTGAAAGCAAACAGTAAAATTTGAAAAAGTCTGAGCCTGTTCTTGATGCACTACAAAGCACTTATACTTTATCCAACTCAATGATGAAACTTTTTTGATGATTATTTATTCATGTTTTGATTATCTGGTTTTTGATGGTGGTTGTTGACTGGCTTCTACCCTCTGAACTCTCCAGAGCTCTTAGAATCAAATAACTTTGGAGATAGGAGGCACTTGGTGATCTATCCAGTCCTAATTTCCCATTCTCTAGGGAAGAATCTGAGACCTAGAGAGGCTAATGGCCCATTGTCATTCAGTAATTTAGTAATTTATGGTGACTAGAACCTAGATTTTCGCATTTCTCACTTAGTGATTGATTAGTCTACTATGAAAAACAGTTAGGAAGAATTCTAGTTGTCATCAACCTTGTGAGGTCTATGGTGAGTTAAACATGATTTTTAATGAAGGACTGGCCTTTGATTAATTGCACATGTGCTGCCCAGCTTCAAACTTTTTCTTCCCAACATAAATGTTTCTTTGAAGGATTCTCTTTGTAGTTGTCTCTACAACTAATTTTCCCTTCGGGGCTCTTTATCCCATGTTCAGTGGTTCTTTTACCTTTATCTCTGATGTGAAACCTTATCAAATGTACTTTTTCCCCCTAAAATATTAACTATATCTCAGCCCCTAAATATCTTTTATCTAGAATGGCTGTGATATGTTCAAAGAAGTCCTGCAGATTAGTTATGCAAGCCTGAATCCATCATGACTAGTATTCATCAAGTGATGCTTTAGCACTCTGCGTGAGATGATTGTTTAACCAACCCCCTGGGGTCTTCCTCATTTCAATTAGCACATGCATGAAGGATGGAGAGAGAAGAAATCTTCACTCTGGGTGCTACTAGTGGCAAATGTCCCTATTGCTTTTAGATCTATGAAGAAGTCTTCTGTTTTTAGGTTTAAGATCTGCAATTATGTGCTTCTCTAAACTTAGCTTTTCTCAGAGAACACACTGATGTCTCTAGTATTTCTATATTGCACAGTTACAGTTGCTTGTCCTTTTCTTTTGCTTTAGAATAAAAATGAAGATAATAGGTATTGTACAAGTTGGGAGAAAAGATTGTGCTACTCTGATATTGGATAAGAAAAAAGGGAGAGTGGCTTTATCTCTTATGTGAGAAGGTAATTGTGTTTATACTGACTGTTACTCTTTGGCCTGTGAATTCTTTGCACTCTATTTAATTTCTGGAAGAGAGGCATTTGCGTGTAAGATATTTTATATTTCATTATGAAATAATAAGAGAGCTAAAGCAAGCTTGATTAAATTATAGCTATCCAAAGATAGAGAATTTTTAGTTCCAAATTTAGTGTTGTGCAATAGGGCTTGTCAATTAACAGCAATAAAAGTGGCTGGAGCAGACCCGTGAGCATATTTAGCTGGCTCCTGGATGCATTCTTTGCAATAAATTTAAAATTCATCTTATCATTTTATAATAAATGAAAAACTTTCACCAAATAGTAATGCTCTTTTTATGGTAACATGGAAAAGAATGGGAGGGTACATAAAATAGAAATATAAAGAAATCCCTTTGGCTTCTTTCTGCGACAAAGTGGCATTACAGAATTAATTTATTCCTCTTTAAATGTAGTTCCAAAGAGGAAAAGCAAAGAATGTTTACTATATGCCTGAGGCATCAAGAGAATTTTTTTTACTCTCATCAAATTAGCCTATTTTTAGGAAGTTTAGATATTTAAATTGGATTATAAAGATATGACCCCTCATGTTTTCCTTTAAAGTTCCAAATGTGTCATTTTTGTGTTTAAATTAGAGGCACATTTTATATTTGGTTTGTAAAAGGTAACCAGCATCATTGATAAGCACTTTCAGTGTTGACTGCATACTAGATAATAAAGTAGATTAAAAGGTTCTTGAGTTGTCTACAAACCAGTAGAGTGATAAGATACACATGAAAAAGGAAATTGGAAATGTCTTTGGAACTATGTTTATTTAAAACATATTTCTGAACCCTATTTAAGAGGAACCATGTTAGGCCACTTAGGTGAGGGTACAAAACTATGTGGTCTACAGCAGCCCGTGCCATTTATAAACTCACATCTAATGAAATAAGGCAGGTTATTTCTCTTCTGCTCAAAACTAGTTTCCCATGTCACTCTAATTAGAAGTCAAATGTTCATGGTGTCCTAGTGACCTCTAAGACTTAACAGAATAGGCACCTCCCACTCCCATCCCATCCTCGCCACTGCTTTGATGTGCGTTTTCAACACAAGCTTTCTCACTGTTACTCCGGAAACCTGCCTCAGGGCTTTTGCACATCTGCTTAAATGCTTTCTCAGGTATCCACAAGGATAGCTCCTTCACTTACTTCTTCATTCTAATCCTGAGTCAAAATCTCCTCAGTGAAGCCTTCTTTGACCACCAACTCTAAAATCAAAATCCATTCCCATACCTCATATATTCCTCCATATTTATCTTCCTTAGCATTTATTATGACCCAACATACTATATATTATGCTTATTTATTTATTACATTGCCCATTTTCAAATAGATTACAAAATCTTTGATCTTGGGAAATTTTGTCTTCTACATTCCCTACAGTGTGCCTGAAAAGAAACACTGCCACACTGTAGATGCTCAGTAAATACCCGCCTAACGAATGAATAAATAATAAGACAAAGAGAACGTGTTCACTGATAGCTATGACATAATAAATCAATTGTAAATAGTATAAGCAGGAAATGGATATAGTCTTTAAATTGTGGAATTCTATAGATCTATGTTTTGGGATGGCCTTTGTGAGTGGAACACTTTTAATCTCTGTTGTATTTTCTGTGAAATGGGTTTATATGGTTAATAAACTACCTTCTTTCTCCCCTAAATACTAATGATAGAGCACTGTTATTTCTTTAGATTTTTTCATTTTAAAGAGAAGCTAGGAATATATCTATTCTTTTCTGAGAGTAATTATGAAAATATATCAATTGTTAAGAATAATTCCACTTTAAAATATGCAATGTTTGATAATAGATCTCAAATATGAAATTAATTTCTTCTTTTCTAATCAACCTCCTCCTATTTGGAGTCTTAATAGCTGAAATAACAGAGATCCATTGTGTTTTTAATCAAATTAGCAGGCAGATTTCCTCCTTTATTGCCCTTCCATAAAAATCTATTTAGCATAAAATAAGGATGCTGTAACGTTTCCAGGCAATATTTGATTATGTACAGACTTAAATGCTTCCAATTCTAACCAATTATTGGAGGGTGCATCTAATTATATCTTCACTTCTAATTCAGCAATCTGTTTTTCCAGTTGTTTCAATCTGGCATATCACTCTTTTCTCCTATCAGCAGAAAAAAAAAAAAAAAAAGATATAATAGACCTGCATAGCATTGATCAAGCAATTTCCCTAAATGAATAACTGGTGTTCTTAATGGGCAACACTGGAAGCTGCAAACAAATATCATCATTCGTTCAACTAATTGGGGACAAATTCACTAAGGAAGAAAGAGGATTTAAAAACTAACTTTCCACAAAAATGAGAGTCATGGATGATGTAACAAACAGGTTGCCATTAATGAGCATGTATATGCGTGCCTGTGTGTGTAAAAGGTGCAATAGTATAGCCAGGTGAGAGTACTGAAGTGGATAGAGGGAAACAGGAGACCCAACTTGGACAGGAAGAACACACTGATAAACAGTTTACTGTTTATCTGGAAAGCCTTACCTCTACCCTCGGTAAGTTGAGGCTTTCTGAGACAGGTGCACAACCAGAGTTCACTATTGTCAAGGAGCAAAAGCAAAGCAGATGGGTGCAGTGGAGTGGGGAGGGGGAATCTGCTTAAATTATTGCCCTCTGTCATATGGCCCCTTCCTGGTCTCTAACAAGGCAGTGCGATTCCCACTTATTTCCTTTGTTCAAAAAGACACATGACGTTGCAATCCTGTCTAAAATTTCAATCCACTCACCAGATTCATATCTTTATATTTTAAAATAATCTTGTTGAACAAATAAGGGTAGTGCAACAGTTGTGAATGGCCCTGTCTTAGCACTGACCTATACTAAGGATATGGCATGCCTGAGGGTTGGAAGTTGAGGCATGGGGAAAGGGTGCTCAAAAGCAAGAAGGAAGATAGGAAGAACCGGAGGGACGGAAAGGAAGGAGGGGAGGAAGAGAGGGAGGGAGGGAGGAGCGAAGAAAAGAAAGAACTATATGACTTACCTGCTTTGAAGAAAATATCTCCTTGTCTAACCATTAATTTCTATCTTATCAGGGCCCTCATCATCCTTACTTTGTGGCCATACTGACCTGCACTTACAGTTTTCTAGGCACACTGAAGCAGTTCCTGTTTCATCATCTCTCCTCATTTTCCTCTCTCTGCCTGGAATGCCACACTCTAGGAAACATTCCCTAAGCCTCCAGACCACTCTGACCACTCTGTGCCTGATGCCCACCACCACTCCACTGTTCTTTCTTACTGATTGAAATCAATTTGCCAAGTAGGAGTTTGCATGTGTACTTTCCTTCCTTGGACAGGAAACCACTCAAGGCAAGGAGCTATACTTTTGTGTTCTTGTTTTTTCAGTAGCTCACACAGTGCCTGGCAAATACTGTACATTCAGTGAAGGCTTATTGAATTAATGCCTGTGAAGAAATCTCTCAACTTCCCTAAATTGTTCTGCTATTGTATAGGCAAAATAACAGCATAGGTAGTATTTGTGAGCACTTCTGTGTTCCTCAGCACTGAGGGGAGCAGTTACATTCTGTATGTCATTTCATCTTCATAGCTAACTAAATGGCTCTCAGTACCTGCATTTTCCAGGCATGGTACTTGGAACATAGGTGTAGAGAGGCTAAGGAACTTATCCAAGGTCATGCAATTACAAAAAATGCACAAAATCAGATCAGGAGGCAATGTAGTAGATGAGAATTCTTTCAGGTTAAAATCGTCTTGGTGTCTTTTCTAGCTGTGACATTGACTGTTTATGGCATTTAGGGAAGGACCTCAAACTTCAGTATATTCAAATTCCATCTTTCTGAAATGCAGGCAAAATATCTGCTTTGTCAAAATCATAGGACTTCTATGAGGTGATATGACTTAATCAAGGTGAAAATATTCTTTAAAATACTATGTTGCTTTGATTTTAAGTTTATTATGATGAGAGCTTGATAATTCTATGTATTCTCCCCATAGCTATGCTCTTTCTTAGGTAAAAATAACACTAACAAGAAAATAATAACAATAATGAGAAACCCATATTAGCACACTATACAGCCATGGAGTGCTAATACGTGAATTCTACTCTCTACACATTGTATGTATATTTTAATGAGATTTTTGAAGATTCACAAACAAAATAATGTATCTTGATCCTTCAAGTAGATTTTCTTTTCTGTAGCAAGACAACCTCTGATTTGGGATCAGATTCATCTGGTCATACTATGTTCATTAATGTTGAACCTCTAAGTAGCTCCTAATTCAAGTCTGTTTCGATTCTAATCACTTCTCTCTGTGGCTCTTCTGGGATTTGGTCTTTTGTTCACTTTTGGCAAATTGCAGCCTGCTTTTTCTTAGACTGGACACTGACTGCTTTTTCTCTTAGATTGGACACTGACATAGTCTAGCCTTTTACTGGTCATTGCTCTTATTTATAACTTGATCATGTTTCCTTTTTTCCTATTTATGGCCAGAAGGAAGATAATTTAAGTACTTCTACTATCACAGATTAATCTTGCCTTTAGTATCACTTGTTAATATAAGAAGGAGCTGTACAGATGAATTTAAGAACTAGAAACTTGCCTTAGGACTAGAAAATTCTACTGGGATTGATTTTCTGTGCCAACTTCCTATACTTGGTTTCATCTCTGAAATCACTAGTTTTTAAAAGGGTTTTATAGCTTCTTAGGCAAGTTTATGAGCAGGATACCCCTGTGTATAAGCTATTTGCTTTACCCTTGACATTAAAATATCCTTTCACAGATAAACATGTATTAGATAGTTAGATATGTTTGGGCTAATTAATCCCTACAGAAGTGCTGGTATGTAAAGTAAAGGAGGGATACAGCTAGAATTGGGAGAGGTATGTCCAGCAGACAAGGAGAAGGATTATATATTACAATAAAAGTAACCAAGTCGTAGCCAGCTAAATCTCAGAGAAGGCAACCAGTATCTGGAGAGGTAGTTGTATGTCAAGGACCAGTCTACCACTGTCAAATTCCCCAGGTTTCCTGGGTTCTCAGCTTGTAACACAATTCTAGAGCTGTCTCTGAAAACTCAGATACCATATGATTTCACTCATATATGGAATATAAGAAACAAAACAAATCAGCAAAGGGAAAAAGAAGAGAGAAAGAAGCAAACCAAGAAACATACTCTTAACTATGGAGAATGTACTGATGGTTACCAGAGGGGAGGTAAGTAGGGGATGGGTTAAATAGGTGATGGGGATTAAGGAGTGCACTTGTTATGATGAGCACCAGGTGTTGTATGGAAGTGTTGAATCACTATATTGTACACCTGAAACTAATATTACACTAACTGTTAACTAACTGGAAAGTATTTATTTATTTTTTAAAGATGTATTTATTGAGAGAGAGCTAGCGTGAGCAGGAGGGAGGGGCAGAGAGCGAGAGAGAGAGAATCCCCAGCAGACTCTGAGCTGAGCATGGAGTCCGACATGGGGCTCAATCTCACAACCCTGAGATCATGACCTGAGCCAAAACCAAGCGTCTGATGCTTAACCGATTAAGCCACCTGGGTACCCCTAACTAACTGGAATTTAAATAAAAACTTAGAAAAAGAAACCCTTCTCCCATGCTGGTACTATCCTATCTCCTTTGTCATAACACCTTGAAAGGGCAGGTGAAGTTTGTTACTAACTTCCTCATCTCATTTATTTCTTGACCCTCTTCAATCTGGCTTGAACTCCAACCACTACTGGAACTCCTCCATTGAAGTCACTAATAACTCCCAAGTAGCAAATCCAGAGTTGCTTTTTTTTTTTTTTTAACATAGTAGCTTTTTGATATTATTTATATACCATACAATTCTCTCTTTTAAAGTGTACCATTCAATGTTTTTAATACACTTACAGTTGGGCGACCATCACTATAATCAATTTTAAAAGACCTCTACATTGAAACTATAAGAAAACTATTAGCCATTCAAGATGTAAATAAATGGAAAGATATTTTGTGTTCATGAATTGGAAGAAATACTGTTAAAATGCCCATATTATCCAAAACGATCTACAAATTCAATGCAATCCCTACTAAATTTCCAATAACATTTTTCACAGAAATAGAAAAAAAAATCCTAAAATTTGTATGGAGCCACAAAAGACCCAAAAAGCTAAAGCAAACTTGAGTAAAAACAACAGAACTGGAGGTATCATGCATCCTGATTTCAAGCTATATTACAAAGCTGTAATCAAAACTGTATGGTATTGGCATAAAAACAGATATATATAGATCAACGGTAAAGAAGAGGGGGCCCAGGAATATCCCACAATTTATGATCGATTTAGGACAAAAGAGACAAGAATATGCAATGGGGAGAGGATAGACTCTTCAATAAATTGTGCTGGGAAAACTGGATAGTCACATGCATGGATGAAACTCGACCCCTATCACACAAAAATCAAGCCAAAAGAGAACGAATACTTGAAACCATAAAACTCCCAAAGGAAAACAGGTGATAAGCTCCTTGACATTGGTTTAGGAGATGCTTTTTTGGATTTGACACCAAAAGCATAGGCAACAAAACCAAAAATGAACCAGTGGGACTACATCAAACTAAAAAGCTTCTGCACAGGGGTGCCTGGGTGGCTCAGATGGTTAAGCGTCCGACTCTTGGTTTTCGCTCAGGTCATGATCTCATGGATCTAACTTGAGCCCCACGACAGGTTCTGTGCTCAGCAGGGAGTCTGCTTGAAGATTCTTTCCCTCTGCCCCTCCCCCCACTCGTCATCTCTCTCTGTCTCTTAAATAAATAAATAAATCTTAAAAAAAAAGCTTCTGCACAGTAAACAAAACCATCAACAAAATGAAAAGGAGGAAATATATGCAAATCATATTTCTAATAAGGGGTTAACATTAAAAATATATAAAGAAACTCATACTCCCTCTTTTTTGATCCACTCTTTACACTTAGGTTCCATCACTCTGCTATGTCTTTGCACCTGCATACTTAGTCATCAAACTCTTTGTTCCTGTTGTGCTCTCTAGATTTCACATTCTGACTATTGTCTCTTGACTTCCTTCATAAATTCCCAGGAATTTACCACCTATTTGCTATATGCCCATGGCCTAGGCCTTTTCCTTGAATTCTGTGGTTCTTTACCCAACTATATACTGGGAATCTCTTCCTTGATCTTCTACAGGTACCTCAAACGCGACATATGTGAAAACAGATTTTCCATTTAATCGCACTGAATTCTGGTGCTCTTTTTATGTGCCTGATTTTAGTAAGTGGCTCCAACATCCACTAACCACCAAAACCATAAACTTGAATCACTCTTGAATTCTAATCTCTGACACTCAGTGAATCTTCAAGTCCTGCCATTTCTCTCTAATATATTTTAAATCTTTCTACTTCTTTCCAATATGATTGTAGCTACTTTTGCTCAGGTTTTTTTGTTTTGTTTTGTTTTGTTTTGATTTGAAAAAGTTTTCTAAATAGGTCTCTATTCATCCTTCACATTATTGCTACCGTGGTCATTTTAAAAAGAAAATTTGGAAAAGTTCCAAACTTTTAAACAAGGCATAAAAGATTCTTCATAATTTGGATGCTGTTTGCTTCTGCTGTCTTACTCCTACTGCTCTCAAAATATTTTTGGCAGACATCCTTTCTACAGGGATTTACCAGAACCTTTCATATGTTAATGAAAAGAAACTTAGAGGAGACTATGGTAGGCAATATTTCTGAAATGTATTTGATCATGGAACACTTTTTCTTCTTACATAGAATAGTTAATAATCTCTTAGAACTAGTACTATTCCAATATTTGGGAAAATGATCTACTAGCCTATATATTTTGTCTAGATCTTATCATCAGGATCAATATTGTTGAAGTCTAAAAACCAATAAGAAAAAGACATTTCAAAGGAAACTACTCATTAAAGCATAGCTTTCCATATTGTGTTATAGATAACCTGTCACAAACACAATACTTTGGGATAATTTGAAAAATCTCTTTAATTCTAACCAAAGAAATAAAAATAAACCTGTATTTGTCTAGATTTAGTAAAGAAAAATTGATATTCTATAAAACTGAAGTGTTTTATTTTAATTATTACCCAATTCTAAGGTCAATATAGGATATAAAGCATTTCTTTTATTTTTCAAATATAACTGCATTTCTGTCAAGATTTTTGGCATATAATGCATGTCATACCTTAGATATCTGAACACTAAAATGGAAGAATACGAATATTCTCGGTGCTGAAAGTAGCTTATAAAGCAAAAGTCTTATTCTCCAGCACATATAATGTTAATTTCCAGCCAGTAGGCAATTTTTTTAAACATAGAGATTAAATTGAGGTTTGCATTTTCCACACTGAAGGCAATCAATAACTGGTTAATGATTTTTTTCTGAAAAAATGACCTCTGCTTTAATGGTGTCTAATTATGGTGACACTTTTTCTCTGAAAATTTTACATGAACACTTCAAACTGTGTTTAAGTATTCCTGAAAGAGAAACTTCTGCTTTAAAAGAGATAACACATGCTGCAGAAAGGATGGGGTTTCTTGATTAGTAGAATTCACTTGTAGACTCTTGAAAATGTCTGTATGTTAAAATAACAAGTGATATAAGAGGTAGGCAGGAAGGAACAGGATGCTTTGTTAAGGAATCCAACTCAGTCCTGACCGCTTCTGTATTGCTGATAGACTACACACCAATATAATTTCAGCCTGTTAAGTGTGTCCTCAACCTTGTTGCTAACCATCTGTGCTAAAGCTTTTGCTCTCTCTTTTTTGCATTAGGAAATGGCATTTCAAATTTCACTTTCCTTATAAAATAAGTAAAGTGTTAAAAAAAAAAGAACACATAGGTGCTTCAGTGCTGTTACACAAGAATATTCCGTTGCATGGCTTCCTTTGGAAGCTATCATTTTGCATTGTCAGCATGTGGGTCTATTTTTATAAGACAACAGATGAAAAAAAAATAGAAGCACATGAAAGAAAGAGTAAAGGATAAAAATCAAGTAAAACCTCATCTTTGTTAAGAGTATCCTGCCTCTTTCATTTAAAGATTCTTTCTCTAAAAGTCATTTTACCCAAAGGTAGTTAATACCTAGTTCTGTACCGGAAAACTATTGCTGCCCTCTTTTTTTTTATTAAGAGAGGGCAGGACTGATTCAGAACTGGTAACGTCTGTACTTTCTTGTAGTTTATTATTGAAAGAGGCAATAAGAATGGAGACAAGTATGTAGAATATCCATCAACAGAGTAAACTGAGAGGACAATTCAGTGGTTCAACAGATGAGCTATTATGAGCACACAGAGACCCATTTTCCTTCTTTTAGCTATCCCTGGGATGCTCCAGAGAGCTCCTCAGGTTATAGCTTCAGGTAGCCTGTCATATATAGTGTGTTAAGTAAACTTTTAATTTCAGGATAGTTTTACACTCACAGTCATGTTGCAAATATAGGACAGAGGGTTTTTGTATACTCCAAATCCAGTTTCCCCTATTGTTAATGTCTTATGCTACCATGATTCATTTGTCACAACTATTGAACCAAGACTGATACATTATTATATATCAAACCCCATACTTCATTCAGATTTCTTTAATTTTTATCCAATGTTCTTTTTCTGTTCCAAGACCTCATCCAGGATACCATGTTATATTAACATGTTCCCTTAAGTGCAATTCTTTGCTGTGACAGTTTCTTCGAAGTTTCCTTATTTTTAATGACTTTAAAGTATTGAGAAGTATTGGTCAGATATCTTGTGGAATAACTCTCAGTTTGGATTGTTTAAGATTATTCTCCTGGTTAGACTGAGATTATGGGATTTGGGGAGGAAGACCACAGAGAGCAATGAAGTGCCATTTTTATCACATTATACCAAGGATACATGCTATCAGCATGACTTACCACGATTGATTCATGATTCAAGGTGATTCATTCACCACCTGACTGAGGTAGTGTTTATCAGGTTTCAACATTGTAAAGTTCCTCAAGTGCTACATTTCCATGCTGTAGTATTTGAGAAGAAGTCATTACATGCAGCTCACATTTAAGGAGCTGAGAGTTATGCGCCCTCTCCTTGAGGACAGAGTATTTACACAAATTATTTGGACTTCTTCTGTATGAGAGACTGTCTTTTCTCTTTCATTTATTTATTTAATCATTTATTCATATAAATATGCACTAGTGGATATTCATTTTATACATTGGGTTATACTGTAATACTACAGCATTTGCTATGTTGATAAAATTATTCTATTTTACTTTACTCAAAATTGGCCATTATGAGTTCTTACAGTTGGTTCCTTTGATAGGCTCCCATTCTTTTATTTTTTTTTTGAACAGTTCCCTACTTCTGGTAAATGAGATCCTTCAGGCTTATCTTGGGTATTCCTTGGCCCAGCCTTGAAATCAGCCATTCCTTCAAAGAGCCCTGATTCCATTTATTGGAGAATGGTATTAGAATCCCTTTACATTTTGAATGGAATAGGTATTTACTGAATGTTAGGGAATGAAAAGGAATCTGGGATTGATTTTTGTTAAGGAATACAACTGGCCAAAAAAACATGTCCTTTGGCAAATGGTCTGACCACTACCATTTAAGATCACTATACCGCCCCCCCTCCCCACCCCAAATGAAAACATATGTGAAAGGAGAAATTTAGAACATGAGAAAGAAGAAGATAAAACTACCAAGTCTCTGAGGAAAAAAGTCACATCTCATGGGTTCATCCCTGCAGCATCTTACAATATGCTCTGAATTAATAAGTTCTTGATAAATATTTGCTGATTGATCTAAGATGGCCATGAATCTAAATTTTGGCTTGATGCATACGGAAAAGGTAAATGTCAAAGGTTTAGCAACTGTTGTGTTTCCATGTGCCCATACACTATTCCATTTTTTCAGTATGTAGTCTATATGCTGTAAAGATCAAGTTTGATTCATGTCATATTAAAATTTTATATTCATAAGTCATGTTAAATTATTTGTGAAATGTGAGAATAGCTTTTGATTTGAAAGTATGATGATACTTATTTCTTTTTTCCTATTGCTTTAAAACCCAACAGTGTCCCCAACCTCCTACCCACACAACTTCACAATACTTAAATGATTCTTTATATTTCTTTGGAGTAAAATTTGCTCTCTTCTGAATGTAAAAAGCATTAGGATAGTGTACAAGGGCTGTGAAGGAGCTATTCCTAAGCATGACATCAATCTTTCAGCATCTGCAGACCACTTAATGGATACTTAGTATGCAAAATGATTGCCAATTTTAGGTACATTAAAATGTTTATCACAATTAAAATATAAAGATAAAATATGATAAGACATTATATAATCATTTCATAACTGCAAGAAGATGCTGTTTATGTCTGACTCAAGGATAAATTGGTTCTAATACATTCTGTTTCTTAGTAAAATTAAATCTAAACTTTCAATTATATCTATTAAGATTTACAGCAAGCATTCAGAAGATTTGTTAAATAGTTTTGAATGCTGAGATATTTCTTCTTGAATCCAACTTCTGGTGCTTCATCAGCTATTAAGTCAACATATCATGCTCAAAGCTAAAAGGTTAAATGATTCAACTCATTCAACTATTCAGAAGTCAAGGGTAAGTGACTTTTTAATATACTCTTTGGTGATATTTTACTCTGAAATGATTTCTTCATGATCTAATACAGCATATGGATGTGATTTTTAAATATGCCCAATGATATCACATCCATTTACATCAATGTATCAATAGGAACACATCAAAATATTCCTCAGGCAACTAGGAGATAAAGAAAATCATCAAGTATTAGAAAAAGTCAATCTATAAGTGATCAGGATTTTGCAGGATTTTCTTTTGGTCTTAAGGGATCCTATTATCTTTATCTCAGAAAAGTCATGTTTCTGTCAATGAGTAAGTGATTTTGTCTATGCTAGACACTGAATGTATCATTGAGATATGCTGCTTGAGGAAGTCACTTGAAATTACAGACATGGAAGTATGGTTTGGGAAGAAATGTTTGTTTCTTTGCCCTCATTTCAAAAGTACCTCTCCATTCAACAGCTAGTATACTGTCAAAGAGAAAAGTAGAGTTTTACATTTGCTGTGCATATTTTTACACTGTATACTTAGTGTCCATAATCTTTTCATATTTCCATTGCTCATTATTTCTTTTGATGTTGAACTATGATCAAAATTAATTAGATTGGCCGGCCAACTGGTCCCTGGCCGAAAGCTGTTTAAGTATTGGCACTAAGGTGCAGCCTCTGGCCATTTGCTTATTAAAACCCTTCCCTGGGGCCAATAACTGGTGCTTATTCATCTCTAATCCCAGTAGAATATTGTCGGAGGCTACAATATTTTTCCGAAGAGTAATAAGCAGTAACTAAAGAAATATCTCTTCTCTCCTAGCACAAATTTGCAGTGAACGAAATGTCCTTCATATATATGAACCACACACAGGCTAACATTTGATTTTACCACACACATCTGAGTTTTTTGGTAACTATGGACAAAACTGTCAGCCAGAAGACTCAGACAATAGTTTCTTAATGACATTGTCTGCAGTTCATATTATGTGGCGTTCAGTAAAGTCATCTGACAAAGTGATTTTGACAATAACTTGTTCTTTTTTGTTTCCAAGCAGCATATTAGTTCTTAACTTTGCAACTGGTTTTACAAACTCCTCAGCAATTGCACGTTTTGTCCCTTTTTGAAAATGCCATGAGATTTGAATGTGTCATGCAGCTATTTGACAAGATTCCGTAATAGACAATGCATTGGGGATTAGGGACAATTGAATTGCAGTTGTCCCACGAAACAGAATTTAGGTTATTCATCAAAAATTAATTTCAAATTTCTGGAAACAAATTAGGAAATACTAACAAAAGTTAAGGTAGTGTAGTGAAATGGTTACACACATGGGTTTGGAATCAATTTGTATTGGTTATAATTCTAGCTTTATGTGGACTTCTGTCAAGTTATTTGTATTAATCCTCAGTCACCCTGTTTGGTAAACTGACATTAATGCTGTTACCTATCTCACAGGATTATTATAATAAGTATATGAAATAACATATATATTATGTATTTTATATATAAAATGTTTTTACTGTGATTGTCACATTGTTGTCATTCAAAGTTGGTGGCTACATTTGAGAACTGAAGGAGGAGTATTTAGAGAAGGACACAGGGAGTTTCATACAAGGATAGAAGCATTGCTTGCAATCTCTAAATATTAGATATAAGGTAAATGTTTTTGAATAAGGGGTTAAAAAATATGGTCTAAACAAAGGATAGAATACTATACAGTTAAAACAATACTACTGACTTATATTTGTTGACATAAAAAAATATCCAAGATAGAGTCACAAGACAAAAGAAACATAAAACTCTAGGTCTGGTGTGATCCCATTGACAGCAACAAAAAAACTGTTAGATGTAGATATGCACATACTATACCTTTAAAACCTATACACCAAAATATTAACATTGTTATTTTTATCTTTTGGTATTAGCTGCAGTTTAATAATGAGCATATGCTAATTTTATAATCAGAAAAATATTTTATTTTAGAATGCATTTTCTTATCTGTTTATATCTCTTCTCTTTACTTCTGTCTTTCAACTCTCTCCAAAACTTATGTGTCTGGTATTTTTTAAAAGATTTATTTATTTATTTGAGAGAGAGAGAAAGCGAGAGAGCACAGGGAGAAAAGCAGAGGGAGAGATGCAGACTCCCTGCTGAGCATGGAGCCTGTCACCAGGCTTGATTCCATGACCCTGAGATCATGACCTGAGCTGAAATCAAGAGTCGTCAGATGCTTAACTGACTGAGCCACCCTGGTTCCCCATGTAGCTGATATTTTTTTAAAAACTTGTCAATCTCATATTTGTGGGGCTTCTCTGTTTAGGAGTCATGAAAAGGGAAGCACTTAAACATATCTGTCTGAAATCATTTTAAAAATCACTCTTAATTTAGTTCAACTATTAAAATTCTACAGTAAAAATTAAGTAAAATTATAGCTGTCCAACATAGGACCATAGGAACTTACAAATAAATAATATCTCTGAAAGATCAAAAAGCAAAATTTATTTTTTACTCGAGAGACTACTGATTCTGCAAATAATTTTAAAAAGGTATAATCTATATAAGCATACAAAACTGGATAAAACAAAATAAAACAATATTTGGTCAGTCTATAAATTAGTACTTTGTAATCCTTTTGCAGAACTGTAGAACTAATAGTTAAAAGTTGTTGAAAATGTATTACATGTGAAGTACTAAGTCCTAAATATAAATTACACAGCTTAATTCTGTTAACTATCTGAGAAGACAGGAGGTAGTTTTATCCTCATTTCATAGATGAGGATGTGTAGCCTAGTGGGGTTAAATAACTTTGTCTAGGGTTCCTCAACCAGCAAGTTGTAGTGCTCAGGTCTGAACCTTACTGGTCCGCTTTCCCTATTTATCAACTGAATTTTAAGAGATGTATGTATTATTTTAAAAAATTAATCTAAAAAATTGAATACTCAAGTGTTTGCAATGATTTCATTACTATTTTCCTTTTTGGAGTTTGGTTTTATCCTTGTATTCTTCTGCTAGCTGCTTTCACAGTTATTTAAGCAAAGCACCGCAGAAATGAAGATATTGTTTTAAGCCAAGAATTGGGTTCTGAATGTGGGAGAAGTTTCTTAAGAGTTCTACCTCTCTGGTGCTATCATTTTGGACAATGGCATTTAAAGTTTTTGACTGTGACTTGCAGTGAGACATACACACAATGCACATGCGCACAAATGGTCTGTACTGTCCACATATATGCAAGAATATTAAAGAAAGAAAAGTTGTCTGAACCAGACAGAATAATATGCTTTTTTATTATTTGTCTTGCATTTTTAGAATAAGAGTCTGTAAACAGAACTTTGTTCAGGATGATTGTTTCATAAAGTTTTTGAGAGAGCTTATAGGAACTGATACATGCTTCTTACATTTTATTTATTTATTTTTTATTTTTTTTTTTAAAGATTTTATTTATTTATTTGAGACAGAGAGAATGAGAGAGAGAGAGCACATGAGAGGGGAGAGGGTCAGAGGGAGAAGCAGGCTCCTTGCTGAGCAGGGAGCCCGATGTGGGACTCGATCCAGGGACTCCAGGATCATGACCTGAGCTGAAGGCAGTCGCTTAACCAACTGAGCCACCCAGGCGCCCCAATGCTTCTTACATTTTAGCACATTCTATTAAAGTATCTCAAAACATACTATAAAGTATTTCCTCATATCAAAAATTAATGTTTTGGGGCTCAGTCGTTAAGCGTCTGCCTTCGGCTCAGGTCATGATCCCAGCGTCCTGGGATCTAGCCCCGCATCGGGCTCCCCGCTCAGTGGGGAGCCTGCTTCTCCCTCTCCCCCTGCCCCTGCTTGTGTTCCCTCTCTCATTGTGTCTCTCTCTGTCAAATAAATAAATAAAATCTTTAAAAAAAAATGAATGTGTCCAAAAAAAAAAAAAAAATGTGTCTAAATCACCAAAACCAGAACATAACAAAACAAAATAAAGTTGAGTTAGCAGAAATAGCCAACAAAACGTATCTAGGAGAGTACTGACAAGCTTCCAAACTGCCACCCCTCCGCTTTTACTACCAGTCCATGGATAATTTTCAACATTTTTGTGAAGATATTAAAGATACTCTCCTATATCCATTTTTTATAATCTAATTCGTCTTCCTCTATTACCTTAACCATTCTTCTGCTATGGAATGCACACCTACACAGGATAACCAGACTATAACATGCAGCTGAAACTGAAGAAGGTTACATTCTATCTCAAGCAAAAGAACTGACATTTTGCTCATTCTCAGGAGCAGCTTATAAATGCTTATTAGGAAAGAAAGAGCAGATATGTCAAATTCTTGCAAACTTTGTTTTTTACTCAATTTCCCTGAATGATGTTGAATATTTAAAAAAAATGTGTTTAGCAAAGAAGGAGAGTTCCTACCCTAAATAAATTATTAGTACTTGTAGAAAGAAAATATAGCAAATAACATAAAAAAACAAAAAAAAATCATATTTGTTCTGACATCAAATGATGCAAATATAGAAGACATCCAGATGGCCAATAGATGCATGAAAAGATGCTCAACATCACTCGTCATCAGGGAGATACAAACCAAAACCATGATATCACCTCATACCTGTCAGGGTGGCTAAAATCAACAACACAAGAAACAACAGGTGTTGGCGAGAATGCAGAGAAATGGGAACCCTCTTACACTGTTGGTGGGAATGCAAGCTGGTGCAGCCACTGTGGAAAACAGCATGGAGGTTATTCAAAAAGTCAAAAATAGACCTACTCTAGGATCCAGCAATTGCACTAATAAGTATTTACCCAAAGGATAAAAAAATACAGATTCAAAGGGGTACAACCCAATGTTTATAGCAGCATTATCAACAATAGCCAAACTATGGAGAGAGCTCAAATGTCCACTGAATGATGAATGAATAAAGAAGATATAGTATATAGAGTATACACACACACACACACACACACACACACACACACACACAATGGACTATTGCTCAGCCACCAAAAAGAATGAAATCTTGCCATTTGCAATGATGTGGATGGAGCTAGAGTGTAAATAAGTCAGTCAGAGAAAAACAAATACTATATGATCCCACTCATATATAGAATTTAAGAAAGAAAAGAGATGAACATATGGGAAGGGGTGGGGAGAGGAAGAGATGGAAATAAACCATAAGAGACTCTTAATAGTAGAGAACAAACTGAGGAGGGAGGTGGGTGGGTGGGGGGATGGATAGATGGGTGAAGGATTGTAAGGAGGACATTTTTTTGTGATGAGCACTGGGTGTTGTATGTAGGTGATGAGTCACTGAACTCTATTCCAGAAATCAATATTGTACTGTATGTTAACTAAATAAAATTTAAATAAAATTTTTAAAAAATGATGCAAATGTTAGTGTGGAAAAACATACTATATCACGGGGAGTTGGGGGATTTTGTAGGAGTCAGGAGGGAATTACAATTAATAGAAAAATGGCATCATTTTCTTCTGCTCCATTTCATGTTGGGACTTAGGCAAATCTCTAACGTCTCTGAAGCTCACTCCGATGAGAAATGGAGGCTATATTACCATCTTCATAGGACTGTGATGATAGTCAAAAATAATTCTTGTAATTTACTGATATGTTTTAGGCAATTTGTAAATTTTAGATCACTTCCTTTCCCCTGATTCCTCTTCATATATTAGATAAATGGTTTGATTGTTTGGGAACAGGTGAGAAACTTCCCATGTAATAGGGTGGAGGAGAAAGATGACTACTGCTGGTTTCTGTAATATCTGAACCAGAATGGGAATTCTGAATGGGAAACATTTTCTCCATCTTGATTTCTTTGGGGGATTTGTGGGAGTGACTCCCAGAGGAATCAGGGAATGGATGTGTGAAAGCTGGGATCCCCTGGCCACCGTAAGGTTACTAAACAAGCACATTCCTCCTCTAAAGGTGGAGAAGCAGTAGAATGAGAAATAAGCTGTCTTGATAGAGTTTTCTCCCCAGGGAATTTGGAGCAAATGCCTGATTCCTCCTTTCAGTTAAAGAATTATGATTAAGCTCAACAGTGATCTGAAACAAAGGTGATTATGCGTGTGTGTGTGGAGGGGAGGGAGTATGACATCACCACACTTGTAGCCTACACAACTTCACTGGTTACTGCAAGCAGCCACTTAAAATGTAGACATGGGAAGAAGGAAAGAAAAAAGACATTGAAATGAGGAAAATCAAACCATCCTTCCAAGTGTTGTTTGTGCAATGCTGGGTAGCTGAATTTTTGGAAATAGTCATGATATGTTCTATTTTTGTTTTGTTTTGTTTTCACTTTTCTTCACACAGGTGGTTGGTATGTAATTGAAGAAACATCAAATTTAAATTAGAAAAGGAGCAAAGTATAGCAGTTTGTAGTGATATTTTAGAATAAAAGAGAAAATAGGAATTTACAGAAGAAAAAAATAACACTAGCAGTTCTTGTTTATTAAGGGCTCCATGTAATCTAGGTACTGAGCCTTGCACTAACATACATCATCACATCATCTCTTATAATTCTCAAATCAGCACAATGAGGCTGGTGCTATTATTCACTCAGTTTTAGAAATAATCATTATAGCAGAAATAATCACTATGCTATCTCAATACCTTGAAAAGAGTCAGGCAAAAAAATGTTAAATTTCGAAGAACTTCTAAAATAGTTAGTCCAGAAATGGCTACAGAATAGCAGGTGACAAGGTTACATTGTCAAAAAGAGAAGAAAGCCGAAGTTCCAAGAGTTTCCTCTGACTAAATAAGAGACAGTTTTAGAATGGGTCAGAAGGATAATGAACAACTGTTCTATCCTTACACTAAGTATGAAAACATGTATATGCAGTTCAGTTCCAAATTGTGTAGAAGGAAAAATATTTTAGTGCATCACCCTTATGGAAAAATAAGAATTATTTCTGTACCCTTTGAGAAGGACTATGTAGAGCCAGGTTGGATATTCATAACTGCAACAATTGAAGTGCCTGAAAGTTTCACCCAGGCTCATTCATTGAAGGGAATCTACAGCATTTCTTTAATGTCCAAGAACCAGGAAATCTCCATTTCTTCCTTTTTGAGAGGTATTTTCACAAAAGAATAGAGGTCTATTAAGTTTTTCAAGCAACCCATGGAGACTCAGAAATTGTGTTACTGAGCCATTCAAGGTGGATGGTAGGGAGGACATGTAATTGGTGGTGTATGCCACGCATTTCTACTGAGACATTTGTATCCACCCCAGGTGCTATGTTCCTTCCATCTTATTTAATACAAGTGCTCAAACTACATGGATACAGATTAAGTCTTTTTTAATGTTTTATAAGATTACCCAACAAGAATTTCTCTTCCAATAGACAAAATCAAATTTTAATTTTTTTTCATTCTTTGTCAAATAAAAAAAATATTTTTCAAATACAAAGGTCAGAAATTGGCCTTCCAACAAACATGCTGATTGAGATTCTCACCACCTTTCCCACTCTGCAATGTGGTGTTATTGAGGAGGTCCTGATTTTTTTTTTCCAAATGATTCTAATTTACTGAAAATACCTGATTCCAGGTGAAGTTAAGCCCTACCAGTATGATAAAAAAAATACATAACTAAGGCTTAATTATGGAAAAAAGAGAAATACTTAAAAATATCAACTCTCAAGAACACTATTATTAATGAACTAATAATTCAATGAATTTTCTCTGAAAACATTTTACTATGTAGTATCTATATTTGCCTGATTTATAAAAAGTGTGTTTTTATTATTAAAATTTAAACAACTCAGAAATATATAAAGTAAACATTAATGCCCAATCTAATTTTTCCACTCTTTCAATCCCCTCTCCTGTCCCAGACAGAGATAACCACTTTTGTTTCGGTTTGGCATATATCCTTTTAGAACTTTTTCATTAAATTTATATATATTTGTATATTTCTATATGCATAGTACATGCATATGCTTTTTTTAGGTAACTGAGGTCATTATACTTATTTTTTTCTAAGACTTGCTTTTTATACTGAGTAGTTTTGATACACTATTCTGTCCTTATATATTTATCAAATTATTTTCAATGGTTGCTTAGTATTGATTAGTAAGCATATACTGTTATATATTTTAGTCTTCTTCTATTGATTGATAATGGATATAAGAACCATATAAAATTAAACCAATGAAAAAATACCCCATAAAAGCACAAATATTGCATTTCCCTGCTTATTATTTGGTAAGATTGAACTTCACTTCCTTTATTTGTGGATCATTTTTATTTCTTCTTTTATGAAACGACTGTTCATACTTTATTTGCCCCCTTTTATTGTGTTCTTTTTGTAATTTAATTAAAATTCTTTTTTAGGCACTTTTCACATCTTACAAAATTAGGTCTTCGTCTAATATGATTTTGGCAAATATCTCCCAAGTTTTTAAATTTTAAAAGCATTTACTTTGTTTATAGTGTCTGTTGTTGTTACCTTAAAGATTTTGATAATTTTATAGTTAAGCCTATTACTTGCTAAATCCATTGATTTTAAATTTGTCTTAAGAAGTCTTTTACGATTACTCAAAGGAAAACTAGTTTCTAGCAAGAGAAATTATTACCTCTCAGGCTAAATAATAATCTGAAACTATTCATAAAAATGGTTTTTTAAGAATTATTATTTAGGTTAATAAGCATTGACCCTTAGATCTAAATTCTCTGTTCAATTATTTAATATTATTACAGATGATTGTTCATTTCTGTTTTAATCGCCAATTTATATTTCTCACTCACTGCCTGGCCACGTTCCAACAAGAAAGTTAAAGAGTGCAGAGACGGCATTGCCTCTGTCTCCATGGAATTCATTTAGATCAAATAAACATGTTTATAATAGCAAAGAACATGAATTCAAGTGCAGATCGGAATTAGGAATGTATGCATACAGAGACCACACTCAGTCTCCTAGGTGGGAGCAAAGGCCAGAGTACTCTTTGCTTAGAAGTGTACCAAAGCCTAACTCACTGCATATAATGGACCATTTTCAATGTGTCCTGAATCTACAGAATAACATAAGGGTGATATGCATATAAATATTCTCTGCTTATTTGAGTGAGCATTTTCAAAGACTCAGAATTTTAGGGAAGCAAAGAATAATGTTCAAAGGTTGCAGAACAGTTTTTATCTGTACCTGGGGGAGAGACATGAGAGAGGCTTAAGCACTATTGGTGATAGGAGGGGACAGTCTACCCTGACAACAGCATGGAGCAGGAGGGAAAATGAACTCAGGTGAACCTTTACGCTGAAAAGCTTATGCACATTCCTGAGAAGTAGCACCACCTCTGTATGTTTTTCCTCCCATCCTCCCTCCTCTCCTTTCTTCCTCCTTTCTTTTCCTTTTTCCAAATCCCCTCTAGCACTTAGTATAGATCTCAGCAGTGAGATTACAAAAGGGAATTATGAATTAATGATATGAGAAACAAAGTAGCTATAACCTCAAATAGAATCTAATTCCAAAATGTCTTTAGAAGAATTAACAGAAATCTTTAAAAGGGACTAGGCAGTGATGGGACACAATTCAAGTAATGGCCAAGGAACATTTTAATGAAAGGACACTGACTGAATGCAACTGTGACCCTTCACATTTGCATAAGGCTCTGAAGATAAGGGTGAATGTTCAGAGTACCTCAGTTCCAGCTCTGCTCCCTCTTAAATACGTACCTTTGGCCCAGCGACTTCATCTTTCTGAGCTGCAGTTCCCTCACATAAATATTAGAAAGAATATTCACTCTCTGGTAGGTGATTGTAATGACTGAGCGCACATATATAGATAAATTAAGTGCCAACACAATGTCTTGTGTTGCCAAAAATAAAAAATGGTAACAGTTATTGTTATTATAACACTTATAAGTACTTTTGTAAGTCATTATCACACTTCAATTTGTCATCCTTACAATGAAGTTAAGATAGAGAAAGAATTATCACTCTTCCTAAATGAATAAAATTAGATAAACTGCCCAATATCCTTACAGAAAAAGACACTGGGCTTTTGACATTGGGTCTCCTGGGTCTTTTGGTTATACAAATCTGAGGAAAGTCAGTGCAGTAAGTGATGAGAAATAAACACAAATAAGAAGATACATTATTTATTCTTCTTCTTGGGTAGACACAGTGTGCTAGGTGCTTCTTATATGTAATTTTATCACATCACCATAGCCATCCTGTGTACTGGAATTCACATTTTACAGATAAAGAAAGATGCATAGAACTTAATGACTCACATAAGGTCACAGCAGCCAATAAATGGAAGAAATGGGAATTTCGTGCTATTTTGTCT
Source organism: Halichoerus grypus (assembly GCF_964656455.1). NCBI lineage: Eukaryota > Metazoa > Chordata > Mammalia > Carnivora > Phocidae > Halichoerus > Halichoerus grypus. Next base: position 62,899,970 of record NC_135720.1, read on the forward strand.
GATTCCAGAATATAAGCTCTTTTTGTGAGGTCAAGGTGGAATGAGTCATCTATTCATGGTTCAGGAATGGGTTGTAGAAGAGTGACAGAATGGAAGACATGGGCACAATCTGCAATGAGTTACCCTGCACCTAACCTACTAAGATACTTCTCAGAAAAGGGAGAGAGAGAGAGAGAGAGAGAGAGAGAGAGAACATAATAGATCTTAGATCTTTTTGGGAAGTTTTGGCCCAAAAAAGAGAGGAGGAAATTTAGTTTTGCATGATAGAAGAACAGAAGGGGTGGAATAAAAAACAAGAGAAGCCAATATTTCAGAATCTGAACATCATTAAAAAAAGAAGAAGTATTCACAATTGTTAACAAAGGAAGAGAAGGAAATTTAGGAGGATGAGAGCCAAGAAAGGATTTTGGAACTGGCAGGGACAACTTTCTGAGAGGAAATGGAAGCTATTCTACAATGAAATACCAGCAAGTAACAGCACAGTTTATATTAGAAGGAGAGACAAATGATGCAAAAACAAAACAAAAAACAAAGATCAGATACTCTAAGTAAGTATAAATTTAGAGAAAAGCAGCTCTGTGATCTAAAAAGGTTAATAAAAGATGACATTTATAATCCCACCAAAATGTAAAATTTTATTATTTTTTTCATAGTGAAATAGGAAGTAAGTTTTCTTTGAGAACTTTATTAACTTATGTAACTTCCATCTGAGTTTCCCTTGTCTATTCAATGGGTACTAACCTTCTCCATTTATTTCACTGTGTGATACTGATGTAGTACTTGTCAATCAGAAGGCTGCATTAAGAGCAAACTTCTAGGGGCGCCTGGGTGGCTCAGTTAAGCATCTGCCTTCGGCTCAGGTCATGATCCCAGGGTCCTGGGATCGAGCCCCGCATGGGGCTCCCTGCTCCGCGGGAGTCTGCTTCTCCCTCTCCCACTCCCCCTGCTTGTGTTCCTGCGCTCGCTGTCTCTCTCTGTCAAATAAAAAAAAAAAGCAAACTTCTAGTTATTTCCTAGTCTTCCTTACTGAGAGCACTTCTTGGCATCCTTCATCATTTTCCCTATGAAATTTTTTCCTCATATGGTTGTTTCAAATATAGCTTGAGAATAAAATGTTCCCTCACTCCTCAAAAATGGCCGAGTTTCTGCAGCTACTTGTGGTAGCAAGTAACTATCAGGACTAGTTTTAAACCTGCTTACTCAGTTATTGGCAGTTGTCAAAATCATCTGAACTGATTTTACACAAATTTGATCAGTTAATGGCAATGTACCTCGGTGAACACGCATTTGCAAATTAACTAATCAGTAACAATCCTAAATTTTGAAAGTCATTTGATCCAGAAAAAGACTCACTTTGAAGAACACACTTATGGAAGTCAGTTAATCAATAACATTCTTACCTAAGAAACAATGTTCCTACAAATGACATCAATACACTAATTCCTCTGGAAGTCTCCCAATCACTGAATTCCACTTTAAACCCAAACCCGGTACAGTATCAGCAGCCTTCTCTGCTCTGAGAAGTATAGTTCTCCCTTCCTTAAGTTAGCAGTAAATTCAGCAGTATGGTCTTTTATTTAAGATATTAAGGGCCAGTGTTCATCCTTTTGGCAGCTGAATACTCTGGAAGTTAAAAATTTGTGCAACACTCTTGGGAAGAATAGAGGTAATCATGTCCTTAGCCTCGATAGTTTAATTTCTAGAAATTTGCTCAGACACTGGGTACTCTTGGTTACGCATTTTCGCATTTAATGCTTTCAACAGTCCTACAATGAGTCCTATTTTTATTTCCATTTGAATTTAATGAAAACAAGGCTTAGAAAGTTTAAAACCGTTTTCCACAGCCACATACCTAGTTATACTCTGAATATCTAGAGACTGACTCTTAAGTCAGAATCTACTTCCTCTACAAGAGAAAATGATCCAAAATAAGGACAAAAATATTTATTAAATATTTATACTAAACTGTTGCTTGTATACATGAAAACCCACGAACATCCAAATGTCGAAGATAAGAAAGGAGTTAAGTAAATAGTCATTATAAGGATACTTATAAAATCATGCATATGTATGTTAAAGTGCTTAGGATTTGGGATTGAGCCCGAAATCAAAACACAAAATTATAATCATACCATGTAAAATTATGTGTAAATATGAATTAGGAATAAAAGGAAACATGGACAAATAACTGGGGTGGTTGGATTCTGGGTGAAATACATTTTTATTGAGTTTTTAAAATATTGCTTTAATATTTATGTAATAACAAAAGTAACCTAGATATAAATTGTGGTCTCTATATTTGAAGTTCCTAGCCAACCTTCCCATAGTCTATGGAAATTCCAATGTTCCAAAAGATTTTTGAGAATTCCAAGGTTCTAATCAGCTACTGATTATTTAGTGTTCTCAATTCCTACTCTGGAAATTTAAAAATTCTACTCGTGTCTTATTTACCATAAATGTTCCTCTACTTTGACCTGGATGTGGAACTCAGTCTCTTAATTTGCTTCTGACACTTCATGGAGGCATAGAAGCGGGTGTTTCTCAAGTTTTAGATGGAGAGGTATTATACTATAGCAGAGTATGCAAGTTAATATTGAACACAGCTCATCACTTTGGGCCATCCAACACATCGCTCATTCTCTCCTCCCTGAAGATTTACTGATAAATTCCCCTCACTTTGTCATGGAAGACAGCTCTCCATCTTCAACCTCTGCACTGAACATAATGAAGATTTGATATTGTGCATCCATAAAACCAAAGGAGCATATGCCTGAAGCAACACAGAGATTTATTTTGAGATAGATTATGATATTCCAACATAGGAATGGAGAAATCACTATATTCATTTTTGGGGGGTGTAAATGACATTAATTTAAAGTCACAAATTTTAAATTAACATCCTACTGTGTTTCAAGTACAAAAATAATATGAATTTTGAAAAAGTCCTGAGACATAGAAAATGAAAGGAAAGATTAATTTTTTTAATAGGAAGATACACTGAAAAGGAAAGAAAACCAAATAGAGATCACTGAAAACAATTAAAATTAGACCGAAAAATGTATAGAATGGTAATTTATTTTATAAGGATAGCTAGAAATCTCACAGGGCTAATATGCATGGTTTTAAAAAGAAGTTTAGGTTATGTTTATCTCTTTCTACTTATTCTAAGTACTTACTTACATAAATATTCACACCACAGTATTTTTTCCTAGAGGAGTTGGTTCACTGTGAAGTGTTTTCTGTTTGTAGTGTAGCTACAGGGAAATCCTAGTCACTAAAAATAAAAATTTAAGACCAATTTGACAATAATAAATTCAGACTTTCCAGACATCTTTGTCTACTAATTCTTCCCCCAGAGCATATAATTTGAAGTATAGTCTTAGAGCTGCTTATATCTGCATATTCAAAATAAAGATATATCATTAAAGGGATAAGAAAAGAATATAAAGTAGCCATTATTATAGGTACGCTCTTCCATTGGCATTGATTTGACCGTACTATCAAGGTAAAGGTAAATGTACTTCTTTGGAGTAACCAAAATAAAGCAGTAAGTTTTCCTGGACACAGAGGGTGCAAGTATTGTGTCCTCAGTTTTCTCCAAATTATTATTATTATCCGAGTTCTGTGGAATTCTCTATCAACAATGTTTCCCAATTCCATTAAACATGTTTTCTATATTTGGATAAAATATTATCCATGGTATGGGAGATATCAGGGAGCTGTAACAGAACAGGTTGTCTGTCTTTCCATCCATCCTTCTTCCTCCATTCATCCATGCATCCATCTGGCAATCTGTACTCTACCCTACAGGCTAGAATCATATAGGTGTTTGCATATAGAATGGTCAACACAAACACCGGGACTCCGAAGCCAATCACACTTGTGATTCCACTCATGCTACCCTGGTTGCTCCTGAAATTACCTGACGTCCTAAGCCTAGTTTCCTTAACTGAAAAATGTACTCAATGGTATTTTATTTAGAAATTCAATACTGCAAATATTTTTAAGCACCCATTATTCACCAAGCAGTACAGTAGGAAGGCTTAGTACAAAAGAGAGAGGTCTTATAAAAAAGAACTTTTCTGAATAACTTCTTGAACAACAACAAAAAACAAACAAAAATGCAATAGGCCTTTATGATGGTAGAAAGAGTTTAGATTAGAAAAAAGAAAATAGTGAGAGCTCTAAGCATTCAGATATGGTAGAGGTAGATTTGGAATCTTCTTTTCAATGTATATTTATGTATTCTAAAAGATGCCAAATGGGATTTACACATAGGATGGATCAGTGTGATTTTGCACATGTCTTCTGTACCTACTATACTATTATTTGAGGGTATAGGTTTTTTTTCCTATCAATGTATCTTCTTTTACTGTTTGTCATCTTCTCTTACTCAAGAGCTTTTCAAATAGCCTAATAAAGTATTTTCAAATTACCTAATAAAACAAGTTCCCTTAGAAGCTGGCATTGTGATTAGAAAGCAATAGGGAGAAAGCTTGATTTACTGACAAATGAGAGTATGCTATAAATTTTTCCCATATTAAAACTGCCTATGGATTATCCGATTACTCTTAGAGCAACTGCAACAGATAAGCATAGTGATGCAAATACTAAAGGCAAGGATCACAATGTCCAAGGGTAGGTCTGTTTTGCTTCATAAAATCTATTTCTTCTGAAATACTATGTATAAACCTAACAACATTGTACCAGGGAAGATTGTTATCTAAGAAAAGACATGATAAATGCTTTTGTGAGACAAATGATCATTTTATAATAAAAAAATCACTTCTCAGTTTATGTATTTTGTGACTTTTTTTGGTTCTCATTCACTAGATTTCCTTAAAGTGAAAGCATACTTTTGTATAATATAAATAAATCAGCAATAGTGAGTTCCATCTAGTAAACTGGATTGGATTTTGAAGTTCAACAGAAAATAGATATTTCAGGTGGAATTTTTTTGCTTTAAATGTGAATAACAACTTTTTCTTTTAGTGGTGTACAATTTGTTAAAATTTCTTTTAAATTAATGAAAAAAGCTTGACTATCTCTGAAGTTAAGAAAAACAAGAATATACTCTAACAAATAAGAATATGTCCTTATAGTGTGGACTTGATGATGTGGTACAAAGGTCAAGATTCAGAGTTAAGCCAGGTGTGGTCTACATAGATGCTCAGCCCTTCACAAGCTGCCTGCCTCTAGGCAAGTCACTAAACCTGGCAGAGACTTCTTTTCTTGTTTATAACGAAAGAATGTTATTTGTATTTCCTACTTTGCATACTCACTGTAAGGCTGAAATGTCATATGTGTATAAAGAAACGTTTAAACTCCTGAAAAAGTATAAGGGGATTTTGGCTTTGTGATGCAATATTATTGTGTAGATAAGATACACAAGCCCTTAACTATCTCAATTTTAAAAAGGCATTAGGATTATTTTGGCGATTTATAGATTTTCTTACGTCTAAACATATATCCGTTTATGTAATAAAATCTACAGGCAGGTATAATGATTGTCACGTTGCTGCGCCTATGTGACCAGCAAGACCGTATTGCCTAATAATATGGAGCCAAATGGCCAAATTTAATTTTAATTAAATTTAATTAGAGCATTACAAATTAAAACAACCATCATTTTGGATGGCTTAAGGAATATGAATTGTTAAAAATGCAAATATATGTGAAGAACTCATAATTCTCAAATTTTAAGTAATGAAAGAACATTTTTATGACAAATAAAGAGCAGAGGTTCTTAATAACTTAGATAGCCAAAAAATGGCAAGATGTGCTCATTGCTGGGGTAGAATGGATTTGATTGCATATGAGAAGACTCTTTCTAAAAGTAGGTTTATCACTGACCTAGTATTAAAAACTTGTAATTCATTTTCAAAGATCTTTATAATAATTCATAGACATATAAATATATCTATAAGTAATAGAAGTATGAATAATATCTCTATAAATAATATAACAACTTATAGGAAAGTTGCCAGGATGTACAGAGAACTCTCGTAACCAGATTGTCCCACTATCAACATAATCATGGTACATTTGTCAAAGCTAAGAACATTGGCAAAATAATATTAATTAGGCTACAGGTTTTATTCAGATTTCACGTTTTCCCACTCTTTTCTGTTTCAGATCAAATCCAGGGTGCCACAGTGCATAAAGTCATAATGTCTCTCTTTTCTCTTTAGCTGTGTTTCTCAGTCTTTCATGATCTTGAAACTTTTGAAGAATACTGGTAAGGTATTTTGTAGTACATGCTTCAGTTTAACTTTCATATTTTTCTCAAGATTATGATGGAGCTCTGGGTTTGTGGAAAGAATATAACAGAAATGAAGTGTACTCATCATGTCACACCAGAGTACAGGGGGTCAACGTAACTTATTTTGGAGATGCTAAGCTTGATCACTCAATGAAAGTGGTATCTGCCACATTTCTCCATGGAAAATTTAACTTTTCCCACACTTCTATACTCTCTGAGGCATGAAGTCTAGCTCACACTCAAGGGAAGAGGAATTAAGCTTCGACTCCTGGGAGGTGGGTGAGGTATCTACATATATTATTTGGAATTTTTCTGTAAGGAAGATTTTTGCCTTCTCTGTCATTTATCTTTCTATTCAATCATTTATTTGTATCAGTGTGAATTCATCAATATTTATTTTATTCACTAGGTTATAGCATAATACAATCATTATATTATTGCACAAAGTGCTTCAGTTTTGGTCACTGGGAACTCTTTCTGGTTAGCTCCTGTGTGCTTTTGACATGGCTTAATCACTTTTTTGCCATTTTTTACTTTCTGACACTAGAAGATATTTGAGTTTTAACTACATTTTTCCTTCCATATCTCTCAAATCAGCCATTTTTCTTGATGGCCTGGGTTCCTTTTTTATTTTTTAAAAGGTTTTATTTATTTATTTGAGAGAGAGAGAGAGAGTGCACGAGCAGGGGGAAGGGCAAAGGGAAAGGGACAAGCAGACTCCCCGCTGAGCAGGGAGCCTGATGCGGGACTCGATCCCAAGACCCCAGGATCATGACCTGAGCCAAAGTCAGACACTTAACCAACTGAGTCACCCAAGTGCCCCTGGGTTCCTTTTTTTAATTGGAGAATGGTATTTAGTAACTAAAAGCTGGACATGAGGTGTGCTCATTGCTACTGTGGTGTTACTACTTCTAGGAACTTTCAGTAGGTAGAGCTAATAAATAGTATGTATGTATACCCATGTATGCACACATATCCATAGTTATTTGTATACCCATTTTTAGGCATATTAAATAAAAATGAGTTCATATTGATATCTCTGTCTCTAACCTAGCACTACACTCTTAATTTTAGCTATTTCCCTTTGATTATTTATAACTTCTTTCACTGACAATGAGGAACCTAGCAATTTATTTATTTATGTGCTCCAGCCTAATATACATTCAAAGTGGTTACATAATTACTCACCTGTACTTCTGCCGGGAGAGAATTATCAAAGAGTGTACAATGTCTATGTATAGTTATTTTCTCTTTAGCATTATTCATTTTAGCCTTTGTCGTCTTGAAAGACTGTTTCCCAAAGTTACTTAGGCTAGATCCTTTTTCCCCATGGAAAAAAAGGTTAAGTCTTACTTTTGTAATTTGGTTAGATTCATTTGTCACAGTCTGTATTCTATCTTGGTCTATTTCAATATCCAATTGTTTTCTTATTTTTAATTTGCATACTGTATAGCTCACTCTGTGTTGTACAGTTCTATAAGTTTTGATGAAAGCAAGTCATTTATCCAGAATTGCAGTATCATGCAGAACAGCTCTATTACCCACAAAACTTCCTCACACTGTCACTTTATATTCAACTCTCCCATATCTTCCAAACCCTGGCAACTGTTCTGTTTTGTTTTGTTTTTTTTTCCTATATTTTGCTTTTTCTAGTATTTCATATATATGGAATCATACAATATTCAGTCATTTGGGTCTTTCTTCTTTCACTTAGCAAAATACATTTAACATCCATGATGTTGCATAAATCAACAATTCTTTCTTTTTTATAGTTCAGTAGTATTTCATTGTATAGATAAACTATAGTTTGTTCATCCCTTCACCAACTGAAGAACATTTTGGTTATTTTGATGTCTTAGCAATTACAGATAAAAATACCATAAATACTCACATATAGAATTCTGTGTAAAAGTAAGTTTTAAATTCACTTGGATAATAGGAATGGGATTGCTGGATCATATGGTTAAGTGTATGTTTAACTTTACAAAAAACTGGCACACAATTTTCCAAAGTGTTGGTACCACTTTAAATTCCTATCAGCAATGAATGAAAATCCCTGTGGCTCTGCATGCTCACCAGCATTTAGTATTGTCAGATTTTTAAAATTTTGTATCCATTTTAATACGTGTCTAGTGGTTTCTAATTGTGGTTTTAATTTGCATCTCCCTAATGACTAATGACATTGAACATCTTCCCATATACTTACTGGCCATCCATACATCTTTTTAGTGAAATTCATATCTTTTTACCCATTTTTAAACTGGGTTGTTTGTTTTATTTTTGTTAAGTTTTTAGACTTCTTTATAATTTCTAAATACAAATCCTTTTTTTTTTTTTTTTAAAGATTTTATTTATTTATTTGACAGAGAGACACAGCGAGAGCAGGAACACAAGCAGGGAGAGTGGGAGAGGGAGAAGCAGGCTTCCTCCCGAGCAGGCAGCCCGATGTGGGGCTCGATCCCAGGACCCTGGGATCATGACCTGAGCCGAAGGCAGACGCTTAACGACTGAGCCACCCAGGCGCCCTAAATACAAATCCTTTATCAGATATGTGATTTATAAGTCTGAAGCTTATATTTTCATTTTTTAACAGTGTATTTTACAGAGACATCTTTAAAAATTTTATTTTACTTTTTGCTTTTGAATCATTCATTGTAATGGAAAGGGCTGTGATCAGCTACTTTGTTCAGTTACAACAGGGCATTTACACTGAAGCAAATTTAAAACAAATTCCAATGTGCATTACAGCCTTAATGTTTAGACATTGTATATATTCTCATCTGTAATTTCTCATGGATAAGATGAGAGTGGTTAAAATTTCATTTTAAGTCAGAAGTGTAGGATTTGACATGTTTTTCTCATTAAAATTTTGAAGTTATAAGCTTCATTGGTGTGTTCTGACATCAACCTACAAAATTCATTAGGTAGCAGAATTATAGCTTTATGTCAACAGTTCTCTGGAAAAGAGTTGTCCAACGTGGTAGATATTAGCCACATGGAATCGTCAAGTACTTGATATGTGGCGAGTGTGACAGAGGAAATTACTTTTAATTTTGGTTAGTTTAAATTTAAAAAGTGATACTCAATTTAGTTATTGGAATACTTTAAGTATATGTGGGACAACTTGGCTTTGTGAATCTACTTTTTTTCTACTGTAAACTTTATGAAATCTAAATACAAATCAAGAATATCCAATAAAAATGTAGTATCCTGATTGATATGTGCTATAGGTACACCCAGGATTTCAAAGACTTAGTGTGAAAAAGAAAGAACATAAAAGGTCTCAATATTTTTTACATCAATCACATGTTAATGATTGTATTTTGAATATACAGGGTTAATAGAATATATTATTAAAACCCATTTTACCTGCATCTTTCTACTTTTTAAAAATGTGGCCACAAGAAACATTTAAATTACATGTTTGGCTCACATTATATTTTTATTAGATAGCACTATTTTAGAACCACATATTGTGTATTAAATTATATTTTGTGTCAAAAAGCATTCAGTGTTCTGAAATGACATGCTAATAACCTATCTACCATCACTCCAGCTTCCACAGTATAATCAGTCACACCTCATCCTCCTGCTTTTGTAGAGAGAGATCAAGGCTCACTAAGTTCCAAGTCACTTGTGGTAGATGTTAGATGCTCAGGCAGGGGCCCCAGCAAGGAAAGGGATGAGGGAAAGGAGAGCAAGGCTTGGGCTGAGTATTGCAGGTCTGGCATTATCAAGTGTTGTTAAGGAACAGCATCTCCTGATGGCCTAACCATGCCATAAAGTTTGGGGACACTTCTGATTACTGAAGCGCTCTAGTTTTGGCTTATTTTCTTGTGAGGAAAAGGTATTGGGCTACCTCCTTTCCTTCCCACTGCTGTGAGTTAGTACTTTCAGCTTAGTACTGAACTCAAAAACAGCATAGTATCCCAACCCTTCATTCCCTTCTTTACTTTCTGGCAATGTGAAATTAATAGTAAGAGTTTCTTTTACCAAGCAAAGATCAGTTTTCTTCTCTTTTTTATGTAACTTATTAAAGAAACTACACACACACACACACACACACACACACACACACAGAGATGATTGAGTGGTGTAGGTATTAACTTGCCAAAACTAAAACCATTTTTGAAAAGATAACTAACATAGAAATTGGCCTGACTTTGAAATGATATTACACATTATATTTTTAAAAAGATGATTTCAAGATTTTAATATTTTAGCATAAAATTTTGCAGGTCCAATATTTTTAAAAAATTTATAGAAAACTAAAGAATAGTATAGAAATATTAAGGATATTAGGTAAAATATTTATTAAAAATATAAACCTCAAAGGCGTATTATTCTACCACAACAGATAATTATATTAGGCTTTAACTTTGATACAACATTAAATCTAAATTTACAGAATATCTCTTCATATAAGATAAACTTCTACAAATTTTCTAGACTTTGGATGAGTTTTAGCTATAATAATTCTGACACAATCTAGGTTACCTCTAAGTTCTAACTGAACACATTTCTCCCACAATCAAGCCAGCATCGAAGTAAATATATACTTACAATATAGAGAACATATCATGGGAAGCACGTAAACAGTTGTTAAGCTACTTCACTGTATTATAAAATTCTTGAATTATTGCATCCTAAGCCTGTTGGGAAAGAAAAAAAAAAAGTATGTTAGTTAAATATACTGGGTGTACTATATATGCAGCTAAATAGCCAAAAGAAAACCAAAAAAAAAAAAAAAAATTACATACCTCTCAAACATAGATCTTTCTCTATATATTATTGTGCTCTTTGTTTATATAAATTCATTAAGCTTTAGAAAAATGCTGTTGAATCATGTGAATTGTTTGAATATATAATAAGAGAAATATTTTTTTTTTAAGATTTTACTTATTAATTTATTTTAGAGAGAGAGAGCAGGAGAGTGACAGCGAGTGGGGGGAAGGCAAGGAAGGGGCAGAGGGGGAGGGAGAGGGACAAGCAGACCCCACGCTGAGTGAGCCTAACCCAGGGATCTCTCACAATCTTGAGATCATGACCTGAGCTGAAATCAAGAGTTGGATGCTTAACCTACTGAGCCTCCCAGGTGCATTGTAAGAAAAATATTAATAAAAAGAATGAGTGATGAGTGCTGTAATTGAAACTCTAAGGAAATAATATATCTTGTTAACCAAAGTATATTTCATCATCTCTATTTTTTGTTTCCTACCTACAAAATAAATTGTACACATAGCACAAAAACAAAACCAAAAAAGAAAACAAGAGGTTACTGAATTATCTGGATGTTTATAATTATCTGGATGCTTAAAAAACCAAACACCAAATAATTGGATGATTTGTCTAAATATCTTTAATTTCATGTTGATGTATTCCAGCTGCTACGGTCTGAATTTTTGTATCCTCCCCAAATTTCTGTGTTGAAATCCTATTTTTTTAACCTCTATTTATTTATTCTTTTTATGTTATGTTAATCACCATACATTACATCATTAGTTTTTGATGTAGTGTTCCATGGAAATCCTATTTTTTAAAAAAATTTTAAGTAGGCTCCAAGCCCAATGTAGGACTCAAACTCACAACCCTGAGACCAAGAGTCACATGCTCTACCAACTGAGCCAACCAGGTGCTCCCAAATGTTGAAATCCTAATGCCCAAGATGATAGTAGTGGGAGCTGAATAGCATTAGTGCCTTTATAAAGAGGACCCAGACAGTGCCTTTGCCCCCTTCATCATGTGAGGACACAGTGACAAGATGTACATGTATGAACCAGGAAGCCCTCACTAAACACCCACAATCCCGGACTTCCCTGCCCCTAGAACCGTGGGAAATAAATTTCTGTTGTTTATTAGCTACCTAGGCTGTGATATTTTGTTACAGCAGCTCTAATAGACTAAGATGCTTGCCCACAAACATGATTGGCTATAAAATGCAGGCAAGTGCTTTCAAACCTTATTGAATTATTTATTCTATAATGAACGGAGATTCTCTTTAATACAAAGTGGGAAACTGGCCCACTTACATCACCCCAACCGAAAACAAATCTAGTGGAACTATGGAATAATTTAAAGTAAAATAAAGAGTGGATTTAGTTTCTCTTTAAGAGAGTGCCTTCACAAACTGTGTTATATGGATGAATTGCCAAAATGTCAAAAATGTCTTCTTGCTGTAGGACATAGGCTTCCCAAACTTAGAGGTTAGTAAGTGGTGGTTAGGCATTCCATACCCAGTACACGTACAGACACATCTACACACGCACACACACATGCACGTGCACGCACTGTGGGGCACACGCACATGCACACACATGTCAATCTCATTCCCATTATATGTCCCCCAAACTCCTAATCCATTTTTTCTTCCTGAAGTCAGTAGATTTTAAAGCAAAGTTCAGTCAGATTTCTTTCTGGATATACACATAGCCTTGGCTTATGTTTAATAGGAAATTATCTTTTCCCCTAATTTGGCATTCCCCCTGCCTGTTTACACTTTAATATTGGATTCAAATACATTATAGGTAATAAAAATATGGAGTACAGATCTGGCATTTCTGTCTTGTCTTTAAAATCTTAACTATTCTTGGGGCGCCTGGGTGGCTCAGTCGTTAAGCGTCTGCCTTCAGCTCAGGTCATGATCCCAGGGTCCTGGGATCGAGCCCCGCATCAGGCTCCCTGCTCGGCGGGAAGCCTGCTTCTCCCTCTCCCACTCCCCCTGCTTGTGTTCCCTCTCTCACTGTGTCTCTCTCTGTCAAATAAATAAATAAAATCTTTAAAAAAAAAAAAAAAAAATCTTAACTATTCTTTCTCAAAGATATAAAACATAGATGAATAGCTTGCCTATATATTGTAACAGCTGTTGAAGGATTTTTAGTGTGTTTGATTGACATTTAACCATCACAGCAATATTTTAAGGTGGGTTTTATTATCCTCATTTTACAGGATTTTGATAATTCAAACAAATCATCTATATAAAAGCTGGAAGGTACAACTGGGGTCAAATCCAACCCTAATTTAAAAGTGTGTACTCAAAAAAGTCTTCACTTGTACATTGTTTCCTAGATTTTCTGCCTCAGCATCAAATGCCAATCTTTTTTGATGCTTTCAAAACAATCTTTGCTGGCAAATCAGCAAAATCAAACATTTAAAATCCTACCCAGAATGAGAACAAATAATGAAAGCCAACAAATGGCCTGAGTTATCTACTTGGAAACTCAGATTTGTGTATGTGTGTGTATGCATGTGTGTATTTCCTAAATCATGGCTATGATTTAATTAGCTGAATAAATAGTAATTAAGTTGTGGAGTTATTCTTATTATTTTTGTTGATAAAGTCTTACCTAAATAAAATTATCTTTATCCTGTTTTTTGCATTACATGCAGGAAAACAATTATTCTTTTCCATTCTCTACATTTCTGTCTAAGCCAGTCACATGACAATAGGCATTTTTCTTTTTTGCTTTTTATATACTTGTCTTTCCTTCTAGGGCGATTAAGGTATCTGCCTGATGTGGGGTAGAGGTGGGACAAGACCCTCAGTTTCTGTCATTTAAAGGATTATTTTGACATATGGCTTCAAGTCAGGCAATCTTGAGAAAGAAAGGATTTCTTTTTTTTCTTAAAGGTTTTATTTATTTATTTACTTGAGAGAGAGAGAGAGAGAGAGAGCGCAGGGGTAGGAGCAGAGGAGGAAGTGGGAGAGAGAGGTGGAAAGAATCTCCAGCAGACTCCATGCTGAGCGCAGAGCCCTGAATGGGGCTCAATCCCACAACCCGAAGATCATGACCTGACCGAAAACAAGAGTTGGGCACTTAAATGACTGAAACACACAAATGCCTGGAGAAAGAGAGGATTTCTAAATTCCTTCAGTTCTCTTTTATATATAAAGACTAGACTTCGTGGATTAGTTCATTATTTGAGGTTTAGCTCAGATCCAGAGGCTTCGTAACTTAAGGATGAAACATTAAAATAATTCATTGATTTTTATTTTTCATATTGATGTGTGTCAACAAACATAAATGACTACTTTTGCATATAATTTTATATAAAGGAGTTTGAAATCATGTAGAAATGGCAATAGGAAGAAGGCCTTATTTGTTTATTCCTGTGGCAGTTCACAAAAGATGGAGAGAAAGAAGAGTGGAGTGGAAGAGGAAAGTGGCTGTTTTCTCCTCCCAGCTTCTTGAGGCCAGACCTCTAGAGGGAGTAGCTTTAGGAACTCCTACTTGAAGGAATGCTCAGTGTTTTTGCTCATGCTTTTGGGAAGAGATTACTGTGCTGAGTAATCCCATACCAAAATGTGGTGACCCAGTAGCGTCACGAGGGTCCCATGGCTGGAACAGGCCCAGTTTACAATCCCAGCTCTCCCTAGGTTATTTATGACATGGATGATGAGCTGCCAGATAAAAAAATGGGCCTACAGCTACAAAACGACTCAGGCACAGAGGTCTGTGAGATTCTCTGCTTTAACCAGGTGTCGGAAGAGGGAAGCATCAATGTATGGAACAGCAGAGACTAATGGATCCGAATGCCAAGATCCTGGGCAAACTGAATTTGCAGGGCCATTAGGCCCATGAAGCTGAGAGATAACTGACTGGGAGAGATGTCAGCCGCAGAGTGGTCCATAGCAATGGGACTGAATTGTCATCCTGAGCAGAGGCAGTCAGGGAAGGTAAGCCTCGCGGAGGAGGTCACATTTGAGTGACAGTAAGGACGCAGCCTCACCTTCAGGACAGAGCATTACGAGGAGAGGGGACACAAGGTACAAAGGAATAGGCACAGCATGTTCAAGGAGGAAAAAAATCCCCGTGTGCCTGTGGTGTAGTAATCCAGGGCATAGGAGTGTGAGGGGTGCGGGGCAGGAGGAGGAAGGATTGACAGGCAGGTAGCAGCAGGTGACGTTGGGCCTCATAAGCCATTGTAAGGAGTCCAGATTTTATTCACGGTACAATGGACATAGGGAGGTTTTGACCAGGGGACTAGTCTGACCTGATGAAAATTTTAAAACATCATTTCAGATGTTCTGTAAAACATTCAGCAGAGAGAGAGGCCTAGAAGCCGCAGCCTGTCTAAAGGTGACTGTAGCCAATGAGTTGAGAAATGATGGTGATTATAACTTTAGCGGCAGTGACAATGGAGAGAAGTGTTTGGATTTGGGATATATCTGAATAAACTATAAAATCCTATCCATTGATTTCACCATTTCACAAACACAAATGCATTTTTGAGCCTTCATGATACGGTAGGCGATGTGTTTTTCTTTAGCAAAAGGTCAATTTGGAAAACAAAAATTACATAGATATTTATGTAAGATAACTTCAGTCAATTTGGGTAAAATTTACTAAAAGGTAAAAATATGGAGACATTTGTTTTATATAATGAAAAAATATATGTTGAACCAATTGATTAAAGACAGTATAAATGATTAAGAAAAGCACTATATTATTCTTATAATGAAAGAATAGGGAAATAGACAAATGGAGCATTACTTTTCTCAGAAAGAAGAAAACTCTGGAGAACTCTGAATGATGTTGTTAGAAACAGCTCAGATATATTCAAAATTGAATTTCATTAATAAGAGTAAGTTTCTTAATTCACCACATGTGTTGAAAGGACATTGAATTTTGAACAAGTAAAGACAATCCCTTCATGAGTTTATAGTAGTAAGTGAGATTTGCTGCCAGAAGAGGTCACTGAGCCAATTCCTGAGGTTATACTTTTTTTTTTTTTTGAGATTTTATTTATTTATTTGACAGATAGAGACATAGCGAGAGAGGGAACACAAGCAGGGGGATGGGAGAAGGAGAAGCAGGCTTCCCGCCGAGGAGGGAGCCCGATGCGGGGCTTGATCCCAGAACCCTGGGACCATGACCTGTGCCGAAGGCAGACGCTTAACGACTGAGCTACCCAGGCGCCGCGCCCTGAGGCCATACTTTAAACAGAATTTTATGACTTCAGAATTACTAGACTGGGTCCTTAAGCCTTCTTTAATTCAACATGCAATTTATTTTATTTATTTATTTTTTTTTTTAAAAGATTTTATTTATTTATTTGACAGAGAGAGAGCACAAGTAGGCAGAGTAGTAGACAGAGGGAGAGGGAGAAGCAGGCTCCCCACTGAGCAGGGAGCCCGATGTGGGGCTTGATCCCAGGACCCTGGGATCATGACCTGAGCCGAAGGCAGACACTTAACGACTGAGCCACCCAGGCGCCCCTCAACATGCAATTTAAAAAATGCTTCCTATCTAACAGCTGATAGGTGCTATGGCTAAAAGGGTGGCCAAAATACTCTCCTGTCCTTGAAGAGTTCCTAGTCAAGAGGAGGAAGGGAAGAAAGGGAAAGGAAGAAATCTGTACTAAATGTCTGGCTAGGGGCACAAATATAGCAGTGTTCAGTGTTACTTGGCTGAAGCTTGATAGTGTAAAGTGAATGTTGAATGGCGGGGGAGCTGTGCAGTATGAACACAGATAAGGAATACAGAGATAATATAGTTTGGGACTAAAAAGTAATCTGGCTTCAGCGGAGCAGAGAGATAGGCAGCGTGATGAAGCACAAGCAGGAGGCAGCAGAAGGGAGCAAGGGCCAGCCTTTGGAGGGTCTCAAGCTAAAACCTTGAACCTCATTAACACGAATGATAATACCACCTCATAATAAAAGAATGCTCACTATATACCAGGCACAATTTTAAGAGTTTTATATACATAATCTCATTCTATCAACAAGCCTATGAGATACTATTCCAGTTGTAGAGAAGAAGAATATGAAGCACAGAGAGGTTAAGCCATTTGTCCAGGGTCACCCAGCTTGGAAATGTGCAGCTGGCCTGCAACAGAAGCAGACTGATTCCAGAGCCCTACACTTGGCCACACAGTTCTGTCTCATGACACCAAAATTGGATAGTTTAGCCACAGAGGATTTTTTTTTTTTTTTGCATAATTTACATGGAAAAGGAATACTTTTTCTCACCATAAAAAATGTTGGTTTGCTTTTATATTAGGTGAAAATAGGAATAAGAATCCTGAAATTAAAAGCACAAAGCGAGTGAGGAGGAAAGGGGAGAGAAAGGGAAATGATGTCTTGAGCGTTTTGTTGTGGCACAAATTGACTCTGTGGCTAGATGGTGAATGGTCACCTTCCTTGGTTTGTATCTGTGCAGAAACTGGAAAAAAAAAAGAGTGATTATGGGAGAAGTGTATGCTTTGTGCTTGCTTCTATAATTCCTTGATTATTTTCATGGTCTGAATTCTTTTGCAGGCTAGGCTTTCCTCTTGTTTCCTTCCCTCTTGTGTAGCTGGCTTGGATGATCTGCCCTGAACCTTATTCCTTAGGGGAATATGAAGCAGATCTGTGTGAACAGCACAAAATAGGATTGTCGTTGAGGAAGAGAACTAGTCCTGAGTGTTGCAAATTCTACTTCCTGAGCTGCTGTAGGAGACAGGGAATAGAAGCATTTAGGAACATTAATAATCATCAAAGTCTTGAGGACTTAAAATATGTTTATGCTTGGATACAGGGTAGTAATTGCTATAATAGAAGATGTTTGAAATTAGTTCATAGTTTATACATATATTTTATCTGTAAAATATTTTTAACACGCACTTTTTGAGGAAGGGAGGGAGGGTTGCTTTGTTCTTTTAAAACCTATAGAAACCTTCAGGGCAAACTACTGAGCTTCTCCCACCTGGGGCTTGAAACAGTACTATAAATCTCATTGTGCATTCTTCCTGGAACATTTGTTTTACTCAAAGATTTGGGAAAAAGAAATCTGTTCTAAAATAAATATCATGTGCAAAATGTACATACATTTTTAAAGATTTATTTATTTAACCAATCATTTATTGAATCCCTACTATGATAGATGCTGTTCTGGTTATTGGGATTAAAGCAGTTATTTCCAGATATTTATCTTACGCTGGTTAAAAGAATACAGTATGTTTTAACATGTGTATGGGGAATCTTTTTTTTTTTTTACAGTTTTATTGAGAAATAATTAACATACATCACAGTATATGTTTAAGGTGCATAGGATGATGGTTTAGTTTACATACGTTGTGAAATGATTCCCACAATAGGTTCAGCTAACATCTATCAAATCATAGAGATACAATTAAAAAAGAAAGAAGAAAAACAAATTACTTGTGATGAGACCTCTTAGGAGTTACTTTCTTAACCACTTCCCTGTACATCACACAGCAGTGTTAGCTATAGTCATCACATTGTACAGTACATCCTAGTACTGATTTACCTTTTCTTTTTTAATTGCAGTATAGTTGACATACAATATTATATTAGTTTCAGGTGTACAACAGAGTGATTTGACATATATATACATTACAAAATGCTCCCCATGAAAGGTGTAGTTGCCCTCTGTCACCTTACAAATTTATTATAGTATTATTGACTGTATTCCCTATGCTGTACTTTACATCCTATGCTGCACTTTACACCCCCATACTTATTTATCTTATAACTGGAAGTTTGTGTCTTTCGACCACCTTCCTCCCATTCTCCCTACCCCCGCCATCCACCTCTGGTAACCGTAAGTCTGATCTCTTTTTCTGAGTTTTTTTTTTTTTTTTTTGTTTAGATTTCACATGTAAGTAAGATGATTCATATATTTGTCTTTCTCTGTCTGACTTATTTCACTTAGCATAAAACCTTCAAGATTCACTCATGTTGGGCGCCTGGGTGGCTCAGTCTTTAAGCGCCTGCCTTCGGCTCAGGTCATGATCCCAGGGTCCTGGGATCGAGTCCCACATCGGGCTCCCTGCTCAGCGGGAAGCCTGCTTCTCCCTCTCCCACTCCCCCTGCCTGTGTTCCCTCTCTCTCTGTGTGTCTGTCAAATAAATAAATAAAATCTTAAAAAAAATTCACTCATGTTGTTGCAAATGGTAGGATTTCTTTATTTTTTGTGGCTGAATAACATTTATAGCTCACAACTTCTTTATCCATTCATCCATTCATAGACACTTAGGTTGTTTTCATGTCATAGTGTAAATAATGCTGCTATGACCATGAAGATGCAGATATGTTTTTGCTTCCTTTGGATATATTCCCAGAAGTGGAATTCTTAAGTCACATGGTAGTTCCGTTTTTAATATTTTGAAGATCCTCCATATTGTTTTCCATATATGACATTTAAGTCTTTCATTCACTTCAAGTTTTTTCTAAGTTTTTATTTAAATTCCAGTTAGTTACCATACATGTAATATTAGTTTCAAGTGTACACTATAGTGATTCAACACTTCCCCACATCACCCAGTGCTCATCACAAGTGCACTCCTTAATCCCCATCACCTCTTTGACCCATCTCCCCATCCTCCTCCCCTCTGGGAACCATTAAAACAACCATTAGTTGTTCTCTATAGTTAAGGGTCCATTTCTTGTTTTACCTTTCTTTCTTTTTCTCCCCCTTTTGCTCATTTGTTGTTTCTTAAATTCCATATATGAGTGAAATCACGTGGTATTTGTCTTTCTTTGACTGACTTATTTCAGTTAACATACCACCCTTTAGCTCCATTCATGTCATTGCTAAAGACAAGATTTCATTCTTTTTTTTTTTAATGACTAAGTAATTTCGAGCTAATTTGTGCCAATGGTGTAATATAGCAGTCCAGTTTCATTCTTTTACATGTGAGTGCACAGCACCATTTATTGAAGACACTGTCTTTTCTACATTGAGTATTCTTGTCTCCCTTGTCAAATATTAGTTGACTGTATATGCTTTGGTTTACTTCTGAGCTCTCAATTCTGTTCCATTGGTCTGTCTGTTTTGATTACTATAGCTTTATAGTGTAGCTTGAAATCAGGAGGTGTGATACCTCCTGCTTTGTTCTTCTTTCTCAGGATTTCTTTGGCTACTTAGGGTCTTTTGTGGTTCCATATAAATTTTAGGAGTGTTTTTTCTACTTCTGTAAAAAAAAATTGCTATTGGAAAATTTATAAGGATTGTATTTATCTATAAATGACTTTTTGTAGTATTGGCATTTTAACAATATTAATTCTTCCAATCCATGAACACAAAATACTTTCCATTTATATGTCTTTGATTTTTTTTACCAATGTTTTATAGTTTTCAGTGTATAGGTCTTTCAAATCCTTGGTTAAATTTGTTCCTAAATATTCTATTGTTTTTGATGCTATTGCAAATGGGATTTATTTGTTTATTTTTCAGAAAATTTATTGTTAGTTTATGGAAATGCTACTGACTTTTGTATGTTAATTTTGTATCCTACAACTTTATTGAATTTGTTGATTAGATCTAACATTTTTTGGTTGAGTGTTTAGGATTTTCTATATACAAAATCATATCATCTGCAAAAAGAGACAATTTTACTTCTTCCTTTCTAATTCTGATATCTTTTGTTTCTTTCTTTTTTTTTTTTCCATTAGGATTTCCCACAACCACGTTGAATAGGAATAGGGAGAATGGGCATTGTTGCCTTGCTCTGATCTTAGAGGAAAACTTTTCAATCATTTACCATTGAGTATGATGTTAGCTGTGGGCTTGTCATATATGGCATTTATTATGTTGAGATATTTTCCCTCTATGACTAATTTGTTGAGTTTTTATCATAAATGAATGTTGAATTTTGTCAAATGTTTTTTCTGCATCTATTGAAGTGATATAATTCTTTTTCTTTCATTCTATTAATGTAGTGAATCACATTGATTGATTTACGTATGTTGAATCATCCTTGCATCCCATGGATAAATCCCACTTGATCATGTTCAATGACCCTATTAATGTGCTGCTGAATTCAGTCTGCCAGTATTTTAGTGAGAATTTTGGCATCTATATTCATCGGGGACATTGGTTTATAGTTTCCTTTCTAGTGGTGTCCTTTTATGATTTTGGTATGAGGATAATGCTGGCATTATAAAATGAGTTTGGGAGTGTTCCCTTCTCTTTGATTTTTTTGAAAGAATTTGAGAAGGATTGGTATTAATTCTCCTTTAAATGTTTGGTAAAATTTACCGGTGAAGCCATCTGGTCTTGGGTTTTTCTTTGTTGGGAAATTGTGGATTACTGACTTAATCTCCTTACTAATAATTGGTCTATTCAGATTTTCTATTGCTATGGGAAATCTTTCCATGGAATTTAATTTATGAATATTTTGCCTTCAGAAATTGTACAAATAAAGTAAGAATGTTTTGATGTAGACCAGGGATTAGCAAACTGTGCACTAAAGAAGCAAATGGTAAATACTTCAGGCATTACAGTCCAAAAGGTGAAGTCAAGGGTTTCTATAGGTTCTCATCTATTATACAGTTTCTGTGATAATTCCTCAATTCTGCTGTTGTAGTGTGAAAGCAGATAAATAATACATAAACAAATGGCTGTGGCTATGTTCCAGTAAACTCTTACTTACAAAAACTAGCAGCAGGTCAGATTTGGCCCATGAACCATATTTGCCACCTTCTGCTGTAGACCATTATGAACTTTTTAAAAAATTTTACTGAGATGTGGACCTAAAAATGGTCTCATTTTTCATATCTTTAAATTGAATCAATAAAGTTTAAGCACTTCATCTCCGTATTTCTCTAGTTCTGCTGGGAGGGGGAGGCAGTTTTTCAGGGAGAGGGGCAATGAGAGATAAGCCCTGACTTGTGATGTGATAGGCCAAGGAGAGACAAGCCAGTTGGTAGCCCAGGGGCTGTAATGAACAGGATGAGCATCGGGCTGAGCTCCAGTGGCTGCTCCCAAAAAGCAAATGCACTTCTTGCTTGTTCAGATGGTGTTTTGATTTCTGATCCTACTTGTTAAAACCCTCCCTGGAAGAAGAATGGGAAGAAATGGGAGCTAGGAAGTAAAGTCAAGGTAAAGATTGCATGATACTTATATCCATCCTCAGTCACACCCTATCTCTTAGATCTAACAGAACAGGAAAGGCCTAGCCAGAGAGCTCAAAAACCACAAGGGGACTTCCAAGAGCTAAGCATGCATACAAGAGAAGCAACTTTCCCTTACATCGACTACAAAAGCTCATTAGAAACTCGTAAATGTACATTACATAAATAAATACAATTATAACAGAATGCATCATGGGTAGGCGCATGCGCAAAAACCAAAATGTTATGTAACCACCAGCTGTCAATCAAAAATGCCAATCAAAGCCAAATTTACATGTACACAAAGTAGGCTTGAAAAAGAGGCAGCTAGAGCTTTTCAGTGCCATTGCCACTCTTGCACCAGCAGTGGCCCACTTTCTGTCTTGAAAGGGTGCTATATTTATCTACTTATCTACTCAATAAACTCTATATCCCCATTCTGGTCTTGTGTCTCCAATTCTTTGGTACATCTGGGACAAGAACCGAGTGACCCATTAACACAGAGTGTTCAAAACAGTTGAATAAAAGGCACCCTAGAAACTCATATGATTACTTAAATAAGTATTAAATTTTTTCTTGAGTATAAATTAACTGCATGAAAAATAAATGTTTCACTATAAATTTTAATTATAAAACTTAAGCTGTAGCTTTTTAATTCAGACCAAAGCCTCTTGGGAAATCAATAATCAAAATAATAAAATTTAGCATAATATATTTTTTGTAATCAACAAAGAAGAAATGCTAAACCTAACAAAAATGTAAATGGATATTTTATACCATGGCAACTTAATTTAGAGTAATGTATTTCCTTTTTTCTAAAGTTGTATTAAAACTGATGAAAGATTTTTAAAAATCAGAATTTCTTATTAAATTCTGATTCTTAAACAAATAATGTTCTGAGAAAGAAAAAGAATCCATTCCAATTTTAGCTGCAATTGCTACATTGACTACAATCATTTGAGCTATGACTTGATCGCATGTGATTTATGAATAAACCAAGTTATTTAAAAAAGGAAATACATTTATTGTTCAGGGTATAGGCCAATTTTATGACAAAGTTGTACTCTGAAAAGCATCTTGCATACAGGGAAAAACACTTTGTTTTAAAATTCATTCATTTCCTTTTGAATAATTTTAAAACTTGAATTTCAGGATTTTAATGGCCTAAGTAAAGTTATCACATCCTCTGTCCTTACCCCAATCAGGGATAAGTCTTTCAGAATTGTGGATGCATACTTACTCTACCAAGCAAGCACAGAGGAATCCAGAATATCTGACTTAAACTTCGCAAAGGCTCTTTTGCTTTGTTTCTATTCGTTCTTTTCATCACACTTGGGAAGTATTTTGTAAGAAAAGAAATCCAGGCCTCCCAAAATCATTTACATTTGTATAGTTTTCTGTTGCCAAATTTTTTGCCTGGATATCCTTTATGTTTTCCATATATGAAATCTAAATCCACAATAATATGAAAAAATTAAAATGAAGTATAAAGCCATCATTCATATAATTGGAGCCAAAGAAAATATTTAAATATTTATCATAAAAGCAAAAACATTGTTAAAGGAAAAAAAATAAGATGCACAGCTTAAGTTTCCTGCATAGTATCTCCTCTTCATTTTGTAGCTGGTCCACTCTGGCAAGTGGGTCTTGCGGTAGATCTTGAACTGTGGGTTTGCTGAAGGTTAAGGAGCTGGAAGCTCAGGAAGCAGGTGCCAAGAATGTTCTGATCCCTATGAGTCTATTCATTATTGATACATTTGTGTTACAAGGTCCTTTATTTTTTTTTTTTAAAGATTTTTATTTATTTATTTATTTGAGAAAGAGAGAATGAGAGAGACAGCACATGAGAGGGGGGAGGGTCAGAGGGAGAAGCAGACTCCCTGATGAGCAGGGAGCCCGATGCGGGACTCGATCCAGGGACTCCAGGATCATGACCTGAGCCCAAGGCAGTCGCTTAACCCACTGAGCCACCCAGGCGCCCTACAAGGTCCTTTAAAAATGCAAATAAACCTTAGAGTTACTCTGACTTTGATATAGGATCTGGTAGTCCTTCTAAACAACCACGGAGTATTAGCTTCCCCTACTGTGAACTGAATTGTGCCCCCAGAAAGATATGTTGAAGTTTTAACCCTCAGTATCTGCCCTCAGTATCTGTGAATGGGACCTTATTTGGGAAGAAAGTCTTTGCAGATGAGATGGAGTTAAGATAAGGTCACACTGGATTATGATGGGCCCTAAATCCAATACTTGTGTTCTTATAAAAAGAAAAACTGTGGAGACACAGAGACACAAAAGGAAGAAGGCCATGTGAAAGCAGAGACAGAGATTGGAGTTATGCTGCCACAAACCAAGGAACGTCGAGGATTGCCGGCAACCTCCAGAAGCTAGAAGAGGCAAGGAAGGATTCTTCCTGGAGGCTTTGGAGCTTTGGAGGGAGTCTAGCCCTGTCAACACTTTGATTTTGGAACCACTTTGAGAGAAAAAATTTATAACTCTTCTTAAAAAGAAGCATCTGACCATGAAAATCTTATTGGTTACAAATAACCCAAAGCAATGATAGATTCTAGGATTTGCATAAAAGAAAAAAACAGCATGTATCAGAAAATTATCCTAGTAAGGAGATAACATCATATGGTTTATTCTGTTTAATGAATGGTTTTGACCTGATAATCAGTTTTTTTAAAACTTAGATGAACTCAGTACTTTATTTATACATAAATTTTTTCTGATATATAGTTCTTACTTTGGTATTCTAATGAATATGATTATGATATATTTCATCCTTTAAAGATAAACTGCTCACTAGCATATGTCATTTTCCAAAAATAAACAATGATCCTTGCAAAAACACCATTACCTACTTCTATGTATTGATGTAATATTAGGAAACTGTTATCTGCATATAATTGGATAGATCAGGGAAGTTTCATTGTGTTTTACTGAAATGCCCACCAATTACCTTTTGACGCTTTACATACACGTTTGCCACCCACACAGGAACACACACGGACACACACACACCACAGCAAATGAACTGAAATAACTGAATTAGGTCAAATATATCTTTATGTAGATACATTTCTTTATTTATCATAGGCTAAAAAGATGAATTCTTGGAGACACTAACCACATAGAAAAGGAGAATGGGGAAGGAGAAAGACTGTTCCTCTGCTCCCCAAATGAAGGAAAAAAACTGTGATCTCAAGGAAATGTTTGGTCATGTAATGAAATGTAAATTTTTATTTTATTTATTTATATATTTTGTTTCCTCTGAAAAATTATTCTTGAAGATCTTTTGGTAAAATAAAGCACACATATGCATGAATGGGAAAAGATTACTTAGAGATTTATAAACTTAAATTTTTTCAGGATTAAGAACACTCATTAAAATTAAATAGATATGAAACAGTAATATTTACGAATGCACATTTGGTTGACAAGTATATTGAGTAGCAATCCCAATGCCATCTTTATTTTCCTTAACTTCTACTTTCATTCAAACATCAAGTCATAATTCTAATTTTTAATAAATCTTCCCCCCCTTTCAATCCCACTTCCATTGCCACAACCAAGAACTTCTTCACTTAACACTACACTTAACATTTCACATTATTGTTTTTAAACCTTCTGTGTTGTCACCAATGAAAACATTCTAAAACACTGATAGATACTCGGGTTTAACTCTTGCCATTCCACACTTCAAAATTTTTCAGTAGTTCCTCATTGCCAGAAGCTGAAGTCTGAATAATTTAAAATGGAAAGAAAGGTCTTCAAAATTTAACTACTACTTCCATTTCTTGGCTTATCTGTCATGACTCCTTATTCTAGCCCAGTCATACAGGGCTGTATTCCATTTCTCAATTACATTATATCTTTAGATATTTTCAGAGCTCTTGCCCATATTTTTGGTTTTGCTTAGAATATCCTTTAAAACTTGTGAAGTTATGCTAATCCCCCAACGCACAACTCAAATTTTTCCCATTTTATAAAACTTCATCATTGAATCCTCTAAGCTCCCATAGCATTATTTCACATCGATGTCAAATACTTCCCTTACTTTACCTTGTTTTGAATAAGTGAGTTCTCAATATTTTGTTTCTCCATTAGATTATGATTTTTTAGGGCATTGGTTATATTATTTATGTTGTATTCTTGGGGCCTTAACCACAGTATTTATTCAACATAAATATTTATTAGTGTTTTTAATTCAAAATTATGTGAAGAAATTTTATAAGATGGTAAGAAATTACAAACATGGTCAAATTCTTATGTGCCCATTGCTATTAAAAACATTCTGCTGATTTTCCTTGGAAATATTATTTTTCTATGTATATGTAAGTGGATAAGATGAGTTTAAAAATCACTTTTCCCCCTTTGGTGGTGGATTACAAATGAATTGAATCAATTTTCACCCCACTTTAGTATTTGCAGAATGAACTAATAAATATAAGAGGATCTATTGGTATTCCATTGGTCTTTCTGTTGCAGACTGCATAAAAATCTCAAGGGCTAGCTTAGAGTTCAATTAGTAAAGATTACACATAAGGTACAAGGTCACTTTGTTCTCCCTCCGTTGAGTTTTTCGGTCTGTAGTAGATGCTAATTACTCAACCTGTGTGCAGATATTTTATCTGTGAGTATCTTCTTATATACATTGGCTTTGGAAAAAATGGATCTGTGTCTGGCCATCAAAAGGCAGCCATAAGCTAAGGGCATTTTATTCTCCAAATACTTAAATAAATGTATTAGTATCAGGCAAAGAACAGAAAGTTCAATGCAAATTTTATATACCTGAGTGCATAAATATTCAGAGACATTGTGATTTTGTTGCATTTTATAATTTTCCTATGATTTGGAAGTAGGCACTCCAGTATCAGGTCTATGAATGGAAACATTGGCAACCGTTCTCTGAGAGGTGTTAATGAGATACTGTTTTTGACATTTTAAAAAGAAATACAAAAGATGCAGTATGAAAGGAAGAAAAGAGAAATAACCATAATAACACATACAGTTTTAGCTTTAAAAAGATGAAATTATCTTTCTGTAATAAAATCAAGTCACATATTCCATATGTGCATGAATTTAAAATAGTAAGAATGTTCTAAGTAAGGCACAAAGAGGTGAACTGGCTCATCTATTCCCACAAATTGTTGTGAATTATTTTTGGTGATTTGCATCCTAGAATAAACCCAGAGAAAACTGCAAACTTTGTACAGGACTCTACAGTCTGAGGTAACATATGAGAATATCTCTGTTCTTAACAGTCTGACAAATGTTTACTGAATAAGTACTATTCACAAGGTCCTGAGAATGCAGAGATACAGGGAGCACAAACTCATTCTTCAAGGACTTCACAATACTTAGAAAGACAGATATGAAAGGAAATTTGGTGTATTGTGGTACGGACTATGAAAGGGACTTGACAAATTTCATGGGAACACAAAGAAGGTATGCATCATTGAATGTCAGGGAAAGATATCACAGATGATGTGATGCCTCATCTGAATCATCTAGATTTCAACAAAGCATTTGAAATAATTTCTAATATCTTTGTGATTAAGATAAGCATATGTGGATAGTATTATTGTGTAGTTTGTTGAATTTTTAGCTGATAAATCTTTCCTACCAAATAATACTGGTTAATATTTCTGTGTCAAACTGCAGGAGGCCTCTGGTTTCTATTACTGAACCTTTCTTCGCATCATTTTTTAAATCAACTATTTGATGACATGATATTATTTGGCATACTTAATAAATTTAGAGATAAATGTAAATGGGGAGTTCAAGCTACTATGTCATATAATTTACAAAGAGTTTCATAGATTAGAACAGTAGGTTGAAACTGACAAGGAAATTAAATAGTAAAAATATAGAGTTAGGTTTAAATGTCCACTGAGGAAGTAGAAACATGTAATGACTTTAGCTTAATAGACTTTCAGGTCACCAAGATCTAGAATTTTAGCTAAATGAAAGATCATCATGCTCATGAGTGATAGCAACAATGCCTGGAACATTAATGAAATCTTGAACTGTAAATAGAACTATATATTCCAAGGCGGGGGTGGGGGGTGAAGGGTGGGGGAGGAGACAGTCAGTTTGGTATTATAAATGATGCAAAGTGGAAAATTATCAGAGGATTGTGATCTAAAAATTATATGTTTTGAAAATCATGCCTTATAAATAAACATTAAACAAAATGAAAGGTGTTTTGAAAAAGAGATCTCCGGGGGCAGTAATGGGCATCTAAAATAACTAATCATTCATTTCATTCATTCATTCATTCATTCAATCTAGAAGTCTTATTTTTTCTCTGTGTTTTAAAGTGTCAGTGTGCCAGACTCATGCTGGAAATAGGAAATGAGTTTGACAAATAGCTAGCCCTTAAGGTCCTCTTATTCTAGTACATTATGTCTATTTTTTAACCCAGGCCTATGGACAGAACTTTGAACTTCTGTACTCCTCCAGAAATTGTGTGAATGATTTTATATGTCATTGCATTTTTACATGGAGGTGATTCTTTTAAAAGAAATGGTAGTTTAAAAATATTTAGGAGGGTGCCTGTGTGGCTCAGTGGGTTAAGAGTCTGCCTTCAGCTCAGGTCATGATTTCCTGGGATGGATCCCTGCTCAGCTGGGAGTCTGTTTCTCCCTCTGACCCTCCCCCTGGCTTGTGCTCTCTCTCTCTCTCTCAAAAATAAATAAATAAAAAATCTTTTAAAAAGATAAAAAAAATATTTAGGAAGCATTTGTCTAATGGAAGAGTCATAGACACATAGTGATGAAATACAAAATGAGAATACATTATGTAGGGTACTATACTTGGGAAGAAATATGAATCTTTTTTTTTTTTTTTTTAATCTTAGAAGGAAGTAGAGCTTTACCTAATTTCCTAGGATTTCCTTTCATTAGAAGGTTTTATTTTTGGTAGTTGTTGAATATCCTTTTTATTTTTTTAAAAGATTTTATTTATTTGAGAGAGAGTGAGAGCGAGAGAGAGAGCGAGAGAGTGCGCACAAGCGGGGTGGGGGGGCAGAGGGACAGGGAGAAGCAGACTTCAACAAAGTACACAATAATACATATTATTATACTAATACTATATTATTGCTGAGCAGGGTGCCTTACAGAGGGTAGGCTTGATCCCAGGGTCCTGGGATCATGACTTGAGCTGAACGCAGACACTTAACCGACTGAGCCACCCAGGTACCCTACTGAATATACTTTTTTAAAAATGATTCTTTATAAAATTCCCTCATAGAGTAGGAAATTGGATTGTATTCTATCCTAAGGGTCTTAATTTTTATTCTGTTTGTTTTGTAATGTTCATTGAAAGTTATTTATTATCAGCTTTCACCTTCTCACCTCCTCTATATCACAAATGAACTAAAAGATGTCTTGGGCTATAATCTCTCTCCTATAAATTTTACTCACTAACTCATTCACTCCTGCACCAAACATCTTTTTAAACTGTCTTTTATGCAGTGGTATGCAGGTAAATATTTAACAACCAGCTCTCGGGAAAAAGATCCGATTTGTAGTGTTTGGTGATTTCCACAGTGTAAATACTCCACTAAGGCCAATTCCAAGTTACTCAAAGTATGAAAGCAACGTTGAAAGAGAGGCACACAAGGCTCTCTCGAGTTAGGATGCTGCTCTTATGATCACATCAGTGCTTGTATGATCCCAACACTGTATTAGGTACCAGGTTATAAAGATGACCAAAACTATTCTGAGAGAGTGGAAGAAAACAAACCCTATAACTTCCCACAGATTCCTGCCAGGTGAAAGCTTGCAGGCTGTAGCATAAGGAGGGGGAAACCAGGTGGAGCTTGGTGGTCTTCCAGAGTTAAGGAGACAGAGTTAGGAGTTCAGGGAGGCCAATAGGCTAGAGTTCTCGGGATGATTATCTGAAAGGAAAGAATTTCATAGCAAATATCAGGAGATAAGCAGAGGGCCCCCTCAGTTGACTATTAATCAGCAAGTATGTATGAGGAAACTCCCCTGGTGAGAAGAAGAACCACCCAAAAAGAAGAGAGGGAACAATTTCATATATGGTCACAAATAGTTTGTGCTCCACCAGACAGAATGGGGGAAAAAATTTCACAGATCATGGGGCATTGTGAAGAGTATTCAAAAAAACATTGGGAACAAAATTAGTACCTGAATAAAAGCTGTCCTGGTCTTGTCTAACAAAACCTGAAAGCAAACTTCAAAAGGAAACAGTTAAACAGTTTTCAAATAACTTAGATGTGCTCCAGAATAAAGCTCAGCAATATTTATAGACAAACAAAAATATGCAGTATCCAACAAAGTAAAGGTTTACAATATTTGGCATCCAATTAAAACAAAACAAAACAAAACAAAGAATGTGAGGAAGCAGGAAAATAAGATGTTCTATATGTTTAATAAAGGTAAGGAAATAATTGAACATGTTAGAAACTTGGAAGATTTTTTTAAAGACTCATATCGAACTTCTAGAGGCAAAACTACCATTTCTGAGGTTAAAAAAAATTTCACTAAATGGAATAAACCACAGATTGGGTACTGCAGAAGACAGATGAGTGGAAGTGAAGATACAACAGTAGAAACTATTCAGGATAGAACACAGAGAAAAATGAACAAGGCATCAGTAGCTCTGATAAACTTTAAGTTATCTAATACACATGTAGTAGGAGTCCCAAAAGGTGTGAGAGACAGAAAAAAACTTTGAAGAAAAGTGAACGAAAACTTCCCAAAGGTGATGAAAGTGATAAACCTAGAGAACCAAGAAGTCCAATGAACTCCAAGAACAAAAAATATGAAGGAAACTGTATCAAGATATATCACAATGAAATTTCTCAAAAATGAAGATTTTAAAAGCAGTCGAAGAAATAGACATATCATGTATCGAAAATAAAAATAAGAAATATAGCAGATTTTTCATCAGAAACAATAAAAGCCCAACAAGAGTGGATAAACTCTTTAAAGTACCAAAACCCGGAATCTTATACTTAGAAAAAATATCTTTGAAAAATAAAGACAAAATAAAGACTTCCTCAGACATATAAAAGCTAAAACCTTTACCACCAACATCTTTACTATAAGATATATTAAAGATATATACTATAAGATATATTAAATATATATTTAATATATATATTAAAGGACTTTCTGCTGAAGTCCTTCAGCAGAAAAAAAACAAAAGGATCCCAGATGAAAACTTGAATCTATACCAAAGTATGAAGAGCACCAGAAGTAATAAATATATAGGTAAATAAATACAATTTTCTATTAATTTTAATCTCTATAAAAGAATATTCACTGGTTAAAGTAAAAATAAAACAACATATTTTAGGACTTTTATGGGGAAGTAAAATGTATCCAACAATAGCACAAAAGTTTGTGGGGAAAAATAGAAGTCTACTATTGTAATGTTCTTATACTATATATAAAGTGATATAATATTACTTGAAGGTAGATTTTGATAAGTAAAGGCATATGCCATAAATTCTAAAGCAACAACAAAGAATTTTTGGCTAATAAGCCAAGATAAAAATAGATGACAAAATACATTCAAATAATCCAAAAGAAGGCAAACCTTTAACTTAATTTCTGAGACTATGAGAGTGGCATTTTTCTCCATCAAAGAACGAGGGCTGGATTTTCAAAAATTGGTATTACAGGAAGAACAAAAGCTAAGAATTGATCTTCTCCCACATGCATAATTGTTTGGCTCCTTTCTGATCACCATGTGTTGAGAAGGCATGTGTACCTCTGCCAGTTATAAGGGAGGCGCAGGTGCTAACCAAAAATTGGCAGGCTGCACACTCATGAATTGCAGGAAACCTATATTCTGTGACAACAGGGTCCTGCTGTTACCATGTGCCTTTTAATACCTGAATGCAGACAGTTTGTTCTTTTTGTGTGAGGGCTAAAAAGAGAGGCCAAGTAGAGGAAAGTATCAACTGAGAAAATGCAAGTCTTCTTGATAGATGAATATTTCTTAGTTTGAGATTAAAGGTTAGAAACGAAGTCAAGAACTCTGTGGTCAAACTGAGCTTTTCATTAAAAAAAAATAAAGTTGGGTTCCTAGTTTATGCTAATTCCAAAATTAAAGTCCAGATGGATTATATTTCCTAATTATGAAAGGCAAAACCACATAGTCAATGGAAGAAAATATAGGAAGATATCTTTCTGACCTTAAGATGGAGAAATACTTCTTAAACAAATTACATATAGCACAATTAAAGGTAAAAAACAAAAAAGAAAAAACTAATTGATTCTCTATATCAAAATGAAGGATTTCTGTTCAAAGACAAAGTTAATAGGTGACAAATTGAGGGAAAAGAATTTCTAAGTCTAAATTTGACACTCAATGAACATTTATAGTAGAAAAAAAACAAAAGCTGTGAATCCCAAATTAAAAGAAAGGAAGCAAACAAATATGTGGAGATAAATGAAAATGAAGGGAACATTGAACATGTCAAATTCCAAAATTAGAAATTTGAAAATACTAAGTATTGTCAAGGAAATATGAAGAGAGGTACCTTTTAAGTTCTCTGGAGAAGAGACTGATATTTTAAGTGTACGCATGCAATCTATGATTCAGAAGACTCTATACTCTGGTTTGCCCGAGTTCTGGTTCATGCTGCTTTTCCAGAATAATTATTAATAATGCCCTCTTCCACTCTTAAAGTTATTTCAGTGTGGACAATAAGTTATATGATTGCCCCACTGATGACCAAGCTATTCAACACCTGAGCATCTGAGGAAAACTCACACAGGTCTACAAGAAGATATGTATGAATACATCCATCACAGTGTTGTCTGTGGTAGTTGAAAACTGAAAGCAACCTTGATGTCCATCTGTAGGGGAATGATTAAAAAATGCTTAAAGATTGCAAGCCACAAAAATACTAGCAAACAATTAGAAACATTATGCTAGATATGTATTATGAAGGTAGAATTTATTTATAGCTGTGCTGAGAAACTATTTCAGGAACACCTGGGTGTCTGGTTTTTACTCTTGGCCAAGATAAGGGCAGTGGGATTTATGAAGTACAGGAGACCCTCAGGGACTTTGCTGGTGGGTTGCAACTGATCAGGTTTGATAAGCCTGGCTTGTTTATGTGTCCAAACCAGAATTACTCTTAATTGTTAATGGCAATACAGGATTTTTCTAGCATGTTCCTCAAAACTTTTCCAGTATCTACCCATTATCCAGTTCCAAAGCCACTTCCAGATTTTAATGCATTTGTTACAGCAGCACCACACTTTTGGTACCAATTTCTGTCTTAGTCAGTTTGGGCTGCTATAAGACTGGGTGTGCTTATGAACAACAGAAATTTATTTCTCACAGTGCTGAGGGCTGGAAGTATGAGATCAAAGTGCTTGCAGATTTGGTGTTTGGTGAGGGTTGCTCCTGATTCATGAAAAACAAAAAAACCAAGCAACATCAAAGGGATATAAAATGGCTTCCCTGGGAGCTTCTATTTTGAGCTTTCCCAATAATGGCACCTTGCACACGGGATGCCTCTGGGACCTCCGAACCTTGCCTGCACTCTCTTTCTGTTGTTGTACTTATATATTTTGCATTTAAATAAAAGTCTTAGGTGAGTATGCTCTGTTCTGTAGAGTCTGATGAGTCTTTTCAAATAGCCAAACTAAAGAAATCTTTACATACATTCAGTTACCTGGATAGATCTTTTTAGGTAAAACAAGAAACTGAAAATATTATACTATGCATCATAATGTCTTCTTATAAATTAATTTAAAAATCTATACACACACAAAACTGTATATATTGCAAGAATACATATATAACCAGAAATATATGGTATATATCAAACATTAGAATGAGTGTCTGTGGGGAATGGGAGGAAACAAATGGGGATCAGTAATCAGAACCTTGCAGATACTGGGGACTATAATGTGTTGGTAAGTATGATGAATGCAACTCTCAGAATCTGAGGCTTCAAGATAATTTCTATGATTTATAAGCCAAAATCCTCTCCATTGAATGTATAAGTTTTATGACTTTTCTACTACTAGTCAGCTTTGTCTAATTTCTATGGGACATGTGTTTGTATCTGTTTAGTATCTAATTTGTTAAAAGCTGAGTATTAGAGGGGTCAGTCCCAAATGGGTGTGTAATAAAACTAACTTTGCATTCTAAAAAAATTATTACTCAGCTTAAAATTCAGCTAAGGTCAAGCTTTGAAAGTTTATTGATAAACTCTGGGAAATTTCGATAAACATTTTCAACTGACAAGGATGATTAGGGACAAAATTGAAGACTGAAATATGATACAATTTTTGGTTTTAGTCCTTTATCCAAAAATCCTTTCTTCTTCGTCAGAAAGCTAAGTCTAGTTTAAAAAAAAAAATACATAACACTTCTGAAATATACCAGATGGTCTTTCCAGGAAATTTAGGATTTTTTTTTGACAGAATTCTGTGGCGAATCAACCCAAACTTATTTTGGATGTTAAAAGAAAATGGGAAGATACGATCTTCTATACAGCCTAATTTTTAGTGTGATTAAACACTTTAGTGTCTTATTTAAAAATTTTTCAATATTGCTATGCAATTTTTGGAAAAACAATCTCATCATCATAGGTAGAATTAAGAAGCCCAAAGTCTCCACTACATATCTATTGAATTGACAAGTACATCCTGAAAGGTTAGAGCTTAATTTTGGGACTTATATAATGGCATGCAAGAAGCAATTCTCAAATTACTATTGCTCATCTCTGCTATGCTTAGCACATGGTAGACATTCCAGAAATAGCAGCTGAAAGAATGTATGTATAAAAGTAAAAAGATGTTTTGGCTAAAGGAGAGAAAAAATAGTACATTACCTAATAGATTACTTAAAATGTATGCAGAGTTATCTTGACAAGATAAGTCAAATTTGTTTTTTGAAGATCTGGTGGTCAGAGCTCAGATCAATGATGGTGACTCAGAAGTAGAAGTTAGCTTGGTATAAAGAACTCTTATACAATTAGAGCTACTTGAAAATGGAATGGAAACTTGAGGAGAGAGTGCGTTGCCTGATAATGAAGGGGTTCAAGTGGAAGTCCTGTCACCACTCCACAAAGATACAAGAGAGGCACCAGAATACTGGATGAAAAGCAGAAGTAGGAGACCTGTGATGAACACAATTAGGCTGCCCTGTGTTCATAGATCCACTGTAAGTGTTGTTTTCTGCATACAGAAACCAGAAGAGAATAAACAAATGGTCATCAGTTTCTTTTATATTACCTGTTACCCATAAATATTATCTTTTGGTTTGTAATTTCATGATTTTGGCCTATCCTGGTTAATTAATAAACAAGACAATCTATTTATTTATGAGTAGGGCAAAGCCCTCGTGTGGACTTACGCATTCTGAAATGTTAGCAATATATGTGACTCACATATTAATTTATTCTACAATTTTTTATTCAGTAATTTTTTAAAGTGCCCACTTTACTTTAGACACTGGTAATACAATATTGACCAGAAAAGACAAAATTTCTGCTCTCAGCCTGAGTTTTGGTGAGAAAAACAAGTAACAGCACATCAAAAAATAAATAGAAAAATTTCAGAATGTAGTAAGTGAGGAGAATGGAAAGTAACGAGACAGAAGTGGAAACACTGAAACCAGCTAAGAAATTTTGGAAGAACTCATATTTCTAGCACTTTGGTAGACTAGATAACCAGAAGAAAAGACCCTCCTTGTTAATGCAACCAAGAGCATAAAGTATCTAAAAACAAACAAAAGTGAGTAGGTAAGTAAAATATGTAGAAGCCCTTTTGAAGAAAATTATAAAGCTTTATTAAAAGAAATGAAAAATATCCTAAATAAATGGAGAGTTATACCATGTTTTTGAATAAGGATCAGTATATTAAAGATGTAACTTTTCCAAAACTGGATTATAGACTTAATATAACTTTCTTTAAACTTAAAGGATTTTTTAAGAAAATCAAAAACTATTTAAAATGTATATAGAAGAATAAAGGGATATAATAGCCAAGAAGCATCAGGTGAAGAAACTTGCTATACAAAATATCAAGACATATTATTATGAAGCCTTAGCTATATAATTAAGGCAGTGTGGTATTTGGGATGGAAATAGCCAATAGAAGAAAATAATCTAAAAATAGACCCACACATGTATGGGGACTTGATCTGTTATGGTAGCAGTCAATGGGAAAGAACAGAGTGTTTAAAGAATAATGTTGGAATCTGAATATCTGTTCAAAAGGAAAAATAAAATTAAATCCCTGTATGTGCCATTTCACAAAGTTTGTCTTAAGAGATATTAAATATTTCACTGTGGACAGCAAAACTTTAAAGGCTTTAGAAGACTATGTAGAAGAATATCCTAAAGACTCAAAGTTTGGAAACGTTCTCTTAAAGAAGCTCAAAAAAAAAATCAAGATCCCAAAGAAAAATACTGATGTTTGACTCAATTAAAATGATTTTTTTTTTTTTAAAGATTTTATTTATTTGACAGAGAGAGACACAGCGAGAGGGGGAACACAAGCAGGGGGAGTGGGAGAGGGAGAAGCAGGCTTCCCGCGGAGCAGGGAGCCCGATGTGGGGCTCGATCCCAGGACCCCGGGACCATGACCTGAGCCGAAGGCAGACGCTTAACGACTGAGCCACCCAGGCGCCCCAAAATGATTTTTTATTATCAGAAGATAGCAGAAAACTAGCAAAAGGATATGACCAGAACCGAAAGAAAATATTTATAATTATATTGGACAAAAATACAAATATCAAATTTCTACAAATCAATAATTACAAGACAATCAACAACAACAAAAATGCTTAAATGACCAAATATGAATTTTAGAGAAGAGGAACATGAATGGCTATAAATATAAGAAAGATGCTCAACCACATTAATAATCAGGAAAATGCAAATTGTAAGTCACAAACAGATGGCTCTTTACACTCTTTATACTCTTCAGATTGGCAGAAATTTAAAAAT
The DNA here is from genome assembly GCF_964656455.1 of Halichoerus grypus. NCBI lineage: Eukaryota > Metazoa > Chordata > Mammalia > Carnivora > Phocidae > Halichoerus > Halichoerus grypus. The sequence goes on from NC_135720.1 coordinate 62,937,023, forward strand.
TAGACCTAATAATGACTATTGATGAGGTAGTAGAGCAACGGTAATTCTCATCCACTGTTATGAGAGAGTAAATCAGCACAAACATTTAAATATTTTGGCTTAATCCATTGCGTTTGAATATTTGAAAACCTCAGGACTTAGTTCCTATGTTCCAGGTATGTACTTTGGAGAAACCCCAACACATACTCGAGTATAATAGATTTATTACAATAATGTAGCAGCATTGTTTTTAATGAAAAATGACAACAATAAAACATCAAAAATTTGAAAACCATCCAAATCTTCACAAAAATTGTTATCAGTATGTGAATTGTGAGATACTAAAACAATTGCCTAGTGTAAAGCAGTAAAAGTGCATGAACTACAAATATATATAGCAATACAGACAAATCTCCCAAACAAGATATTGAGAGAAAGCAGGTTGCAGAAGAATATATACCATACAACTCCATTTGTGAAAACTTCAAATACAAAACTAAACAACGTATTGTCTAGGATGAAAATATATATATATATATATAGAAAGGAAAAAATTTTAAAAAGCCAGAAATTAAGAGCATATGATTTAGGGTACTGGTTACCTGTGGGAGAAATGGAGGACAAATTGATCAGTGAGGGCAGTCAAGGTATTCAATTCTTATTGTTCTATTTTTGAAGTTGGATGCTAATTGACAAATATTTCTTAAACTTTACATATGTATTTTTTTTTAATTTTTATTTATTTATTTGACAGAGAGAGACACAGCGAGAGAGGGAACACAAGCAGGGGGAGTGGGAGAGGGAGAAGCAGGCTTCCCGTGGAGCAGGGAGCCCGATGTGGGGCTCGATCCCAGGACCCCAGGATCATGACTTGAGCCGAAGGCAGACGCTCAACAACTGAGCCACCCAGGCACCCTACATATGTGTTTTATATATTTCTTTTTTTTTTAATATTTTATTTATTTATTTGACAGACAGAGAGAGATAGCGAGAGCAGGAACACAAGCAGGGGGAGTGGGAGAGGGAGAAGCAGGCTTCCCCCACCCTGAGCAGGAAGCCTGATGCAGGGCTCGATCCCAAGACCCTGGGATCATGACCTGAGCTGAAGGCAGACGCTTAATGACTGAGCCACCCAGGTGCCCCTTTATATATTTCTTTGATGAAATATTCCATAGATATTAAAACAAAATAAAAATAAATAACAGTAGTTTGATTAGCATTTTAGCAATGAGGATGGAGAAGATGAACAGATTTGATATACGTTTTGGTTTTACTGTTGATGAGATTTTATGATGGGTTGTATGTACAAAATGAGTTAAAAAGTGGTATCAAGGAAAAATCCCAGATTTGGGGCTTGAAAAAACAGTACATATTCCCATTGGTTATTCAAATGAGGAACATGTTTACTACGGAAATAAGATTTCTGATCTGGACATGCCATTTTTGAGATGTGTAATATACATATCAAAGATGTTAAGCTGGCTGTTAATTACAGGAGTTTTGAGACAAGATTTATCAGAGCTGATGGTACAAATTTAGAAGTCAAGGGCATATGAATGGTATTCATATTAAACAATGAGTCTAGATGCAATCTTCAGGGAAAAGAGTGGATTTTAAAGGAAGGCAATGTGTAGCCAAGATATGGTTCTCCAACTATTCAAGGTTGAATATATGAGATGTGTTCATTGTAATAGTCATTGAAACATTTAAATACCTTATTTGGGGCAATCATAATTTTCTCAATACAGTGATTTATTTGCAATAATTTACTTTAAATTAGTTTTTGGAATAGGCAAACTATATATATATTTAATAAATAAGCAAATAGATTTTTTGTTTGTTTTTGTTTCACTTCAGTCCATTATTCTTTCACTAAATTGCTTTAGACATGGAAAAGTGTACCTGAAAATTTCATTTTATTGATCTCCTTACTGTTCTTATGTAAGGTCTCCTAAAATGAGTCCTAGATTTTAAAGAAGCATTAAAGAAGTTAAACATAACTACACTTATTCTCTTATAAATAGCCATTTTTTAAAAATCATTAAGTCATACATTCCAGCTTTTGTTTTAGAAGTACGATTAAGTTCTAATTATGAGAACTACTGACAAATAAATCACAACAACCAGCATAAATAAAAGGTTAAATATTTGTTCCATGAATATTTTATTCATCATTATTTGTTTAAATACAATTCTAAAAACAATTTAAGGACATAAATACATGAAAATTTGTGTTTCTTTTGATAATTAATAACCCGGGTTTATTCTAATCTCTAAAGTACAACATTAACATTGACAGATACATTGTTGTAAAGGTGAGGGCTTTCTTTTTTGTGAAAATCATAAGTTTCTCCATTTTTTTTACAGCTGATCCATTTTTGTTTTCCCACAATGGCTTTCCATTTTTTTCAGAGTTCATTAAATTTAGCAACTAGTTTTTTCCTAAAATATTCAAATACATCTTGTCATTCCCTTTATGCTGGTGGACTTTCATAGTAAACCACGCCCCCCCCCCCCCCCCATAGTAACTTCTTCTCTTAGGACAGTTTTTAGTCCCTTCACACAGGTTATGGACTGAAATTCCAATTCTGGTTATCTTCCTTTTTTTGACTGAGGTCATATTTTTACAATAGAAATACACTGTATAATGATAGAATTTGTCATCCTAGATGTCCTCAACATTTGTCTATATATTAGAAGGCAAAGTGATGGTGCCATTATCTGGAAAATTAATAAAGTAATATTCTATTATAATGGTGGATTGATCTCATGTACTTACTTTCTCTTCTTCCATTAACTTCACCAAAATGACAGCAAAGGAATAAAAAGTTTTAAATACTCAGAGAAAATGGGAAACAGAGAAGGTTATCAGCAGCTGAGAGATTTCAACAATTTCAAGAGAAATCAGAAGACAATTGGAAGAGTAGTAACTGACTTAACTTCATGGAGGAAGCCTCCATCTAAATGTCTGAACAGAGAATGAATGATAAGAAACTTTTATCTATGGTACCTGGAAAGCTCAGTATTTGGAGGCACAGGGTATTCTGAAAATTTGAAGTTATTGAAGATAGATGGTTAGTTGAAAGAATGTATGTAGATTTAATGTTTTCTAGTCCCCCTTCTCTACCTTTAAAAACAAGGTGACTACCAACAGGGAAAACAAACCAAATGCATATTTTCAAAAGCAATAAAACCACAGGGGTGCCTGGGTGGCTCTGTCAGTTGGGCGTCCGACTCAGTTTCTGCTCAGGTCATGATCTCAGGATCATGGGATTGAGCCCCATACCAGGCTCCATGTTCAGCACAGAGTCTGCTTGAGGTTCTCTCTCTTTCTCTCCCTCTGCCCCTCCCCTGATGATGCTCTCTCTCTCACTCAAATAAATAAATAAATAAAATCTTTTTTCAAAAAAAAAAAAGAAAGAAAGAAAACCACAATGCCTCTAAACATGAGGACAAAACCAAAACAAAACAGTGAGGAAATGAGGTGAGGATCAGGGTTAAATATAAGGATGCAGTTGAGGGGTCTGAAAATGTAATGGTGGGATCCTTCGATCCCAGACCTCCAGTCACAGGGATATAGCTCCCATGAAGTAGATTGAGGGGTCTTCTTTACAGAAGCTGAATAGTTAAGAGTAGGGAACAGAATCTAAATATTGATGTCTTACAATGAAAAGACCAATTCCTTGATTACTCACACGCAACATATTCTATCCGTACACTAAGAACTTCAATTATCTTTGGTCAGACTTACTCTCAAATATGAAGGCATACCTAAGGATCATGGGACATTTGGTTAGCCTCTAATATGAAGGAAAGAGAACAAAGCAAGCACACTGGAAAAAGGATCATGGGAGAAAAACATATGAATATCTCAGAGTTATAAAAGAAGATATATCTATGAAACAAAAGCAGAATGTTATAAAGTTAGAGTAGCCAAAGAGCAATAAAAAGTTCTTGGAAATATTTCCAAAATTAAAATTCCAATAGAAATTTTGGAAAACAAAGTGCAGGAATCTCCAGAATAAAGAATAAAAATGAAAGGAAAAAAAGTTGGAATGGAAAAAAAATTAGAGTCAATTCTGAAGATCCAACATTGATTCAAAAACATTCCAACAATAGAACAAAAAGGAAATAATTTAAAAATTATTTTTAAAAACAACAATAAAATAACTAAGGGCATGATTATAAGCATTCATTGAATCTCTAAGACAATAATTTTATAAAGAAATTCACACCGATGTGCATTGTCTTGAAATTTCAAAACTCCAGGGATAAAGAGTAAATAATCAAGACTACAAATGGGGTGTGGAGCAGATCACATAAAAGGAAACAGAAAAAAAGAACAGCTTCTGAATTCTCAACAATAAACACTGGATATCAAGAGACATTAAAATATGAGGGGAAATGACTGTCAACAGGGAATTCTACAAGCAGTCAAATTATTAACTGAGTCTGAAGGGGTAAAACAGAGAGCTCTAGAAGGAAAATTCACAATAATTAAAGTTTGTAATATCAGTAGTTCAGGTAAAAGGGACGTGTGTGTATGGAGTTGTAAGAATCCTGATCTCATTTACCATAACACAGTCAAAAATTAACATAAACATTGATTAATTCATTGCAACATAAGGAAATTGTACTAGAACTATGTCTGATATTGTATATTTGTGAGTATTGCATCTCTGGGCTGCCAGTCTGGGGAAAGACAAGGCCTGGGGAGGGAATTACAGTTGTTCTTTACAAGACTTGTACTATTCAATGCTTTTAAGCTCTGTTAGCATACTGCTCGGATCAAAATTTTACAAATTAATAACATACAGAATGAAGAGAAGCATTAGTGAACTAATAATTAAGATTTTCTTATTATGGTCTATTTGTTTATCTGAATATAAACCTGACAAAGTGTTCCAATTTGTGAAGCAAGGTCAACAATATTTGCTGCTGAGCACTTCATGCGGTAGCTTTGAGAACTAAATACTATTAAAAGCACTTCAACTGTCCCAGGGGAAATAATAACACAAACACAAAACAACATTATAACATGCCTATTCTAAATTTTCATTTTATTAGGAGTTAAGTGTTTATATTTTCATATGCCAAACAGTATACTATATTGTTAATAATTTAAGGCATTTATTTTATACTTATGAAGCCAATGCCAAGTACATGTGTCCATCCCAGAAGTTCAATTTTTGAATAAAAAATGGAAGATCAGTTTGCCAGTTTTATCCTAAATAATGAAATGCTAAGTACAGGTACCCCCTGCCACTATCTGAAAGTTCACTTAATGCGACTTTGCTTTTATGAAAGACCTAACTAGTATCTGTTTTCACTAACCAAAAGAAATCTGAAGAGAACTTTTGCTTTTATGAAAGAGTAATTGCTTCTTCGATTTACGCCATTTTGGCTTAGGAGAGATTTCATAGGAACACTCTACTGTTCATCTCTCTCTCTCTTTTTTTTTTTAAGATTTATTTATTTATTTGAAAGAGAGAGAGAGAGAGAGAATGAGTGGTGGGAGGAGCAAAGGGAGAAGGAGAGAGAGAATCTCAGGCAGACTCCCCACTGAAAGCAGAGCCCCGATCCCAGGACCCAGGACCCTGAGATCATGACCTGAGCTGAAATCAAGAGTCTGATGCTTAACTGACTGAGCCATGCAGGCGCCCCATCTACTGTCCATCCTTTCAATGGGCCTAGCTAAAAAAACAATTTTAGATGAAAACTCAGAAAATATGTCCATATTTTGCCCCTTTGATGAAGAAAGACTAATTTATATTCACAGGGTAGGAATAAATTAATTCGACAGTCATTTGAAAGCCCTCAGGTAATTTCCAGATTACCAGTAATACTGTGTATTAAGTGAACCTGCCATCCTTGATATTTTGTAAAGATATTTTAATAATTGGTGTTGATTTTTCCTCTTTTAGACACATCCCCAAATAGTCTTCCTATATTTACTGGAATCTGAACATCAATTTAAAAATAATAGCACTTGGTGGAGAAAATGCAAGCATTCTTTACTTGGTACTTACTCCTGATGAAGGGCACTGAAAATCCGTGCTGTTTCTGAATCCCATGAAGGTGTGATCTACCACAGAACTGGCTGTCATGAGTCACAGCTCACTTCAGACCACTATCTCAGACATTTCATTATTTATAGTAAATAATAGGTCGGTGACACAGTGTGAATAGCATAGCTGGTGTAAGTATCCTTCCCTGGTATGTTTTAAGAGGTTGAAGAACAAAGGCTTCTCTAACAACAGGATATTTGGGGCTATAAATATTTGTTAATACCTACTGCAAAACATGTAGGAGGAGAAAAGAAATGTCATTCTCTTAATTAACAATGCACATATTAAACTTTAGAATCCTATAGGGATTTCATTGAGCTACTGTCAAATCAGTCAGTGGACTTATGTTCAAATGAAATTCAAGGAATCAGCTAACTGACATTAATTCAACTGATGAAGCAACAGACTGAATAAGATTGGCAGTTTGAAGAGTCTAAAGGTTTAAAATGTGTTTCAATTCCATTAGATTCACTTATACATTCATATTACAAGAATATTCTAGTCTTTACAATATATGACCCATTAATTCTTTCAAGATATAATGAACTGAATACATTACTAAAAGTTAAGAAAATAAAAATTATACATGACTTGAGTTTTCATAAATCTCCTTCTGCAAGAAAGAAAACTCATATATTTATTTACCAGAAAAGCGGGATTCATTTCTGAAGCACAGAATTTCCATCATTTTCCTCCTAAATGCTAAATATGAAAGAATAAGTTAAAATGTGAGGATTTTCATGCTCTCTCAAGTTTTCTTTGCATCAAATTCTGGTCAATGAACCTTGTTACCTGTTACTTGTATATACAAGGAGAACGTGCAATCTTGATTGTTTCCTGCTGTTTAAAATTTTCACCATCACTAGTTTCAAACTTGGCTCCTGATACAACCCAATTTTTTGTTGTGTTTCTGATTTATCTGATGTAGTGGCTTTTTGCTAGTGCTGAGTCTTCTTGATAAGTCAGATTACATATATATATGTATATATATATTTTATATATTTACATATACACATATTATATATATATATACTGTCTAGAACTAAAATCGGATTAATCTATGGTTATATTTTATATGGTTTCAATATATGATTTAATTACATGAGCAAATTTTTAGTGGTGAAAATAATATTCTTCTAAAAAATATGGTTATGAGGGTTGACCACATTATTTTTAAATACCCTGTTTTTGACCTCCAATATTCAAAAGAACGAGACTCTTTCTGAAATGTTTTTTAAGGAAATTTCCATGGAATACTAGGTGAGAGCAATTATGATCCTATCCGTTTTACAAAGAAGAAAAGTGACATGCCAGAAGGCTAATTTAATTTCTTCCAAGAGACTTTATAATTGAACAAAAATCTGACTCCTAAGTAGATATCAATAAACTAAGCATTTTCAGGAAATTCATGTTCACAGCTCAGGCTTTCTTTCATTATACCATTTGCCTTCCTTCCAAGAAATGACTGATTTTAAATGCTATGTTTGTATTTTAACAAACCAAAGAAAACAGATATCATCACGTTCTATGTAAACTGCAGTGTAATGGCCCCTCTGCAGCTGCCAGGCAGGCAACATTCTCAGGGCTGGGGACAGTGTGAATATTGTGTGGTGCAGGATAAATTTTATGTAAAAAACCAGCTACTGCAAATATTCACTGAGATAACAGAATAATCAGTTTTCAGAGCTGAAAGGGACTCTAGGAACCATCTGGGCAAATGGTTTGCAATGGTCACGCAAGTAAAGATTCTTTCATTATTTTAACCACAGATCCTAAATTTTGTAGGATTTAAAATCCACGAACAAGCTGCAATGTAGACTGTTTTTTTAATAGGAAAAGTCATATGAAGTTTTAATTCCATCACTACCTTTGAGGGACAGGTTGGGAATGAATGAGTTAGCTTCATTGTCTTACTCTACAGATGATAGAAGTTGTTCCCGTATTGCATGAGGGTTGTTCAAGGTTACAAAGAGAGTAGCACTGGAGAGAGGATACAAGCAGGATCGATTTGGGAAAGCATCAGCTCTGACCCTTCATTAGCACTTCTCCCTCAGCCTGTCCTCTTTAATGTTTGTGGTCCCACTGTCCTTTCCAGTGTCTGCTTCTTGTGCTGTGCAAGAATTTTAATTAATAGCTAGATATTGTTGATGTTCAACCCATTTCTCTAACCCAACCTCACTCTTGATATTCAGACCTATATTTCTTACAATGAATACTACCCATGCACAGGCTGTTGGGTTTTTACTTGACTTGTATGTATATCAGTGATATCATCCTCTCTCTGTTCAATGCTTCTTCAAGGAGCAAAACAAATTTCATCTTCTGTGAAATGTCTCCTGATTTCCATCTTCCCACCGTGTCCAGGAAGAGATGATGTGCTGTTCCCTGTGTTTATGTTAGAAGTTATAACATTTGTCTTCTTTTCTAATTGTTCACGTGTGTCTCTCCAACTAGACAAAAAGACTCCTAAGGTAGGAAGTGTCTGTGGTTCACCTTTGTTATTCCAGAACCTACCTCTGTCTGGCTTCACTATGCCTGCCAGATAAAAGTTTATGTGTGATGTATAATTATGATCTGCTCATCATACTAAAAGTATCTGTTTTCCAGTTCAGAGTAACCACAAACTTTATTTAGCTACATTTGTGCATTTCTTATGTATAGCAAAGTATTTTAATTAAAATATAGTACAAAATAATAGTTTCAGAAAAATCTTATCTTTTACCACTGAATTGGCCATTGAATTTAATTATTCAGAGGAAAAAATGTGGTCCTTTTGTGATAAATTATGGCAAACAAAGACATTACAGAAGTAACTATGTTAAGACCATTTTGACGTATGTACCAAGCTTACAGCAAATTGCAAATGTCAAGCCAGCAAGGACCACTAATTTTCAACATGATCTTCTCTGTTAATTTTTTAAAGATCCCAACGTTTGGTTACATTGAGAAAAATTCTTGTCTTTCAGTATATTCAACAAAGATATATCTATAAGATAATCTACTAGATGGCTGTAGAAAATAACAGGTGTAAGACACAACTTTCTACATTGTCAAGTGACTTTAATGAACATCTCACATGCTTGCAACAAGCTGTTAATAAGCTCTGGTTTCTTAGAAAATATATATTAGAAATAAAGAGGAAGTATAGTATAGGAGTTCTGAGTTTGGGATTTGCAGTCAGTTGGGTTTGAATCTTTACTCTGCCAATTGCAGCTATGTGACCTTGGGCAAGTTAATTAACCTCTACAAAGCCCTAGCTTCTCATTAAAAATGAAGCTTATAATCGAACCTGCTTTATAAGATCATTGAAATGATTAAGTAGAATAATGCATGGAAAGGATCTTGTGCCACAGTTAAATGGTAACAATATATGAAATTTTATTTTTGCTGTAACTGTGAAGTGACTGTTATTGGAATTATGGTCACAGAAATTTAAGAATGGAAAGGACTTCAGTGATAATTTAAAAACAAATCCCTTATTTTACAGTTGAGGAAACTAAAGTTTAGAACAACTGTGAATCTTGCTCAAGTCTGTTTATGCAGCAATGGTTAAACTGTCAAAGCTTCCATGTGTCTGGAATTGTAGCTCAGTGCTCTTATACTCTCCAGGAAAATGAGTACTACACTTCATTTTCTACATAATTGATTTTCCATAAACAAAACTGTTTTCACTTCCAGATTATTTTCTTGTGGTCTTTCATTTGATTGAAGAAAAGTAGTAGAAAATTAATAATCATGATATTTGGGCAAATGTGTGATAATTGTTTTGAATGCTTAAATTCACATCTTGTTTATCATCATCCTTCTCACAATTCCCACCTCCCAAAACACCCTATCTCTTTTCAGCTAACTAGAACCAATCCCACCTGAGGTAGTTCACTTCCAGAGACAGATGCACATGCATCCTCACTTAAGGATACTGTTCTAGGACGTGCTCCTCTAGAGCCACACCCCTAACCTGCAATTCCTACTGCAGACACATCAACTGTCAGAATTTGACCACTTGCTCTGATTCTGGAGACTCCTCTACTACCTTTCAAACATCTTACTTTAAATTGGTTCATAAAATGCAAAAGTGTATCTCAAAGAATTTTTATTCTATGTGTATTAACTTCTTTAATTGACTGGCATTGTTTTCAGATCATTTTTTGTCAATTAACTTTGGAGAATGCTTATATTTGTTTTAGTCTGGAGAGTAGTATTAAACAAATATATTGAATTTAAGTGAGCAGGCTAATAGCTATCTGATAAACCTCTAATTGCATACATTTCAATTTTTCTATTTAGATTACTGTATCCTTAGCAAAGCAATGCATTAATCAGATCCCCCCCAAATGGTTGAAATATCTATGACATAGTATACATATCTTGGTTTAAATGAAATTGCTTATATACTTAGGCATCTAGCTTTTTACTCAAAATTTTATCATGATTTCCCATGTAACTATGATTCTAATGTCTGTATAATATTGCATGATATGGATTGCCCTAATTAACTTCTCTTGTTTTGTGGGGTATTTAGATTGCTTCTAGTATTTTGCTATTATAAATAATGTTTCAATAAGTACTACATATTTAAATAAATTTTTTTATATTTTAATTTCCTTAATATATCTTCATAGAAATATAGTTAAAAGGACAAAGAACATAAACATCTAAAGCATATTATTATTTTTGTCAAATATAATAGGATAAGTGCCCCTCATATATCTGTTAATCAAAAAAGGAAAAGAATATTTCGCACTGTGCTTTTTATTTATATACCTTTCATTATTAATGAAGTTAAATATTCTTTATTTCATTAGCTATTATGTTTCTAAATTAATGAATAATTTATAATTTATTATGAACTCTGCTCATTGAGATTTTTTCTTTAATTGATTTCTGAGTTTTAATTATTTTTAATGTGCTTTAATAATTTGTTCTGTCTAGCTATTTACTCATCTTTCTCCAAATTACTTTATCAAAGGTTGTTTGCTTATATGAATTTTAGGATAGATTTTTAAATTTCCTGAAGGTATCCTATTGAGATTTTGATAGAAATCAAGTTAAATATATAAATAAATCTGAGAGTAAATAGTTTTTTTCCAATCTTCCCATTCAGGAATTTGTTTATTCATTCCATTAAGCCAAGCAAAATATTGTAGGTATCGTTTATTTTTTGTTAAGTGATTCTTAGTGATCATATTTCACATTTGTTTCTGTAAATGAAGTCATTTTTCCACTGTAATTTCTAATTGATTATTACTTGTGAATAGGAAATCTTTGGTTTTTTTAACGTGCTTATATCCAGACAGTTTATTTGACACAAAAAATTTACTTTTTTTCCCTCCATAAGTTCTCCATATATGAGTCTTTTCTTTCTTCAGCCCATGGACAAAATTTGCTGACTCATATACCCTTACAATTGTGTGAATAATAGTATGGAACAAATTTAGATAGCACATAATTCACTTTAATAGAAAAATCTGTCTACAATTATATTTTTACCAAAGCATAGCCTTCCTCATTTCTCCACTAATAACTCAGCCCACTGAAATCTAAACTGCATACCCAATATCACTTAAATTGCTTTTTTAGTCTAATATTTATTTTCAGTGTATTCACATGCCAAGCAATGTGATAGGAACAGATGGAAATAGCTTGCTATGTCACCAGTGACTTTCCAATTATCAAATTAGTTAATTACTTCATTCATGAAAATCATTTGTTGAATTCCAATGAGCACTCTTCAGGTTTCTTCATCTTTTTGGTGGGTGGGGACCTTTCTTTTTGGTTATCTCACTCATCTTTCCACATTTTTCCATTGTATCTCTGACTGATCTTCAGGGTACTATGATGGCTCATCTACCCATTGCTTAAATATTAGTATTTCTATGAAGGTTTTGTTTGTTTTTCATGATTCCTCCCTTCCCTTCTTTTTTTATATTTTCCCCTTGGGCAACCCAAGCTATTTCATAGCCTCAAATGTATCCAGTATGTGGATGACTTCCAAATAGATACACTAGCTATCATCTCTTTTTAAAACTGCATTTCTAATGGCCTACTTGTCATTTCTAACTTAGATGTTTAAATAAAATGTTTGATCAGTCAAAATTGGGATTATCTTTTCCTTAAAATCACTGTCTTGGTTGGAATTCTTTATTTTGGGTAATGGCATCATGATAGTGATAATAATGATGCTCTATGATAATAATAGTGATATAATAATATTAATATCAATAGGACACACTTATTCAACATTTAATATATTCCAGGCACCATTTTAAGAGTACTACACGCATTAATTCATTAATCCTCACAACAACCTGATGAGGTAAAAATAATTAGTATACTGGTTTTACAAGTAAAAAGAACTAGGCACAAAGAGTTTGAGCAAATTGCCCAAGGTCACTAAAATAAAAAGTGGTAAAATCAGCTTTGAAGTCTTAACACAAAGTCTGTTTTTTATTTTTTATTTATTTATTTTTTTAAACCACAATTCTGTGCTTCTAAGTTGAAAACATCAGAGTCATCCCTGAGTCATTCCTTCCTCTTATATTACTAAATAATTTACCAAGGCCTGTCAATTAGGTCTCTTACATATCCTTAGCCAATGCCCTTCTCATCACCTCTACGACCGCTTTGTTTTTTCAAGCAACCACCAACTCTTAAAAGAGTGGCAAAGACTTAGCATCTCTAATATTTTATTGCTTCCATGATGCCTTCAACATAGTCAGGCATGATCAAATCATTCCTATGTTTAAAATCTTTCCATAACTTTTTGTTTCCTATAGGATAAAATTCAAACACCTTGGCAAAGTACACAAAGTCTTTTATATTCTAAAGTTGTTCTCTATTTTTTAAAAAGATTTTATTTATTTATTTGACAGAGAAAGAGAGAGCACAAGCAGGGGGAGTAGGAGAGGGTGAAGCAGGCTCCCCACTGAGCAGGGAGCTCAGGACCCTAGGATCTTGACCTGAGCCGAAGGCAGATGCTTAATTGACTGAGCCACCCAGGCGCCCCAAGTTTTTTCTATTTCCAGACATTTCCCACTTGCTCCTCCGCCCTACCACAAACATGTGCTCACAGTTGTATTGAATTACTTATCCTTGCCTAAACATACATGTACATGTGCATATGTGTGTACACACACACACACACACACACACATATCTCTCCAGTCTAATGGAAAAAATATACATACATATACATATATATATCCATAACCATTGGGCTAGGAATTTCTCAGTGGAAAGATTGTATAGTATTCATCTATATATTTTTTTACTTTAACAATATATAATATCCCACACATACAGCTACTCAATAAGTTTTGGTTGAACGGATGAATGAAGGAAGGATACAATGAAGGAAGGACTTAAAAGCTTTAGGTAATCATATTTTATGGTCCATGATGTTCGTTAATCCAGATCAGCCTCTCTTACACCTGAAAAAGGTTGAGTGTGCAAGATGCAGGAATTGGGCAATTCTAGAATATGTACACTATACTCAGGCACCTTGAATACTTACAGGGTAGAAGAGAAATATCTTTACTATTTCTATACTCTAAGTAATGCCATCACAAAGTAGTTCTGGAAATAAAGTATACATACTTATACTTGTATAAGTTATATAAAGATTTCCCCATGTATTCTCAGCTTGTAATTACTGGGGGCTTGCTCTCCATTTGAGGAAGCTGGTTTATGGAAGTTAAATGGATTCCAAATTCACCATCATGGTTGGAATATAGAACTTGTTAAATCAGGAGAATAGTGGCCTCTTTTTACAGTAATTTAGGATAGGTGATGGGTATAAATGACTATAGATGACAATAAAGCTGTCAGTATCAGATGACACTGTGATTCAACAGGCCACACATGTCAGGGACAAGAGGTGTAGAAGCGATCGCTCTGCTTGTTAGAATATTTTTGCCTATACTAAAATAATTTTGAGTATAATTCTCCTCAGTTACAGCCTTTTATTTGAATTTCTACCCTACTGATCCTTTGAACATGCATTTTAATGTGAATCTTACTAAGCCACTTTTAGGTAATAGATGAGGGCATAAAAAAATTCTAAGTAGAAAGAAAAAGAAAGTAAAACTAAGCCAAATCAATGAACATTATTAATTTTTTTCTTACTATAAGGTATTATTGGACTAAACAAAATCATCACTCAAAAATCAAGATTATATAACTCTAAAGAAGGCAGCAGTGACCCAAGTCATTTAGCTGCACAAACATCTGGCAGGTGAAATGACAGCATCTAAATCATACATCAACTATGACGAGAAAAATAAAATTCTTGGACTAGAACAGTTGCTTGATAAATGTATCCTACTTTTCTTCAATGTTTACTTTTGATAAATGGCCAGACTTTGCCATGACTTTGCCTTGACATTTATCTCACAGTCAGTGGCTATTATCTTGTGACAACAATCTATATCTTTCTGTTATCTTGCAACTTATAATTGTTAAGTCTTCTCACTAAAGATTTCCAATCAATTTTGTAGTTTATGACATACAGGACCAAACTTTCAAATAAAGTATTTTAGTTATGCTGCTGTGACTAAAACTAAAATATAATAGGCCTATAGCAGTTTTGTGGCTGTTGTTATATATATATATGGCTGTTATATATATATATATATATATATAACATATATATACATACAAAAAGGAAAAATGTTGTGAAAAAAAAGCAAATACTAATATTTTTTAAAATCCAAATTTCTTTAAATTGCATATAAATTGCTGAGAAAGTTTTTAGATTTGGAGCTCAAAGAGGCATAACAATATTTTGCTCATTAACATACTGATCACATCCCATTTTATTAGATAGAGTAGCCACCATTGCCAATTCCTTAGAGTACTGAGCAAGTTGCCAGGAATATGTAAGCATTGGCATTCCCCTCACTAAACATATTTTTTCCTTCCCCACATTTTGCTGCTCTTGTAGCAATAGGAATGTTCCCAGAGCACACTAGAAATGATGGAATTGCAAGGCGAATCATCTAAGAGAGCATTTTTTTTTGTTTTGATAATTCATTTAAAACATTTAATCTGAATAACTAGATAATGAATTGTACTAAGAACACCTGGACTAGTCCTCTATGACTATCCAATTTAATTAATTTTATGTATTAGAACCACTTTTACATATATATTTTTTGGAATGTGGATATCCCAGTATGGGATATCAATCCTCAAAGGAAACATCCATCACTTTCCACATGATCCTGTACTATGTTCTCTGTGACCTCCATTCAGCACTCATCCTTAGAAGACAGGTGGTGCAGCAGTGGTCAGCTCTTAGATAACTTGTTTCCCAGGGACATATGAGACCATAGGTCAAATGCCATGGTAATCACTTTAATAGTGAGGTATAGGATGTGTTCCCTGTCATAGAGAGCTGGTAAGGACCAGCAAGTTCTTCAGTAGTGGATAAGCTGAGCTAACAAAAATATGAAGTAATTGTTCCACTTTGATGCCAGTATTTCTGGATCTCTACACCCAAATGTCTTGTGCACTTTGGCAGCAATTGTGCCATTATAAATTGTTAATGGATCCCAATATGCAGCAACTCTGATAGTGTAACCAAGAGTTTGCTAGCTTAAACATTCAAGTCATACCTTTGTCTCACTTTGAGGCTTTTCCAGTGAGCTGAAATAACAAAAAGAATTACTTAATTGGGCTTAATTATATAGTTTTTCCCCATGAGTTACTTTCCAGCCTGAATCTACATGGCAGCTTTTTAAATGTCCTACTCTCGAAGGAATTGGCTGATGTGGTTTGGTACATCTACCTTGTGCAAAGACTATTGATGACATCTGCAGAATCCTTCTCCGAATTCTCTCTCCAAAGGTAAAACTGATTGCTCCCTACTTGTATACCCCTGGATCCATAACTTCACCCATCTGCAGTCCTGTGATGCTTCATTGTCTTTACTTGCCTCACCCAGTAATGGGGCATTTAGGTTATGAAGTATCTGTATTTGACACCTCAGAGAGTCAGCAAGTTTCCCTATTTCCCATTCTCCATAAATCCACAGATTCCAGGTTCATTGTCATAATCCTACACCAGAAATATCTTTGCTAAGAGCATTCCATAGATAAGGTCTCTTTTCTCTTGAGTAGTATTGGTTCATTTATGAAAAAGTCCAGTTTCAGCTTTTTCTAAGGAGATTATACCAAATTACCTGCTCCCCATCTCTGCCCACAGTATCCTCATGGATCATAGGCCAGCTACTTTAACTCTTTCCTCCCCAATATTAAAAGAGATAAATTAACCAAAGGCACTTAGAACACTATCATAATGCTATTCCAACTGTGACACAATTATAAGTCAAATTATAAATTAATTTAGCCACTCCATTGAAATGATTAAGATCAAATTGAGTTCCAGAGTATAGATCATGCAAGACAGAATACATCTCTGGCTTGCTAGATCATCCATAGTGCTTCTGTTTTCTATAACTTGACAGTGGCATTGGCTCAGTTTTTCTTTTTAGTTTCCTGGGAAGAAGTATTCTGGGAAAGTGCTTCTAATAAAACAGGGTAAGCTAAAAGCCTTCTGAGTTTGTTGATAATTAAATATGATTAGATCATAAGCATCCAAGAGGAGAGGATTACAACATAAATAACATTAACCATGTAGAGTAGCGAGATACTATAAGAATGAAGAACATGAACACAAGGCATTGGTTGGCAGTTACATAACATGCAAGAAAAAGATCTCAGAAACATATAGTGCAAGCCAGTTTCACAAAATAAAATGAGAAAAAAAGAGAATAATATATACAAAGCATCAAGAAGTTCCATGAGACTTTGAATGATTCTAAAGTGATAAGAAGCAGGTTATTCTAAGCAGATAAGAAGCAGATGTTTTTTGGTAAAGACAAATATGAAATGAACAATATAAAGAGTGAAAGAGTTTGTAAAACTAGATACATGAGAAACTGGGAATGCTAAAAATATCTAGAGCAGAGAAGGTTTAATGATCTCTAAAATAATATATGGCACGATCATTAGAATTTACCCATCCCCAGAGAGAATAGAGTTTAAGAAGCATCATGAGACTTTTAAAGAACAATAGATAATAAATTCATTCTTGCCAGGAAATGTGGTTAAATACTAGAATGATCTACTAAAATATGTTGTAGCATCTACTTCAACAACACAATTATAAAGTAGATTAATATTCATGTACCACAATAGGTAAATTCTAAAATGAGATATGCAATATGTCCTCTCCTATTTCCATAGCTCTGTGATAAAATCCATGAGATTACTAGTGAACTGAAAGTTTAATACTAGTTAGATATAAAATACATTGTAATGTGTATTCACATGCCTATGTTTATGGACTTCTGTAACAATTTTGCCAAAACAAAGCAAAACAAACCAAAATGACAACACTTATTTACTTTGTTTAAACTCTGTTTCAGTGTTATAAAGGTCTTTCTTATTAACTGAATTCTGTCATTTACGTGCAATAAATGCCCAGCTAGTAATTCTTCTGTAGATGCTGAGTTCCAAATAACCTTTAATAGGAATAAGACAATAAGGATTTCCTTAAATATTTAATTTATTTTTGAATATTATACTAACATTAATGATGTTAGAAACACCTAATTCAAAATAATCTTTGTGTATTTAATGGTTCTAAGTGTTTTATGTTGTATAATTAAATTTAAATTAATATGTAAATGTTATTGATGAAATACTTTTTGGTCCTTAAAATGAATTTAACTAGGTCTTCATATTCTGTGGAATACTCAGGGATTAGATAGTTATTGAATTAAAGAGTTTATTTCCAAGAAAAGGCCCTCCATAAGTGAGTTTGCATCTGTTCAATTTGACACTAAACAGAGTTTTTTTTTTTAAAGATTTTATTTATTTATTTGATAGATAGAGAGAGAGCACAAGTAGGCAGAGTGGCAGGCAGAGGGAGAGGGAGAAGCAGGTTCTCCACCGAGCAGGGAGCCAGACATGGGGCTCGATCCCAGGACCCCAGGATCATGACTGAGCTGAAGGCAGCCGCTTAACCAACTGAGCCACCCAGGCGCCCCACTAAACAGAGTTTTAATTCAGATCAGGACCATTCCTTGTGTTTAAATAATTGAGTGAGAACAAGACAAAATTTTGTCAGATTCTGCTTTCACCAAATGAGATCTCTTAACAAAGAAATTATGTTATTGTTCTGTCTAAACAATAAACACAATGTGTTTTTATGCATGTCTTTTAGTATTAAAGTTACTGAAGTTTAGTATTAAAGTTCAACATGTGATTATAGAGATATGTGAGATTATAAAATGAATACTGAAATATCTTTGAGCATATTTACCTCATAAGCTTACTCCAGCCATGCTGCCATGATGTGGAATATTTTGGCAACTCCATTTTAGGAACTGTTTTTAGAGATCGGATATGACTCACAAAAGAAAATCAGTCTCGTTGCTTTATTTTCACACTTTGAAAAAAAAAAAGAGGTAACATTTTTCCATACGGAGGAGATATTGTGGGGCAGGCTGAGAAATCAATCCACATACAAAATTCAAAATAAGAATCAGAAATTAGTGGTTTTCCAAGGTAACACCAGTTAGAAATGAGCCTCAGAGTGAAAGGTAATGTACTGTGATGGACAGTTGATTTAGATGATTTTTTAACTCCCTTTCAACCTTAAGATTCTGTTGTTACTGTTATTTTTTCCTGATTCAGAATTCTGTCACACTCCACCATATCAGTTATTCCTCCTGTCTAGACACCGATGTGTTAAGTGACCATTACTCCTCTGCAGCATCTACATGGTCCAAAGTTAAGTCATTGCTCCAAAGCAGAACGCTGCTAGCCTGCTCGTCTGTGCATGCGCAGGTGTGCATTGTGCAGTGGGGAGTCTAACATTATTCTCTGACTTCCAGCAAATTGAGTCAGTTGGGATGGAGGCAGAAAAATGAGTTTAGAGAAAGTTGGCACCAAAAAACAAAAACAAAAACAAAACACACTGGAATATTTCGAGAAGATGACCTGCAGCCAATCTATCTACTAAAAACACAACATATTATACCACATTTAGCAGAAAACACATTCTTCTTCAGCATGACAAACACTCAAGGCTTTTTCCATTTTAGATCTCAACATCCAGTGTCCTCAACACACATTTGTTTTTATATCAAAGTTCTTCAAATATCGATGATTTCCATACCTTTTTACTAAGAAATACCACATATAGCAAGATATTAAAATTTCATATTATATGTTCTATTAACAGAGCTAAAATCTATTCCTATATTCTCCATGTAAATGCAACTGCTTCTACTGTTATTATAAGTAATATATGTTTGTTTAATGTATCATTAGTCACAATATGAAAGAGTGGAATATTTTGCTTTGAACCCACCTTCAAAATTCAGTTTGCAAAGTGCACAGAATTCTACTGAATAAGGATGATCGATACAACTAATATCATCACTGTGAACCAGGCAAAGCATTCAGGACACAAAATAACAAGAGGTAAAACTTTGCCAGGTTTTTCATTTGTCTCCTCCACGTAACAACATTGCTAATGCTAAACACACATTACTAAGGGGTGCTACTGCTTGGTCTCACTACATTAAACATTTATAAATTCATTACTTACTACTTCAAACATTCATTTATATTTTCTTACATGGAATTATTATGCATTTAGCTTTTATTCATTTAAAAAAGTTCCACTGCCTTAGGTCTTCAAAGGGATTTCCAAAGTGTTCAATTACTTCTTCTAACTGTGGCTTTTTCTTTTTCTTGGAAAAAAGCCAGGTTCCCAGTCTTTGCACTTTCACTCTTACTCTCTTCATCCACTTGTTTCAGGGGTTGTGAAAAGAGGTTTTCTTTCATGACTGCCTCAACAGTGAGGGTTCCTTTCTGGCTTTAAAAAATTCAAGCTTAAAAAAAATTTAAACTGGCATCTTTATAATGCCGTAGTTTTTGCTCAGTGAGGAATCAAACCCTCTGAACAATGAATGCTTGTGTAAAGCAACTATTCACAGAAGGTACTTCCTTCTGGGGAATGGGAGAAGTTTCTACCTACTGACAAATGGGAGTAGCGTAACAGAATAGAACTGAACCCAATGCAGAGTGCCTCACGTTCCCAGTGCTGAAATACGGAGATCAGTTACAGCCCCTCTGCTACTGACCCATTCTAAAAAGAATGCTAAAGAATATCAAACAAGATCAAGAGCAGTCCAGATGAGATCATGTGAATTCCTTTTAAATGTCTTTAATTTACAGATTTTTAAAATGTTTGGAGAGGCTGGAGGCTTATCCACATGTGTGAAGTAAAACTTGATGACTGAACTCTAGTGAGAGTCTGAGAGACAAAAAAGAATAAATCCTGAGAAAATTGTCTAGTATATATAAATAGCTTTAACAGTCACTTCAAAATTTAGTTTTATATCATTTAGATCATAAGACTTTCAAAGGCCCCTGAAAGAAATACGGACCTAACGAATCTTGTTTGTGTCATCTCTCTCCCAGTTTATTGGCCCCTCTCACCCTATGAAGGACATAAACCTATTAGAAAGAAATTAAAAAAGAAATGTTTTGCTTTATCTTTCTCACTAAAAGAGTGAGCCATCATGTCTGCTGGTTTGTGTCTAGGTGAGGAAATATTTCAATTTCTTCATCTTGTTCTTGATTCCATTGGTGAAAAAAGGGGACAGGGTGTGGAGAAGTTGACAGGGTTGGTGTGCTTTCACTTTCTGGGTTCTCCTGTCTGCTTCTCCCCCTTCTCCTCCTTCTCATTTCAGTCCCTCCCTAGTGCTGCACAGGTGGGGCTACAGTGATCTGTGGAGACCTTAAACTGGATTTACAAAGGAAAGGGATTGAGGGAATGCAGGGGAGGAAGGTGGCAGCAGACATGAGACAAGAGAAGGACTGGAGTGGGGATGTGGAGAGACAAGCGGAAGCTTTCAGGGAAGAGACATGGGAAATTTTAGAATAAAGTTGGTACTGTATATTCCTTCCGGTCCGGTCTTATCCTGGACCCCACTGTTAGTAAGTGGTAAAGTTAAGACTAGGAAATGTCGAGGTCTTTTCTATTAGAGCACAAACACATCAAATTTCTTGGACATATCTTGTGCACAGACGCCCGGGGCACAAAGGGATACATCATTATTTTCTTTGAACATGAACCAAAAGAAGCTACTTTTTGGTTAATTCTATTCCTTGAAAAGGAGAAAATTATCTGGTGGTCTTATATTTGGTCCCTTAAGTACATATATGGAAGGTGGGAAAGGTGAAACCTTTACTTTAGATTCTTTCCCATACTTTTCCTTACGTTAAATTATATGTATTTGTAGAAGTAGCCTTTGATTTCTCTCCCTCTCTCTCCTAAAGATTTCCTCCCCTAGAGTCTAATGGCATGTATGGTAATTACAGTTTTCTTACAGACAGCATGAGATGTAAGGGAGGCAGGGTGTAGGGAGTCTTTGTAGATTGCTGAACACACCTGATTTATCCAGAGTGGTGCTGCCTCTTTTGATGTCTCATATTCAGTTTTCTCCAACAGCAGCGTTCCATGTATATACTGCTTTTCATCCTGTGCTTCCATTAACTTTTGGTAGCAAAAACTGTAGCAAAGAATTCCCCCAATTCAGCCTTTGGAAGGAAGAGATTTCAACCCAGTTTTAGGGGCTTGAGAAAGAACAATTGAGAGCTTTTCAAATATATGTTTATAAAATCAACAAATGTAAATTTTGCCCATTATTACTGTTGATATTGTTGAGTTTCTTGGAAGGGAGTGGCAATATTACTGCTTTAGCAATTCGGTTTTTATTTTTCTGTCTGTTTCTTTATTATTCAGAGAATGGGTGTGCAACATGTGGTTTATGGAGCCTTTTTTTTCTGACTTCCAGAATCGTCTGGTTTACTGCTCTTTAGCACTTCCTAATGTTAGATAAAAAATGAAAGAAGTGAACACAAACTAAAATAGGTTACCGCTCTTCTAACTTTTTGAACATTAGAAAAAGACAGATAATAAAAACTAAAATGCAGTTCTCATATATCCAAGCTCTCTTTTATCATTATTTCCATACATAATCATGAAGTATGTAGATTGTAACCGTGTGAAATATAATTACTGTATTAGATGGTTAATTAGAAGAGTTTCGGTTTTTAGGTATTAGATATATTTACTTACATTAAGTTTTGTTTTCTTTTCTACTAGTAATACTTTCAGAATTCAATCAGTGATAGTCATGCAAAAGAGGTCTTACAACTCACACTTTTTACTGATTAAGCACTATTAATCGAAGTTACATGAACAATGAATAAAAGGAAACTAAAAGCTGATTTGCATGTTCATAGGGTTGATTCTCCATCTGCTATTTTAACGCCCTTGACAAAGAAAAACAAAGTTTCTAGAACTCATACATATGGCTTTGACATAGAGGTTGACCAAATTCTATCTATCCTTTCCTATTCCCTTCCAATGGGAAGCAAGGATATGCAGGTATTTGAGAATTTTATTTTATTCTCTCTGATCATTGTTTCAGTCTCAGGCAAGACAGGTTTCCAAGGCAAAAAGCATTAAAGGGGGCACAAATTATTTTATTTAACAACACATAATAAAGGTAAACAGGCATGAAACTTCAAGAACTGGCAGAGACCAACATATCTAAAACAGACATTCTTTAACAAATAGAATTTAAGCCAAATATAAATAGAACTAAAATGCAAGAATTCA
Organism: Halichoerus grypus; assembly: GCF_964656455.1. Classification (NCBI taxonomy): domain Eukaryota; kingdom Metazoa; phylum Chordata; class Mammalia; order Carnivora; family Phocidae; genus Halichoerus; species Halichoerus grypus. Next base: position 62,959,777 of record NC_135720.1, read on the forward strand.
ACATATTTACTTCAAATATTATTTTGATATTTTGATCTGAAGTTGACAAAATTAAAATAGAAATATAAACACTGTATACAAACTTTGTGCCATAGAACTATAAGGAATTTTTTTCCTAAATACTTGTTGTCTATATAGTTGAAAGCAGACCACACCACAGGGGAAATATAAATAAATATAAAAGCAGAAATTGCACGTGCTATAATTTTTGACTAAGATGTATTATAATTAGATATTAAGCTAAGTTTGAACCAGAAAAAAGAAAAGAAAAGAAAAGTAAAACCTCAAACAACCATTAACTAGGGATTTAAATCATTATCCTTAGTTATTGGGTCAAAGAAAAAATTAAAAAGATTGTCACATCTATTTATAAGTTAATGAGCATACGTATACTACACATCAAAATTATATGACTAAGCCTATATTCAAAGAAAATTTGTAACATTACATGTTTTCATTATTAAATAAGAATGAAAATAAGTTAATTACTGCACTAAGCAGACCACTCACAATTCATAAAAAGAGCAATCAAGTTAATAAGACAAGGAACATCATTTTTGACACAGTATAAAGAAATTTAAGGAACTCTTGAAATCTAATGAAGGAAAGGGAGACAAATACAAAATCAAGATACATAAAAATGAAAATAATAACTAAACTTACTTAGTACTTTCTTTGTGTTAGTAAGTTAAGCACATTGTCTGTGTTATCCCATGAAATCTTCACTTTTAAACCCTATGAGATAGAAACTATCCTTTTCCTTCTTTCAGACATAAACACTGAAACACAAACACAAGGAGAATACGGACATACCCAAGATCAAAAGGCAGTATGTGGCTGGAATCTTCCATGTTCTCATAGACATATTTCTGCCTAAATTTCTTCCGGTATGCTGGGTACTTCATGTGTTATTCACTTGTTAATTTTCTTATATTATTCACTGTATTGTCATATATGTCCTTACTTAAAATGTTGAAAGTTAAAAAAAAAAAAAATGTTGATAGTTGTGGAATTTTTTATTATTATGTTTTCCTCAGATTGTAAGTCCTTCAAAAGTAGAAGGATTTTTTTTTTCTTAGATCTTTGCAGTCTAAAGATCTAGCAGGATGTTTGGGTCACAATATTATTCAAAAATTATTGACTAAATAAATGAATGAATGAATGAGTGAATTCTGTAGGTCACATCTCAAGTTGTGCACTAGCATGTGGACTTGGTCTTGGATTCTAGTACCAGATAAACTACAAATAGCTGCTAGGCTCTATAGTTCATAAAGGCCAAGACCATGTCTATCTCTTCATTTGTTATAACCCCAGAACTGAGTATAATAATTAGCCCAGAGTAAGGGCTAAGTAAAGAAGAGTTGATTTACTTAGAGAATGAGTGAATTAGCTTGTCCAGTCATCCTCCAAAATAAGGACAAGACCTCTAACCTTCACAGCTATGATCACTTAATGAAGTGGACCCTGAAACAGCTGAAGAGTCAGTCCTGCTACTGCACTCACCACAGCAACATTATGTTGTGACACCTTGTGATATTCTGAGCTTTATGTAGCAGTCTTAGACATATCTAAAAATGAGAAATAAACCTGAATAGTTTGATTCATTAATTCTATATCTTATATCATAATATGTTTACAAATAATACAGCTTCACACTTTCCCTGGAGCCATAATTTATTATTAGGAATAAATAAATATCATGAGTAATTTATGCTACTGGTGTATACAACCAAATATTGAATAGCTTTCCAAGAGAACCTTGCAAAATTGATAATAAATATGCAACATGTGATATTTTGGCTAGTGCTGAAGTGATTATTTATTTAAATGTGTCTGTTAACAAATGTATTTTCCTCAGTTTAAATGGTTCAGGATTTTCTTCTTTCTTAATTTTTACTAGTTAATACAAAAACTTCCTTTTCCCATTTACTGTAGTCACAGGTCAACAGTACCTTGGATATACAGTTGATCCATGAGCAGTGCAAGGGTTAGGGGCTCTGAATCCCACACAGTCAAAAATTCATATTTTTAACTTTTGGCTCCCCCAAAACTTAACTACTAATTGATGCTTAACTATTAATTCTAGTGTTGACTAGAAGCTTTACCAATAACATAAACAGTCAATGAAAAATATTTTGTATGGAGAGGGAGGCAAGATAGCAGAAGAGTAGGGGACCTCCTTTCATCTGGTCCCTTGAATTTAGCTGGGTAACTATCAAATCATTCTGAACACTGATGAATTCAACATGAGATGTAAGAAAAGAATTGCTGGAATTCTACAAATAGAAAAGCGACAATTTTCTCCAAGGTATGAGATGTGGAGAAGTGAATCTGAGGGGATATATTGGAAGATAAATGGCAGAGGGAGGGAGCCTCCATAAGTTAGCTTACTGGAAAGTGATATAGTCCCAGAGAGCTGAACTTTTAGAAGTCTGCTTCAGTGAGGGACATCCCTGCCTGAAAGGTGCTCAGGTAGAAAAGCAGGGCAGAATCCTAGGTGGGATAGTGTGGCCTCAGCATCCCCAGGGTCACAGAAAGAACAGGGGTACCTAAGCCAGCAGAGTCCCCAAACATTGGAGCAGGGAAACTGGCTATGGTCAGTGAGCCCAGTAGTGGGCTCTCAGCCAGTTTGCCATAAACCCAGAACCTGGCAGGATTGGGGGACCCTGCAAAGGGCAGAAGGGTAGTGACCCTCCTCCTTCCCCTTGGAGGATTGGCTTGGGTGAGCACCACAGGAGTCTGCAGAGTTTGGTGCACACAAAAGTGAAGACTGCTTTTCCCTGAGGGTTTACCAAAGAAGGGGGCCATGATCCTTTAGCTCCAGGGTGGAAAGCTTTCAGGGAACAAAAGCCACACAGAGCGAGGGAAGGAGCTTACACTGAGCCCAGCCCCATGGCAAGAGGTGATGCAACTCCACCGAGGCAAAGACACCTGAGAATTAGTGCAGCAGGCCCCTCCCCCAGAAGACCATTTTACTTATATCCATATGGATTAGGTCTGTGACAGAGTATTACCTCTGGTTCTTTCTTTTGTTGTGAATTCCTCCTTCTAGTCATCTTTCCCAGAGAAGAATGAATGAATGAGAGAGCAAGATCAAAAGTATCAATCATGACTCAAGCAAAATACACACTAGACAAATTCGAAAAAGTCAGAAACCAAAAGAGAAAAGAAACAGAGAAAAAAGGGGGAAAAAGAATATAATCTCCCAGGTGAATATATATATATATTATATTGTGATATTATATATATGTGATATATTGTGATAAATATATATATATATATATATTTATTTATTTATGTGTATGTATATATATTTGTGTGTATATATATATAAGATTGTAAATTTCAGAGATAAAGAGAAAATCCTGAAAGCAGTTTGAAGCAAGAGCTCCTTCCCTACAATGGTAGAAACATTAGACTGGCAGCAGCCCTATCCACAGAAACCTGCCAGGCCTGAAAGGGCTGGCATGATATATTCAAGATACTAAATGAGAAAAACATGCAGCCAAGAATATTTTATCCAGCAAGACTGTCATTCAGAATGGAAGGAGAGATAAAAAGCTTCCAGGACAAACAGAAACTAAAAGAATTTGTGATCACCAAACCAGCCTACAAGAAATATTAAAAGGGATCCTTTAAGCAAAGAGAGAGCCCAAAAGTAACATAGACCAGAAAGAAACAGAGAAAATCTACAGAAACAGGGACTTTACAGGTGCCCATATGATGGCACTAATTCATGTCTTTCAATAGTTACTCTGAATGTAAATAGGCTAAATGGTCCAATAAAAAAACACAAGGTATCAGATTGGATAAAAAAGCAAGACCCATCCATATGCTGACTACAGGAGACTCATTTTAGACCTAAAGACTCCTCCAGATTGAAAGTGAGGGGGTGGAGAACAATTTATCATACTAATGGACATCCAAAGAAAGCTGGAGTAGCAATCCTCATATCAGACAAATTAAATTTTAAACCAAAGAGTATAGTAAGGGATGAAAAGGGACACTATATCATACTTGAAGGGTCTGTCCAAAAAGATCTAAAAATTATAAATATTTATATTCCTAACTTGGGAGCAGCCAATCATATAAACAATTTAATAACAAAATTAAAGAAACGCATGGATAACAATACAATAATAGTAGGGGACTTCAACACTCCACTCACAGCAATGGACGGATCATCTAAGCAGAAGATCAACAAGGAAACGAGGGCTTTGAATGACACACTGGACCAGATGGACTTCACAGATATATACAGAGCATTCCATCCTAAAACAACAGAGTACACATTCTTCTCAATTGCTCATGGAACATTCTCCAAAATAGATCACATACTGGGTCACAAATCAGGTCTCAACCAGTACCAAAAGAATGGGGTTATTCCCTGCATATTTTCAGACCAAAATGCTTTGAAACTTGAACTCAATCACAAAGGGAAATTTGGAAGGAACTCAAACACTTGGAGATTAAAGAGCATCCTACTAAAGAATGAATGGGTCAATCAGGAAATTAAGGAAGAATTTAAAAGAATTCATGGAAACAAATGAAAATGAAAACACAACTGTTGAAAACCTTTGGGATACAGCAAAGGTGGTCCTAGGAGGGAAGTACATAGCAATACAACCCTTTCTCAAAAAATTAGAGAAGTCTCAAATACACAAGCTAACTTTACACCTAAAGGAGCTGGAGAAAGAACAGCAAATAAAGCCTAAACCAAGCAAAAGAAGCAAAATTATAAATAGAGCAGAAATCAATGAAATAGAAACAAAAAGAACAGATCAATGAAACTAGAAGCTTGTTCTTTGAAAGAATTAATAAGATTGATAAACCCCTAGCCAGACTTATCAAAAAAGAAAAGAGAAAGGACCCAAATTAATAAAATCACGAGTGAGAGAAGAGAGATCATGATCAATACCAAGGAAATACAAACAATTTTAAGAACATACTATGAGCAATTATATGCCAACAAATTAGGCAGTCTGGAAGAAATGGATGCATTCCTGGAAACTTATAAACTACCAAAACTGAAACAGGAAGAAATAGAAAATTTGAACAGACCCATAACCAGCAAGGAAATTGAAGCAATAATCAAAAATCTCGCAACGAACAAGAGTCCAGGGTCGGATGGCTCCCCAGGGGAATTCAACCAAATATTAAAAGAACTAATACCTATTCTTCTGAAGTTGTTTCAAAAAGTAGAAATGGAAGGAAAACTTCCAAACTCGTTCTATGAGGCCAGCATTACCTTGATCCCAAAACCAGACAAAGACCCCACCAAAAAGGAGAATTACAGACCAATATCTCTGATGAACATGGAGGCAAAAATTCTCACCTAGATACTAGCCAATAGGATCCAACAGTACATTAAAAGGATTATTCACCACAACCAAGTGGGATTTATTCCTGGACTGCAAGGGTGGTTCAACACTCACAAATCAATCAACATGATATATCACATTAATAAAAGAAAGGACAAGAACCATATGATCCTCTTAATTGATGCAGAAAAAGCATTTGACAAAATACAGCATCCTTCCTTGATTAAAACTCTCCCCAGTGTATGTATAAAGGGAACATACCTTAATATCATAAAAGCCATCTACAGACGGTGAATATCATTCTCAAAGGGGAAAAACTGAGAGCTTCTCCCTTAAGGTCAGGAACATGACAGGGATACCCACTCTCAACACTGTTGTTCAACATAGACCTAGAAGTCCTAACCTCAGCAATTAGACAACAAAAAGAAATAAAATACATTCAAATTGGCAAAGAAGTCAAACTCTCACTCTTCACAGATGACATGATACTTTATGTGAAAAACCCAAAATACTCCAGCCCCAAATTGCTAGAACTCATATAGGAATTCAGCAACATGGCAGGAGATAAAATCAATGCACAGAAATCAGTTGCATTTCTATACACTAACAATGAGACAGAAGAAAGAGAAATTAAGGAATCGATCCCATTTACAATTGCACCAAAAACCATAAGATACCTAGGAATAAACTTAACAGATCTTTTAGAGTAAAGGATCTGTACTGTAAAAACTACAGAACACTTGTGAAAGAAATTGAGGAAGACACACAAAAAGTGGAAAAACATTCCATGCTCATGGACTGGAAGAATAAATATTGTTAAAATGTCTATGCTACCCAGAGCAATCTACACATTTAATGCAATCCCAATCAAAATACCATTGACATTTATCACAGAGCTGGAACAAATAATCCTAAAATTTGTATGGAACCAGAAAAGACCCCGAATCTCCAGAAGAATGTTGAAAAAGAAAAACAAAGCTGATGGCATCACAATGCCAGACTTCAAGCTCTATTACAAAGCTGTAATCAAGACACAAAAACTGACACATAGATCAAAGGAACAGAATAGAGAACCCAGAAATGGACCCTCAACTCTATGGTCAACTAATCTTAGACAAAGCAGGAAAGAATATCCAATGGAAAAGGGACAGTCTCTTCAATAAATGGTGCTGGGAAAATTGGACAGCCACATGTAGAAGAATGAAACCAGGCCATTTTCTTACACCATACAAAGATAAACTCTAAATGGATGAAGACCTAAATGTGAGACAAGAATCCATCAAAATCCTAGAGGACAACACAGGCAGCAACCTCTGTGACCTCAGCCACAGCAACTTCTTGCTAGACATGTCTCCAAAGGCAAGGGAAACAAAAGCAAAAATGAACTATTGGGACTTCATCAAGATAAAACGTTTCTGCACAGCAAAGGAAACAATTAACAAAACTAAAAGGCAACCTACAGAAAGGGAGAAGATATCTGCAAATGACATATCAGATAAAGGGCTAGTATCCAAGATCTATAAAGAACTTACTAAACTCAACACCCAAACAAGAAATAATCCAGTCAAGAAATGGGCAGAAGACATAAAGAGACATTTCTCCAAAGAAGATGTACAAAGGGCAAACAGACACATGAAAAAATGTTCCACATCATCTCGCATCAGAGAAACACACATCAAAACCACAATGAGATACCACCTCACACCAGTCAGAATGGCTAAAATTAACAAGACAGGAAACCACAAATGTTGGTGAAGATGTGGAGAAGGGGGAACCCTCTTATGTTGTTGGTAGGAATGCAAGCCGGTACATCCACTCTGGAAAACAGTATGGAGGTTCCTCAAGAAGTTAAAAATAGAGCTACCCTACAACCCAGCAATTGCACTACTAGGTATTTACCCCAATGATACAAATGTATTGATCCTAAGAGGCACCTGCATCCCAAAGTTTATAGCCCTAATGTCCACAATAGGCAAAGTATTGGGGAAAGAGCTAAGATGTCCATTGACAGATGAATGGATTAAGAAAATGTGTGTATATATATACAATGGAATATTAGTCATCAGAAAGGATGAATATTTACCATTTACATCAACATTGATGGAACTGGATGGTATTATGCTGAGTGAAATAAGTCAATCAGAGAAAGACAATTATCATATGGTAAGGGGATGGGGTAATTGGATGATGGGCATTAAAGAGGGCATGTGATGTGATGAGCATGGGGTGTTATACACAACTGATGAATTATTGAACATTACATCTGAAACTAATGATGTACTATATGTTGGCTAATGAATCTAAAAAAAATATTTTGCATGTTATATGTATTATATACTGTATTCTCACAATGAAGTAAGCTAGAGAAATGAATATATTATTAAGAAAATCATAAGGAAGAGAAAATACATTTACACTCCTGTACTGTCTTTATCAAAAAAAAAAATTGTGTACAGGTAGACGTGTGTAGTTCAAACCATGTTAAGAGAGAACTGTAACAGCTTTAAAGTTTCTAAACTACGGAAGTAAACTGAAATGAGCAAATGGTTGGGGAAAAAATGCATTGCTTTAATGCTTCTTTGACATGTAAAATCTCCAAAATCTAGGATTATCCTGAGGACCGTTGAAAATAATTTTATGGAGATATAAACTTCGGAGTTATTTTGATATCTTTTAGATCCATGTAGAAATTAATCTTCCATGGACCAAGAAAAAGTCTTGTTAGTTAATCTGACTTGGTGCTTGGTTTCAAAAGAATTAAAAAATTACTTTTCTCTTGGTAAATTTTCAATGAAGTCTGAGCTTTGGGATGTGCTTGCCTGGGTGGTGATTCCGTGAAGACACAGGATTATTTTCAAGATTTTATTTTTATAGTTTTAATTTTTTGATCTCATTAAATATTAACTTGCTCTGTAATTTTTCTCCAAACATCCCTCTCTGCATACCACCTTCATGAAGAAAAGTTCACAAGTATTTTCTTCTCCAGAGATTCTTTCTTGATCTTTCAAGATGTATCTTAAGTATTAAAAAAGCAAAAGCCTTTCATTTTCAGTATAGCACTAGAAATAGGAACCTTCACCTCCCTAACATCTTTCAGACTCTTGGCAGCTGAGTGGTCATAGTGAATTCAGGTTGGTCCCATTTAGAAAATCCTCTGATTCTCTCCTTGCTCCCATTTCCTTTCTGCAGCAACCTGGCCAGCTTAGGGAGCACACGAGATTTGTCTGTCCCGCTTTCTTTTTGCTTCTTTCTTGATTTAACCAATTGGGAGTTGAGGAAAAGGAAATGTACTTACCAGCAGTAATTGCCAAACACTTGGAAACCTTGATAAGTTTTCCAAAAAGCTCTGGGGTGAAAGAGTAAGGGAATAACCAGCAGAGAACTCTGCAGAAAATAAATATGATTGGGAGAAAGAGTGACAAAGGTGGCCAGACTTTCCAGTTCTTTTTTAGTAACTCTTTCTAATCCAACCATACTTCTCAAAAGGTTCTGGAAAGTCAACAGTAGTTATTAAAATACATTCAGAGTGTCTGGATGCTTGTTTTTCCCCATCAGAATTCTATTCTAAGGAAAAGTCATGTGTTTGATACATAATATTGATTTGCAAATTTTAATTAACTAATTCTACTATTATTTTATTGTTTATAAAAGAGAATTTCACACAAGTCATGTAAAAATATCTAGATTGTCAAAAATTGATTCTTCAAAAATCATTTATGACTATTTCGAAGGCTAGAAATGTAAAAGAGACATGGCAGTTATATGTCCTTCTATCATCCATAATTGAATTAAAAGACTCTGGGATAGTATTTCTAATCAGTTCCTTACTGAAACAATCATCTTAACAATTAAAATACAATGAGCTATCCTTTTGATTAGTGCTACACAAAGTGTGTTATGGTATGCAAACTCTTTGTTCCAGAGCACCATTGAGATAAGTTGAGAAAGAGAAAATAAGCATTTACATAACATGACTAGGATATTCAAGTAAGTGGTTTTGTGTTTCACAGAAATATCAGTTGGTGATAGATGGGAAGGATAAACTCTTCCTTTTAAGTTACCTTCAAAGCACAGGGCTAGATAATGAAGAATGTAGTGTCTCATAACTAGAACACTAAACCACAAATCTGAACATGGGTTGCATTTTTAATTGACAGAAATGATGATAAAAAGAGCATGGTCTCTATTAGAAATTAAAAAATGGTGTTTTGATAATCTAAAAATATTGAATTTTACATCATGTTGGGTTGGGTTAAACACTGGGACAGTTGCATGGGCTTTTGACCTGCGCAGTTACACAGGACTCTGCTCTCAGAGGGCCCCATACTTGGTTTATTGCTCTGTGGTTGCTGCCTTGAAACTCTTAATAACTTTATATTTGAACTTGTGTGTTGTAAGTGAAATTCAATTTTAATTGTGACAAGGGAGTGTGCATATTAGCAGAGGAGGTAACATGCAACATGTGTGGCCACCATTTCTTGCAGTCCTGTTTGCATGTAGCCTTCCTGATACCTTGTGGGCACAGGATTCTGGTGGACCCACAATGCACGGGAATTCAAGGAGACTAAAAGTGAATTCAAGGTAAACGTGTTATGTCTGTGAGTAAGGGAAGGGAGTGGCACTGACAACACCAAGTGGCCATGCTTTCCATGTGAACCAAAACTTTCTTTGAATATAGACCAAAGCCAATGTTATTCTAAAAAACACAACCAAGGAATCCTATCATATTCCTTCCTATTCCTGTTACTTCTTCCCTGTTATTAGTCAACCATTTACACTACAAATGACATATAAGAAAAGGTACAGATAGGGCATCCCAAAGTTTCTTTCCTTTTCAGTTCTTTCTTATTCATGAGTAAACTGAAAGTAGAGAGCATTGGTCAAATGTGTACATATCAAAAGTAAAATAAAAACACTTGAAATAATTTTTCTCAGAATTTCCATTGTTCTATTTTAACAATGGAATATATATGAATGTATGAGCTATGAAATATGAATTATAATTTTGGGTGATTTTACATGCAAATTGAATGTTCTGATATTTGCATTAGGACTGGCATTACATTATATAAAGATGAATAGTAAAACTTATGCTAATAATTTAAAATTTTAATTTTCTTTACTTAGAACAACATTGAATAGCACATAATAAATGCCATGACATGTTGAGAGACTGCAGAAAAAAAGGGAAAAGAAATTATATATATATATATTTTTAATATTTAAAAGGGGTAATAGAATTTTTATTGTTTTGTTATTATTATGTTGTTAATCACCATACATTACATCATTAGTTTTTGATGTAGTGTTCCATGATTCATTGTTTGCATATATTTAATACCTTTAATGATACATTTTTCCTGCTTTTTGAGCAAAAGTCTCCACATTTTTATTTTGCGCTGGGTCTCACAAGCTATGTAGATGACCCCGGTTAAATAGGATGTGCAGTGCTTGGATTAAATTGGTGCCATTTGCTATTATCCAGCCTATATGGTCATATAAGTTTAAGGATGATTAATTCAACAATATTAAACAGGCTTCACTACTATAGGAGTTTCCTAAAACCTTTAACAGGCCAACATACACTGAGGAGAACTACAGAGGGCATGGGGTATGCTGCATATCCTTCCTCATTTGAGTCCCAGACCATTTTCTCAGTATTTCCAGAGATAAATATTTCTCTGGACATATTGGGAAATTCTGCCTCTATCACTAATTAGTTCTGTAAGTCACTTAACTTCTTCGAATGTCAGTTTCTCCTTCAGATGGAATGCCTAACTTAATATTTGTGATAAAGATAAAGTCTTTGAACATGTGCCAAATACCTAGTAGGTTTTTAATTTTATTACTGCATTTTCCCAAGTCCATCATTGTTCTGTGGGAGCAATATAGTTAATTTTGCACCATGAATCCTTTTCTAAAAATTTTTGGAAATCTTGTTGTTCACCATGGAGTAACCAAAAGAAAACATTGAATATTTCATAGGAATAAAGATCATTCTTCAAAATTGCCTGGCACGTATTAAGTGCTTAGTAAACATGATAGAAATTAATGAATAAAACAGTCATAAACCAAAATAAAAAGTTTCTCAAATACAGCCTGGATTCATATCTTGGCTTCTTCCATTAGGAAGATTATTTTATTTCTCACTTTCCTCAATTTAAAAATGAAAGGTCTCATCTGCCTTATGGAATTATTGTGAGGAGTAAATGACATATAGCATTTCCATACAGTGCCTTTTATTTTTATTTTTATTTTTTTTTTAAAGATTTTATTTATTCATTTGAGACACAGAGATACAGAGAGAGAGAGCATGAGCAGTGGGAGAGGCAGAGGGAGAAGCAGACTCCTGGCTGAGCCAGGAGCCCGATGTGGGGCTCGATCCCAGGACCCCGGGATCATGACCTGAGCCGAAGGCAGACGCTTAACCATCTGAGCCACCCAGGCGCCCCCATACAGTGCCTTTTATATAATAACTGTTCAGTCTATATTAGCTATGCCAATATGTTGAGAATTTTACCCTTTCTCCAAGATTTTATTATAATTCAAGTCTCTGGTTCTGTCCTTTCTGTGAATGAAAACAGAGAGATACTCAAGGAATTCATAACCCAAAAGAAATAATAAAAGTAAGTGTAACAGAGATTAAAGAAAAAAAATTCAAAACTATTTTCTAATTCATGTTTCTCACTCCAAAACTTGAAAAAGTTGGGGCCAATGTCTGGCAGAGCTCCCATTTATTTCCATCATATCCCAAATGGACAAGTGTTAAAATTCCTTCCTTTTCAAATTTTATTTCTGGTAGTTTCCCTTGGGTGTTGACTTTGAAACAGAATGGCCTCATATGAGACGTGGAAGAAATAAGAAGGAACTGTTTACTGACCTACTGTAACTCCTTTATTAGACTGGGTTACATAAATTGTGCAAAAATGTTTTTAATATGCAATTTAAATAGTGAATTTTATCAGTGAGTAGCATGTGTTTTGGTATATAGGTGATTGGCATGCCAGGAGACTGAATGTTACTATTAGCTTGTGTAATTCTCAGAAATATGCTACAGAATAGGGAAGTCTGGGAACTAAGAATTCCAAAGAACAGCAACAAGAAGACTTGTCAAGAAGAGATTATTTTCTGAGACTCTTTATGCCCCCCTCAACTTCCTGTCCATTACTTTCCAGTTGAGACCAGCCAATCTCTTACTTCAAGAATACCCTTTCCTTGATTGCTTTCTTGCCTTTCCATAATTATAATTAGTATCTATTTAAAATCTACTGTATATCAAGCACTGTTCTAGGAAATTTATGTGTATTAACTCACGACAAAACTATAGAAAAGGTACTTTTATTTTAATGTCCATCTTAGAGGAAAGGAAAATGAAGCACAGTAAGATTAAATAATTTGCTGAAGGTGACCCTAGTAGCAGAATGAAGACTCAGTTATAGGCAATCTGACACAGGTTCCCTGCTCTTCGTCACTTAGCTTTACTGCCTCTACATCATACCTACTGGAAAAGTAGACACTGGATCGGGTCAGTTCCTTGTCCTATTTCCCATGTCAGGCACTCAGGAGGTGTTCAAAAATATTTATCGAATGAGTAAATATATGCTATTAGAATCTCCACTGCAGATCAGTATGTCAATATGAACTTACCATCCAATCTTCTCTCTTCTCATCCCAGTCTTTATTACCTGGTTGGCAAAAGAGCCTTTTCAGATATGATTAAGATAAAGACCTTAAGATCAGTGATATCTTGGATTTCTGGTAGGCCCAATGTATTCACATGGGTCTCTAAAAATCGAGAAAATTTTCCCAGCTGTGGTCAGAGGAAGATACCTCTACAAAAGGGCCAGAGAAATGTACTGTTGCTGATTCTGAAGATGGAGGAAGGAAGCCATGAGGCAAGGGATGCAAACAGCCTCTGGAAGATGGAAAAAGCAAGCAAACAGATTCTCCCTGGAGATCCCAGAAAGGAAAAGAGCTCTGCTGTCACCTTAACTCAGGGAGGCCTGTGCTGGTCTTCTGAGTTAGAGAATCTTAATACAATAAATTTTTGTTGTTTTAAGTCACTAAATTTGTGACAATTTGTTAACAGAAGCATGGAAAACAAATGCAGCCTCTATAATCATCCAGTGACTCTAAAGAGATTTCAGGATTTCTTTCTTAATGTCTGGTGTGTGGCTTGAGTCCCCTCACATAGTGCCCATGGCATTCTTCTTTCACAGACCTTGTTCTACTTTCATATTGATGTAGAGTTTCAGGGGAGGAGCAGAAAGAGCTCCTTTTCTACTATATGTGAGAAATACATTTCCTTTCTGAAGTTAAATCACAAAATCCATATGTAATGAACGCAATTAGCTATCTCAGGGACTAAACCAAAATTTTGGGGTTTAAGACTAGGAATATTTGGGAAATACCCACAATTCTCATCAAAATAGTATGTTCATAGTCTCAAGCAGGAAAAAACAAGATATGATTGAAATTCAGGAAATGGAAATTATAAGAATTTTACTTTAGTGTAGAAAACATATTTTGTGACTAAATGTGCACCTAGAAGCAGAGGCAGATAAAGTGTGATGTGAACGACACTTAAACATCATTGGCCTCCTCGCTTGCATGCCTTTTGTAAAGCTCTGAGAGAGGATTATACATTCCAGTAAAACTTGCATAAGTGAGATATTCTCACTGCAATCCGTTAAGACTACTATTCTTACCATTTCTCCAACGCATTTTCTTTCTGCTGGGTGGCATTGGAAGGACATATTGTATTTGTCATTTTCTATTCTTAAAGATTCAGGCCATGAAAAACTTGGATCCCTCTCTGCTTAGTGAAAAGTAAAGACCAGATAGAGTTTAGATTTGCCATTAAAGCACAGTATGAAGAAGTGTCCTTCCTGTCTCAGAGACAAGGTTTCCTAGCCGTTGGAGGAAGGAAAGCATTATTAAAGATAGATTCTTTTGATGCCACTTAAGTCAAAATACATGATTAATTCCCCTCATTTTGATAATATATATATATTTTTTTTAATGTAGCATGCCCTTAGAGGGAGGACACAATGATCTTTGGGTAATGCTTTCCAGGTTGACTCCAAATGGTATTCCCATTGTAAAATAATCCTTGGGAATTGCAGAGCAAATGTGCATGTGTAATAGACAAAGCATATATATTTATTAATCACTTGTCACCATGCCAGGATTCATAAGGATTCAGCAGTGAAGAAAATGGGCTCTCCTCTCTTATGGAGAGGTGGGTAGGGGGCATAAGATAAACAAGTGAACAAATAAATGTGTCATTGCCGATAGCACTGAAAATCTTTACATTGGGTTAAAAAGGCAGGTTTCCTTGAAACAGTGACATTTGAGTAGAAACTTAAGAAAAGAAGGAGCCATTTCTGCAGAGATCTCTGCATGAGGAGTTTAAGGCAGAGGGAATATCAAATGCAAAGCCTCAGACACAGTTGAACTCTATGGAGTTATAGATCAATTTTTTTCAGACTATGGTTTGTTGACCAATTTGTGGGGCTTGAAATCAACTGGTGAGTTGCAACAATTTTTTTAAATGAAATAGAAGAGAAAAGAATAAAATACAAAAATCAGAGTGCATTGCTTATTTCAAGAACACATATTCCATAAATGATGTTCATGTGTGTGCATGCATGTGTGCTTGTGCACAGGTGTGTGAGTGCATATACGGATCATGATGTAAAATGTATTTTTTTCTATAAGTCCCAATGAAGAGTTTGAGAGACATTATTGTACAGCTTATCAAGGGATCTGAATACTATTCCACATATAATGAGGCAGGAATGGAATTTTGAAACCATATATATATATATACAAAATGAAAGAATGAGCTGTTCAAAAGCAAAAGCTGGATCCACTGATCCACTCTAATTGCTTTAGCAAGATCAGATTTATGTATTTAGAAAGCTGAAAATCAGACTCTAGGTCATGGTGTATTTTACATCTGGGGAGGCCTTTTGGAGGTTCAAGTAGCCATCCACACCTATCTTGCTTTGAACTTGCCTTGAGCAAACTACAAAGGAGGTCCCCCTTTGGAAAGGACAGATTACAAAAGAAGATCCCTCCTCTGAGGTTCAGTGACATGGCAATAACCTCTCCAGGGTGACCAGGCTACACAGCTTGGCAGGTGGCTTTCACCCCCCACTTTTCCCATAGCTGAGTAGCTTTTACCTCACAGGGCTACACAACCATATGCAGGATCCTTGGATATCCCCTTGGATATTCCAACAGTATTTGTTATCTTGGATGGTAATTGCCTACTTGTCAGTCCTTAGGATTTTTATTTTATTTTATTTTATTTTATTTTATTTTTTATTGTTATGTTAATCACCATACATTACATCATTAGTTTTAGATGTAGTGTTCCATGACTCATTGTTTCTGCCTAACACCCAGTGCTCCATGCAGGACGTGCCCTCTTTAATACCCATCACCAGGCTGACCCATCCTCCCACCCCCTCCCCTCTAGAACCCTCAGTTTGTTTTTCAGAGTCCATTGTCTCTCATGGTTCGTCTCCGCCTCCGATTTCCCCCCTTCATTCTTCCCCTCCTGCTGTCTTCTTTTTTTTTTTCTTAACATACATTGCATTATTTGTTTCAGAGGTACAGATCTGAGATTCAACAGTCTTGCACAATTCACAGCGCTTACCAGAGCACATAACCTCCCCAGTGTCTATCACCCAGTCACCCCATCCCTCCCACCCCACCCCCCACTCCAGCAACCCTCAGTTTGTTTCCTGAGATTAAGAATTTCTCATATCAGTGAGATCATATAATACATGTCTTTCTCTGTTTGACTTATTTCGCTCAGCATAATACCCTCCAGTTCCATCCACGTCATTGCAAATGGCAAGATCTCATTCCTTTTGATGGCTGCATAATATTCCATTGTATATATATACCACAGTTTCTTTATCCATTCATCTGTCGATGGACCTCTTGGTTCTTTCCACAGTTTGGCTATTGTGGACATTGCTGCTATAAACATCGGGGTGCACGTACCCCTTTGGATCCCTACATTTGTATCTTTGGGGTAAATACCCAGTAGTGCTATTGCTGGATCGTATGGTAGCTCTATTTTCAACTTTTTGAGGAACCTCCATACTGTTTTCCAGAGTGGCTGCACCAGCTTGCATTCCCACCAACAGTGTAGGATGCCCGCCAAACAACAAAGGGAATATATTAGATGTGGATGTCAGAAACCACACATAGGTTGACACGGAACAACCTAAAATAAAGACAACTGGAAGAACATTTGAAAGTCAGGCCAAATTCTTTCTTACACCCAGAAAGTTCCTTTTAGCCTCACCTGCTTCAGCTTACTCTTGCTTCTTGATTTTTGCTCTTGCTTTTTCCTAATACCCATTTTCTTTTCTTTCAGTTTGACTGCTGGTGGTGGCTGAGCCCCTGCTCTGACATACCCACAAGTCACTTTGTTCTAGCGTGATTTGCTTTAGCTTTCCAATTTTCACGTCTTGCTTTGTCCCCTGACTATGATAATCAATCAGCTGGTTTAGCCAATCTCATCCCACTGAAGAATCTGTCTGCCACATGTCTAACTCCCTGAGTCCTGACATTCTCTCCCCCACAGTGAGCTTGGCCCATTTCACCCCTTTCATGCTACCCAATTTAGATGGACTTCCCATATTGTGCCTTCATTTATCAAATGAAATTAGTCACTTGGCATATCAAGCATTTTGAAACATTCATATGCATATGAAGACATATAAGACAGTACACATCAGCAGTAATTAATGTTAAAATAAACAGGGTAAATTTACTTATTCTAACATTGTCACTTTAATTAAAATAATTTATACAGTACTTTCAAACCTAGCATAGTAAACATATTACTTAAAATTCATCTGAATCATTAATATAGTAATTAGAGGACTGTAAATAGTATTTCTAAATAAAATAATTTTTATCATAAAGACTTAGCACAGATTGTGATTCTAAATAAGGTAATTTTAGCTGTGTTTAAGTTAGGCAAATAAACCGAACAAATTACTGACCAGGATTCCAGTGCCTAATCCAAGACTTTCAACTAATACTTGTTTGCCAGTTGAGAGGTTCTGTGTCAAATATGCAAATATTAAACAATATTTAAGAAGAAAGAGATCACGTATTTCATTCAGCTTTACTGTTGGAAAATAAAGTTTGTTTATTTTTGTTTGTCTTTTACTCTAGTTTATCAGGCATGATTGAGCT
Organism: Halichoerus grypus; assembly: GCF_964656455.1. NCBI lineage: Eukaryota > Metazoa > Chordata > Mammalia > Carnivora > Phocidae > Halichoerus > Halichoerus grypus. Next base: position 62,977,326 of record NC_135720.1, read on the forward strand.
TTTGAAAAGATATGGATTTTTGGAATATCTCCATTCAAATCTAAGTAATTGTAAATGCAAATGGGCCTGTTAAATAAGGTCTGTCTCTTTGTGCCAACAAAAGTTAAATGACTAAATTCTAAAAGTTCAGTGAGGAATCAGAGTCAGCTTTAAGGACAATTATTTAGGTCATGCTGCCTTAACTTGGTCTTTGCTCAAGGAGTCATTCTTTCGATTCAGAGCAAATTGTAGATAATGGAAAAATCACCAAGAATAAAGGCTTTTGTTTGTACACATATGCATTAATTTTCTTTTGAATGTGAGACATGTACACAAATTATACAAAGTATGATGTCTATGACACTTTTGTTCCTCCTTCTTCCTCACATTCTGATATAAATAAAATTACTGTCATATTTCTTTTTTTATTCAGACATTACTTTTGAAGGTGCAGGTGTGAGCTAATGTGACATTAAAACAGACAAAACTAAAAGGAGTCACAGACAAGATTTATTTCAAGGTGACTGAAACCTCAACCCATGTAGACTGGCAATTCTTGATCAGATTGGCAACAAGAATGTTGTTTTTTTTTTTTTAACATTATTTTAATGATATTGATATCCATAGTCTCTTTTTCATTTAAAAATGTTCTTGCAGCTTCCCCATCTTATTCTCTTAAAATAAAATCCCTTGGATATAAGAGTCAAGTGTCAGAAGAGGAACCCTGAGAGACCTGAAATTATAAAAAGGCATAGTGGGAGCATTCTTTCCAACTGTTAAAAGAGAATATGCTAGTCAAGCAACATTACTCATTCAATCAATTCTGCTCTTGAATAACTAATAATTATAATTTTGTTAATTTTCTTAAACCAAAAAAGTTTAATGTATAAGATTTCTTCATTAATTTAGTTGTGCCAAAAATCAGGGGTTCCCAGATTTGGAAATTGTGTAGACCAGAAAAAATTCAAATAAAATAATATTGATATTTTATTTCCCAATAAGAACAATAAAACAATTAAACAAATTAACCAACAAATCAAAATAAACCTGTCAAGCTGTCATATATTTTTATTATAATTTATTAAAAGCAATGTCATTTGACATCAATTAGAATAAAGGACAATCCTATGAATTATTCAAAGTTAGATTGATGAAAGTTCACTACTTTTTAAATGTATTTTTTTTTTTTTGCTATACCATAAAAATTTAGTCAAGAATCACATTTGTCCAGAGACTGATGTTTGATAACTGTTATGATAGACTTTTTTTGTTTTGTTTTATTTGTTTGTTTGTTTTATTCAAATTTTAGTTAGTTAACATACAGTGCAATATTGGTTTCTGGAGTAGAATTCAGTGATTCATCACTTACATACAACACTCAGTGCTCACCATAACATGTGCCCTCCTTAATGCCCATCACCCATATAGAGACTTCTAAAATGCTGAGTGCATATTTTATTTGCATGAAGGGAGCTTAATAAATTAAGTCTTAATTATTACCTGCTCTAGGCTCTGATTTCTTTATGTATGAAATGAGCATATTAATAGATCTATGTGGTGAGAATTCAATGGGTTAATACACCTAAAATCTTTAATACAGGATCTCTCACATACAGTAAGTGCTCAATAAATGTAAACTATTGTTTTTACTGACAGAGTAGTGTTTAGGGTCTCATTATACCTAAGATTTGATTCACCTCTAAAATATTCATCTCTCAAATCCATATTAAGTATCTCAAAAGGAAAAACAAAGAACCATAAACAGATATTAAACTTTAGTGTATGATATGCATGATAAATTGTACAGGTGAGGAGTACTGATGTCTGTAACTTACTTTGCATCAAAAAAACAAAAGAAGAATTGACAGATGGACAGAGGGATAAATAGATGGATATCCAAGCACAGAGCAAATGTAATAAATGCTAATTGTAGAATCTAGGTAGTGGGCATATGTAAAAATCTTCCATATTTTCTGTGTGTTTTACATTTCTCAAAATAAAATAAGAGAAAATTAAAAAGTGAAAAATTTTAAGGAAACAATCTTAAAATTTTTATCATCTATTAATTAAAATAAGAAGCTGTCAAACGCAGGCATTGTTCCTAACACCTACCTGGGAGTTCCAAAGTTATATCTAAGGGTAGGATTTCTGCCGTTTTGCCTCCAGGTCCAAAATTGCTCGTTGGGATCGTGCCTCTACAAGCATGTTTGCCTTGATGCGCACTTCTGCCGTACGTCCGGGGCCGTGCGGGACCCTGGTGCCTGGAGGCCCAACCCGGCATCTAGTTTTGACTCACTTGATCAGGCCAAACCTAGGGACGTGTGAAGGCAAGTGTGAGCAGACTCTGGGAATGACTGAGAGTTGTAAATTGGTCTCTAGTCTGGAGTCAAGTTTTTGAAAAGTAGCATGGATATAATTTAATGATAATGTTCAGGACAAGCAGTATTAGTTGCAAACACATGAAAAACAATAAAAATGTGTTGATCACATAACTTGCCACAAAACATTTGGTATGGTATGGTTTTATTTCTGTGTTAAAAAAGGTAAATATGTGTGTGTTTGTGTGTATGTGTACATGTACACATATACACATATAAATACACATACATATATATTTGTATCTTCGACTCCTTATGGTTCTGTAGAACTATAAAATGTTTTTTTACCTATAAAATGTTTGCTATTTTTCATAATTCTTACATTCTCTTTATAATCTCAGTGCTAAATTTTTGTTTGTTTTTTGTTTGTTTTTCAACTGTTTGAGACATTTGTAGTGATTAAAACCTAAAGAGTAACTCAGTGTGAAGTCAGAGCCAGTCCTGGTAAAAATTATTGTCATGTCACCAGGTAAGAATTCTTATTTTATTTTAGAAATTAAGGGAAAATACTTCCTTTATTTAAAAAAATCCAATTAGAAAAAAAAGAAAAAATGAGGTCAATCATATAAATATTTGTCATTCTATAGAAAGTTTCTAGGTATTGTAGTGATATGTCTTCCTATGGATGCCAACTATTTTTTGGTTTTGAGTAGGACATCAAAATATGAAATAAATCTGAATAGTTATATCTTCCCTATGCACAGATAACTAAGAACAATTTCAAGCAAAAATAATTCTGCTTTAATCACATGGATGTTTCTAGTAAACATTTCCTTTTCTGAATTATCTCGATAATGATTGCCATTCTTTTCTATTTCTATATAAACATCATATCAGAGAGAATACTGTTCTTTAATAATATTTTTCCACAATGGGGTTAGGTCATGAGAAGAAGAGACTCATCAGGATTAGTAAGATTTAGAAGTGGTGACTATAATGTGCTAATAGATTGCTTAAGTCCTAAATAGAACTTCAAAAAAAAAAAAAAACAAAAACAAAAACAAAAAAACATAGGTCAGAGAAATCTGGAGCTAGAGAGATGCCCTTAGAAATGTGCTTTTATGATGAGAAGATGAAAGTTCAGAGCAGTTAAAAGATGCACCTCTTACATCCATCACAAGCCAGCTAAGTGGCAGGGTCAGTTGGTCCCAGTACTTTTTTCCCACCCCACACAGCCAATACCTCTGCAAGGTTACTATTCTTCTGCTACGTAGAAACATGACTTTGGAAGGAAAACCATATGGAAAATATTTATCTTAAAATGGGTAGATGTCTGTTTATATTTAGGGACTAGTAACAAGATTATATTTAATTTTGAATTATTTATATAAGATTTATGCAATTTACACACAGATTACAAATCATATCTTCTACAAAGCACAGTAGGGAAGAACTAAGAGTGATAGAGAATCCTTCACCTTGATTTTTGTGGCTTGAGAGCACGTAAATAAAATTCAATACATTAAATATCTATTTTATGTCAGACACCTCGGTGGCTGCTTTATGGTATACACAAACCCTACCTTCAAGGAGTCGGCAGTCTACTAGATGAGGAAGATACTGCAAAACACAGAGCTGTGTTTTCCAAGGTTGATCAGAGAAGTGAAAACTGGAGATAAGCATAGGCTTATATCAGGAATTATACTGGCCAAGTAGAGGACAGGAGCAGAAAGGCTAAGGGTCTGGGCAATTGATGGTGGAAAAGTGGGCAGTGAATGACAGGCAAAGAAGAAACACTTTAGTTCAAAACCTGAGAATTCTGATGGATTGATTTCTCTTCCTTTCTCATCCTCTCACTACACCTTTTATAGGTTAACAAAAACAAACAAAAATGATAGAGTTCCAGCATGAAAAAAACTACTGTAACACCAACCCCAACCAACCTGACCCCCTTCTGGTATCTTTTGGAATGTCGCCACCATGCCCAAACTGGGGAATCATCAGAGATTGCTCCTTGACTTTCAATCCCCACATCGCATCATTCAGGTTCCAATAATACCACCTCCAAAATAGGCATTTCTACATGGACTCCCCTCCATCTCCATTTTGCCCTCTTCATCTCTTTCATTTGGACTACTCTATCTGGGCTGACCCTCTTCAAACCTCTTCTTCCCTGTTTCCCAGGATCCTACAGAAGAGGAGTCATCACCTACAAAATAAAGTTTAAGCTCAATTATCTGTCTCTAAAGGTATTCTGTGATCTGATCTTTATTTGTATCAACGTACCGCTGTATCTGCATCAGCCTACCACCTCCTTTCCTTTCCTACTACCAACTTTATTCTCCAAGAATACTGAATACTTGTAGTCCCAGGAACATGCCATGATTTTGCACTGCTGACTTGTGGAATACCAGCTGCTAGGCAATGCTTTATTTAGACCACATGACTGCACAAGTGAGTTGATGGGTAAATAAATGAATTTATTGTTATCCTTCTTGGTTGGAATTTTTCAAAGCCTCAAATAGTTTGTGTTTTGTTCTCCTAAATGGCCCTTAAATAGATGGACCATTTAAACAACTATGTACTCACACTATGTTACACACCAGAATAACAAGGACAAATCATTTATAATGTCTGCCTAACAACATAGCATACAATAGTCAGAAAAAGTAAGAAATTAAAAATATTTTATTTAAGGTCATAGTATATAATATGATGCATTAGTTATTGGTATCTGGTGTGTAATAAGAATCTGATAAATATTTGAACTAAGAAGGAAAGAAAGCAGAAAAACAAGCAAATAAAAAGAAAGAGAAGGAAAGAGACAGAGAAATTGTTTGAATTTAAAAATCCGAGAAGTATCTTTTCACATATTTTTAATCCAAGAAACCTTTGCACAGACAATATTTTATAAGAAATGTATTATTCTTTCCCTTAGGTCTACGGATACTTGTTGATCATTTGCTTGGACTGTGTTAGAGACATAGCAAAGAACAAGATCTGTGTCCTCTTGGAGCTTTGCTCCTAGCAGTGTAGATAGGTAATAAACAACAAGAGAAATTTTCAAATGGTGTAAGCAATATGAAAATGACAGAACAGGATATTGTGACTGAGAATGATGAGCAGGTAGTTTGGCTACTTTTGATATGGTGATTGAGACAGCCTCTATGAGGAGAAGATAATGTTTGAGATGAGAGCTAGATAATTGAAGAAGAATCTGGACAAGGAAAATATCACATGCCCAGTCTCTTTAGTGGGAACAAACTTGTCAAGGTCAAGAAATGGATGAATGAAAAACTACCATTTTATTCAGCAATTCTACTTCTGGGTATCTATCCAAAGGAAATGAAAACAGGATATTGAAGAAATATTTGCACTCTCATGTTCATTGCAGCATTATTCACAATAGCCAAAATATGGAAATAAATGGATATATAGATAAAGAAAATGTGATATTTATATACACACATTTATACACACACACAATGGAAGCAAATCACACCATTTGTGACAACATAGATGGGCCTTAAAAGTATTCTGTTCAGTGAAATAAGCCAGATAGAAAAAGACAAATGTTGCATGGTATTACTTATATGTGAAATTTTTCAAAAAAATTGAAACTCATAGAAACAGAGTAGAAAAGTGGTTGCCTGAGTAAGAGGGGTTGGGGAAATAGGGAGAGGTTGGTTAAAGGGTACAAACTTCTAACTATAAGATGAATGAGGTCTGAGGATGTAATGTAAAACATGGTGACTATTGTTGTATTGCTTTGAATTATATAATTTAAATTTCTAAGAGAATAGAACTTAAATGTTCTCAACAAAAGAAAATAAAATATAAATATGTGAGGCGATGGATGTGTTAATTAGATTGTAAGAATTCTTTCACAAAGTATAGGTACATCAAATCACCACGATGTACACTTTAAATATCTTACAATCTTATTTGTCAATTATACCTCAATAAAGCTGAACAAACAAATATTTTCTGAGCACCTACTATGTACTCATCACCGAGCTTAGTGATAGGGATACAAAGATGAAAAACATACTTCTTGGGGCACCTGGGTGGCTCAGTCGTTAAGCGTCTGCCTTTGGCTCAGGTCATGATCCCAGGGTCCTGGGATTGAGCCCCGCATCGGGCTCCCTGCTCCGTGGGAAGCCTGCTTCTCCCTCTCCCACTCCCCCTGCTTGTGTTCCCTCTCTCGCTGTTTCTCTCTCTGTCAAATAAATAAAATCTTTAAAAAAAAAAAAAAAAGAAAAACATACTTCTTTTCTTAGACATTATACAAGGTAGAAAGAAAGAAATACATTAACATAATCTTAGAATAATACATTAAGTGTGAAGGTAGAGATATTGGAAGATTGGGGTGAGGATCAATTATCCTAAACTGGTGATTGGGGAAGATTTCCTGAAGGAGGTAACACCTGAGTTTTTAGTTAATTGACCAGCCTGAAAAGGGTGCTCCATGTACAAAGAAAGTATAAGCTAAAGAAGAGAGAAGTTTTCAAATAGATGGGTGCAAAGGAGGTCTTTCAAGTTAGTATTACTAAAGCTCAAAATAAGAACTGAGTAGAAAATAAGATTTGGGACATAAACAAGCAACAGAGCAAGAGATTTCGAGGCTATTTCAAGATGTTCAAACACTATGCTGAGGTCAATTAAAAGCCATTGATGAATGTTGAAGAGTAGACTGGACCTAGTCAGATTTGCATTTTAAATAGAGCTCTGGCAGCTGGTGGGGAACATCTTGGACATATTTTTACCCAGCTACTATTCTGGAAGAAAATTGCTTTTTTAGAAATGCCAAGCCTCTTTTGAATTCTTTAAACACCTTTTAGCCAACTGTTTAGAACAGTTTTTGAGGGGGTTACTTAATATTTTCCTTATAATCCCCAACATTTTTCTTTCTCAAATTAACTTTGTAGTTTAAGTGCATAATGACGAAAAGGGAGAATAAAAAGTGGTTTGTGGTTTGCCTTGCTAGCCAGACATTCTGCTAACAGAAGACTGAGGTATCCTTGGTTTTCTAATATTATTCATGTTTTAGATCCCAAGATAGCAGTGAATTCATCTGACTCAGATGTGACAGGGGATCCTCTCTGATGAGTATTTGCAACATTTTTGCATCTTTTCCTCTGAAAGTCTTTACTCCTCTGATTCGATTCCATAATTGGAAATTAAATGGAAAGCCATACTTCTTAAAAATCTTATGATTATAAATATTGCATTTCTTTTATCAGAGGTTGCCCATTGTCATGTTGTACATCTTTTTGACCTTTGGGCACTGAAGCATTGGTCCTTGTTCACGGCAGCACACACCTAGGGTAAGGATGCGGGTCTCACCTGTATGTTTCAAATGTCCATATTAAGCTCTAATTAGCTATCCTGTCTGGAAACTTCTAATACCTTTAAAACCATGGCCCAGCTTAAACTCTTGGCCAATATTGATATGCAGGTTTCACTGATGTTATAAATACATTATTAAACTACTGTCTCATTCACCTCACCTATTACTGGAGTAATTCTTTTCAGGATCTGTACTGCTTTTCTGAATTCACAATTTGGCATAAGTGGCTAATGAAAACAATACCATCTGTGAGTATATTTCTCTGGAGAGAAGATTCAAAGTTGTTTTCTTTTTGAACAAGTAATAATTGATTATTTTCATACTAGAGACTAATTATTGAGCATCTGCATACTGTTAACCGAATAGAGATAAAGATTAGTTGAGGGGTTAATCTTTAAATTCTGTCTTTGTTGTCTCTAGTCTCCTTCTTCCAGCATTTGCTATTCCCCAACGTCTTCCATATCAAAGCCATTGAATATCATTGATACTATCAGTTTCTCTTCCAATCTAGGCCAAGGCTAAGGATGCTTTTCCCTAGAAGAAAAAAAAAATTTAAAAACCCAACACCTCATTTGTAAAAGTATGTTCATATTCATTTGTTTATTTGTTCCTTCATTACTTCATTCATTTACTGAATTACTAAACCTCCTTTCTCTCTAATCAAGGCTTGAAAGACAAATCTATTACCGTTAAAAGCCCCAGAGTTAGGTACCAGAGACCTGGATGTTAAGCCCCAAATTTGTAACTAATTGTGTAAGCCAGATAATTTAGGCTCCTTAAACCTTAGTTTACTCATCTAAAAATGGAGCAGATTAAATCGGTAGTCACTTATCTTAATTAGGTCGTAAGTCTCTTGCAGAATCTCATAACTGTGAACTCTCCAGAAAAGAAAACATGTTCATACCCACATACATAAAAAAATTTTGCATTTGATTTCTTGGGACTCATGGAATCCTAAAAACCTGTGTATGAATGCTTGGGAGATTCACAGGCTCCTGGTTATGAAACATTGAAGTAAATGGTCTCTACCTAACATTCCATAGAACCTTGCTATTCAAAGTGTGGTTCAGAGTAGCAGTTCACCTGGGAGTTAGCTAAAAATCCCAGGTCCTGTCCCGGATCTAACTTGAGAATTTGCATCTTCGGTGATTCATATGGACATTAAAGTTTGAGAAGCACAGCTATTACATTTGGTTTAAATAAATTTCATGTAAAAGCGGACAGGACAATAATGATGATTATTAGAATGGTTTAGAAGTGCTTTCCTTTCTCTTGTCTCCTTGATGATGTTTCCAAATACAGACAAACCACAGCAGGGTTTTTAATCATGGACTCAGATCCATGAATAAAGTGAAGAACCTTTCAATAAAAGAAACTTAAATTTCTGGATTTTGCTTTATTCATGGAGGAAATATTTCTTTATATTATGTTATGATGTCTGTGTTAATGATAATCAGGATTAAATATACGTGATATTTGGGGAAGCTATCACTACTACTGGCCCCATTGACAAAATGGGAAGAAAAAAACCAAAAAGTTAGTTTGGTTATGGAAAAGTAATTCTAATGGCAGTCATTTACGTGAGCCACTTAGCATTGCATAATAATCATGCAGTATAATAATGATTATGCAATCCATGGGTGGACACAATGTATCAGATTAGCATTGCTGTAGGTTTTATTTAATCACAGAGATACATTTAGTCTTCATAATTTGTTATTCTTGGGGCACCTGGGTGGCTCAGTCATTAACCGTCTGCCTTCGGCTTAGGTCATGGTCCCAAGGACCTGGGGTCGAGCCCTGCATCGGGCTCCCTGTTCAGCAGGAAGCCTGTTTCTCCCTCTCCACTCTGCCTGCTTGTGTTCCTGCTCTTGCTATCTCTCTCTGTCAAATAAATAATAAATAAAATCTTTGAAAAAAAAGATTATTACATAATTTGTTATTCTTGCAGCATGGGAATCTGCTCAGAATCTTTCAAAATCAGGTCACATATTAGTTAAAAAACACATCTTAAAGATGAAAATTAGTGTTTTATATTAACCTTTTTAATGCTTATATAGGGTTTCTTTTCTGAGGTACAAATGTTCTGGTTCAAAACATATAAAAGAAATTTAAAACCGTAAGTATTCATTTGTAGATGTCAGATTGAATATTTATATTATATCTGCCTAAAATTAACTTAATTTTTGAAGTCCTCCTGGGTGGATGACACTTTAGTCTTCAAAACTGTGAATTCCTGGGGTGCCTGGGTGGCTCAGTCAGTTAAGTGTCTGCCTTCAGCTCAGGTCGTGATCTCAGGGTCCTGGGATGGAGCCCTGCTTCGGGCTCACTGCTCAGTGGGGAGTCTGCTTCTTCCTCTCCCTCTGACCCTCCTCCCTGCTTGGACTCTCTCTCTCTGTCTCAAATAAATAAATAAAATCTTAAAAAACAACAACAACAAAACCCTGGAAGAAAAACTGTGAACTCCTGTATTTCCAAAATGAATTATTAAAATGGAATAACTAAATGTATTAGAAGTATGGAAAATATAGGGATTAAGGGATAAGAAGAAACCAAATAGGGTGAAGAGAAAATAAGGTTATGGGTGACAATGGAGGTAGATATGAAATGAACAGAGTAAGAGTCTTCATGCACAAATGCAAAATGGCATTTTTCTTAGCAAAAAAATAAGTAAGGGGACAAAATAAGATGTTTTTAAAGTGTTCATGCATCTTTTGTTATACCAATAATAGTCACTCAATAATGCTCCATAATTAAATCACTATCTCTCTCCCTCGCCCTCTATCTTGAATGTGTTTATAGTAGTAGTGTTTCTTGGATTCCAGAAAGTGTGTAATATATTAAAGAAGATGATACACCATTGTATTTCCAACAAAGATTCCTTTAGTAACTCTATGACTTCATGTGAGCTAATTGAGTTGATGGTTACTCATTCTTCTCTGATCAGAACTTTTAGAAAACTGTAGCTCATTTGTCTGCGCCCTCTTATTTAAGTCATTTGCTTATCTCTTCTTCCCTAAGCCACTTGAGTAATGGGCAGTTACTGTCAAAATAGCTTTTTTTTTTAAAGTTGAAAAAGCAAGAAAAATAAGGTTAATTTCACTTTCTTCATCTCTAGTTAAGAGTTTTGATAACTTTCTTTGCACCTATTAAACAGGCATTCTGGGTTTGATACAAGGGCAAAGTTTGGGTCCAGGGCGGCAAGGGTGGAAGTGTATAGGTGACAGTTTCCCAACCGTAGAACTCAATTGCCTCAGTGAGTAATAAGAGTCAGACGAAGAACCAATCTGTTCTGTTGCATCTCAAATTGATTTACATCAGTTTATTCATTTGCTAGTCTAAGAGCATTTATCTTGCACTGAAACATTCACATGCTAATTTAATAGACATTTGTTGAATAAAGACAATAATTCAAGCCAATGATAGAAGAACACGCACTGTTCTTATACTCTATAGTCCATTTAGGTAACGATTTATTATTTATTTTTTCTACCTTTTTTGCTCTGCAGATTTGATTTTATATTGGATATCACTTCCTAGAGAAAACATGGACTATATAAGTGGGTAATAGAGTTTTATAGTGCCTTACCATAATATCACATACAATTATCTTTCAATAAGAGTTATAATAATGATGTACTCCCCTACTACTTTTAATAGTTATGATGATATATTTCTACCCATACCCACGTAGATGCAGAGATTGCCTTTACTCCTTGCCCTGCTTCATTCTGAGGGCTGATGTACTTAAGAAAGGAACTAAAGGACAGGTGGAATCCACAAAAATCAAGAACTAAGCTAGAAATAAGAAAATACTAGGGTTTCTGGGTGGCTCAGTTGGTTAAGTGTCTGACTCTTGATTTCATCTCAGGTCATGATATCGGCGTTGTGAAATTGAGTCCCCATGGGGCTCTGCACTGGGCATGGAGCCTGCTTAAGATTCTCTCTCTCCCTCTGTCTCTGCCTCTCCCCACCTCAAAAAAAAAAAAAAAAGAAATAAGAAAATACTGGAAAAATACTAGAACCAGAAATCAGATTTATCCTGCTCATTGAGCTATGTATAGGGTTTATCTTTGTCTTCTCCTTTGCCCTAAGATTTTCTCTCCCTACTTGAAAGTCTTTGTGTTTGTCTTTATAGCACATTTAGGCATTGACATTTTCTGAATTTAGAATATTTAAAGGAGTTAGACATGCATATATGTGTGTCTATGCATTTGTGTATATATTTACCTAATTGTGTGTTTATATGTAAATATATTTACAAGTGTATGCATGTGTATTGCATTTGCATGTGTGTGTATTTTTATATATACTTACATATTTGGCAGTTTGTGTTTGTATGCACATAAGTATGTATATACGTGTGTGTATTTGAGTACCTATATGTGTATTTATTTATATTACGTATATCAGAAGACAAACAAATTTGAGAAAGTAAATAGCTCAGCTGTATAATTGTTTGGTTTAAAAAATGTACTTTCTACACTTGATCTAATATATTCTGGCCTGGTTATGTCAATAAACTTTTTGTGTGCTTCAGGAGAATAATTTTAGGATGAAGAGAAATTGACCTTGGACAGTTTTCCAGGGATTTGGACAATTTCCAGGGTAGGTTATTAATTGTGACTCATATGTTTTCTGGACCCCACTGATCAATTGAATGAGGAGTCATTTTCTTTTATAAGCAACTTTTATTCCATCTGTGGATTGCTATACCCCATTTTAGAGATGGCTCGGTCCCGCCAGCCAAAAAAAATGCTCCTTTCAATAGAGGTCTACTGTTTAGTAGCTTTAATTAGTGATCAAGAGGTTTTCAATGAGTCTTAAAGGTGAGGTCATGTAAACTAAAAAGTGTTACAATTACTTTTTCTTCCATGATATTCAACACAATATATTAGAAATTACAGAACAAAGTTTACCAATGGTTATGAAACCTCTGACAAAAAATGGGCTTTCAATATTTTTCATACTCTCTCTAGCAGAGTGGCTTACTTTTTAAACTTCTTTTTATCTGCATAAGGTATAATTAATTATACAGAATTTCAAATCCCACTGTAGAGAGCTGAAAACCACATAGTAATTGTTCTTAATAGTTGGATTCTTTTCCTGGTTAGCAGCATAGAAACTTCTTTCCGGGAATCACAAAATTGTCGTGCTGAGTTGAACAGGATGCAAATCTGGCCTGAAGTTTTCTAACAATTACTATAAAAATATGTACTGTTCATCTACTCCTCAGGTTGTCATTAGGAATAAAAGCGTATTATCTCAGCAGGATGCTGTTATCTCTCCAGTTACATGGTCTACCTACAAACAGGGCCTGGCTTGAATCAGGAACCTGAAATACTATGAGACCGCATGGGCATGGAGATAATAATGAAACGACTCCCAGTTTTCATACCCGTTTTGGAACAGGTACTTCTGAGTGGAGGAAACATGGATAAATTTTCTTGCCTGCTTTTTTTTTTTTTTTTTAAAGATTTTATTTATTTATTTATTTGACAGAGAGAGACACAGCGAGAGGGAACACAAGCAGGGGGAGTGGGAGAGGGAGAAGCAGGCTTCCCACGGAGCAGGGAGCCCAATGTGGGGCTCGATCCCAGGACCCTGGGACCATGACCTGAGCCGAAGGCAGACGCTTAACGACTGAGCCACCCAGGCGCCCCTTGCCTGCTTTTACATATAGAAAGTTATAGTAAATTTCTTCCTGCTACATTTATTTTAAACATTGAAATTTCCAAGATATTTTTCACAGAATCTTTTCAACTAGGTATCAAGGACACATTCAGATATTTAATATACAATATATAATCATATCTGAGTATCTAATTTCTTCCTTCCTTTCTTTTTTTTTTCCCCTAGTACTTTCTAGTTGCACCTTACTTTGCTACAAATTTAAATGCATTATGAGAAAAAAAATACTGACAGAACAGGGTAAGAGACATGAAGTAAAGCAAGATCATTTATAAAAGTAATACAATTTAAAAATATAGGCCATAAGCCTCTTTATAGTTATCAGGGATATACACTTAACTCTGGACTTCCTAGAAATCGCTGAAAGAATTGTTCATTCAATACGGTCAGTAATAAAATCAGTATGACTCCTCTGAAAAAGTGTGAGAAATAGTTCTCTTGCAGATCATCATAGATAACCCTGTGTGATGTAGTGAACTGTTTTTTTTAATAATATCCTTATTTTAAATTCAACAATATGTTCTATAGGGTTCAATGTAGACTGAAAACATAATGGCAAAGCATAGTTCTGTGAGATCAGTTCTGGAAGAGGTGAGAACAATGCACTCCTGACGCATAGGTTTTGAATTTAAAACATCTAAAGGCAGGATTGGAAAGTGGAAAACCATAGGCCAAGTTTGGCAACAGATCTATTGCTTTTTTTTTTTTTTTTTTGACAGAGAGAGAGACAGCTAAAGAGGGAACACGAGCAGGGGCAGAGGGAGAGGGAGAAGCAGGCTACCCGCGGAGCAGGGAGCCCGATGCGGGGCTCGATCCCAGGACACTGGGATCATGACCTGAGCGGAAGGCAAACGCTTAACGACTGAGCCACCCAGGTGCCCCAGATCTATTGCATTTGTCTAATTATTTTTATTTCATTAGTTGTAATGACTAGGGATCAGTGCCTCTCAAACTAATTGCAATGAAGCACTAGTTTTGTTTTTCAATATCCTATCCTTCATGAATCAGTTTTTAAAATATCATTACAAACACATTACTAGACGGGACGCCTGGGTGGCTCAGATGGTTGGGCGTTTGCCTTCGGCTTGGTGCATGATCCCGGGGTCCTGGGATTGAGCCCCGCATCCGGCTCCTTGCTCAGCGGGAAGCCTGCTTCTCCCTCTCCTTTTACTGCTCCCCCTGCTTGTGCTCTCTCGCTCTCTCTGTCGGATAAATAAATAAAATCTTTAAAAACAAAAACAAAAACAAATACATTACTAGAAAAAAAGAAATTAAAAAAAGATTTAAAAATACAAGCCTATATTTTCTTTTGTTAGACTGAACAGATATAAATTAATTCCAACTTGCCATAAAATTCTCTAAATGCTTCCTCTCAGTTTCTGTATTTCTCATGGGCCCATAAGAAACACTTTGCAAAACAGTCTGGGCCTTCAAAACATGCTTTGAGCAGCACGTCTGTCTCCAGGATGTCAGTCAATCACTTCCCTTACTCCACTTTCCCTTGTCACCCTGTGTCTTACCCAGACCCACTTTATTCATTTACATTATGGGCTTAGCAACTGGGATTAGCTAAATTTTGGACCCTGGGGCCATAGTCAATTCTCCAAAAAATGCTAATTCACATAACTAAGCTTTGAATGAATACTAGATGAAATGGGGTCAAAGTTATACTTCCTGTCAAGTTACTAGGGTACAAATATTCTACAGTACCATCTGAGGATACACTATCTGTTAAGTAAGTAATGTACAGTTGGTAGGGGTAGATAATCTTTTAAAAGGCCATGTTGTTATACTAGGTTTTATTCTTATAAGGCAGCCACCCCAACTCTACATGGAGGTATAGTTTGACCTATTATAAAGGTCAAATGAAATAACGTATATCAACACTTTGGAATAATGCAAAATGTATTTGCATAAATTATTTGTTTACATACATGTACAAATGTTCAAATGGCAAGGAGTTAAAAATAAGTGAAATAACCATTATTGTACTCTGTATAATTTTTGAGGTATCAATTGACATATACTCTACTTTTATATGAATTACAAACCCCCCAATATATTGTCCTTATTGTATTATGGACAGTCAATTATCTCTTAGAGAAATTAAAACTTCTAAAAATCTTTGATATTTAACTTTATTTTTACCATTACTGAAGCTCTTCATGTTTTTATGTAGGTCCATGTTTCTGTCTGGTATTTTATTGTACCACATGAAGAACCTTTTTTTAATATATGTGTACTTTGTTTGTATAGTTATCTTGTTTGGAGTTTTCTTGACTTCTTGGATATGTAATTTGATGACTTTCGTTATTTTTAAAAATTTTCAGGAAAAATCTTGCCTGTTTTTATAAAGAAAGTTTCTTCTATGTCTTTAAATATTTCTTTTGCTTTGTTCTCTCTCTCTTTTTTCTAGAATTACATTATAGTACACCATTTGGTATTGTCTCAGAACTCTTGGATGTTCTATTCTGATTTTTTTGTTTTTGTTTTCCTTTTACTCTTTTTGTCTCTGTTATTGTTTGTTTGGTTTTTGTTTTTCTTTTCAGTTTGTCTAATATCTAATGACCTGTCTTCAAGTTTACAGATTATTTTTTTCTGTGAGATAAAGTGAGTCAATTAATAAGCACATTGAAGAAATCTGTGATCTGTGATAACATTTTCTTTTATTTCTAGCATCTTCATTTGAATCTTTCCTATAATTTTGATTTTTCTGCTAAAATTCTCTGTTAATGCATACTGTTCACCTGTTCCATTAGGCCCTTTCACGCATTAACAATAGTTATATTAAAGTCTGTGTCTGATAATTCCAACTCTGGGCCATTTTAAATCTGGCTTTCTCCATTGCTTTGACTCTAGACAATGGTTTCTTTTTTCCTTGCATTTTTGTGTAGTTTGTCATTTGTTATTAAACGCCAAAAAATCAGGTGTAAAACAGCTGAAATCAATGAAAATTATTTATACCTGGACATAGGTCATACCTCTTCTATGCTAAGCCTATTAGTTTGGGACATTGAACTTATCTAGTTATCTAGTTAGAAATTGATGTTCAGTGGACCAAAGACTTCAAAGTCCCCTAGAACTGCTTAGGATGGAAGCTGGGGCTTTGGAGGGGATGGGGTTTTTGCTTTACCTACAATGGTAGCCAATCTTCTACTCCGCACCTACTTTAATGAGGTAAGCTCCATCTTGTATTCTACCCTGCTTCTAATATTTCTTATAAGCACCTGAGGGAGTCCACATGAAAGCACTGGTAAATGAATTCAAAGTCCCCTTATGGGAGAGGTTACAGAGGTCCTATGTTGTCATTCTAGCTCACATTTAGCCTTTATCAATTTGTCAAAATTTTAGCTGATTTCTTTTTAGCCACTTGTATGGTGATCAGATGTTCTTTTATTCTCGCCACACATAACATCCCCATGACTTATTTCTTCATGGAGGGATCTACCCATGGGTTAGAAAATCTGGATATTTGTTTGCATCATAAACTCAGCTTTCTGAGGGGTTCAAGAAAAGTTATGATTTTGTAGTTTACCTGTTTTTTTCATTTTTGGTTTTTTTTTTTTATTGTTAGGGTGGGATATATACTCTTCTGAGCTTTGTTCAGCCAAGATAGAACAAGAATCTTTCTCTTCATGAATTTTAATTCTTGCGGGAAAGTTTTATACCACACTAACCAAATAATAATTAAAGTACAGAATTTATTTTCCAAGTATCCACTTAATATTATCATAAAAAGTATGATTTTAATTAGTTCTTCAGTGCTTATTATATGCTGCTTCCTGCATTACTATATACTATTCTGAAAAATCCAAAATTCTCCTAGTGTCCGGAAGAATGAATGTCACTTGCTAATTATCTAATTGGAAAATACACTTGTTTCATTTGTTACAAACTGAAATGATTATGTCTTTTCAAATTATTAAGTATGGAAAATCATAACATTTATTGAATGAGAATTTATAGTGCCAACCAGTGTTTTAGGGATTTCTACATATTACCTTATTCTACATTCTTTTTCTACAAAATTTTTATGTAATAGGAAAAAGAATGTAGGAGATACTAAGAAATTTGACTTTGGTCTCTTAGCTAGTAAATAGTCAGATGGGAATATAAACCCTGTTATGTCTGATTATAGATATATGCTTTTCCTGTATAATGCAGTGTTTCCATTGGGCCCCATTTATAGCATTGGCAAATATTTGTCTTTATCAGCCTATAACTTGCTTCTTTGTCCCTCTCCTCTCTACATTGTTTTCAGGTTCTCCTGTTATTCAATATCTTCATATTTTCTTTTGTTTGTTCAAGCTCACCATTGTCATGCTTCAAACAACCTAAAGTCATTTCCTGACCTTCCATGCTTCCCATTAAACCATGTCTTTTATTTAATTCATTCCAACCTTTTTATTTTCCTAAATAACACATATATTTCATTGGTTCTGAAGTATTCATCAATGTAACAAGGTATCATAGAGACAAGACAGTCACCTAAGACCTGTTTACTATGAGGAAAATAATAAAAATTTGGTTAATCAAAATTCAATAATTTAGAATTCT
The DNA here is from genome assembly GCF_964656455.1 of Halichoerus grypus. Lineage (NCBI taxonomy): Eukaryota > Metazoa > Chordata > Mammalia > Carnivora > Phocidae > Halichoerus > Halichoerus grypus. The sequence goes on from NC_135720.1 coordinate 62,995,221, forward strand.
TAAATTTCCAAAATCGCTCTGGAACAAAACCAGAAAATCACAGCCCCTGAATTAAAATGAAGTTGCAGTCAGCCCATGAACAACCAACAAACATAGAGCAAGAACCAGAGAGCCCGTCATTTCATTTGATTCTTCAAGTTCATGGCACAGAAGGCAGCTGTCCCTTAGAGAAAGGTTTTTGTTTATGTTTTTTGTTTTTATAACATGAGTAAGCAATAGGATGCAAAATAAATTGAAAAATTGTAGGAAAAAAACAGAAGAGAAGTGCACCAGACTTCAGGATTGGCAGCGTTGGTTATAACACTAGGGATCGGGGTGGGGCAGTGACAGAAAATGCAAAGGTAGGCATGAATGAGCAGCAGAAATCTGAACATCAGAGAAAAAAAACTCTATGACAAAGAAACGAAAAAAGAGCATCTGTGCATCAGGGCAAAGGGTGAAAGGAGGTATGCTCATCTTTAGTCTAACCCTTTGATAAAGGGGAAAAGTCAAGGCTTTGAAATTTCTATCTGAGGGTTAAAAGAGAAATCTGTCCTGGATAATATAATCAATGACACCCAAACTTTGATAATTAAACAAGGGCTTGCATTATATTTTGTGATGCTCCCATCAATTTCTAAAAGTATACAAACTACAAAATTTTAAGTTTTCACAATAAATATGAAATAATTTTAAATGCTTCAGGATGTCACAAAACTCAGAAGAAGCATCAAAATTTGGATGTTTAACATGGCTATAACTAAACCAATGGCCATTAAGAACTCCAAGATTATTACAGCTCAAATATTCTACACGTCTTCCATTCAGTTATGCCTTATGGGAGATAACTCTCTAAAATTTCCAATAATAAGTTCAATGTTAATGGATTTTATTACCTTTTGTTCACCTCCATAAATATTGACCTGCCATGCATCAATTGGGAAGCTATACACAGGGTTTTGAAGATTAATAAGCAACCAGCTTCAGAGTAATCCAGTGGGGGAAATGCATATTAATATATCATGCCAAAGTGATGTCATAAAGTCATAATATGGTACAGACAAGCCTGGGCATTATACCAATGCAAAGAAAGGCATGTGTCCCGGCCTGGGGTATAGCAGATGCATATTAGAGAAAATGACAACTATGCTCAATCTTGAAGAAACAGTCTACAATTAAGCAAAATAAAACAGCAATGAGCCTTTTTCCTCTGATTATTTGGAAAAGTTTAAGTACCCCTCAAACTGTAAAGTATTAGAGAAGCATTAAATCTATGGGAAAACATGCATACACACCATTTTTATTTAATGATTTTTATTTATGATCTACTATAATTACATAAAATAGACATTTCTTATATCCTGTAGTTTGGGCTCAAATTTTCAACTTCCTGACATAGAAATGCTCAGTTCTTTACACTTTATAGCTATCTAGTCTATAGACCATAGCGCACAGAGTCAGGAACAACTAATTAAGAATCTAATGTTGCACTTTAAATAAAATGTATTTGCTTTAAAAATTACTTTCTTACTTTCTTAGTGAGAGATTCATTAATCTCAGGTTGTACCTGTTTAAAGCACTCCATCATTAGGAAGTAGCAAGGATGAACATATATCATACCATAGATAAAGAGCTTATCAAAACAAGCATTTGTTGAAATCTGTCATTGTTAGGAGACAATTTCCCAAGGGTCTCTCACATTGCTGCACAACTTATCAGACAACACTGGCTTCTTTTGTTCTGAACTATTTTTAAAAGATGTTTGTAAAGCAAATAACCTTGGAAGATAAAACTAGCATCTCCTTCTAGAGTAAAGGGAGGCATACTTATCATCCATTATAAAAGATTTGCATTCCTTGAGTTCAGGATCCCTTTCTTGTAGTATTTAAGTATCATCTAGTTTGCTCCGTGTTGCCTTTGAAAACTAGGGCTTAGGGAACCACTGCAAAAATGCTGAAACTCTTGCTACTGTTATTGCTGTGAATAATAAATTGTCCTTCATCTCTGACCCTAATGTCTTCTGCTAGCATCCATGAATCTGTGGCAGGTTTTCATGTCAGTTTGAAATAAGACTAGCATCTCAAACTCTTCAGGGTTTTTGATAATTTTGGTAATAAGGATGGGATGTTGACAGAGACATGGTTTTCTTTCTTGAAAAGGAAGGATGAGGGTCTCACAGGTCCATTAATGGGATTTGAGGGAGGTCTATGGGAATCAGTAGCAAATTATATAATCAACTGGGCAATAATGGTCCTCCACTGTTTTGCCTGTGAATTAAGGAGGTTGGGTAAGCTAAGTAACAGGAACTAGGTAAAATACAGATGGCAAAATGCTGTTCTGTTGTTAATTCTCCTCTAGGTGGAAAGACTTCCTTGCCAATCTAGTGGTCAGCTTCTGATCTGCAGCACAACTTACAATTAATACTAAGATTTGTACTGGGTAGGCAGAAGGTTGTTTCTTATTTTAGACAATAGAGGGATGCACACACATATTGAGTATGAAAGGGAGGATTCCATAACAGTATCCAGGTTAATCATTAGAACTTTGGTTCACATGAGAAAGAAGGAGGCAAGGAGAACATTGTTAATTGAGGAATACTGGCAGGTAGTAGGTTGTCTTAAGACTTCATTTTATCATGCCAAATATATCCATTTAGAAGTAACAGTAAAATTGCTCAGCTTTTTTTTTTTTTTTTCTTTTACAGTGAGTTCTAGTTGCTATAAGGGAGTTTTAGCTTTCTTGGGGAGATTTTGCAGGGATAGAGAAATTCCTTTGGGAAACCATAGATGAAGCTTTGACTAGTATCTGAACTCTTACTGCACTGGATGGAGTTTAGAATTCTGGTGAAGTTGATCTACTGGAGAATTAGAAAGAGACAAAAAGAAAAAAAAAAAAAAGAAAGAAAAAGAAAGTGACCCAAACAAATCTAGATAAATACTTGAGGTCACCACCACTGTGCAGGAAAACTCCCTCAGCCTTGATGTTAAAACCATTAAAAACTTATGAGGTGTTATCTAGACAACAGGGCAACTAATGCCCCAAATTAATATGGAGTCCATAAAGAAGGTCACCACTGTGTGAGTCAAGATTGAGTCAACCAGAGGTTCACTGACAAAATATCAGTGTGGCTGTGGTTTCTGAGTCCAGGGATTTTTAAGGCTGAAATAGATGGTGTCAGCCATGAGGACCTTGCTCCTCCACATACAAAGTATTGGAAGGACCAAAAATATTCAAAATTCATTTGGTTATGCCATAAGCCATCTTCACGTCACTTGAAACTAAAAATACATATGAAGTCTCTCTCCTTTCCTGCTCCCTGATTCCTCTCTGTCCCTCTACTTTGACCTATGGTTTAAAGAGAAACAAGTTATCTCTATCCCCAAGAGGGATCAAAGGACATATGCATCCACCTGAGTATGCTAGAAAATTTCAAATGGAAGGGGAAATCAAACTTATATAGATGTGCTGGATATGAAGCCTCAAGTCACTTTCTTACCTGGATCTATAGAACACTCAGATTTAGCTAATGGCATTAAGGCAGAGTTCACAATGGAAAAGGCAAGCTAACATGACCTTGTGGATAGACTTTGGGACCAATTTAATGTACTATTTTTGTTGTTTCTATCTCTGATTGTATGGTAAAAATTAATGTGTTATATGCTTATATTTCATCATACATAGCACCTGAGAAGATTGTCACAATTGGGAAAGGCCATATGTAGAGAAGTGTTAATGGAATATGCAAATCATTTCCCAGTCTTCTTTCTGTTTCTTCCCAGATGGTCCAACAAAACCAGTATAAAACCCCAGGAGGAGAAAAGGAAATCACAGCCCTGATTACAGACCTGGAGACAACATGGGTAGTAAGAGATGCAGTATCTTAACACAACAGCTCAATATGGATAATGAAGAAGACAGAATTGGAAGCTTAGAATGGATTATCACCAACTGCTCATGTAACTGAATCCACTGCACAGACTAAACATTTGCTGTATTACACTGGACTGTGTCATGCCTTCTTTTCTATCCCACTAACCCCTGAGGACAATGTTTAACTTACATTCATGTGTCATGACAATGAATATACATTTGTAGTAACTCCCCATGTTCCAACAGATTATCTCCAGGGATAGCTAAATTCCTCTGCCATTTGCCATTAGTAGGTGGGCAGTATGAGTGCCTCTACACTCTATTATACAAATCTGTAACTCTGTAATGATATCCTGTTTATGACAAAGTCAGAAGTTTCCATCAGGAATGTCTTGGGCGCCTGGGTGGCTCAGTTGGTTAAGCGACTGCCTTCGGCTCAGGTCATGGTCCTGGAGTCCCGGGATCGAGTCCCGCATCGGGCTCCCTGCTCGGCGGGGAGTCTGCTTCTCCCTCTGACCCTCCTCCCTCTCATGCTCTCTGTCTCTCGTTCTCTCTCTCTCAAATAAATAAATAAAATCTTTAAAAAAAAAAAAAAAAAGGAATGTCTTGACTGTGATATCACATATACTAAAGTGGCTGATAAACCCTGACAGAACTCAGGGCTCTGCTTGTCAAATAAAGTTTCTTGGGACTGTAGAGGCAGATTTGTAATATTCAATCCCTCTGGCAGTCAACGGAAAACTTCTCTCTATTCAACTCCAACCAACAAGAAAGGTGCTCAGGATCTTACTGGAATCTGTGGGCATTAGAGATAGTATGTACCTCACTTGGATATTCTACTTGGACTTTCATATCAGCTAATCCAAAAATTGGCATCCTTTGACTGAGGCCCAAATGCATACTCCGTGTTGGGAGCTGTCAAGCAAGCTGTGGGATGCTCTCTACATGTGAAGTCCCACATCTCTAATAAACCTGTGAGGTACAGGTCTCTGTGAGTAACAGTATTGCTGACAGAAGCCTCTGGAAAAGGCAGACAAGTTCTACTTACAGGGCCCCTTGAGGGTTTGGACTGGTCACCTCCCTAACATGGAGGGAACATATCATTTTGGGGTGAGTCAACTCAGACTCAGAGACTAACACTGTGAGAAAGGGTTCTATAGACCTTTTTTATCAAATGGAAATGGTATATTCAAGCTCTCAGCTTGTCTGGCTCCTGGGGCATCTCAGTTTTACATGAAAAAAATGGCTCTCCCAAACAGTTACAAGGGTCCTAAATTTAACTCTGCTGAATCTGCCATTCCCCACCAGACAGCTCTGACCATGATTTGATCTATATTCCTTATTCCCCTTAATATTAGCAAGGAAATGTATTAGAAATAGCAGGGGATGGTCCCAGGTTCTGCATTTCCTATGTAAATACCTGTCAACACCTCTGGCTGTTTTTTCCACTCCCATTTCTGTAAGTATTGCTTACAGTGGGGCAGACAAATGCCACCAGGCTATTGACATGGACAAATACGACAAGTTAGATTGTCTGCCCTCATGTAGTTCCTCCAAAACAAGGTCTAGGATCAATTATTCATGCTTAGAGAGTAAAAATCTCAGACCCTTTATGGGTCTTGAAATAGCCAGTTGTCTCCTACAGTCAAAGCACAAAGCCATCATTATCACTAACAGCCCCATGTCCCATGTCCCTTTGTATCACACAGTCATACCTGCTCAATAAATGTTCATTATTAGAGTAAATAAGATACGGAAATTTAAAATTACCTATTTAACTTTATTTTGCTAAAGCAGTTTGTAAACTTTTATTGTTTAATCCATATTACATATATTGTTCACTGTCTCCATCATTTCTTCCCTCTTTTGTACATTTCCCTTGAAATATTCCTTGAAGATTTAAGTTTCTTAAAAGACAAACTTGACATTTCAAATTTATGTTAAATGTATATATTTAGTTATGTTTCTTTTAAAAAATTACCTTATGACCGATGAAGACAGAATCAACGATTGGCTTCATTAGTATGGGGCTATCTATATTAGTTCATAATAATAGGTTCCTGCATTATCAAAACAAAAATCTTTGTCAGAGTAAAATTAATATGGGAAGCAATGGAAACATACGCATTTTTAAGGACATAGATTATTTTTTTGCCAAGATTTAGTCACAGCAAACCTCCATCAATTTTGGCAAGGCATATTAAGACTAAGTTGTAGTCTTTTTGATTTTTTCTTTGGACATCCTTGTTCAGTAACATGGTGACTGCCCTAGATTATGGCCACCTGGTGTCCTATTGTTCCTTTCTGTTTGTTCTTATCTCTCTCTTCAGTTATATTGTAAGCTGCTTGAGGTCAGAACCTACATCACATTCATCCTGTGTCTGTAGTCACCACTTCAGTTCTTGCCATGTAGTAGTCCCTCAATAAGAGGAGGCTGAATTACATTCCAAAGAAATTAGGCTATGGGAGCCTTAGAGACGTAGTGATTCTTTCAGCTAAATCTATGTTTTGGTTGGTTTAAAGAAGGCCATTTCCTAAGCCAAGGCTTTCCCCTCAGCCTTTGAACCAGCAGTCTGAAGTCACAGGTTCCCCTAACTTCAATCAACCTAGACACACCTAGACAACGCAGTATTCTTCCAGATAAAGTAATTGAGAAACAATCTATATTACCATGTTGCTCTTCCTAGGTGAGATGGCCCTGATAAGCCACCATCACCAAGAATACATTTGAAAGTTTATCTCTTACTGGTAATGACGATGGTTCCCCATTGATTCATTCACTTTCACTGATCTGTCTGGCCATCAGTGAAGAGAATGCTCAAAGTGCCAGGATTTTCGGGCGCCTGGGTGGCTCAGTTGGTTAAGCAACTGCTTTAGGCTCAGGTCATAATCCTGGAGTCCTGGGATCGAGTCCCACATTGGGCTCCCTGCTCAGCAGGGAGTCTGCTTCTCCCTCTGACCCTTCCCCCTCTCATGTGCTCTCTCTCTCTCATTCCCTCTCTTTCAAATAAATAAATAAATAAATCTTAAAAAAAAAAAAAAAAAGTGCCAGGATTTTCAATTGCAGACTTGGAACTTTGTGAAACAAATTTATCTTCCCTGACCACCTGAGCTACTCACAGGCTACAGTGACAAATAAAACAAAACAAAAACAAAAAGTCTGTGTGTGGATGCATAAACTTCCTCTGTGATAATAAAAAGACTGAATATACAGAGATAAAACTACAAGTTGACTTCCCCAGTTTTACTTACAGAAGCCAAAATCTGTTTTTAGGGATATTTTTCAACAAACTATCTATTAAAAGGTAAAATGAAAGTGTCCAGGACATATGATTACCATGAAAGAAACCTATATGGGTGAAGAATTTATGATGAAAATTAAGCAAAAATATTAAAATATGTTTAGGTAAATAAACCAGTAACAGTTAAATTTTCAAAACATTTCCCAAGCTTTAACCTGAAGCTGGAAAAGACTGAGCAGAAAAATACTGCTTTCAACTATGATGGTGACAGGACTGGGCATTTCCTGAAGAAACACAGATTTTCATTTCATTTAACTTTTAGCTTTCATTGATCTTCAAACTGATTTTTCCCTTATTACTTTCTTAAAATAAAATAAGAAGGAAAATTTATTTTTATTTTATAGAAAGGCATACAGCATGGAGTCAAGATACCTGGATTCTAATTCTGTTTCTATTAACTATTTAAGAACCTTGGGTAAGATACAATAAAATGATGGGAATGGAATACTCTCTACATCCTCTAATCGATATCTAAATTCTGTGATTCCTTCTATTAAGAATGCCAAACATTCTATTTGCAGCTACATGAATAAAAGTCAATCTCACATGGTCACATGTAAAATCACAGAAGCTAAACATTTCTATTGAAATCTAAATATTTCTTTTCTGCAAGAATTTCAATTGTTTATTTGATCTTATGAGAGTATCACTTTGAAATCACTATTAAACTTTGGTTAAATCATTATGCTAGTTTTGAAATATTAATTTTGTTTTTTTGTTCTTTGAGAATTTGTTGTTAAATATTCTCTTTCCCTATGGAATAAGGGTAGAAAGTATAGCCATTTGTAAACATTTATGTAGTAATTTGATATTTACAAATAAAATATGAGGATTCTTTTGAATTCATAAAATTTGAGGCATTTAATAATATACAGATCCTTGTGAATTGTAAATAAAAATGCAAAAATCCATAAAATTGAATAATACACCCAGAAATGTAAGTAGAAAAATATACGAGATATATATTAAGCTATGAAAATACTTTATGTAGTTATCCCTTAACTGAATCTTCTTGCCTTCATAAAATACTAAATCACCTGGCTCTCTAACACCGCAATTTTAGGTGTGTGTCAATATGTGTGTTTTCCTTCTTTCAAGGTTTTGTTTTTAAGCTTGCCTAGAATTTTACTTAGGTCAATTAATTTACATAAAACAGTTTGCCTATAATCTCCGGGTTTTACTGAATAAAATAAATGTGCCACTTCTTTAAAAAAAATGTTTTTTATTGCTGTAATTAAAGAAACTTTTTTTAAAATCAAAGTTGGAAAAAAGCTGTTATCCCAAATACCAAAATAACAGAACTTGTATTTAGTTACTTGAACTTGAGTAAAAAATTTAAGCAAGTATTCATTGTTTTTATCCTTTATCTCTCCCTTCCTGCCTGAGTTCTCTTCCTTAGCACACCACCACCCAACACCACCACATACACAAGCCAAAAGATGGTTTCACATAATAGGTTTCAACTAATACAATCTATTGGTGAAATAATCTATATCATTTCCACATTTTTAAATTTCTCTTTACCAATATTTAATCTCTCTTTACTATTGTAAACATTTAATATAGACCCATCCCATCCTCTAGGTGGCACATAATAGTGAGCATTATAATAACTTAATGATATTCAAAGATATGCCATTTAAATATTGGTATGCCTTGTCTCCGGCAAGTGTTACATTTAGCTGCTTTGCATAATGACAATAACATTTTTTTTTTTTTTTTTTTTTTTTTTTTTTAAAGATTTTATTTATTTATTTGAGAGAGAGAATGAGAGAGAGAGAGCATGAGAGGGGGAGGGCCAGAGGGAGAAGTAGACTCCCCGCTGAGCAGGGAGCCCGATGTGGGACTCGATCCCGGGACTCCAGGATCATGACCTGAGCCGAAGGCAGTCGCTTAACCAACTGAGCCACCCAGGCGCCCCCATAATGACAATAACATTAAACTTAGGTAGATCTTGAGTTCCAGTTCATCAAGAGTTCTTAACCAGAATTCCTGCCATAATTTATGGCAGATTAATTATTTGCATTTTCATAGACAATTCTGAGACCATTTTAATATTGCACACATCCTCACAAAAGGTATGTTGAGACATCTCTGACATTGTCTAGAATTTGACATTAATTAGAATTATGTTAGCATATATCGCTTGCATTTATCATTTACACAAATATGGGCAATAACTGATCAAAGTCAACATTGCTCCTTGCTTTGCTTTTTGTTCAATTAGGATGTATCTTTTCCAAAACAGATTCATTGGTGTTGGACATATTGCATACAGTAAGCATCCACTGTTATCCCAAGGGTAAAAGGATTTAGAGAAATAGAAATGACCTTTTGATTCAGCTCATAACTCATACCTACTATCTATCCACTTCATATGACCACATGTACATATTTGTAGTCATTGTAAGTTTAAATACTTGGTTTTGAACACTATTCTTAGTCAAGCATTAAGTTTAAATAACTAAAATTTCCAAATTTAGAAAACCAACAATAAAGTCATTACTCATAGCTTCTCCTGACTTTAGATGCAGCTCTCCACATTTACTTAAAACCATCCCTTGTCAGTGACTTGCTCACTGCATTTTTGCCTATGTCACAAGAAAAGAGAAATAAAGGCTCGAATACAGCTTGAGTTAAAACAAAATAAAAAAACATTCTTGACATTGAATAAGGCAAGATTTCAAGGCAATCCTCACTAGACAAATTCTCAAAATAATTGCTCAACTTTCTCCTATTTCTTGTGTAGGCAGAGACTTGCTAGTTTAAGGTGAGGAAACATGCGTCTCTCTGCATCAACTGTGAGAGCAAGAAAGCCAATTTAATTTTTATTTCTTCAAAATTAGTTAAAATGATAATAATATTACCAGGAAATTTATATTCACACACTACATACTCAAATGGGGCACCTTTTAAAGTTTTGACATTTATTTCTGAATACTCTTATCTGCTTGAATTAGAGCACAAGCCCTATGACAAATGGTCCTGTTAGAGTAAAATATGCAGAAAATAATATATTTTCATCACTTCTTTAAAAAACTAAATTATAAATTGGTGTGAGCAATTTTGTTTTTTTAAGATTGCAATACATAGGGAATCGGGAATACAAATTTTAGTATTTAGATAATCTCTCCCCGTGCTCATTCATTCCTTCATCTCCCTTGCTCATATTCATTCATTGAACATAACTCCCTGTTTTCTCTCAAGCCAACTAGGAAGACTAAAACGTTAAACGTGGTTTCAGAAGAAAGGGCAGCTGCCCTAAGAAAACTTCTACAGAAAGACTGTCTGGATGCTAAGATACTACACAACGCCAGCACTGAAACCGTGCAGGAGCTTTTTAGTACACGTTTTCTGATCCTACTATATCCCTCTCTTAGCCATTAAACCTATAGAAAAATAAGGGCTTTGGCTTATTGCAAATTCAAAGATTTTAAAGAGTGAGTTTGGTGCCACTCTCCTCTCCTTCAAGGAAAAGCTTCTTATCCTCAAGAGTTGCTGAGCTTTAGACAGTGCTGTTGCTGAAGAAGATTCATCACCCAGTCAGGTGCATGGTTCTCAACCTGGAACCAAGACCGATTCCGGAGAAAACAGGTAAAACAGGGGCGTTCCCTGTGTCAGCTAAGAAGCCTTTAAAACTGAATAGAATAAATCCGAGCAGGGTAAAAAGGTGTGCTCTTTAAAACAACAGTAACAAAAAGTTTAGTCGCAAAAGGTTTGGGGTGTGTTTTTTTGTTGTTGTTGGTGGTGGTGGTGGGTTTTTTTGTTTGTTTTGTTTTTTGTCTTTCTGTTTTCATGCTTGATCATACCCCAAACAACCCAGGTGCTGAGAAACACACAAAGTAACTGTACACAAGCCAGGATCGCCGCGTGTCTGTGCCAGTTTCCTGAGGTGACTGTCAGAAAAGCAGACTGAAAAGAGGCAGCATCGTGTCTAGGGAATGAGGTCAGAATTCACCGGGTGGACCATTGGCTCTGCGAAGGAATACCGCGGGACAGTGGGGCTCGAGAGCCAGGCTTTGTAAAAGGAGGGAAGGTGGGTCAGGGGCTGACTTTGTGGAGAAGGCTTTGTCGGCGCGAGACCGGGTGAAGGGTGGCAGATGGGGGGGGGCGTTTGCCAGCTGGCAGAAGCGGGAAATCAGAAGACAGAAACGCGGGGACCATGAGGGCAGAGAAGACCCCGTTTGGGGTGACGGGAGGGTCAGGGCCATCCACTGCCACTGCTAGTGTGGGAGCTCGGGAGCTGGAAGGTGAGGCGGGACCGCGAGGTGTCGGCTGCAGTCCCCGGCAGGGAAGGAGAGGGGTTCAGGTTGCCAGCAGGTAGAGTTGAAATCAAACAGCCCCTCGGGGACCACGGAGCAGCGCCCTCCCGAGACCCCCTGCCTCGAGGTTGAGGAATCACAGCAGGTGGTTTGTGGTACCTCCTAAAGCTAGGGATGTTCACTCAGCGCCCAGCCTGGGGTGCCCGAGCCCCGCGCTCTCCAGGTTACTCACCGGTCCTGGGAGGAAAGCGCCATCCGGGCGCGCGCGAGGGTTGCGCAGCGCAGGCGGCAGGCAGGGCCGGGCTGCGGTGGCGGCGCTGTCCTAGGCGCGGGACCGGAGCCTGGGGACACCGAGGCGGCGACAGCGGCGGCGGGGGCGCAGGGAGCTGCGGGCGGGGAGGGCTGTGGATCCGGAGCTGCTGCGCCGCGCGCGCTCTCTGCACATCTCCGGCTCCGCTGAAGCGGCTACTGCTGCTGCCGCGGGAGGGGAGGGAGTCGAGGGGGAGGGGAGGAGGCACGCGGCAGGGAAGGAGGGAGGGAAAGAGGGGAGGATGGGGGAGAGCGAGGGGAGAAGGGGAGATGATCACCCAGAGTGGAGAGGAGGAGGGGAGGGAGGCGCGCACGAGCTCAGCAAAGGTTCCCACCAGAAAAGCTCCGGGAGGAGAAACGCTAGATGAGGAGATGGGTCACTCCCCCGCCCCCCACCTTCCCTCCGCTCCTTCCCCCTTCGCGCCCTTTCCTTGGGCTCTTCCTCGCGTAGCTCAGACTGGGGGTTACCCAGGCTCGGCTGGAGCCGGGGCTTCTGCGCGCTGGTGAGAGTGCTGAGCCCTAGGGGCGGCCGCGACAGCTCTCCGCGCCACCGGCCTGAAGCACCTGTGTGCGCACACACACCGCCGCCGGCTCCATTGCCGCGGCTTTCCGGCCGGGATCTGCGGGCCGTTGCTCTCCCTCTCTTCCCTTTCTGGTCAGATTATGATCTTGCATGTGCATCCATGACATCTGTGTCGTGCCCCTACTGCAGTTTGCTTCCTGGGCGCTCTTTGGCACAGGGTGTCCGGCCAGAAGGCGCCGGCAGGGAGCTCAATGCAGGCAACCATCGTCGGCTCCTTGGAGCTGTTTCCTGGTTAAGGGTGGCGGTGTGTGCTTGCCGCCGGGGTTGACTAGCTAACGAGGTTAAAAAAGAAGAAAGGAAGGAAGGAAGGAAGAAGAAAGAAAAAAAGAAAAAAAAATCTTAACGACCTGGTTGCCTGGAATAATGTTCTCAGTGATCTAGGAAGGTTGTAAGTGTAAAGGGCACAGGGGCAGTTCATTATCTTCTGCCTTGGTTTTCCTCCCTTTCCCTAACGTCCTAAAACAAACAAACAAACAAAACAAAACAAAACAAAGCAAAACAAAACAAAACCGGCACAAGACTTAGCACGTTTAATCGAAATATTTCTCAATCTTTTTATTGCAGAGCATTTCGTTTTTACCCAAATTTTTCTAGTGTTGGCCTCGCTTTCCTATTGTAGATTTTCTTTGCTCTGTTAGAATGTGAGTCAGTCTTGCTTATTTCTAAACTACAAAGACTCGCATGAAAATAGATACTGTAGTCAGGGCCTTGTACATTCACAAGATCCAAGGGGTGAGAATCCACACATTTAGTAAGTATAAAACAATTGGGACATTGTTAACTGATTTCCATGAACCATAATTTTGTTTCATAATCTTCACGTGGTAGTTGAGGGTAAGCAGAAAGCAAAGTAAATTTTGTGTGTAAAAGATATGGCTAGAAAAAAAGTCTAGTACAACTCTCCTCAAATAACAACATTTAAAGTGATCGAATTACTCCCCGTGAGCACACTGGACACAGTTTTTGATAGTGTGCGTGTGTGCCTAATTTTAGTAGTCTTTCAGTTACTTGAGTCCTTTTTTAAAAGCCTAAATTATCTTATCCTTTAGTGTAAGTAACTTAGGCACTTTATTTTACCTAAATATGTCTTATGTAACAAATGTACCCATATTAAAATACTCTCAGCTGTATATTCAGTATGCAGAAACATTTTAAATGCAATAAGGCATACACCCAAATTGATGAAAAACCTCTAGCTCTTCCCATATATATTCACATGAGAAAAAAACAGTGTTGGTAATAACATATTACTAGATGGTCTGGATATTGTTAACTTTCTAGAATCTTTCCTGTGGAGCACATCTGCTAATGAAAGTATTTGGTTTCACATCTACCTAATAATCTGAATGAGAGAAGCACCTCCTCATTAAGGGAACAACAGATATCAAAATCCTCTAATACACCTCAGCTTTAAAAGGCATGTGTTACTGTCTCCAGATGCTCAGTGTTGCACCATGCAAATTCACCATATGCTGTTCTTTCAAAGAAGACCATAGGAAGAAAATAGTGGGTGAGGACCTACACCTCATTTGACTTTAGGGGTTCTCAGTAGTGTCTGTATTACAGATATGAGCAGTGAATTTTTCAAATCCCGGTGGCTACTTGGTCAGGGAGTGGTTACCAGAAATTGAATCTCCATTTTCTCATCCCTGTTTAAGATATTCCTTACCCTCCTCTACTAAGGTAATTCACCTGTGAGAATTTTTGTTATTTTCCTCCCTACATTTGATTATGAAACTGTAATAGCAGTATCTGTATAGTCTCGTTTTATGGTTGGAAAAAGACAAAAAAACATGGAAACAAAAATGCCTTAAAGCCAGGCAAAGAGAAGGGATGACATTTAGAGCACAGCAAGACAAGTTTTTTTTTTTTTTTTAAGATTTTATTTATTTATTTGAGACAGAGAGAATGAGAGAGAGAGAGAGAGCACATGAGAGGGGGGAGGGTCAGAGGGAGAAGCAGGCTCCCCGCTGAGCAGGGAGCCCGATGCGGGACTCGATCCAGGGACTCCAGGATCATGACCTGAGCCGAAGGCAGTCGCTTAACCAACTGAGCCACCTGAGCCGAAGGCAGTCGCTTAACCAACTGAGCCACCCAGGCGCCCCAGCAAGACAAGTTTTTAACTCACCCCTAACCACTTGGCCCACCAGAGACGAGAATAGGTGAAAAAAGATAGAATGGCATTCCAGTTCTCCCGCTGGAGGACTTGGATTACAATTTATGTTCTCAAGTTGGGTAAAAACTTTCCTGTCACCTCCTACCACAGCATGCTCTCCCTTTTATATTCCTTCCCTCTTCTACATCCACAGTATTGTGCACTGTGTTCTTCTTTACAACATGGGAAGCCAAATAAATAAGTAAAATAAAAAGCTTCATTTTAAGCACTGACCCATTGTATTTACTTACTTGAAAAGAAATTCTTACGTTGCAATTTTCTGAAATCAGAAATATTGAAAACCCTATCTTTGAACAGCTATTGCACTCTGTACAGAGACTGGTTAGCAAAGGAAATACAATTCATCTGTTTATTGAACACATGTGTTTAATAACCACTGCTTGTGGGCAGGCACCATTTTAGGCCCTGGGGATACCACAATGAAGAAAATTGGTAACTGTGGCCTTTTGAAGCTTAGAGTCTAATGAGCCAATAAAAGTGCTTTATCACTAGGAAAGATGTTTATGATGGTGATGATGATGATGATGATGATGATAAATTTCAAGCCCAAAGAAGAAATATTTATTAATTAAATTATAGGCATTAACAAGATTAGGCATAAAGGAATACAGATTATTCAGCTCTGCTTGTAGCCAGTTCTTAAATTAGTTGTTGAAAAAAATGAGAAAGAGGGGTTGGGGAAAAAATAACATTTGTTGTAGTGAAGGGAAATAATAGAATTTTTTTAGGCCAGTGAACATTTTCATGAGCCTCAACTTTAAAAAATAAACATCTGCTTTTATTGGTGGGGAAAATAGAAAGTAATAAATGTCTTTGAGGTTGTGGAGACTTCTGAAAAATTATATATGTACCATGTAATACATATGATTAGTACTGCTGAATACATGGACAGATTCTAGAATGATGATGATGAAAAAATCAGCAATTTTCCCTTTCTCTTTCTGAAGAACATACCAAAACAACAAGGAGAAGTAAAACAAACAAACAAAATCTGCAAATTCTAATTTCAGCAAAATCAGGGGATAGATAATCTGCAGTTTCCAAAAGTGTGTTCAAGATGCCTGAACTGCTGAGATTAACTAGAAGTTGAAGAAGAGGAAGTAAGGAGAAGAATAGCAGATAGTGAGCACAATGTTAACTAATCTTAGAAGGCATTGATAAAAATATCATTCCTGAAAGTGAGAGTTTCACTCTGAAGTGCAAAAGCTCTTTCCCTTGGTTGCAACAGTGAATTGAGAAGCTGAAACTGGGCTACAGCTGAGAAAGGAAGAAAGGAAGAAGTGTGGCAAGTGTAGACAGAGCTCACTTGTGGCCAATCTCACAAAAGCCAAGAAATGTATGCTTCCTGATGGGGAATTGCTCATCTTGACTTGCCAAACCTATGCATCTTCTTTACAGAAATCAATGTGGGAACTGGAGTGAGTGGGACTGATGATAAGAGCCCTCTTGTGTATGTCTTGTGGGAAGAAATGGAGGGCTACACACAGATGAAACAGAGGAGTGATATTTGCAAAAAGCGGTCTATCTCTTCAGCAGCAGAGAAGCAGAACATTTGTAAATCTCAGATGGCTATTTTCCCCTCTTTTCTTCTCAGGAACCTAGAGGAGAAAAATTTAACTCAGTTAATTATGAGTAATAAAAAAAGAATGGGCACAGTATCAATACAAAAATAATATAGGAAAAGACTTTCAGAGGAGCATCAAAATGTAACAATTGTTGGAGAACATATACCATAACAGTGTTGCCATGGAGAAGTTGAAAAATTTGTCCTAACATTTTGCCATGAATTTTCATAAGGGCACAGTAAAGGAATTGCTTCTGTGAATGAAAACTATAAGACACAAATATGAGAACTTGGGAATGATTGAGGAGACAGTAGGAGCTGATAACCCAAAGCTGGCAAAACTTGGAAAAGAAGTTGAACTAAAAATAAACCCATTACAAATTGAGAATGAATATGGAAGAATTACAAGGTAAAATATACACTGAGGTAAACACAGTAAGGGAAAAAGGACAGAAATGAGAAAGGTTGGCAAAATGAACTGGAAGTAAAGATGAATGGGATGAGAAAGAATATGAAAGATGGAGAAGATTAGCAAACATAATTCAGCACATACATAATTAGAGACCCTGAAGAAGAAAAATAAATACCAGAGAAAGAACAAATATTTAAATATATTATTAAAGGAAGCAACATTCTTAAATGAACGAAGACCTGCAATTTCATTTTTTTTCTTTTTCAAGTTCTTATTTAAATTCCAGTTAGTTAACATACAATGTAATACTGGTTTCAGGAGTAGAAGTTAGTGATTCATCACTTCCATACAACACCCAGTACTATTCACAAGTGCTCTCCTTAATCCCCATCACCTATTTAGCCTATCCGTCCTCCCACCTCCCTTCCAGCAAACCTCAGTTTGTTCTCTATAGATAAGAGTCTGTTTCATAGTTTGCCTCTTCTTTTTTTTTTTTAAGGGGCGCCTGTCAGTAGAACATGCAACTCTTGATCTTGGGGTTGTGAGTGTAAGCCCCCTGTGGGCCTGGAGTTTACTTAAAAAAATAATAATAATAAAAGGCAATTTCATTTTTAAAGGACACAATGATTACTAAGAAAATTGCCCCAGAATTGTCGCCATCAAGATATATCCTAGTATGGTACCTAGAATTTAAATATAATAAAGAATCTTTTAGGGATGCAGGCAAAAACAATCAGTAACTTATAAAGGAAAATATTGAGGGTGGCCTCAGAATTCTTCACTGCAACATTCATAGCAGAATAGAGTCAGTATCGGTGGAGGAAAGTCTACCAGATACCAGAGAAAATAAGTGAGAGCTAAGGATTTTTTCTATGTAGCCAAACAGTCCTTCAGATATAACAGTTGCACACAGTTTTGAACATGCAAGAACTAAGGGAATATTATTCATATGAACCTGTCTTCAGAATGCAGAATGGAATTCAACTTTCTAGGAGATAAATGGAAGAGATATCCTGGATCAAGAACTGATTGTCAGCACTAAGTGTATTTAATCATGGATCTGAAATGTGAGAATATGAGAATTAGAGCAAAATAATAGAATATAAATCTCGTGGACCCTGACAATATAGAAATGATATACCTAAACAAAATTTGGATGAGAAAGGCAAAAGAAGATGGGATATGAAGGCATTGATTGTTTAATGGCCAGGAGTCAAAGGACATCACTTAAACAAGTAGTCCAACATATTTAACAACACAAAAATAAACCATAATCAAGATAATATTAAACAAGTTATGTAGTAGGTTATATAAAATATATATATAAAATTATATAAATTATATAAAATTATATAAAATAAATGATTTATTTTAGCAAACTAACAAATACAGTCTATAAAAAAGAGAGAAATGCAGTTAACCTATAAAGGAATAACTACAAAAGTAACAAAGAACAAAATAAAAACCATGAGAATACACACATAGAGAAATAAATAAAAGAAAATAGACCTCAGAGTGAAGAAACTTTACAAAGTTAAAAGATAAAAACATAACACAAAACAATATGGCAGAACCAAGAGCAAACATATCCTTCATATAACAAATGTAAATAGAATTATCTCATTTTCTATGATAAAAATAGGATTTTTAGATTGGATTACAAACAAAATAGAATTTTGCGTTTTATAACAAGAAAACTCAGAATGTTTAAAAAGTAAGGATAGACAAACATATACCAGGGAAAGTCATACAAAAAGTAAGCAGGAATTGCAATCATAATCAAAAACAAGGTATCATACAAACCGAAAACATGTTAAACAAAATGAAGAAGAGTATTTTATGATTATAGTAATAGGCACCTTCCTATGCATGCAAAACAATTATGAATATCTATGTACCAAATAGTATAGCATCAACATAATTACATCAGGGGCGCCTGGGTGGCTCAGTTGGTTAAGCGTCTGCCTTCGGCTCAGGTCATGGTCCCAGGGTCCTGGGATCGAGCCCCGCATCGGGCTCCCTGCTTGGCGGGAAGCCCGCTTCTCCCTCTTCCACTCCCCCTTGCTTGTGTTCCCTCTTTTGCTGTGTCTCTCTCTGTCAAATAAATAAATAAAATCATTAAAAAAAAAAAACATAATTACATCAGATATTATGATATGTGCAAGAAGATAGCCTGAAGCCCACTATTAGTAGGAATCTTAGTATTTTTAATTCATGAGAGTTCACAAGTTCAGATAATAAATAAAGATATTAAAGATTAAGTATCATATACTCTTTATAGACTAATCTTACTTGAAAGCATTGATGGAAAATCCTAGTTAAAATATGAACAAATAAACCCTAGCAACACATTAAAAGCACACAATGTCATGACCAAGCATGTGTGTGTTCTATCCAAGAATGTAAGGGAATTTTCTGTACTAGAGAAGCTATTAACATATTTCATCACTTTCCTCATCTATCAAAGGAAATAAAACATCAGTACCCACTTTATGGAAATTTTTACAATGATTTAAAGAGTTATGGCATACAAAATCTTTAATAAGAATGTCTGGAATAAAGTGAGCCCTTCATAAATGTTATCTGTGTGTTTATCAGCTTTCATAAGATATTAAAATATGACTATGCTTGTGATGGTAATATAATTCTTATTTTCATTTTCTTGAATAATAAATTTCTGTGTGAATTTATTAATGTTGTGTTCTCATCTTTTGTCCCTTTTCCTCAAGATTTTCATAATTATTTTTAGGTCCTCTGTTCCTGTTGTATAATTATTAAAATCCTGGTAGACATTAAAATCAATTTACAAATTCTGAGTGTACTGCAAATGATCTCCTTAAAGATAATTTTGAATATCATAGTACTATATGAGTACATTCTCTCTCTCTTAATGGATTATATTTTAGAGCAGTTTTTTTTCACTTCTAGTTTTATTTTATTTTATTTATTTTATTTTATTATGTTATGTTAATCACCATACATTACATCATTAGTTTGTGATGTAGTGTTCCATGATTCATTGTTTGCGTATAACACCCAGTGCTCCATTCAGTACGTGCCCTCTTTAATACCCATCACCAGGCTAACCCATCCCCCCACCCCTTCCCCTCTAGAACCCTCAGTTTGTTTCTCAGAGTCCATAGGCTCTCATGGTTCGTCTCCCCCTCTGATTTCCCCCCTTCATTTTTCCCTTCCTGCTATCTTCTTCTTCTTCTTCTTCTTCTTTTTTTTTTTTTTTTTTAACATATAATGTATTATTTGTTTCAGAGGTACAGGTCTGTGATTCAACAGTCTTACACAATTCACAGAGCTCACCATAGCACATACCAGCAGTTTTAAATTCACAGTAAAATTAAGCAGAAGGTACAGAGTTTTCTTATATCCCTTGTCCCCCTCTACAAACAATCTCCCCCACTATCTATATTCTGTGGCAGAGTGGTTCCTTTGCTCCAACTGAGGAACTTAATATTAATACATCATCACCCAAAGTCTATAGTTTATACTAAGATTCACTCTTGGTGTTGTACATTGTATAGGTTTTGATAAATGTATAATGGTGGATATATGAATATGTATATATATCTACCATTAAACTACCATACAGAATAGTTTCACTGCCCTAAAAGTCCTTTGTGCTCCATCTATTTATTCCTTCCTCTCTCCAACCCTTGACGACCACTGATTTTTTTAACTGCCTTCATAATTTTAGCCTTTTCCAGAATGCCACATAGTTGGAATCACACAGTGTGTAGCCCTTTTGGATTGGTTTCTTTCACTTAGTAATATGCATTTAAAATTCTTCCATGTCTTATAATTGCACCAAAAAAATAAAATACCTAGGAATAAACTTAACCAAGGAGGTGAAAGACCTGTACTCTGAAAACTATAAAACATTGATAAAAGGAGTTAAAGATGACTAAACAAATGAAAAGATGTTCCATGCTCATGGATTGGAATAACCAATACAGTTAATGTTCATACGACTCAAAACTATGCACAGATTTAATGCAATCCCCATCAAATACCAACAGCATTTTTCACAGAACTAGAACAAATAATACTAAAATTTGTATGCAATTTATTATAAAAACCCTGACTAGTCGAAGCAATCTTGAGAAAGAAGAACAAAGCTGGAGGTATCACAATCCCGGATTTCAAGATACACTACAAAGCTGTAGTAATCAAAAAGGTACAGTACTGGCACAGAAACAAACACACTGATCAGTGGGACAGAATAAAGAACCCGGAAATAAACCCATGCTTATATGGTCAATTAATCTATGACAAAGGAGGCAAGAATGTACAATGGAGAAAAGACAGTCTATTCAACAAATGGTGCTTGGAAAACTGGACAACTACACACAAAAAATGAAACTTGACTACTTTCTTACACCATACACAAAAATAAAATCAAAATGGAGTAAAGATCTAAATGTGAGACCTGAAACCATAAAAGTCCTAAAAGAAAACATAGGCAGTAATTTCTCTGACATTGACCATAGAAACATTTTTCTAGGTATATCTCCTCAGACAAGGGAAATAAAAGTAAATATAAACTACTGGGACTACACCAAGATAAAAAAACTTGAGCACAGTGAAGGAAACTGCTGACAAAGCAAAAGACAACCTATTGAATAGAAGAAGACACTCTCTCTTTTTTTTTTTTAAGATTTTATTTATTTATTTGATAGAAAGAGAGAGAACATAAGCAGGGGGTAGCAGCAGAGGGAGAGGGAGAAGCAAGCTCCCTGCTGAGCAGGGAGCCTCACATGGGGCTGGATCCCAGGACCCTGAGATCATGACCTGAGTGAAAGGCAGATGTTTAATCAACTGAGTCACCCAGGCGCTCTGGAAGAAGACATTTTCAAATGATATATCTGATAAGGAGTTAATATCCAAAATATATTAAGAACTTGTACAACTCAACATCAAGAAAACAAATAGTCACAGACCTGTACCCCTGAAACAAATGATACATTATATGTTAGTAAAGGAAATTAAAAAAAAAAAAGAAAACAAAAGTCCAATTAAAAGTGGACAGAGGACCTGAGTAGATATATTTTTTTTTTTTTTTCAAAAAAGACATACAGATGACTACAGACACATGAAAAGATGCTGGGCATCACTAATCCTCAGGGAAATGCAAATCAAAACCACAAGGAGATATCACCTTACACCTGTCAGAATGGCTAGGATCAAAAAGACAAGAAATAACAAGTGTTAGCAAGGATGTGAGAAAAAGGAATGGTTGTGCACTGTTGGTGGAAATGTATATTGGTGCAGCCACTGTGAAAAACAGTTTAGAGTTTCTTCAAGATATTAAAAATAGAAATACCATATGATCCAGTAATTCCACTATTGGATACTTACCTAAAGAAAATGAAAACACTAATTTGAAAAGATATATGCACTCCTATGTTTATTGCAGTATTATTTACAATAGCCAAGATATGGAAGCAACCAAAGTACCCATCAGTAGATTAATGGATAAAGAAATTATGGTCTATATATATATTCAATTTATATATATATATTCAATTTTTATTTATCATACTACTGTTTTCAGTTGTTGCTCAGGGAATCTGTTGGTACTACTTTCTAAATACATATTTTTTCTAAATACATAAATATATATATTCAAGAACAAAGATAAAACAGATAGATATCCTTTCAGATATATAAGGCTAACTGAAATTTTATGTATGTAGTTTACATATAAAATTTACATATATCATATATTTATATATAATAGTAGTATATGTAACTATATATAAAAGTTTATATATAACATATATTTTTATATATGATATATAATTTATATATTATATAGGATAAAGTATATAATGTATACCATATACTGTATTATTATACGTAACATAAGCTATATTATATATTTTATATATATATAATTTCAAAGGGCCTTGTATATCTGAAAGGATATTTATTTTGTCTTTGCTCTTGAATTATGAAAAACTAAGTTATTATAATTTATAATTCTAGATTCGCCATTACATTTCCTCAGAACGTTAATGGCATTGATCTATTGGGTTTTTTGTTTCCAATATTGTTGGTAGGAAATCTAAAGATGCAATGTCTTTAAGCAATCTTTTTGTTCTCATTGTTTACTTTTAGGAATTTATCTATTTATGTTTGTCCTTAGAAGTGTAATTTTTGTTTTATACTGTTTGACAATTGGTAGGCTTTTCCCATCTAAAAACTGGGTCTAGGATATTATTACCAATAATTATTTAAAACACTTTCTTGTTTTTTTCCATTTTATTCTTTTGAACTATTAGACAAGTATGAAGAAAGATAGCATAATCTTAATATAGCATATGTGGTTGTTCAGTCCTTGCATACCTCCATGTGAGTCTGGTTCCATGATTGATTCACAATTCCTTTGAATGTGGCCCTCAGAAAGTCCTTTATGTTAATGATTAAAGATATTCTTTTACACAACTAGAGGAATGGATTATGTAATGCTAACTTGTCAAGATTGCTTGGCTCAAAAATCAAGATTGATAATGTGCACTGACTGGTTTCATTGTGAAGGTTCTGAGTTTCCACTGCCATGATTGGTTGCTTAGCAGGATATGCCTATGTGACCAGACCTGTAAGAGCCTCAGACCCTGAAGACTTGAGATGATTTTCTTGAGCAGAGACATTTCATACAGGTTCCTATGGTTCACTGCTAGAGAGAAAGTACTTCCTGGGCTGAGACATAGAGGGACTCAGAAGACTGCACCTGGTCTCTCTGCACTCCATCCAATGCATATATTTTTCTTACTACTTCTACTCTGTATCCTTTCATTGTAATAAGCCTTAATCATGAGTAAAACTTGCTTGAAATCCTGTAAATCAAGCTTGTGTAGTACTGAGACCCCTAAACAACAAATCTTGAAACACTTGAATCTTTTTTTTTTAGTTTTTTTTCAAACATTTTATCTCTTCATCATGGTTAACATTTGAAATTATTTCTTAATTTTCTAGTTTACCAATTTTTCACATAAATAAATGTGGTCTTCTCTTATCTATTGAGGGGTTTTTGTTATTGTTATTTATTTTAATAATTACTTTTTCCATTTACAAGATCTTGATTTGCTTCTTTGCAAGATTTCTGGTTCTTTTGTACAATTGCCTCCTCTTGATTCACAGCCACTTGTTCTTATTACATAACCTACTATTCTAGTTTCATAGATATGATTGCATACCTTATTTCTGTGTGGACAGTACATATATGTATTTGAAGTTTTTTTTCAGATTGTGATATTACCATTTCCATAAGAATAAGTTCTTCTTTTGTTAAGAAGTCTCTTTTCATCTGTTGGCCATTCTCTGATGGTTGTGCCATTGTCTTCTGTTGGAAAATAGCTGTATATATATGTATGTATGTTTTTATCTATGGTATAACAATTATTTGGCAGGGAGAGAGGTGATGGCATTATGACCATGCAATTCCTAGCTACATAGTGTGGCACTGTTTTACCTTTGGCTTTGGAAGGGAGAAGTTGGGAGGAAGTAGGAGGAGGGAATTGTGGTTCCAGCTCCTAGGTTTGATGCCCAATTAGGCATTGGTGCCCAATGCCATGCATTCTGTGACATCTCAGTCACCAAAAGAGTTGGGTAAAATTGGCCCTTGCTTATATCTGTATTTAAACTTATATTTCTCATTCATGCAATTTTTTCTCTTTTTTTTGCATTATGTTTTACAAGAGATCATATAATGCATATTAATTTGTTTATTTATATTCTTCTTGATCTCCAGGAATATAGTGAAGCTATTCAAATACCTCTATGTACATCTCATTCACCAAATCCCCATTTAATTTATTTTGTTCAGTTCTTGCTTGCCCCAAATTGTATCACTTCCTCAGGCAGATTTGATGTTGAACAGTTACCACTGATTGTTTTCAACAAATATCCTGGGGAGAAGATTATTCCTATTGTGCTAGTGTGAGTGTGCTAGTGTGAGTGTCCAATCAGGTCAAATAAACTGAGGGGAAGGGGGTGGGGGGATGGGTTTGCCCAGTGATGGGTATTAAGGAGGGCACATATTGAATGGAGCACTGGGTGTTATATGCAAGCAATGAATAATGGAACACTACATCAAAAACTAATGATGTAATGTATGGTGCTCAACATAACATAATAAAATAAAATAAAAAAGAAATCTCTTGATTGGAACATTTTGACATATTTGTCAGACAGATCAAATATTAAAAATTTTCTGTGCATGGGATTCTTTGTGGAGCTCTTATCTATCTCCTCTTGTGGCTGCTAGGATTGCTGTTTTTTGCAGGTAAGATGGTTACAAAACTGTTGGTTTTAAGGCTACTGCAAAGCTGGAGAGAGGGGAATTAGAATAGAAGTTAAAACATGGCAAAACTGTTCTTAGAGCGATTCAACCATTTTTGTTATTTAATGACTGCTCCTTAGATGGTTGCAAGCTTTTGGTTAATTTCTAAAGTTCTGAAAAGGTTGAGTTTTACAATTTTTATTGTGCTTTCTTTGTTTTTTTTTTTTGAGGAGATTTTCAGTGATCTTTATTCTGCATTACTATAATCCCTCGCCCCAACTCCCTGCCGCATAGATTGTTTCTTTTTATTTTGTTTTGGCTGAACCAAATCCCATGCTTATACCTAATAGCAAGTGCACAAAGAAGTTCCATCCTACCATTTTCCAAAAGGATAACTGGATTTATTTGGTGGATGGCTCTAATAAATACCAGCCACTACAATGAGTATGTTAGACACTAGTTGAAAAATTAGTTTGGTCTCATATATTTCAAATTACTTTGTTATGCTAATCCCTTTCAATACAATTATCATATAGCCAGATTTGTTTAGAAATACTATGTTTCTAATCAGAAAACAATTTGTAGTTTCTAATCTATAGCCAGCAAACATCTCTACTTTTAAGGGTATTTTTATGTATATTTAGCTATGATATTAAAATTAGACCTAAACATTAAAATGACCTATTATACCATATTGTTATAATTCCATTTGTTTACTCTTTTTGTGCAATTTTTACACTGTCATAAGAACATTTAAGTCTGAATCTTGTCTAACATTGTAGAGAGAGTAGGGTGTATATATTCTAGTAGTGCACTTCCTTATTTACTTTGAAAGTGGTTCTTAATTAAAAACAGGCAATGATATAATTTTCATAATCAATGGAAACATATACATATGTTCAAATGTACACATGGAGATAGCAGAAGAGCCTCTACTTCAATATTTGAAAAAATGTAAAACAACTTCCCTGAAAAGTTAATATGTTTATTGTATATAACAAATTGAGATAGGTTGATTCTTATTATTACAGCTTCTTTATATATGTGTGTGTGTGTGTGTGTGTGTGTATCTGTTTGAGTGAAACATTTACGGAACTATTGAGACACCTTAATAAACTCTCAGGCTTCCAAAAAACAAAACTGTGAGTCCTGAGGCCATTTTTCTTGTGAATTCCTCAAAGTGAATGCATAGCCATAGGTATAGATATGGGAACAGAGAAAAGGTAAGTAAGGCAAAGTTCAAATATGCCGAAATCAAAAGTAGACAGTGAGGTAGCAGTGATAGAAATGATCACTTCAAATCGCATCTCTGTAAATAGTACCCAGTCATCAAAGGTAAAACTAACTGCTCTTTTTTCTTGTGTTCTTATATTACTTTGTTTCCAACTCTTACTATCAACCACTGCCTTCCCTGTGGTATAAATAAGTTGCTATTCCATTATGAGATTGTGAAGACTGCAGAGGAAAAACTAATTTCCAGGCAAATTTTTAATGTCTTCATCTCTAATAAATAGCAAAGAAAATACTGTTGAAATATTGTCAGAATGAAACAATAAATAAATATGCATTTGATAAAATTAATTAAATATTCTTTTG
This sequence comes from Halichoerus grypus, assembly GCF_964656455.1. NCBI lineage: Eukaryota > Metazoa > Chordata > Mammalia > Carnivora > Phocidae > Halichoerus > Halichoerus grypus. The sequence goes on from NC_135720.1 coordinate 63,021,570, forward strand.
CAAAAAATTGAGCCATTTATAAAGACCATTTTACAGCTATGAAACTGGTGCCTAAAATTATAAATCATTTTTCCTATGAATTATCTACTTTTTCTACATCATTGACAGTGATGCTTTTGAAAAACATTGTCATTTATAAGTGTAATATTTGTGGGGGTGGGGGTTGGGGTTACAGGTAGAGATGATAATGACCTCATGTTAATTACAATTTCAAATTAATAGCCAAAAATGTAGTAGTGTTTTTGACAAGGTAAAATGAGAAATTCACGGAGAAAATAAGTTTTCAATAAATAAATATCTTTAGAGTCAGAGAAATATTATTATAAAAGGAAAGTGTATACAAATTAAAGGATAAACAATAAAATTAAATTATATTATTTCTAAGGCCCTTATAAATTATGAATACTTATTTTATGTCTTCTACATTAAATGAAGTCTAAGTTTAATTTAAATCTGTATTTAGTAGAATTTTTGAGCAGCTGAATTTCATAGGATGTGGGAGAAGAGGACTGGAAGGAGAAATTATGTCTTCTTCTAGAAGATCAGAAATTGACTAATTTAACAATGAACTTTAAAGCTACATGAAACTAGTGATGAGGATGGGGTGGAAGGACTATAACTTGGTTTGAATAGACTGATAGGGTTGGATTTCCTACATTAGGGAAATAGCAAACCCATTGTACATTAAGACAAATGCTTGGGCAACTTCATTTTGGCCTTGTCAGACTTAATTATAACAACAACACAGTAACAACAATTTATAATTTACTGAGTTTCCTTTATATTATTGGTACTCTGATAAACATTTACTATCTTCTTTAATCCTTACCAATATCTTAGGAAGTTGCCATTGGAGAGAAATTCTTGTCTTTCACTTAACAATTTTCTTTACCTCTGAATATCTACTCTTTCCAGGAGAGAACAGTATTGGAGGGAATGTTGTTGGTCTCACTTCATCCTACCTTTTCTCTGACTTCTCCTCATGGAAAAAGAAAAAGTATTTCTGAGTAGTGAAACTAGAAGAGCCCAGCATATGTAGGATATAGTCTTTCCTGGGGGCTTACACATGACACACATTCTTTCTCTCTTGTTCTGTATGGAAAATGCTGAAAGTGTCCAACTTTTTTTGCCTGGATGGAAGAAGAGTAATAGGGTACCTAATTTTGATTTTAGAACTTAATCAGTGTTGTCTGATCTAGATTACCAAGATTAAAATGGATATTCTAAAGTCTAACTTACTCTGGGTATGCCTTTTATTTGGATCTAAACTTAAGTAATAAATATAAGTAGCTATATTTTGGAGTTGGAAAAACTGAGTCTCAGAGAGATTAAACCATGGTTAAGATCATACAACTTATAAATGGTGAGTTTGGGTTTATTTTTTTTATTTTTAATTTTTTTTAAGATTTTATTTATTTATTTGACAGAGAGATAGAGAGAGAGCACAAGTAGGCAGAGTGGCACGCAGAGGGAGAGGGAGAAGCAGGATCCCTGCTGAGCAGGGAGCCCGATGCGGGGCCCGATCCCAGGATCCTGGGATCATGACCTGAGCCAAAGGCAGACACTTAACCGACTGAGCCACCCAGGCGCCCCATGAGTTTGGGTTTAAAATACAGATTTCTCTGAACTTCTTGTTTTCATATATTATTTATGATCCTTCCACTCTCACCCCCTACCCCAAGGCCAATCCTATTGGAGAGAAAATTGGGAAACTTGACTATGTAACATATGCCCATATATACCTTTATTGTAAAATTGACATTTTTAGGATATGTAAAAAAAACCTGCAACTATTGTAAAAGAAAAAAAAAGAGAGAGGCCATATTAGAAAAGAATTATATGAACATGGTGCCTTTAGTCCAGACGAACATGTAAGTAGTTTAGTTAGTTTGGGTGGCCCATTATGCTATATAATGAAGTCATAAATACATATACCATGTGTAGGCTAGATGGTCTGATTTTTAAGAAAAAACTGAATTTCATAGTTTTAAGTCATATTTGCATTAAGGTAATTTAGCTGTAGCTCTTCTCAGTGGCTGAAGAGAGACTTATCTGGAATTGTAGCCCTTAGTCCTTCTGTAGGAATCAACCTGGTCTCTCTCCACTGCAGAGTCTTTAAGAGCTGCATCTAAAAGGCACCTAGACAGCAGATACTACAGCAAATATTACAGTTTGTAAGGTGTAGGAAGGGACTTGGACCAGTATCCTTTTGGGAGGGGTAGTGTGTGTCTGACCTGAGGAAAGGGGCAAAAACATTGGATGATGAGGACAAAGTTGGGAGTGAAGGCAGCAAAGAGAGTATTAGAACGGAGGGAGGGATTAGTGCAGCAAGGTAATTTATTAGTAAATGAAGACTACAGAATAACTCTGTGAAGTCTAGTTTCATTATTTTTTTTCCTACCTATATAATCATTACAAATATGACAGCCTACTTTCACATTTGTTCCTACCTTTGCCCTGGGTTGGGGGAAGAGAGCATGATAATAGTGGTGGTTCTTTGTTCTGGGTTTCAGAGATATATCCATCACAACAATTAAACTGTACTTAAATTGCAAAATTCTGAGTAAGTCTTCAAGTATTTTATCCTCTTTGACCCTGAGATAAGTACAATTATTATCCAGTTTACAGATGAGGAAACTAAGATTAAAAAATGTTAAATAACTTGTTTAAGGGTCACATAGCCAATAAGTTGCCTGGTGTCAGGATTCAAATTTTGAGGCAGCCTAATTCCAAATACTGTATTATTAACCATTATTTCTGTCTTCCCAGGAAAAAAAAATCACTGGGAGATAATATAGGTCTTTTCATTTGGAAGTTCTGAGTGGAGGAAAGTTATTTCAAAGATTGAAGTGGGAGGTGACTTCATTCTTGCCACCACCAATTTCTCACCATACCATTTTCTGGGATCTTGCATGTCCCAAATCAAAAAAGTGGGAAACAACCCAACAGTATTACTGATATGGAATTTTTTAAAAATCAATGTTGGTAAGTGGGGCTTAAAATTATTTATAAAAATAATAAAGCAATGCGACATTTATGAAATACCAACTATTATGAAACAACTCATATTTATTACATTAGTAGCAAAGGGCACACTGCAGTGGAACATCCTCCACCATCTACATATTGAGGCTTTGCTCTGCCTTTGGAGACATGAGATTGAGCTCATTACATTAGACCACAATTTTCTATCCTTCCCCTCTGCACCGTATTGGCATATCAATTTGACTTCCTTACTGAAAAAGAATTTAAATTTCAGTGAAGTCCAGCGATGGATGGAGAGAGATATACTGTTACTGTAATAAATATAATTCAAAATTTAGACAAATCATTGTATTATATTTATACTACTGTTTAAAGAATGATAATCTTCTATAGCTTATATGTTTCCACTTTTTCTTTAGTTTATGAATCTTATAGATGATTTTCAATGGTGGATTATTGATCACTTTCCCACATAGTATATGAGATATTGAGGGCTAGATTTGGTGTACCTCCAGAAGTTGGTGTCAATGTCAAAAGAGTATGCCCTTCAAACTGCATGAAATTATAATCTGTAAAAAATAAAATTACTACCTTCAAAAGTAACATTCTGAAATATGATTTGTGATTGTATTGCTGATGAGAATTTTGTTTTTCTGAAATCTTACTGAGTACACTAAAATGTAACTAGTGAATTTATGACCTAATTGTTATGTGCCACCTACAGAACTGTGGTGCTTAAAAGGGATATAAATATTTTAAAAAGAACAACAGCATGAATTTCTCTTACAGAGTCTTCAAGAGCAGCAAAGGCAGATAACACAATGCTACCCAGCATAGGCACAAAAAACAAATGTTACTGGGGAAATTTATGATCAAAGGGACAGTAAGATGAAGGATGCTAGCATGCTGTCCCCTCACACTCTTTTATCTTTCCTTGGGGAGTCATGCAGGAGTAAAACTACAGGGAAATTGCAAAGGACACTGTGGTCTAGAAAAAGGGCTCCATCACCCTCTTATTCTAACTTTTTATAGGACTCCTATGAAAATGGCCTCTCAAGTGCTTGGTGAGGGGTGGAGAAGTAGTGGATTAGCTGCCATGTGTGCATCCAAAGATTTAGAACACTGTTCAAAAGAACTGTTTACATGGCAATGACAATATCTGGAAACCCTATGGGTGACTGACACTTTTGCAGTCCATTCCACTAAAGTGAAGAGAAGTTTTTACTTTTTTAAAGATTTATTTATTTATATTGTGGGGGAGAGGCAGAGGGAGAGGGAGAGAGAGAATCTCGAGCAGACTTCTCACTGAGTGTGGAGTCTGACATGGGGCTGAGCTCATGACCTGAGCTGAAACCAAGAGTCAGATGCTCAGCCAAGTGAGCCACCCAGGCACCCTGAAGAGGAGTGTTTTTCTTTTAAGTTTTCCTACTTAAGGAAGTGTCTATTAATACCACATTTGGGAATATATTAGCACATGTATACATATGCACAGATAGCTGTGTATATGGGGAAGAGAAACAAATCACTCATGCAGAAGAATTCCAAATAATTTATGTGATACTCTGCCCTCAAACTCAGAGAGCAGAACTTCTCATTCCTATGTGTAGAGTGATTTTGATTCCCTTCCAATGAATACAGTCAGAAAAGAGGAAAAATAGAGTAACTTTACGGTGGAGAAGTCTGGCAATCACTACTTTGGCCAGGTGATCAAGGTCAACATTGACAGATAAATCAAATTGATTGCTTGTACCCATGATATAAGGTGATGAAATGGCTATCTCTGTGACCTGTGTATCTCAAACCTGTATACTCAAGTCTAACTATGAGAAAAACATAAGACAAATCCCAATAAAGAGGCGTCTTAAAAATACCTGGCCAATATTCCTCAAAACAATCACTGTCACTAAAAACAGGAAAATTCTGATACATTGTTATAGTCAAAAAGAAACTATGGAAATATGACAACTAGTAGTATTGTGGATAAGATCCGGAACAGAAAAGAGATGTTAAGTAAAAACTAAGAAAATGTGAATAAACAATGGACTTTAGTTGATAATAATGTATCAATATTGACTCATTAATTATAACAAATATACCACACTAATGTAATATGTTAATTATGGGAGAAACTGGTGTGTTGTATATTGGAAATCTGCACTATCTTCTCAATTTTTTGTATGTGTAAATTTAAAACTGTTCTAGTGGAGACAGTTTTTAAATTTTCTCTCATCTTCTAAAATCAAATATTTTTGTCAACTTTTGTGTTGCTTTATCTCCTTCAAATTCTCTTCCCCTCTTTACCTTAACTCTTCAAAGGGGTGCTTTGGTATGGGGGGGATATGAGGAATGCTAGCTTTAAGGAAGAAGAGTTGAAAGAAGAGATGAAGGATATCAAAGAATGCATAACACTGCTAGACCTTGTTGGGATTGGCAGAAAAACGTGGGCAGAAACAATTCTTCTCCAATGATGAAAGGCCTAAAACGAAAAAGATTAAAGAGAGATTATACCTGACACTTGCTGAATCATATAATTTATCTCATTGAAATCAACACACAATTTCTATACAAAGAGTGAGATATTTATTATATTTCTCATTCCTTAGAGAATAAAGGAGTTGATGAAAGAAGCAAAAATAATCTGTTCCTCATGCAAAATGGCAGAAGCTTTCAAATGATTTTGCAGTTTTCTCTGGTGAAAAAGAAAATTAAATATCGTTGCAGTAATATATATTATATATAATTTACATATTATATATATATATATATATATATATATTTTTGGATTGGGAAAATTTGGTGACATTCAACCAAATGATGGGGCCAATTGCTGAAATCTCACTTTTGGAATCCATTAGAGGATATGTTGAAGATTTGATTTATTCAGTGATAAGACGAAAAGGAGTTTTGAGGCCAACGGAAAAAACTACAAAAATAATTGATTTCTTACACTATAATTTAAACTGACCTAACAGAGTGATGTGATTCAAAAAAAAATTGACCCCTAAATAGAACTTGAAATATTTCCTACATATATACAAGTGGCTGCAAAGTAGCCTGCAGAAAGAAAAAGAGTGACCTCTGTGTGTGGGCATCACACTTTCTTCAAAAATAAAAAGTGATGCAAAAACCTTCAGTTCATCCCTCACACTACAAAACAGTCAAAGGCTGTGAACCTGCTGATGCTTCAAACAGATAATTGTACAATTAAACTTTCACAATTCAATTTTAACAATCCTAAATATCCCCATTCTTTGCCAGAGAAGTAATACTGAGAGAACTGCTTTTTTCCAACCACTTTGCTTGCTCTGCTCTGCTTGACTGCCTCCCTCACTTGGTGGTCATGAAGAATGTATCCGCATTGTTTCAAAGAATTCTCTTGGAATCAAAACAAAAGTATTGGATAACTATCATTAAACTAACTTAAGAGAAGTGAAATGTCACAGATTGCCTTTTTATTTAGTATGTAGCTTTTGTTTTCTATTTTTATATATTCTATTTTGCAAGTTAGTATTCTGTCTTTACTATTTTTCTGTAAGTATATATTTAAAATATATTTTAATAGTTTAATAAGATCATTCATATTCTACTTCCTGCAAAAAATTCTTAATTTCTTCAATTAATAATACTTCCAACAACTTTAAAAATCTAACCCTGAGATTTGGGGAAGAACTTTTAAAATTATAGTGTATGGGGCGCCTGGGTGGCTCAGTTGGTTGAGCAACTGCTTTTGGCTCAGGTCATGATCCTGGAGTCCCTGGATCGAGTCCCGCATCGGGCTCCCTGCTCGGCGGGGAGTCTGCTTCTCCCTCTCACCCTCCCCCCTCTCATGTGCTCTCTCGCTCTCTCATTCTCTCTCCCTCAAATAAATAAATAAATAAATAAATAAAATCTTTGGAAAAAAAATAATAGCGTATATTCCAAAGACATAGTTATTTATTTCCACAAAGTCTAGAGGTTTTTTTGTTTGTTTGTTTCCAAAATAATTAGTAATATGGCTATTTGAAGTCTTCTCAATTCTTAATTACATTCTTAAACAGGAATAAAAATTTTAATCTAAGTTAAAAATGTCAGATTTGCCACAGATATAAAATTCAATGCTATGATTATTTTGACCATGCTATTGCTGATAAATTGCAATGTTTCAAAATTGTGGTAAAATATGTAACAACAATTTTTTTTAAGATTTTATTTATTTATTTGAGAGACAGTGAGGGAGCATGAGCAGGGGGGAAGGGCAAAGGGAGAGGGAGAAGCAGGCTTCCAGCTGAGCAGGGAAGCCAATGTGGGGCTCGATCTCAGGACCCTGGGATCACGACCTGAGCCGAAGGCAGACACTCAACTGACAGCAGACACTCAACCGACTGAGGCACCCAGGCGCATCCAAAATTTGTTATTTTAACCATTTTTAAGTCTGTAATTCAGTGACTTTAATCATATTCACAATATTGTACAACCTTCATCACTATCCAAAACATTTTCATCAACTTAAATAGAAGTTCTATAACCATTAAACAGGAACTAACTCCCCATTACCTCCTACTCCCCAGCTCCTAGTCACCTCTAATATTTTCATTTCTATTAATTTGTCTCTTTTAGATATTTCATGTAAATGGAATCACAGTGTATTTATCCTTTTTTGTCTGGCTTATTTCATTCAGCATATTGTTTTCAAGTTTCATCCATGTTGTAGCACATATCAGAACTCCATTCCTTTTTATGGATGAATAATATTCCATTGTATGTATATAATACATTTAATTGCACTTTTTGAAAAGAAAATCCTTCTAAATTTGTGAAATGTAGAAATTCTTTCTGTTGGGGTGAAAGCTAGTGATAAATAATGAAAATATACCGTAAACTTTTTTCTTTTAAAAAAAAAAAGCCTGTGGTGAAAATTATAGACTAATAAAATCCAGATTATGAAATACCATGTCTGGATTTTCCCTGTTATTTTTTTTATTTTATTTTTAAAAAAGATTTTATTTATTTATTTGACAGAGAGAGGCAGCCAAAGAGGAAACACAAGCAGGGGGAGTGGGAGAGGGAGAAGCAGGCTTCTGGCCGAGCAGGGAGCCCGTTGCGGGGCTCGATTCCAGGACCCTGGGATCATGACCTGAGCTGAAGGCAGACGCTTAACGACTGAGCCACCCAGGCACCCCTTTTACTGTTATTTTAATGTTGCACTGCCTTTTCCCTTATAGTTACTCTTGAAACAAAACAAACCATGGTAACTCAGTGAGATTAACTAGAACAAGGAAAGTTATATACCTCTTCTTCCCTAAATTTAAGCTTTCAATGATATGACTAATATTTCTAGACTATTCATAACTCTTATATCTGACAACACTACAAAATTTCTACTCAAGATGGATCATAAAATTTCAAAAAGATCTATCATTGTACACAGCTCAGTATATCAACTAAATTGAGAGAACTGCAAAGAATACACTTCTAGGATTGATCATGGATTATGCTATTGATGGTGCCAGTTGTTTTTTATTATAGTAAGTTTGTTACTAAGAATGTATTTTATTCCAAAAATGTAGTTTCAGCCAGGTGTTTGAAGCTTGGAGTATATTTCCCAATGATATAATGTTTGAAAAACTCATTAGGCTTCCTATCAATCCTACTAATCAATAATATGGCTAAATCTAAAAACTCCAGGTTTTGTGCACCAAAACTGCTGTTCAAGTTTGCTTGTTTTTTTTTTTTTTTTTCTAAAGGTATTCCTATTAGTGATTTTGAAACAATTTCCTTTCCATTTATCCCATCCAGGACTTCACTGCCCTTGCCACCAGCATCCATATCTTATTCTTGGAAGGAAGCGACCTATCACCTGGAAATGTCATAGAAACAGGGTTTCACTGGCAGGCTAGATGCAGAAATAATGAATAAAGTTGGATATTTACTCAATTTAATTCAAGGAAATGAATTAATTACATTCAGCAAACATCATTTATATGTATTCTACAGTGCTAAGAGATAAAGAAAATATAAAGACCAATGAGACACAGTCCCTGACCACAAGGACCTTAGAGTTTAAGGAGCACAGAAGAGATTAAGATTCCTCTGACAAAGGACCTGATATGGAAAGGAGGTTAAAGAAGTGTTAAATAAAATTGTATGAATGAATATATTGAGTATATCTGTTAGAGAAACCATGGAACATTCATATAGCAAGCAACAGTAAAGATGGACCTTGCATAATTTAGGAACTAGAAAATCAGAGTTGGGCATTTGGCCCCCATGGGCAGGAACATTGTGTCAATAGTTATACGTGGAAGGTTTTGAAGTAGGGCGTAGCTTTTCAGTTCCTAATTCTGGAAGATGTTAGAGAATTGAAAATGGAAATTAGAAAGCAAGAGAGCATCCTCTGGGTGCATGCTGTCTTGCCAACGCTTGTGACTATGACAGGCCTGTGCACATGATTTTGATGAGAAATAAAAGCTAGATTTGGAATGACAGAAATTTTTGTCTGTACTTGAACGTCAGTTTGATTGAATTCAACAGTGAACAGTGGGGTAAATATCTACTTTAACAAGCCTTTCCCCTACTTTTCTCATTAAAAGTTACATAAGTAGTTCATGTTTGCTACAGAAAAACTAAATACTCATGGGAAAAAAGAAGAAATACTTACAAATCAAAGTTTTAGTAAAATATGTCAATGTAAGAACAAGCATTCAGTCTTCTTTTGTTAAACAATACAGCCATAAAAAAGTAAGAATATAAAAAATAATTTACTGGCTTTGCAGCTGGGGGGAAAGGGCCAACACTACTCTGTAAACTTTGAAAAATGTCTGTTAGATATGTTACAGATGAGACCTTTTAGAATAAGTCTCCAGGTACTGAAGGAAGATAGTTTTTTTGAAAAATAAATAAAAGAATAATACCACAAGTCGTCCTAGTTTGAAAAAATGAAGGCCAGAGGAAAAGGTAGGTGATAGGAGAGAGAGATGGAGACTTCAGGGTTAGGGCTGGGTAGCCTGGCTGTAAATAGACAGCAAAATTTCAATGCCTTAAAAAAAAAGTTTATCTCTCATCTAATAGTCTTGAGCTATTATTTATATTGACCGCTGACCATTCTTTATATAGACAGCTGTCTGATTGATGGCTACTCCACCATCTCTAACACCAAGGTCACCAGGGGCATTAACATCTCCAGAAGTGGGGAGTGGAGAGGGAGGATTGTTCATGGGAGGTTTATATGGGCCAATCTTGGAAGTGGTACACATTACTTCTCTTTACAGTCTGTTCATTAAAACAATCATGTGTCTACACCCCAGTTGAATGGGAGACTGAGAACTGCTGTCTCAGAAAAGGCAACAGACATGGTTATTTGCTTATACCTTTGTTTGATGCATAGCTAGCTATCTGCCATAGAGATTATTCTACCTTTGGTACCATTTACTATTTAATTATGGTGATACTAAAGAAAATCTCTGGGTGGACTAATATTTTCTATTTTCTATTGCATAACTTCTTTGCAGAAAATGCACATTACTAGTATCGTAACGTTTAAAAATCAGTGAGGTGAAAAATCACCCCAAATGTCATGATCCAGAGTACATCCACTCTTTAATATTTGCCTGATGTATAGATGTCCTTTTAGATCTGTCATCCGTCTATCAATATTGCTTCCTTAAATCTGTCAAAAAATTTAAATTTAAATAAAGACTTTAGTTGTCCACAAAGGTGTCAAATGTCATTATTTTAAATGAAAATTGATTTCTTTTAAGATATCAGAGAGTTTACAGACTCACTGGGAATGCTGGAATACCAGGTTTTGATGTTATGGTTGTTTCTTACTGGTTACTTAAAAAGCTATTTTTATAGCATGTGTAGCTAGCCATCTACTGAGCTCTATTAGAAGTTCCAAGAGTTTTTCAATTTTTGTATGCTTTTTTTTTTAAATTTTATTTATTTATTTGAGAGAGAGAATGAGAGAGAGAGAGCATGAGAGGGGGGACGGTCAGAGGGAGAAGCAGACTCCCTGCCGAGCAGGGAGCCCGATGCGGGACTCGATCCTGGGACTCCAGGATCATGACCTGAGCTGAAGGCAGTCGCTTAAACAACTGAGCCACCCAGGCGCCCTAATTTTTGTATGCTTTTAAGATAGGCAATCATATCTGCAATACTGTTACTTATCTCTTCCTTTCTAATACTTATACCTTTTTTTTTATTTCTTTGCCTACTGCATTGACTATTTTACCTGGATAATACTAATTAATACATATTTTTTCAGGCCCTCTCTAAATAAAACAGATAAATACTTGATGACACTTGTAGGCATAAAACTTATTTTAAGTAAGGTATTTGATAATAGGAATTATTATTGGCCATAAATATTTTGCTATTCCTGTTTGCTTAGGGAATTATTATTATTTTTTTTTTTTAAAGATTTTTTATTTATTTGACAGAGAGAGACACAGCGAAAGAGGGAACACAAGCAGGGGGAGTGGCAGCGGGAGAAGCAGGCTTCCCGCGGAGCAGGGAGCCTGATGTGGGGCTCGATCCCAGGACCCTGGGATCATGACCTGAGCCGAAGGCAGCCGATTAACTGACTGAGCCACCCAGGTGCCCCTTAGGGAATTATTTTTATGGTACATATAAGAGAGAATCAGAGGTTCTAGGATTCTAGCATGAAACTGCCATGTAATTAGACTATGTAAAAATAACTTTTATTATAGCAAAATTACTTCAAATATAGATTAATAAATAGAAGAATATAAAACTCACCAATGATTTAATTGTCCAGAATGATCTGATAACTATGTATCTATATTCATACACACACCTATACATACACACGCATTTTTAAAAACTAAATCATATGGTCATTTTGCATATGCTTCTTAATAGTATATCAAAATTATATTCTTTTTAAATTTATTTTATTTTATTTAAATTCACTTAATTAACATATAGTGTATTATTAGTTGCAGAGGTAGAGTTTAGTGATTCATCAGTTGTATATAACAGCTGGTGCTCATTACATCAAATGCCCTCTTTAATGCCTGTCACCCAGTTACCACATCTCCCCATCCACCTCCCCTCCAGCAACCCTCAGTTTGTTTCCTATAGTTAAGAGTCTCTTATGGTTTGTCTCCCTGATTTCATCTTATTTTATTTTCCCTTCCCTTCCCCTATGATCCTCTGTTCTGTTTTTTAAATTCCACATATGAGTGAAATCATATGATACTTGGATTTCTCTGTTTGAATTATGTCACTTAGCATACCTTCTAGTTCCATCCATACTGTTGCAAATGGTAAGATTTCATTTTTTGATGGCTGAATAATATTCCAGTGTGTGTGTGTGTGTGTGTGTGTGTGTGTGTGTATACCACATCTTCTTTATCCATTTATCTGTCGATGGACAGCTGGGCTATTTCCATAGTTTCGCTATTGTGGACATTGCTGCTATAAATATGCGGGTTGCAGGTGCCCCTTCAGATCACTACGTTTGTATGTTTTGGATAGATATCTGGTAGTGCAATTGCTGGGTTGTATGGTATCTCTATTTTTCACTTTTTGAGGAAACTCCAAACTGTTTTCCAGATTGACTGTATCAGCTTGCATTCCCATCAGCAGTGTAAGAAGGTTCCTCTTCCTCTGCAACCTTGCCAACATTTATTGTTTCCTGACTTGTTAATTTTAGCCATTCTGACTGGCGTGAGGTGGTATCTCATTGCAGTTTTGATTTGTATTTTCCTGATGCCGAGTGATGTTGAGCATTTTTTCATGTGTCTGTTGGCCATTTGTATGTCTTCTTTGGAGAAATGTCTGTTCATGTCTTCTGCCCATTTCTTGACTGGGTTATTTGTTTCAAAATTATATTCTTATGTCAATAAATCATAGCATTTCACTGCCAAAAAAAAAAATGCTATAAGGTATTTATTTACTCCACAAAGGCTTTAACTCCAAATATAAGCTGATGATGGTACCTGATGTCTGTACATCTAAATATCTTTCTATTTTACATTTTTATAAGTGTCAGTTTTTTTTTAATTTAATAATCTTCTGGTTTGAAATCCTTTAAAACCTGAAATTCTATTTTATTTAGAGTATTACCAAGCATTTTATTACAGGTGAAAAATATTATTTTAAATCACTATATGTTTATATTTTGCATGTCGACCAATTAGCAATTAAGTACAATTTCTTTCCTTTATTTTGAATTTCTTTGGATTACAAGCAAAGTAGTTAAACTGAATAATAAATTTTAAATTCATTCAGTCTTTTGAAGAGTAATGATGCACAAAGGAAAGATTAATCAGAATAGGAACAGATGTCAAAAAATTATATTAGGCTCCCATAGCACATAACTTCTGTAGAACTTTGTGAAAATTTTCCTTTGTTATGTTATATTTTTATGATGGAACATCAATTATTGTTTGCTAGAGAATGTCAATTAATAATAGAAGTCTACCTTTGTTTTAAAGTTTTTAGATAGTACTGAAGCTATTCTAGTTATAACTCAAAGTTCTGAGTCAAACTGGGTGGTCTAGGCTGAATTTATGTGGCCAATTGAAAGAACATTCACCAGCAAGAGTAGAAATTTTATGTATACTTGTGTGTTGTGTATGTTAAAATATCAGAATTTGTAATGTTTTTTTATTATTATTATGTTATGTTAGTCACCATACAGTACATCATTAGTTTTTGATGTAGTGTTCCATGATTCATTGTTTGCATATGTAATGTTTTTGAGCCAAAAGTTTCAACTGTCCCTTTTCAGGGCCAATGGAAATTCCTATTTGCATTAACGTTGACCTAACTAAGTATTTTGGGTACAACAGGTCAAACAGGACTTTAAAATTATTGTTCTGTGTATAGTTTATTATAAGACTTTAAAAAACAACTGAAAAAACCCCTCAAAACTAATATATTTTAGAAACTTTAGAAATGTAGATAAGTGAAATATACAAAAATTATTTCCAATTTACCACATACAACATTAACATTTTAGAATTTGCCTTCCAGATACACACACAATGAGAATGTAGTAAATCTACTGTTTTATAATGTATTATTTCACTTAATTTTAGAACATTTTCTGATATAATTAAATTTCTTTGAATCATGATTTTTAACAGCTACAGTTTGATCTATTTTGTGCTTTTTCTCATTATTCATATAACAATATCTTTTCTCAAAATTTTTGTGTTTATAAAGAAAAATGTTGTAGAAAGTCCTGACAGCTAAATCTTTACATATATTCTCAGTTATTTTCTCATGATGTATTTCTAGAATTGGAGTTGTATAGAAAATTATTTAATAGAATTTTCCATATCAAAATTTTATTCAAAATTAAATTATACAGAATATATTTATTGGATACTATGCAATTAAATTAGAAATCAATAACAATTAGACAAATAGAAACTTATGTATATTAGAAAATTAGGAAATTAAACACAATAGTACCTAAACTCAAGCTAAAATATAGAACCTATGGGAGATTTTATATCTTATCTTTCTAGGAATAAGGTTGAAAAGGAAATGAATAAGTAAAAGCTAACAAGAACTCATAGTCTGGTTTCAATTTAATATAATCATTGAACAAAAATAAATGCCATATATAAAAATAAATTTGAGAAGAATGTCAAGTTGAGGAGCAGCAAGATGGTGGAGGAGTAGGAGACCTAAATTTTGTCTGGTCCCAGGAATTCAGCTAGATAGTTATCAAACCATTCAGAACACCTACAAACTCAATAGGAGATTGAAGAAAAGAATAGCAGCAACTCTCTGAACAGAAAACGACCACTTTCTGGAAAGTAGGATGTGCGGAGAAGTGAATCCGAGGTGATATTCAGGAAGATAGACCACAGGGGAAGGGAGCCTCCTCAGCCATCTTATCAGCAGGTGATAGAGCAGCGGAGCACAAAATCGGAACTTTTAGAAGTCTGCTCCGCTGAGGGACATCGCTCCAGTGGCTAAGCAGGGGGTGGAACCCTCACTGGGACAATGTGGTCTCAGGACCCTCGGGGTCACAGGAAGACTGGGGGTGCCTGAATGCGGCAATGCTCCCAGGTATTGGAGCAGAGAAGCCAGCTACAAAGACAGAGCCGAGGAGTGGGTTCTCAGCTTGGGGTTGCCATAAACTGTGATCCGTGGCACAGTCAGGCCACTACTCTTCCAGCAGGGACCCAACAAGTGGCAGATCCGGGGAGACTCCCCTTCCTCCCCTAGGAGGAGTGGCACAGGAGCGCACTGCAGGAATCTGCTGGATTTGGAGACTCCAAACGGGGTTGTGTGCCAGAGATAGAAATGCTCGGTCATAGGCCAGGTGAGCATGGGGTGCGGCTGGAGACCAGGCAGACAGGAGTGATTGACTGTTTTTCTCTGGGGGCTCACTAAGGAGTGGGGCCCCGAGTTCTGGGCTCCTCCAGGGTGGAGGTTGGGAGGCCTCCATTTTCATTCTTGTCCTTCAAAGCTCTATGGACAGCTTTCAGGGAACAAAAGCTACCAAGAGCAAACCCGAGCAGATTACCTAACCTGGCCCCTGACAAGGGTGGTGTAATTCCGCCTCGGGCAAAGACATTTGAGAATCACTGCAACAGGCCCCTCCCCAAGAAGATCAGCAAGAACCAGCCAAGACCAAGTTTACTGGTCAATGAGAACTGCAGAATTCCAGCACTAGGGGAATATAGCCCATAGAATTCATGGCTTTTTTCCCTAGGATTCTTTAGTTTTTCAAAGTTAATTTTTAAAATTTTCTTTCTTTTTCTTTTTTTCTATTCTTTTTTTTGAATTTTTCTTTTTCCCTTTTTCAACCAACATCTTATCAAGCACTTTTTTAAAAAAATCTTTTTTAATTTTCATTTTTAGAGTCATATTCTATCCCTTCATTATAGTTAACCTTATTTTTTGTATATATGTATGTTTTTCTTTATTTAAAATTTTGGGATACAGTTTCTTCTAATAGACCAAAATATAAATCTGTAGTGTATGGCTTTGTTCTAGACTCCTGCCTGATCACATTCTCTACCCCCCCTTTTTTTTTTAATTTCTCTTCTTTCTTTTTTCAACCAACTTCTTATCAATTCCTTTTATAAAATCTTTTATAATTTTCATCTTTACAGTCATATTCCATCCCTTATTTTTGTACATATATAAGTTTTTCTTTCTTTAAAATTTTGGGAGGCATTTTCTTCTAACAGACCAAATATGCCCAAAATCTAGTGTGT
The DNA here is from genome assembly GCF_964656455.1 of Halichoerus grypus. Taxonomy (NCBI): domain Eukaryota; kingdom Metazoa; phylum Chordata; class Mammalia; order Carnivora; family Phocidae; genus Halichoerus; species Halichoerus grypus. The sequence goes on from NC_135720.1 coordinate 63,037,742, forward strand.
GGCTCTGATCTATTCACCAGCCTGATCATATTCTTTTTTTTTTTTTTCTTTCCCTTTCTTCCCCCCACCCCCGGGTTTCAGGTCTCCTCTGATTTGTTTAGTGTATATTTTTCTGGGATTGTTGTTACCCTTTAGCATTTTGTTCTCTCATTCATCTATTCTCCTCTGGACAAAATGACAAGATGGAAAAATTCACCTCAAAAAAAAAAAAGAACAAGAGGCAGTACTGACTGCCAGGGACCTAATCAATACAGACATTAGTAAGGTGTCAGAACTAGAGTTCAGAATGATGATTATAAAGATACTAGCTGGGCTTGAAAAAAGCATGGAAGATACTAGAGAATCCCCTTCTGGAGAAATAAAAGAAGTAAAATCTAACCAAGTCGAAATCAAAAAGGCTATTAATGAGGTGCAATAAAAAAATGGACGCTCTAACTGCTAGGATAAATGAGGCAGAAGACAGAATTAGTGATATAGAAGACCAAATGATGGACAACAAAGAAGCTGAGAAAAGGAGAGATAAACAACTACTGGATCACGAGGGCAGAATTCGAGAGATAAGTGATACCATAAGAAGAAACAACATTAGAATAATTGGGATCCCAGAAGAAGAAGAAAGAGAGAGAGGGGCAGAAGGTATATTGGAGCAAATTATAGCAGAGAACTTCCCTAATTTGGGGAAGGAAACAGGCATCAAAATCCAGGAGGTACAGAGAACCCCCTGAAAATCAATAAAAATAGGTCAAACCCCCAACATCTAATAGTAAAACTTATGAGTCTCAGAGACAAAGAGAAAATCCTGATAGCAGCTCGGGACAAGAAATCTGTAACCTACAATGGTAGAAACATTAGATTGGCAATAGACCTATCCACAGAGACCTGGAAGGCCAGAAAGGACTGGCATGATATATTCACAGCACTAATGAGAAAAATATGCAGCCAAGAATACTATATCCAACTAGGCTGTCATTGAAAATAGAAGGAGAGATAAAAAGCTTCCAGGACAAACAAAAACTAAAGGAATTTGCAAACACGAAACCAGCCCTACAAGAAATATTGAAAGGGGTCCTCTAAGCAGAGAGCCTAAAAGTAACATAGACCAGAAAGGAACACAGACAATATACAGTACCAGTCATCTTACAGGCAATACAATGGCACTAAATTCATATCTTTCAATAGTTACCCTGAATGTAAATGGGCTAAATGCCCCAATCAAAAGACACAGGGTATCAGATTGGATAAAAAAAAAAAAAAACAAGACCCATTGATATGCTGTCTGCAAGAGACTCATTTTAGACCCAAAGACACCTCCAGATTGAAAATGAGGGGGTGGAATACCATTTACCATGCTAATGGACACCAAAAGAAAGCTGGGGTGGCAATCCTTATATCAGACAAATTAGATTTTAAACCAAAGACTGTAATAAGAGATGAGGAAGGACACTATATCATACTTAAAGGGTCTATCCAACAAGAAGATCTAACAATTGTAAATATCTATGCCCCTAACATGGGAGCAGCCAATTATATAAGCCAATTAATAACAAAATCAAAGAAACACATTGACAACAATACAATAATAGTGGGGGACTTTAACAACCCCCTCACTGAAATGGACGATCATCTAAGCAAAAGATCAACAAGGAAATAAAGGCTTTAAATAACACACTGGACCAGATGGACTTCACAAACATATTCAGAACATTCCATCCCAAAGCAACAGAATACACATTCTTCTCTAGTGCCCATGGAACATTCTCCAGAGTAGATCACATCCTAGGTCACAAATCAGGTCTCAACTGGTACCAAAAGATTGGGATCATTCCCTGCATATTTTCAGACCACAATGCTTTGAAACTTGAACTCAATCACAAAAGGAAAGTCGGAAAAAACTCAAACACATGGAGGCTAAAGAGCATCCTACTAAAGAATGAATGGGTTAACCAGGAAATTAAAGAAGAATTTAAAAAATTCATGGAAGCCAATGAAAATGAAAACACAACTGTTCAAAATCTTTGGGATGCAGCAAAGGCTGTCCTAAGAGGAAAGTATATAGCAATACAAGTCTTTCTCAAGAAACAAGAAAGATCTCAAATACACAACCTAACCCTACGCTTAAAGGAGCTGGAGAAAGAACAGCAAATAAAGCCTAAACCCAGCAGGAGAAGAGAAATAATAAAGATCAGAGCAGAAATCAATGAAATAGAAACCAAAAGAACAGTAGGACAGATCAACGAAACTAGGAGCTGGTTCTTTGAAAGAATTAAAAAGATTGATAAACCCCTGGCCAGACTTATCAAAAAGAAAAGAAAAATGACTCAAATAAATAAAATCATGAGTGAAAGAGCAGAGATCACAACCAATACCAAAGAAATACAATTATAAGAACATATTATGAGCAACTGTATGCCAGCAAATTAGACAATCTGGAAGAAATGAATGCATTCTTAGAGAAGTATAAACTACCAAAACTGAACCAGGAAGAAATAGAAAACCTGAACAGACCCATAACCAGTAAGGAAATTGAAGCAGTAATCAAAAATCTCCCAATAAACAAGAGCCCAGGGCCAGATGGCTTCCCAGGGGAATTCTACCAAACATTTAAAGAAGAATTAATACCTATTCTTCTGAAACTGGTGCAAAAAATAGAAATGGAAAGAAAACTTCCAAACTCATTTTATGAGACCAGTATTACCTTGATCCCCAAACCAGACAAAGACCCCATCAAAAAGGAGAATTACAGACCAATATCCCTGATGAACATGGATGCAAAAATTCTCACCAAGATACTAGCCAATAGGATCCAACAGTATATTAAAAGGATTATTAATCATGACCAAGTGGGATTTATTCCTGGGCTGCAAGGTTGTTTCAACATCCACAAATCAATCAATGTGATACATTAATAAAAGAAAGAACAAGAACCATATGATCCTCTCAAAAGATGCAGAAAAAGCATTTGACAAAGGACAGCATCCTTTCTTGATCAAAACTCTTCAGAGTGTATAGATAGAGGGTACATACCTCAATATCATAAAAGGAATCTATGAAAAACCCACAGTGAATATCATTCTCAATGGGGAAAAACTGAGAGCGTCTCCCCTAAGGTCAGGAACACGGCAGGCGTGTCCACTATCACCACTGCTATTCAACATAGTACTAAAAGTCCTAGCCTCAGCAATCAGACAACAAAAAGAAATAAAAGGCATCTGAATAGGCAAAGAAGAAGTCAAACTCTCACTCTTCGCAGATGATATGATACTTTATGTGGAAAACCCAAAAGACTCCACCCCAAAACTACTAGAACTCATACAGGAATTCAGTAAAGTGGCAGGATATAAAATCAATCCACAGAAATCAGTGGCATTTCTATACACAAACATAAGACAGAAGAAAGAGAAATGAAGGAGTCGATCCCATTTACAATTGCACCCAAAACCATAAGATACTTAGGAATAAATCTAACCAAAGAAGCAAAGAATCTGTATTCAGAAAACTAAAATACTCATGAAAGAAATTGAGGAAGACACAAAGAAATGGAAAAATGTTCCATCCTCATGGATTGGAAGAACAAATATTATGAAAATGTCTATGCTACCTAGAGCAATCTACGCATTTAATGCAATCCCTATCAAAATACCATCAACTTTTTTTCTTTTCTTTTAAAGATTTTATTTATTTATTTGACAGAGATAGAGATACATAGCGAGAGAGGGAACACAACCAGGGGGAATGGGAGAGGGAGAAGCAGGCTTCCCGCGGAGCAGGGAGCCCAATGCGGGGCTCGATCCCAGGACCCCAGGATCATGACCTGAGCCGAAGGCAGACGCTTAATGACTGAGCCACCCAGGCGCCCCTACCATCAATTTTTTTTAAAGAAATGGAACAAATAATCCTAAAATTTGTATGGAACCAGAAAAGACCCCAAATAGCCAGAGGAATGTTGAAAAAGAAAAACAAAGCTGGTGGCATCACAATTCTGGACTTCAAGCTCTATTACAAAGCTGTCATCACCAAGACAGTGTGGTACTGGCACAAAAACAGACACATAGATCAATGGAACAGAATAGAGAGCCCAGAAATGGACCATCAACTCTATGGTCAACTAATCTTTGACAAAGCAGGAAAGAATGTCCAGTGGAAAAAAGACAGTCTCTTCAACAAATGGTGTTGGGAAAATTGGACAGCCACATGCAGAAGAATGAAACTGGACCATTTCCTTACACCACACACAAAAATAGACTCAAAATGGATGAAAGACTTAAATGTGAGACAGGAATCCATCAAAATCCTAAAGGAGAACACAGGCAGCAACCTTTTCGACCTCAGCCGCAGTAACTTCTTCCTAGACACATCGCCAAAGGCAAGGGAAGCAAGGGCAAAAATGAACTATTGGGACTTCATCAAGGTAAAAAGCTTTTGCAGAGCAAAGGAAACAGTCAACAAAACCAAAAGACAACTGACAGAATGGGAGAAGATATTTGCAAATGCCATATCAGATAAAGGGCTCCTATCCAAAATCTATAAAGAACTTATCAAACACAACATGCAAAGAACAAATAATCTAATCAAGAAATGGGCAGAAGACATGAACAGACATTTTTGCAAGGAAGACATCCAAATGGCTAACAGACACATGAAAACGTGTTCAACATCATTCGGCATCAGGGGAATCCAAATCAAAACCTCAATGAGATACCACCTCACACCAGTCAGAATGGCTAAAATTAACAAGTCAGGAAATGACAGATGTTGGCAAGGATGCGGAGAAAGGGGAACCCTCCTACACTGTTGGTGGGAATGCAAGCTGGTGCAGCCACTCTGGAAAACAGTATGGAGGTTCCTCAAAAAGTTGAAAATAGAGCTACCCTATGACGCAGCAATTGCACTACTGGGTATTTACCCCAAAGATACAAACGTAAGGATATGAAGGGGTATGTGCACCCCAATGTTTAAAACAGCAATGTCCACAGTAGCCAAACTATGGAAAGAGCCAAGATGTCCATCAACAGATGAATGGATAAAGAATATGTGGTATATATATACGATGGAATATTATGCAGCCATCAAAAAACCTGAAATCTTGCCATTTGCAAGGATGTGGGTGGAACTAGAGGGTATTATGCTAAGCGAAATAAGTCAATCAGAGGAAAACAAGTATCATATGATCTCATTGAAATGAGGAATTTGAGAAACAAGACAGAGGAGCATAGGGGAAGGGAGGAAAAAAATGAAACAAGATGAAACCAGAGAGGGAGACAAACCATAAGAGACTCTTAATCTCAGGAAACAAACAGAGGGTTGCTGGAGTGGTGGTGGGGTGGTGGGAGGGATGGGGTGGCTGGGTGATGGACATTGGGTAGGGTATGTACTATGGTGAGCACTGTGAAATGTGTAAGATCTGTACCTCTGAAACAAATAATACATTATATGTTTAAAAAAAAAAGTAGGAAGGGAAAAATGAAGGGGGGGAATTGGAGGGGGAGACGAACCATGAGAGACTATGGACTCTGAGAAACAAACTGAGGGTTTTAGAGGGGAGGGCAGTGGGGGGGAATGGGTTAGCCCGATGATGGGTATTAAGGAGGGCAGTATTGCATGGAGCACTGGGTGTTATATGCAAACAGTGAATCATGGAACACTACATCAAAAACTAATGATGTAATGTATGGTGAATAACATAATAAAATAAAATTAAAAAATAAAAAAATAAAAATAAATTTGAAGACCTCTGGACAGTCAGAGGCTAAATGAGGAAATGCATGTTGTAATACTAAATCTGACTTTTTGGAGAACCGCTAATATGGCTGGTTGCATTTACCTTGGACAAATACATTCCAGAAATCAAGGCAGGAATCAAATCATGTATCTCAGCTGAATGGGGCCACTCTGTGATATCCTATGGGATGATTTGGAAATTGTATGGAAGCTATGCTCTATTGGCTGAACAAAATATGTACATTTTTTATGAGTACATTCTTGACTTTGGGATATTAAAACAATTTCACTGACACTGATTTTATTTTATGTTTTATTATTACAGGGGCTATGGCTAAAACCTTAAAGAAATGAGACCAGATCTTTAGGATTCAAATGACCGAATTTGATGAGAGGCTCTCTTAACAGTCTGTGTAAACACTAAGACGCATGTTTTCAGGACTTGAAAAACTGGGAAATAAGGCAAGCATTGTTCTTTCATGATCTGATTACATATGGTTTTATAGACCTGGACAAGTACTGATTTAGCTGTAGCAATTACTTTTTACTCGATTTTCCTTAAGCTTTTCCTCTAATGGGGTTAAAATTATTACCTTAATTATGGTGATGGCTTCACAGGTGTATGCATAAGTTCAAACCCATCAGCTAAGCAGTTTTTTGCGTGTGTATGTGCAGTTGTTTCTTGTATAACAATTATACCTCAATATAGCTGTTAATAAAATTGTAATATTTGTATACTATATCCACAAGGTAGGAAAGGTAATCCATTGAAAACTAACTTTTCATTCATTTGTCCTTTTATTAATTATTGTACATTGTGTGTTCTAGGTCCTGAATTAGGCACTGACGATGCCAATATGAAGGCACTGTATTTTGAAGGGACAGGCGTAGATTTTCATAATAATACCATGCGCTGTGTTTGGGTACTGTAACTGAGGCAGTATTCTTAGTAGATTCAGCTCTCCAATCATTCGGTAGGAATTCAAAGCCTGCTCCATATCTCATCAAGTTAAATATTGTCCAAGTTTTTGCACCAGTTTCCTCATTTGCTAAATGACATTGATAACAATACGTACATTATAAGATTGTTCTGAGGAGTAAATCAGGTGACGTGTGTCTCTATAATAGTGAATGGCATAATTACACATTGACGTTAGTATAGCTATGGCTCATTGTTACTAAAGAATGATTGTGCTAAAAGGTCAAAGAGGAAGAAGCGACTTATGCAAGCTAGAAAGGGAAGAGGATCATAATTAAGTAGAAAAGGGAGGGAAATGGTACAGAGCAGAGAGGTGTGAAAAAGCAGAGCAGGTTCAGAGAACAATGACTTTTTATGTTATAATTGATGTGAAATGATGAGAAATTAGGACTTTACAGTTGAAGCTTTTAAGGCTTTCAAGAAAAGAAGTAACCTGATTAGCTTTGGATGTGGGGAGTATTTTGGGAAGAAGGGGAGAAGGTGTGATAAGAGATGTGGAACACAGATCTGAGTCTAGGCAGATGGGATTAGAGAGAATTGAGACTCCGTCAAATTGTCTGGGTGAGACACTGAAAACAATCTAAAGCTCATACATTAAAGATGTAGACTGAGGCATATGCTCACAAATTATTTAAGGCTGACTCGGATTTCTAGTTTGTACAACTGAGTAAATGATAATGCTATTAGCTAAGAGAGGGGACACAATGATGCTTATTGTTATTTTTAATACTTATTTAGCTCTTAATTTGTACCAAGCTCTGCTATGAATACTTTTTATGTGTTAATTTATTTAATTTTCTCAACAATGTTACAAGAAAATGATATTATTTCCATTTTTTCAGATATGAAAACTGTAGGATATGGAGAAAAAGTAACTTTTCCAGGGTCCCATAGCTAATGACCAGTACAGTGGGATAGCAAATGTGGGTGAATAGTTGAAGAGACTGTACTTTTGAGTTCCATGCTCTACCACTTTACTAGTCAGGAGAAGAAATAGCTTTGAAGAGGGAACTGGGAAATATCAAGATGCATAAAGTTTAACCTTAGCAAAGGACTCAAATAAAGACTTTTCTATTCTTTCTGCAGCATTCCATACATTTACAGTGTCAACACAGCACCACTTTTCATTCATCATTTTAGTTACTAATCAACTTGATCGTGTCTTTCTTACAAACGTGTGCCACTTTCAACCAATGGCTAGCAACTCCATCAAAAATAATGTAGGCTTAGTCTGGAATAACTTATTATTCATGAATATATGCTTGCTCCTAGTGGTTAGGTACTCCTTTCATTTTGGATGTTCATATTTTCTTTTATTCTGAGATTTATTTTATCTCCTTATAAATGGAGACTTATTTATATTTATGTCCATACAGCTAATTAGATATTTGTTAGTGTAGATCTGGGTGATGGAAATTAAATATAATCCTAAACCTGTGTCTCAGAAAACCAGTGAGGATCCTCTCAAAATTCCGTATTGGCTTACCATTATATATTTGTGTTAACTGTCTGCTTTTATCTATATTAAAAAACTCTTAAATATGTTAATGAACAACTCTGTCTCTACAATATTATTTGATCTATAGTATCAAGGGGCTTGTTTATTACATATACCAAACTATAAAATGTTAGTATGTTATTTTGCTTAATAAACGGCCACATACAAGAAAGTAAACTCAAAGGCTGGGCAAATTTAAAGGTCTGATGGGAATTCCACCTTTTCTGGCTATATAGCTTCCAAAAGTTTCAATTCGGTGATGACATTTTTCCTTCTGATGATACACAATTCTAGAACATCAGCAACATGAATACAAGCCTTGAAATTAATAGATGGTTTTCCCAAATGATGTGAGGACAACATAACATATGACTATCTATTATTGGTTTTAAATTTAATAATTAAAGTGCTTATTACCAAATTTTGCTTTTAAAACAGAACAGATAAAGAAAATAAAAATACAAGTTTTAATTGCCCTAATACAAGGCCAGACTGCAAAACCATTCATTTATTAATGCTCTACTTGAATCTGGAGACTGGCAATCTTGCAGAGCCTGTTAGCTTTCTCTCTCATCCTCCACAGAAGTCATGTCAAATCTCCATTCTCTCAAATCTATGAAATCAGAGTGTCGCTCATTATCAGAAGATGAATTTGCCTCATAAGTAGTAGAGAAGTGAGAATCACAGGTGGGAACTACCTCGCCTTCCTTCTTTCCTCTCATTACTATTCAAGTGTCTCCTCCTGCGGCCGTTCTCTGAGTTGACATTCCCTGCCTTCTCCTCTAGGAACTTGCTCCATCGGTGTCTCCTTTCTCATCTGTCTCCACTGCCTCCCTTCCTGGTGACCCATTCCCGACATTTAAACCCGCTGGAGTCTTCCTAAATGTATTCGTTTCTTTGGGTTGCCTTGACAGAGTGGCTTAAACCACAGACATTTATCGTCTCACAGTTCTGGAGGCCAGAAGTCCTAAATCAGGGTGTCCACAGGGCCATGCTCCCTCTGATATCTATAGGGAAATCCTTTCTTGCCTCTTCTCCAGCTTCTAGTGGTTTGCTGACAGTTTGGGCCTTTCTTGGCTTGCAGCTGCCCACCACCAATATCTGCCTTCATTACGACATGACGTTGTCCCTGTATCTGTTTTCACATGGCTGTCTTCTTATAAGGACACGTGTCATATTGGATTAGAGGCTTACCCTATTCATTAGGACGTCATTTTAACTTAACTAATTATACCTGCAATTATCCTATTTCTAATGATGGCCATATTCTGAAGTACCAGGGGTTAGAACGTCCAGCTTATCTCTTTTAGGGGGAGACACAGTGCAAGGTGTAATATCGTCTTAATAAAACACAACAACTAAATTGAATTTTAAAAGATTCTTTAATCAGACTTCTTGTTTCAGTTACCATTTTTATCCTTTTACTCCTTTACAATCAAACTTTTGAAGGTTTTGCCAAAATTTTCTGCCCTTACTAGCTTACCAATCCATTCACTCTTCATCATGCTTATAAAGAAAATTGGCTGTCCTTGTGTATGCGGGTGTGTAGGTGTACATTTGTCCTGATTAAGAAAAAATGTTCACTCAAATTGACAGTTCTATTTCTCAGTGGCAAGCAATAAATCAACATTCAATTTACATATAACAACAGTTATTATGTATTGAGCATTTATTGTTTCAGATTTGCTGATAAATATATCATCTCATTTTATTCTCACCCCCTAAAGATAAAAGATATAAGCAAATTTGAAGTTTTGAGTTAACTTTGTTCATGTGGGACTCTCCACTGGAAAACCTATTCTCCCTTGATTTGTTGATAAAATCAGGTTTCATAAAAATTACGTTTCAAAACTCTTATGAGATCCAGATTGAGAGGTGTGGTAAATTCACCAAAATAATGTTACCCTGTGAAGTTTCATGGAAGAAGCCAGCTGGCCTTTACCTCGATTCAGTGGCTTTATTTTGAAAGTCTAAAATTTGTACAAACATACTAATATGCCTTTTATTCAAGCCACCTTTACATTCACTGATACCATGGCAACAGTCTTCTAAATGTCCTTGCCTCTTATCTTACCCTTTTCTAATCCATATAATAATAATGTAAATATATATTATTGAGACCACATTATTAATACAGTCTCCTAGGCTTAACATTATATTAAGTCAATAAAAAAATTGAAAACCTTGCTTTTAAAGAGCTGCATAATATTGTATGACTATTTTATTTCATATTATTTTAAATTACTAAATACAAACTAATATCCAGGTTTAAACGTGTTCTTAAATTGGGATCCTTTATGAGATCATTGAAATTATGTGTGAAATTTTGCATATGAATATATTCTTCTTTTTGTGTCCATAGATTTCCTCAGAAAGTCTCTAAACCTTGGATTTCGACAGGTAACCAAAGATTCTATGATCATGAGTTTGGGAAATACTGCTACAGTTTGACTTTAAATTTTTGATATTTTCAGTTAACTTCAGTTAATTTCCTGATTTTCTCACCTTCCCCACACTTTACTGGCATCAGGACCTACCTATACCCTCTGTCTCCACTTTTACCTTGAAAGAACCTTTATTTCTATTAAAAGTCAAAACTTCCCTTTTTCTCTGGTTCCTATTCTTGTCAGTTTACAGGGACCTCTCTCTGCAGTTATTTCTTTTTTTTTAAATCATAATCCCCTTTCTAGAGGGTTTTTCTCAACAACATGTAACAGTGCTCTACATCTCCCATTTGTTTTAAACTCAATTTGTATCTTTATCTTCTTCCATTTCAAATTCCCATTTTTTAATTCTCCTTTACAACAACACTGTTTGAGAAAATTATCCTCATTCACACTCTGAATTTTTCCACCTTTTGAACTTCAAATATTATTCAAAATTCTTTAAATGAAAAATTCTTATATTTACAATTTTATCATGAAATACACATAGTATATATGACATATTTATATTTTAAAGAACAACAATAAGGAAGAAATACATACCCACAAACAAGTTTAATACTAAAATAATAACTTTTAAGCAACTTCGATGTTTTTCCCTAATCGCCTACCTATCCTTTCTTTGAATTTTTTGTTGACCAATTTCTTGGTTTCTTTTCTATTTCTGTAGTTGTTTTCCTTTTAAGTATTATAAAATATAACAAATACATAAAAGTATATTATATAAATATATGGGCTTAATAATTATAAAACTAACCCATGAACCACCACCTAAGTTCAAAATAGAACATCGTAAGCCCAAAAACTTTGCTAGTATGGCTTTTTAAAAAATTAGTAAGTTTTATTTTTTAGCTAGTTTTAAGTTGTATTCCTCAAATAGATCTAGTATATATTTTTTTTAGATTCATATCTAAATATTTCATTTTAGGGGTGCCAATATAAATGATATTGTGTTTTTAATTTCAAATTCCACTGTTCATTGTTATTATGTAAGAAAACAATTGACATGTGTATTTTAGCTTTGTATCCTACAACCTTGCTGTATTTGCTTATTAGTCCCGGGAGGTTTTTTTTTTTTTTTTTTTTTTTTTTTGTCATTTCATTCAATCTATATAAATGGATAATGTCATCTGCAAACAAAGATAATTTCATCCCAATATGTATACCTTTTATTTCCTTTTTCTTTTCTCATTGCATTAATAAGGACTTCCAGTACTATGTTGAAAAGGGATGGTGAGAAGTGACACCCTCACCTTGTTCTTTTTTTTTTCAAGATTTATTTATTTATTTTGAGAGAGAGAGGAGAGCGAGCAAGCAGGGGGAGGGGCAGAGGGCGAGACGGAGAGAATCTTAAGCAGACTCCCCATGCAGGGCTTAATGTCAAGATCCTGAGATCATGACCTAAGCCGAAATCAAGGGTTAGATGCTTAGCCAAATGAACCACTCAGGTGCTCCCCCCTCATCTTGTTTTTAATCTTAGTGGTTAAACTGAGTTTCTCATCATGCAGTTTGACATTAACTATAGGTTTGTTTTTTTTTCCCCTTTGGTAGATATTCTTTATCAAGTTGAGAAAGATCCTCTCTATCCCTAGTTTGCTAAGTGTTTTTAATACGGGTACGTGTTAGATTTGCCAAATGCTTTTTCTGCATCTATGGATAAGTTCTTGTGATTTTCCTTTTTTAGTTGTCTATGTGATGGGTTATACTAACTGATTTTTGAATGAGACAGCCTTATATACCTGGGATAAATCATGGGGTATAATTCTTTTTGCACACTGTTGGATTTGATTTGCTAATATTGTGTTGAGGACTTTTTCACCAAGGATCATAAAAGATATTGGTCTGTGGTTTTCTTTTCTTATAATGTCTTTGTGTCATTTTGGTATTAGCCTAATGCTGGGGCTTGTAGATTGAGTTAGAAAGTATTCTTTCTACTTCTATATTCTGGAAGAGATTATAGAGAATTGGTATAATTTCTTCTGTAAATGTTGGTAGAAACATTTATAAACACCGGTAAACTCATTGGATCTGGTGCTTTCTGTTTAGAAATGTTATTAATTATTGGTTCAATTTCTTTAATAGATATCAACCTATTTAGGTTGTCTATTTCTATTTTGTGAGTTTTGTCAGATTATGTCTTTGAAAGAATTGGTCCAATTCATATAGGTTTACAAATTTGTGGGCATAGAATTCTTTTCATTTCCATGTGATCTGTAACGATGTTCCCCTCTTAAATCTCTGCTTTTAGTAATTTGTGTCCTCTCTCTCTCTCTTAACAGTTAGCTTGGCTAGAGATTTATCGATTTGACTGATCTTTGCAAAGAACGGGCTTTTGGTTTTGTTAATTTGCTCTATTGATTTTTGGTTTTCCATTTCATTGATTTCTGCTTTCTCATTTCTTTTCTTCTGTTTACTTTGGATTTAATTTGCTCTTCTTTTCCTAGTTTCCTATGGTGGAAATTTAGATAATTGATTTTAGATCTTTCTTCTTTTCTGATAAATGCACTCAGTACTATAAATTTCCCTCTAAGCCCTGCTTTCACTGCATCCCAGAAATTTTGATAAGTTATGTTTTCATTTTCATTTAGTTAAAATATATATATTTTTTGAATATTTATTTGAGAGAGAGAGGGAGGGAGGGAGAGAGGGGGCAGGGATGGACAGAAGGAGAAGGAGAGAGAATCCCAAGCAGACTCCCTGCTGAGAATGGAGCCTGACATGGTGCTCGATCTCATGACCCTGAGATCATGACCTGAGCTGAAACCAAGAGTCCAATGCTCAACCAAATGAACCACCCAGGCACCCCTAGTTAAAAGTATTTTTAAACTTCTTTTACAATTTATTCTTTGACCAATGTGTTATTTAGAAGTATATTCTTTAATCTTTAAGTATTTTGAGGTTTTCCAGCTATCTTTCTGTTATTGGTATCTAGTTTAATTCTGCTGTAGTCTGAGAACAGACATCATATAATTTCTATTCTTTTAAACGTGTTAAGGTACATTTTATGGCCCAGAATGTGGTCTATTTGGTGAATGTTCCATGTGAGCTTGAGAAGAATATGTAATCTGCTATTGTTGGATGAAGTAGTCTATTGATGTCAATTATATCCAGTTGATTGATGGTGCTGCTGAATTCAACTACAGCCTTATTGATTTTCTGCCTGCTAGATCTGTCCATTTCTAGTAGAGGGATGTTGAATTCTCCACCTACGATAGTGAATTCATCTATTTTCTCTGCAGTTGTATCAGTTTTTCCCGCATATATTTTGATGTTCTGTTGTTAGGTACATACACATTAAGAATGGTTATGTCTTCTTAGATTATTCACCCCTCATCATTTGTGGTGCCCCTCCTTATTTCTAATAACTCTCCTTCCTCTGAAATCTGCCTTGTATGAAATTAATATAACCACTCCCATTTTCTTCTGATTAGTGTTGGCATAACATATCTTTCTCTATCCCTGTGTTTTTAATCTATACATATCTTTATATTTAAAATGGCTTTCTTATAACCAACATAATATTGGGTTTTGATTTTTGATTCATTCTATCTCTGTCTTATGCTTGTATTTAGACAAATATTTAAAATTATAATGATAACTTTATTAATATTTTTCATATTTGTTACTGTTTTCTATTTGTTGCTATTTTCCATTTGTTGCCCTTGTTCATTAGTCTTACTTTTCCAGGTATTTTCTGCCTTTGTAGTTTTTAATTGAGCATTTTATATAATTCCATTTTCTTTCTTAACATAACAATCATGTCGGGCGCCTGGGTGGCTCAGTTGGTTAAGCGACTGCCTTCGGCTCAGGTCATGATCCTGGAGTCCCTGGATCGAGTCCCGCATCGGGCTCCCTGCTCGGCAGGGAGTCTGCTTCTCCCTCTGACCCTCCCTCCTCTCATGTGCTTGCTCTCTCATTCTCTCTCTCTCAAATAAATAAATTAAAAAAAAAATCTTTAAAAAAAAAAAAAAAAAGAATTGTTTAAAAAAAAAAAAAAAAAAAAAACATAACAATCATGTCTTTAAAAAAATTTTTTTAGAGAGGGTGATAGGTGGGGGGGGAGGGACAGAGAGAGAGAGAGAGAGAATCTTAAGCAGGGTCCACACCAAGCATGGAGCCTGATGCAGGACTCAATCTTACAACCCTGAGATCATGACCTGAGCCAAAATCAAGAGTTGGATGCTTAACCAACTGAGCCACCAGGCACCCCAACAATCATACTTTTTTTATTTAACTTTTTTGCTATTGTCTTAGAGATTGCAATATACAAGTAATCTAAGTCCACTTTCAAATAACACTATACCATTCCACAGGCAGTGTGGACTATTCCTAATATTTCTCTCTCACCTTTGTCCTTGCTGTCATTCATCTCGCTTATACATAAACAAACATAAACATTTTTATACACTAAGCATACATAGTCAGTACATTATTGCTATTGGCATTTTGAACAAATTGCTACCTGCTAAATTAATTAAAAATAAGAAAAATAAAAAGTTTTCATTTACCCACCCTTATTCCTTCTCTAATACTCTCCCATTCTTTATGTATACCTGATGTACCTGATGTATATCATTTTCTTCCCTCCGAAAAATTTTTAAAAATATTTCTTTCAAGGCGAGTCTACTGGCAACAAATTCCTTCAATTTTTGTTTGTGTAAAAAAGCATTTCTTCTTCAATTTTAAAGAACAGTTTGCAGACTACAGAATTCTAGGGTTTTTTTTTTTTTTTTTTTTTCTTCTCAACATCTTAAGTATTTCACTCCAATTCTCTTCTTGCTTACATTGGTTCTGAGATGTGGGATATAATTTTATGTTTGCTCCTCTGTAGGTAAGGTGTTATTTTTCCTTGGGTTTTTTCAAGATTTTTTCTCTCTCTTTGATTTTCTGAAGTTTGAATGTGAATGCCTATGTGTAGATTGTTTTGGGATTTATCCTGTTTGCTGTTTCCTGTGTTTCCTGGATATATGCTTTGTTGTCTGACATTAATTTGGGGGAAATTTCCATTGTTGCTTCAACTATTGCCTCTTTTCTTTTCTCTTTTTCTTCACTTTCTGGTATTCTCATTACATGTATGTTATACCTTTTGTGCTTGGCCTACAGTTCTTGGATATTCTGTTTGTTTTAGTCTTTTTTCTCTTTGCTTTTCAGTTTTTCAAGTTCCTATTGTCATAGCCTTAAGTGCAGAATCTTTTTCTCAGCTGTTTCTAACCTACTAATGAGCCTACCAAAGGCATTTTTCATTTCTGTTACAGTGTTTTTGACCTCTAGCATTTCTTTTTGATTCTTTCTTCGAATATCCATCTCTCTGCTGTCCATCCGTTCTTGCATAATGATTACTTCTATTAAAGCCCTTAGTATATTAATCATAGTTTTAAAAAATTCTTGGTCTCATTATTTCCACATTCCTTCCACATCTGACTCTGGTTCTGATGCTTGTTCGGTATCTTCAAACTGTGATTTTACCTTTTAGTATGTCTTGTAATTTTTTTCTTGGTAGCTTGGTAGAAGGAACTCCTGTAAATAGGCCTTTAGTAAAATGGTGGAAATGTGTAGAGGGGAGAGAAAGTGTTCTGTAGAGTCTGATTAGGTCTCAGCCTTTTTGTGTGCCTGTGCCCCTGGACTACAAACTTCACTAGTGCTTCTCAGTTTTATTTTCTCCTTAGAATGGGATAACTAAATGGGACTAGACTTGAGTATTTTTCTTCCCATGGGTAGGTTAGGCTCTAATAAAACTCCAGGAAGTTGAGCTCCAGTAAAATAGTTTCTCCCAAGGGCAGGCCTTGCTTAAAAGAGCAGTATGCTCTGGTGTTTTTCAAACTGATTACTTTTCCCTTCCCCTGCATAAGTGGATTTTTCTCTGATTTTCATAGCAAAGACCTGGTTGAGCTCCTGCAGGTAAACTCACAAAAGCATGAGGATTCCCCTGTGACTGGGTCTTCCTGGAGTTTGTAACTCTCAGAGTTGTCCACACTGAGCTTCCAGCAATTCATCAATTACAATTCAGATTTTCCTACTCCAGCATTGGTTCTGTCAGAGGTTTCTGCTTATGGATTTTTGTGCCAGTAAGCTGTGATTCTTTGTATTCACCTGCCTCTCTAATTCTTAGGGCAGCAGTTTGCCCTGTGACTACTCTGAAGAATCTAGAAAGAGTTGTTGATTTTTCAGTTCTTTTATCTTTCTACTTATTGTTAAGATGGAGTGGTAACTTCCAAACTCTCTACATGTTAGACTGGAGCATATGGAAATTTCCAACCATAGCATTTTATGGTTAATATTCATTTATGTTTACCTAATATTTACTCTTGTCATTTCCGGGTCTGTTTTCATGCATTTTTGTTTCCATCTGAAATAAGTTTTCTTCTGCTTAAATTACTCCCTTCAGTTTTTCTTTTAGTGTAGGACACTGGTGATACATTTTCTGATTTTGTCAGAAATTATTTTTATTTCATTTTCACTTTGAATATAGTTTTAGCTAGAGATAGTATCAAAGGTGAGAATTGTTTTCTTTCAGTGTTGTAATTGTATTATTTTTTCAAAGCTTCTCAACTATTTCTGTCAGCTTTGTTAATTCTATGTTAAATATAGTATAACTTCTTTTTCTCTGGTTGCTATTAAGATTTCCCTTTTAGGGCATGTTCTGCATGGAGCACTGGGTGTTATGCACAAACAATGAATCATGGAACATACATCTAAAACTAATGATGTAATGTATGGGGATTAACATAACAATAAAAAAATAAAAAAAAAGATTTCCCTTTTGTTTTGATTTTCAGTAGTTTTACTATGGCATGCTGAAATGTAATTTTGTTTGTATTTATCTTACTTGGTTTGTAGAGCTTTTTATTTATTTATTTATTTTTAAATTTTCTATACATAAGACATCTTTATTATTATGTTATGTTAATCACCATACATTACATCATTAGTTTTTGATGTAGTGTTCCATGATTCATTGTTTGCGTATAACACCCACTGCTCCATGCAGAATGTGTCCTCCTTAATACCCATCAGCAGGCTAACCCATCCCCCCACCCCCTCCCCTCTAGAACCCTCAGTTTGTTTTTCAGAGTCCATAGTCTTTCATGGTTCATCTTCCCCCCTTACTCCCCCCCTCCATTCTTCCCCTCCTGCTATCTTCTTTTTTTTTTTAACATATAATGTATTATTTGTTTCAGAGGTACAGGTCTGTGATTCAACAGTCTTACACAATTCACAGCACTCACCATAACACATACCCTCCCCAATGTCTATCACCCAGGCACCCCATCCCTCCCACCCCCCACCACTCAGTTTGTTTCCTGAGATTAAGAATTCCTCATATCAGTGAGGTCATATGATACATGTCTTTCTCTGATTGACTTATTTCGCTCAGCATAACACCCTCCAGTTCCACCCATGTCGTTGCAAATGGCAAGATCTCATTCCTTTTGATGGCTGCATAATATTCCATTGTATATATATACCACATCTTCTTTATCCATTCATCTGTCGATGGACATCTTGGCTCTTTCCACAGTTTGGCTATTGTGGACATTGCTGCTATAAATATCGGGGTGCATGTACCCCTTGTAGAGCTTTTTAAAATGATGGGTTAAATTCCTTCATTAGTATGTAAAAATTTCAGTCACTGTATCTTTAAATATTGCCACTACTCCATTTGCTCTCTCCTCTCCTGAGTCTCCAGTTACATATATTTTAGAAATTTTCTTTCTTTTGTAGTAACTTTTGTGAAAGTTTCCAAATATTTGTGGTATTTGGTAAGTACTTTTGTCACTAATACATACTTTAATAGCATTGTCAGCAGAAAATAATCTATATGATTATGATGCTTTACTATTTGTTGTCAATTTATTGTTTATAATTTAAATATAGTTTTGTAAGTGATATATTATAATTTGCTAAAAATGTGTATACAGAAATTGCAAGGTATAGAGTTCTGTATATTTTCTTTCGATTTTGTTAGTTGTTTAAATCTTTTATAGCATACTGATTACTTTGATTTCTCAATTTATTAATTATCGAGAGAGAAGTCTTACAATCGTCTGTTTTGATTTCAGATTTGTAACCATTTTCCTTGTAGTTCTGTAAACTTCACTTATATATTTTAAGGTTACACTACCTGGGAATACAAATGTAAAACAATGATGTTTTAATTCTATAATTTCTTCTGTAATATTAGTTGATATTCTTTTGTAATGTAGAACTTTTTCCCACTTACTGGAACTACTTACTTACTATGAAATATAGTTCCTGATGGAAAAGATGATATATGTTTACTTCCTTTATTTAGTTACCAATTTTACAGGAAGGAAATATTTTATCAAGTGTTCACCTACACATTTTTTTTCTGCCTTTATTGTTTTTGAGTACTAATTCTTGTTCATTCAAAGATTATTTTATTCCATTACAGTTATTCTTATGGTGCTCAACTTTGGTCAGAGAGGGATCCTTAAATGTGTTTGCTTGTTGTTTTGATGTTACCCCATTAATTCTGAAGGCACATTGATTTCTGGCACAAGAAAATGCCTCAGCATCACATAATACGTTTTTTGCCCTTTACCAGGAATTAGACAGTGCTCCAAGGAACACTTATTCCTATTAGTTTTTCCCAGGCTTTTTTTCTTCAATTCTTTACACTTTATGTATTTCCCTTTTTTATTCTTTTTTCCCGAGATACACGTTCATTTTAAACAAAGCAAGATTATGTATATAACACATACATAGATTTAGGTAGAGAGAATTCTGGTGTCATTCAACATTACAAAATGAGGACATTTAGCCCTAATTTTAATCTATCAAATTAAATGTCTGCCTTTTAACTATAATGTAAACTTCATGTTATTGAACGTGTAGATGTTAAACATGAGAAGCCCAAGATTACACAGAAAGTTAATCTAGTGATGAGATTAATTTTGCACCAGTAGGCATAATGACAGAAAAATAATAAGGATATATATAAATAGCCTGTATAATTATTTGTCTGACTGCTCTTATGTTAAATGTCCTGTTTCATATTTTGAAAAACTGAAAGGAACAAAAAAAATCACTTAACTAATTTTTTACAGTCATATATCTTGTCTTTTTATTAACATGGTATCCAACTTATTAATATTTTAAAAGCAACATCAGCTATTTCATAGAAACATTTTTGTGAACTTTTCTCAAATAGAAACATATGTTCCATTTTTAGTTTTTCATTAGATATTAGTTTTATTTTTTAAGTTTTTATTTATTTTTATTTAAATTGCAGTTAGTTAACATACTGTGTAATTTTAATTTCAGGTATACAATATAATGATTGAACATTTCCATACAACTCCTGGTGCTCATTACAGCAAGCGCACTCCTTAATCCCCATCACCTATTTAACCCATCCTCTTGTCCATCTCCACTCTGGTAATCATCAGTTTGTTCTCTGTAGTTTAAGAGTGCATTTCTTGGTTTGCATTTCTCTCTCTCTCTCTTTTTTTGAATCCTTTGCTCATTTGTGGAATTCTTAATTCCACATGTGAGTAAAATTATATGGTATTTGTCTTTCTCTGACTGGCTTATTTCACTTCGCATAACACTTTCTAGCTCAATCCATGTTTTTGCAAATGGTAAGATTTCATTCTTTTTATGGCTGAGTAACATTCCATTGTATTATGTACCACATCTTCCATATCCATTCATTCATCATTCACATGAAAAGATGCTCAACATCACTTATCATCAGGGAAATGCAAATCAAAAACATGATGAGATATCACCTCACAGTCAAAATGGCTAAGATCAACAACACAAGAAACAGCAGGTGTTGATGAAGATGCGGAGAAACGGGAATCCTCTTGCACTGATGGTAGGAATGCAAACTGATGCCTGCACTGTGGAAAACAGTATGGTGGCTTCTCAAAAAGTTAAAAATGGAACTACCCTACAATCCAGAGATTGCACTACTAGGTATTTACCTACAGAATACAAAAACATTGATTCAAAGGGATATATGCACCCCAATGCTTATAGCAGCATTATATACAATAGCCAAATTATGGAAAAATCTCAAGTGTCTAAATGTTCCATTTTTAGATTAGCAAAAACAATGAGTACCTGCCTTGAATTTTAGATTCAAAATTGGAAAATTTCAAATAAATATTTCAAATAAAATACTAAAATGCCGTGTTTTGAATTGTTAGTGTATTGAAAAAATTCCCCTTGAATATGTGAAAGAATTTATTCCTTTTCTAAAGTTCTCCTCTAATCTAATCATTTTAAAGAACTTGGAGTTATATATATATTTTCTTTTTACCTGGGTTATTACCTGTAATTTGCATTAATGTATTATGTTTGCCTGTACTATGCCTGCATAAAAACAAATGACAATAGCTTAGCATTTTGATTTTCTTTACAAAATTAGGACATGTTACAGGAATTAGTCATTATTTGCATTTAGCTAATGTGAAATAATAGGCTTATATTGAAGCTATTACTCTTCCTTTGGTCACAACAAAAATGCATTTTTCCTTTCAAAATAATCATTTCAATGACAATACTTGTTTTCCATTAGTCTGTGAGCTCATATTTAAGCAATAAAGTGATGATTAAAAGAGTCTTAAGTCTGGATTTTTGTCTTCTTAAAACATTCTTCTCTTTCAATTTCTAAATGTCTGGACAACTATACATTATGGAGTGTAGGAGGAGCAAATCAGAAAAAGAAATATATATTCAACAAGTGTTTAGGAATTATCACATGAAAGGTCCAAGGAAAGAAAAAGATTTTAAAAAGTGCTACAAAGTAGGAAAATTACACGATTAGCATCTTATATGCATGCAAAAGCTCACTCTAAAGGTGACATTACTCCTCATTTTTCTCGCTTTAGTATATGGCACCACTTTTTTAAAAGATTTTACTTATTTGTCAGAGAGAGAGAGAGCACAAGCAGGGGGAGCAGTGGACAGAGGGAGAAGCAGGCTCCCCGCTGAGTAGGAAGCCCCTATGGGGACTTGATCCCACCTGGGATCGTGACCTGAGCCGAAGGCAGACCCTTAACCGACTGAGACATGCAGGTGTCCCATGGCACCATTTTCTACCTAACAGCCCATATAAAAAAATGTTAAAAAGACTGTTGATATGTCTGTCTCCTTTACTCACTATATGGAATAGATCATCAAATAATGACCTAAAGCTCTTCATCTTTCCTCTCCATATAAAGTTCAAATTCTTATTTTTTCTAAAGGATAATGACTACAACAACAGTTACAGCTATAGTTTTGCCCTATTCAAATCCATTTCTGCTCACTTTTCTGTTTTTTTAAAATAAAAAATTTATTCCTGTATTTCCCCTGCTTAAAATATTGCAGCGTTGCCCAAGACTTTGTGATGGGGCAGTAATTCATGAGTTTGCTCAGCTTTCCTCTTCAATGTCATTTCTCTCTAGTTCCTTTTTTATCTGCATTACTAAAGTATTCACTCCAGGTATATTAGTTTGTGGTTTCCCACATACCTCTCTGCTTGAATGATTTCCCCTAAATACCCTCTACCACTAGCTACCTCCTACAAATCCTTCAAGATTTAGCTCACGTGCTGTTAGAAAGTTTAGATAGGAAATACTACTAAATTCCCCCAGTACGCTGCGTAACAAGTACTGCTTCAGTCATTGCAAATAAAATGGGAAACACAAGCGATAGGGTCCTTGTCCAATGGTAGAAGACAGAAGGGAGAAACGGACAAATAAGAATAAAATAATCACACATTTTGTTAATATTTTGAAGGAAATAGAACACTAAAATAAGCATAATGATAGTGAAGGTGCAGATGGGTGATCTGCTTTGGACAGGATGGTCAGGAGGAGATGACATTTTAGCTGATATCTAAAAGATAAGAAAGGAGCCAGTCAAACAAAGAGTTACAAAAAGAATGTTCTGAGGAGAGAGAGGAGAATCATGACATAAACCCTGATTCCTGTTATTATTTGACAGTCTGCTTTCTCCAGACACCCCTTTTCCAAAGGGACAGACTGTGAGCTTCTGAGAGGCATGGGCTATGTCTTTCTCTTTAGATTCCCAATCCCTAGCACATTGAATATTCTTAAAAGGTCCTTGTTTGTACTATTTGTTATTATTTCTTACATCTTTCCCCACATTCCATTCATCATATAATCTGAAGAATGCTAGCGCATTTTTTCTACCGGCATTTCACATACTAACCAGCTCTGTTATGCCCCAGCATTTGATGGTGTGCAGAAAGAACCTGTTTCAGCTGTGCAATTTTCTCTGATTCATATTTAAGATTCTTATGAATTAAACCCATAGTTTCAAATTACTTAGTTTTATTTATTAAGTGTGTAGCATTCCAAAAATTATTGTCAAGATTTCTTTTGAATGTACAGAATCTTACAGGGCATTCTGTTTTAAAAGATTTAAGGAAAAATGGTTAATAAAAGAATTTAAAGGAGATCTCAGGTAGGGATTTTTTGGCTTGCTTACTTTTTCAGCAAAAATTTACTATTTCACTCTAGATTTGACCTCAGTCTGTACAATGTTTACTTTAGTGACTACAAAGATGAGAAACACAGAAAAAAGGCAAGAGCAACAAAATAATTTTGTAAGCTGGAAAGCAGCAGATGGACTGGTTGATCAGTCACAAGAAAGCCAGATTCCAAGCCTGACATGAGGAAAGCTTAAGACTGCACAATGTCTACTGAATAATTCTTAAAAATTACCAAAAATATCAAGGACCATGTTAACAGAAATGAAGGGGGAGTCTAATGTGCGAAGGACTGGGTAAAAGTCATTTAGATGCATTATCTCTAGATTCCTTTAAAAAAAATCCTCTTTGGTAAATGGCTTCTTCTTCAACCAAACAGGAATCTAAGTTTACGTTGTGAATTAAGTAAAATAGAGGAGATTGGTGGAAACAAGAACAGAGAGATATTCCCAAAACAAAGGGATTAGATGATAGTCCTATACTGATTGATGAATTCAGAGATACCAATCGTTCTCTGCTACTGTATTCCCAGGTCCTTACCTTCTAAGTAGGAGACTGGAGGTCCCGATGGGGGACCTGACCAGTACCTGAGGACAAGCTTGAAATTCTGATAACACAGGGTTTCCCTATATTGGTGAGCCAAACTGGCTTATCCTTATGAAGCTCAAAATAAACCAAGGCAGAGGCTAAAATAGGATATATCAAAGAGGAGATTTAATATAGGAAGCAGATAAAGAGAATTTCCAGTAAGATGATGAAGATCCCAGCTGTGCCCCAGATTAGATTAGAGTAACTCAAGAGGTAAACATGTTGAAGTATGCCTTCAACAACCTCGCCACTGCCACTGTGCTATTATTAACCTGAGGGCAGAAGGCCTAGGTAGAACTTGACCTTGTACTTGGCTAATGTTCTGCTTTGGCCAATTCAGGAAGATAAAGTTGGTCTATGGTGAATTGAGAAGTAAAAAATGCAGAATTGCCTACTCGTTCTGACCACAGTTCTGTTGGAAAATCCCAATATCTGCTTCTTACTTTAGCCTAGTTAGATGGTCCAAGTGGCATGACCCCTATGTTTTTCATGACCTTTATGGCCTCACCCACTAACTTCCCCAGAAAATACTCTTTATACTCTCAGAAACTCTAAAGCCCTCCCAGCAGAGCTTCTCCTGGAATCCTTGTCTAATAGTGACAGTGACTCTTTCTTACACATCTAGCTTTGTGCTTGCTACTCAGGTTTTTAAAACTATATATTCCTTCCCAGATGGTAAAATTTATATGGAAAAAGAGAATGATGAACACAAAAGTCATTCTTGAGGGTGATAATGATATGATTTGGTAGCAACACACAACCTCTAAGGGACCAATAGTGCTTTACTTTTAACCTTGATGGCAAGTTCATATATTATTCCTTAAAAACCTACATATATATTTTATAGATTTTTTTTTTTACATATATGAGTGTCTTAGTCCATTTTGGTTGCTATAACAAAATTATCATAGAGTGGATGGCTTCAACAACAAACATTTACTTCTTACAAGATCCAAGGTCAAAGTGCTGGCAAATTCAATGTCTGGTGAGGGCTTGCTTTCTGATTCATAGATGACTTTTTCTCATTGTATCTTCACATGATAGAGAACAAAAAGAGATCCCTGGGGTCTCTTTTATAACAGCACTATCTCATTCATTATGGTTCCACCTTTATGACCTCCCAAATTACCTCCCAAAGGCCTTATTTCTTAATACTACCATATCGAGGGTTAAGATTTCAACATATGAGTTTTGGGGCTACCCACATTAAATCCATGAAAATAATAGATTAAACAAAATTTTTTTTCAAAACAATTTAGTAGTGGCAAATATGCAGAAATAGGCCCATTTGTATACTGCTGGTAAAATATTATGCTGGGATAATATTGGACAAATTCTCATTGTACAAAGGGGTTCTATTTAAAATAATTAACAAGACAGTGTTTGGCCCTGACCACTAAGAACATACTTTAAGGAATTTACCTTAGATAAACTTCATATATGTGCATAAGAAGACATGCCGAAGTCTTTTTGTTGCATTTGAAGCAGAAGGCTTTTGTTTTTTTGAAATAGTAAAGTTTGATATCTAAATATTCATCAATAAGAAAATGGATAAATAAAACCTAGGTATATTATTATGCAATTGTTAAAATAAATCAACTAGATTACAGGTCAAGTTACAAAATGAAAGTCATAGACTCATTTGCTCGGCATGATACCATTTATGCAGATCAACACATAATTAACTAATGTTAATTATGGCTTATAGATAATATATATGTACTAAGATAATTAAAAATACTGTCTGGCAGGATGCAGTCCAAGTTCATGATAGTGTTTGTCTCTAGAGAGGGAATAAGGTGACCAAGAATCAGGACATAGCAAAATTCAACATTATCTGTGAAGTTTGCTTCTTATATATTAAAAGAGAAATGAGGTAAATGTGCCAAGATGTTAACCTTTGTTACATCTTGGAGGTTTGCATTGGAGGTTTACTATATATGTATTTTGATACACTTTTGAAACAAGCGAACAAATTAAGAGGATCATCTGAAACTGAGAGTGAAACTTAAAAGGATCATTTTAGAAGCATCACAGGATGAGAGGAAAAATAACAAATATAATGGTAAGCAAGCAATGACAAGAAGTGCTAAATCAGAAAAGTAAAAAGGTAAAGGATACAGTGTATACTTTGAGAGAATGTGCTCATTCTTGGAGGCCTAGACATTGGATTTTAATGGAGTTGTTCCTAAAGCACAGAAGCTAACAGCCTGTAAGACAAGTGTGAGGCTTTGAAATTAGACAGACTGATTTGAATCTTGCTCCAAAATTGTTAGTTGTGATCTCAGCCGAATGTCTTCACTTCGAAGAGTGTACTTAACCTATATGTCACATGGGGATGCAATCATGTTGCAAATGTGTGTGTTTTGTATTTGTTTTGTTTTTAGGTTAAAGCAAAGTTTAGTGAGTTCTAAGGACTTCAAGTTTCAAGTTTTGCGGTTACTATTTATTGTTCAAAACTAAAAACCATTGATTTTCATTTTTACATAGTTAAATGCATATTATGTGAGTCACATTTATACTGATCCATCTAGTAATTACAAGGCTTATAGAAGACTGTCCTTAGTGAACAATTCAAATATATTTTCTTTTTCTTCACAAATGGCTCAAAGTATGTAGCATGGTTCAACATAATAGTCCTTTGTTGAAAGTCATCTATTTTTTTTTCTGTGACATTGTATACTTTGATGACACAATGTATCAGGATGCCTGCTATTGGTATCCCTCCTAAAACAATAGTCCCATCTGTGGTCCCTTTTATTACCACACAGGCAAAGCTGTGTGCAACATTCAATAACTGGCTAACCAGCCATGGTCTCTGCAATGCACTCATTCAGAGCTACTAAGATGCACAGATGGATACGTTGCTGTGATAATATTGGACTGTGTTTCTCTCAGATGAACTGGAAAGTTGCCTTACTTATTGGAACCCAGAGAGCCATTCACTGTTATTCCATGTCTGCACTATTAGCTCATACTCCAGAACCAGCCTATGTTTTGGCCTGCAGTGTACAATAACTTGTGTTTTAGATGCAAGTTCATGCTGTCACTCGGTTGAACAAAGTATAACAATAGAACAAATGAATTGTGTAAGACTGTTGAATCACAGACCAGTACCTCTGAAACAAATAATACATTATATGTTAAAAAAAGAAGAAGAAGAAGAAGATAGAAAGAAGGGAAAAATGAAGGGGGGGGAATCGAAGGGGGAGACGAACCATGAGAGACTATGGACTCTGAAAAATAAACTAAGGGTTCCGGGGGGGGGGGCATGGGTTAGCCTGGTGATGGGTATTAAAGAGGGCACGTACTGAATGGAGCACGGGGTATTATACGCAAACAATGAATCATGGAACATTACATCAAAAACTAATGATGTAATGTATGGTGATTAACATAATATAATAATAATTAAAAAAACCAAAACTATAGAACAAATACCGCCTATTATAACTCCTTGTACTCAGTCAACTATGTTTATGACAATAACTAGTGAATTGCATTTTTAGCTCAACAGAAGTGATGACATAAATATAAAAATACAGAAGGCTGATTAGATTGTTTATAGTTTAGGGAGCTGTTTATATTAAATCAAGAAGACAACCAATAACAGCAATCTTGGATGACAAAATCCAGTAGAGTATTTTATACAAAAAATTAATATGGTTAGCATATCTACAATGGCGATGTGAATACAATTATAGTATCATCTCACTTAATCATGTTAGAGTGTGAATCCATATAAATAAGCTTTACTGAATTTGGTTAAACAAAAAGTTTTTCATATGGTGCACATTAGTGGAGTATGCCTCGTTAGTAAAATGCAGCCTCAGATCAGATAGGAATGGTGGCCATTTATTTATTTCTTTACTGAAACTGTAAATTCTAAAATATTATCTAAGGATGTTTTTCCTAAGAAGTACACCAAATGACAACTTACTCTCAGATAATAAAGCACAGTAATTCAGTCATGGTTTACTGAGACAAACATACATGTGTTAAGAGATTGTATGATAAGACATAAATTATTCCAGAGCAGAGATTTTCAAACTCTTCTCCTGAGTCCAGGGAGAAGTCTGTTTGTCATAGGAGTGGGCAGCTTTAACCATAGCAAGTCCAGACAAAAGGCAGTGATATCTTGGATTATATTTAAACTTTCATATGAAGACAGGGCATCATTGCTCAACAGTACCAAGCCACACAAAAAGTATTTTAGATATAAATAACCTGGTACCCATTGCTCTATCTAACAAAGTACAAACAAATGGCAATATTCAGGGAAATTGGAAAATTGTTTCAAAAATTTATATGAAGAAAAATTGCAAAAGAATGGCCATATTTTTTAAATTTTATTTTATTATGTTATGTTAGTCACCATACTATACATCATTAGTTTTTTTTTAACAGAGAGAGACACAGCGAGAGAGGTAACACAAGCAGGGGGAGTGGGAGAGGGAGAAGCAGGCTTCCCCCTGAACAGGAAGCCTGATGTGGGGCTCGATCCCAGGACCCTGGGATCACGACCTGAGCCGAAGGCAGACGCTTAAAGACTGAGCCACTCAGGCGCCCAAGAATGGCCATATTTTTAAAAAATAAAGTGTAAAAGAGTAATAGTAGTAGGCAACATTTATAGAGTGTTTATGACATGATACTGATGTACTAATTTTCTATATATTAAATTATTTATAACAGTCAATAATAATCCTATAATCATAGCAATTGTACAATAATGATAATAATCCTATATTCTTACTGATCTTACAGATAAAGAATGTGAGGTACAGAAAGTTCAATTGCCATGCCAGTAGGCAGAAAGCACGAAGGCCAGGATTGGCTTTGGGATCTCTATTTCTAATTATTACACCACTTGTACAAGGCAAGGAGTGGAGTCTTGACATATACTTTAATATATCATAGAACTAAAATAGCACAATATTGTTTCAGAAATATATTAATTGTATTGAATCAGGAGAACGGAAACAGACAATATCAATGTAAGAATTTAATATATGTAAAAGACTGAATTTGAAATTAATAGGGACAGTAAAATCAAGTATTAAATGAAATAGGGATGGGCATTTATTTGAAAACAAAATTTTATTTCAATTGCTACTTCATACTATAAAAATTACTCATATATTAAGATCTAAATATTTTAAAAAGTAATAGAAGAAGCTGTAGAAGGGTATTTTTAGAATGTAGGAATAGGGAAAACTTCCTAAACAAGATGCCAAACATAGAATATGTAGAGAATAGATTAGAAGAATTCACTGCATGAAACTTAAAATTCTTAATAGACACCACAAACAAAGGTAAGCATAGGGTGGAAGAAAGTACTTCTTCAGTTTAGATGTAGCAAATGACCAGTGATCATAGTACACAGGAAACTTTTATGATCCAACAAGAAAATGACAATAAAAAAATGGACAAGTGATAAACATAGATATTTTACAGAAAATAAGTACAAATGACTAATACATACATTAATAAAAGTTTAACCTCACCAGTAATTTGTAAAACCCAAATTAAATCAATAATGATACACAGAAGTTGGATAAAACTTAAAAATTTAATGTTCAGTAGCCTATGGGCAAATAGGACTCACACTGTTGAAGGGAATGGTAGATTATTTAGATTTTTTGAAGGTGATTTGATGGCATCTACCTGTATTTAAATTGCTAACATCTTTTGATCTAATAATTCTGCTTATAGAAACTGTTCCAACAGAATTACTGGAACAGGCTTATAAAAATACAGGTATAAGAAAGGTTAATAATATATCATTTATAATATTGAAAAATCAAAACTACTTAAATATCCATCAATGCCTATAAAATACTATGAGGCTATTAAGAGGCATGAAATAGTAATATACATCATTACATGGAGAGATCTCCAAGATATAGCAAGTGAAAACACCCAGTTACAGAATAACATATTTGATCCCAGTTTTGTAAAGATAAAACTATATATATTTATGTAAATTAAAAACATAAGCATATTTTTTTCAACACATTCCGGAGTTAAGTCGGAGACAACTGGCTCTTTTGTATAGAACAAAGATATGTTCTTAAATCATCTTATATTATATTTTATGTCATTTTATATATTAACCTATAGTTCTTATTCAGGTTTCATCAATTTCTCCCAAAATGTCCTTTATAGCTCTTTTTTTCTTGGTCCAGGATTCAACCCAGGATACTTATTGCATTCAAGTAACCATATTTCTTTAGTCTCATTTAATCGGGAAAAATTCTTTAGTTTTTCTTTGTGTTTCTTAACTTTGACATTTTTGGAAAGTACAGGTCAGTTATTTTGTAGAATTTCCCTCACTTTGAATTTGTCTCTCATTTAATTCAAGCTATGAAATTTTGGCAAGAATACCACTGACCTTATGTTAGATCTTCAGTGCATCCCACCAAGAAGCACTTGGTAGTTTTGGTATTGTTGGTTTTTTCCAGTATTGATAATATTAATTTTGATTCACTCATTTTTCACATACCATCAAGTTCTATGGCTTCTTCAGAGGTAACTAGCTCATATTCTGTGGGAGCTTCTTAAGGGAGGGACTGTGATTTCTATATATATTTGTACGCCCTGGTTTTGGCAGTCACACCATACCTATATTTAGCATCCACCATACTTATGAACAATATACTTGTCCTGGTGTTAAGTAGTGAATTTTTTTCTGGCATTATCTTATAGCTATGGTCTGTTTGAATTTGAAATCACTGCAAAAAATAAGGAAACTAAGTGCTATCCCTGAAAATTTTAGAGATGTTATTTCAGGCCACCCATTTCTGATATTGAAAGTGATTTATTCAAACAACATTTCCAATGGTACATTAAAGCATTTTAGTTAATGTAATTAACCCACGCATAGGTAATGGCCTCTCACTTGCTGGATTTGTCCCACTGCAGATGGTTATAAATGAGTAAAAAGAATTTGTTGTTTCTGAAATATGCCTTAGAGGATCCAATTTCCTATAATTCATTGATTAATACTTGTTTACCTTATACCAAAATAAAAGGTCAATTTTGTCAAACAAGTGGGACCAAACAGACAATTAAACAAAAGCAATAAATAAGTCATTTAACATTTTGTGGACAGAAATCGGGCTGATTAATTTTTAAATTTTGACACGATACCAATGCATTCATAAATACCACTCAGAAGTACTCTAAGTCTTTATAGAACTAGGGATCTTTTAGGTCTTTAAATTTTACTGAGGATAGAAACTTGATACCATCAAGTACAGAAGTAGGTTACATTAAATTTTATTTGAGAAACAGCCATCATCTTGAAGTATGGCGAATTTTAACTCAATTTCTATCAATATTTCAGATGTAGCAAAGCCACTGTGGAATATTAGTGACTTTTTTTCTTTCTATCATTTAACTTCCCTGTTAGTGACCATAGCAACAGCATGATTTAGTGGTTAAGAGTTTTTATTTTGGAGACAGACACGGTCTGAATTCTGGCCCCATCATGGACCAACTATGTCAGGCCTTATTGCTTAATCATATATGTGGATTGAACATACGCAGCATGAAGATAATGCTGAGAGGCCCCAACAGTACTACCACTAGGAAAACACAGATCCAGCCAGTTTGCTGACATTTTTTGACCAAATCTTGCCCTCAGTGATGGTACTCTGGGCATATATATATGCAAAGATTAACTTTAGTTTTGCCAGTTTTGAAACAAGGAGAGGCACGATGGTTAGAGGTCAGCTACAGTCTTTAGGAGGAAGAAATGGAGAATGACCTTTTGTTTACTCTATATTCTTTATAGTTTGTCATATATGACCATATGAAGTTAATTACATTCAGTTCTCAGTATGGGCTTAGCTATTGCATATAATTCCCTTTGTTCCTACAGAAAATGCCAGGTTATAGGCCCCTGCAATTTTTTCATAAATGTTTGGTCATGGTAAACTCTATAAACCTTACTTTTGTAGTGAAAATATAGGCGGGTAGCATTCAGTTCTTTAACTACTAGTAGCATTAACATTCTTTAACTACTCGTACATCATGGGCACCAACCATTCAGAATGGACATCTGACCAGTAATATAAGATACTGGTCCTTTCACACTAATGGTATATATTGCTTATGGGCAAGAATAAAAATTTTGTTTGATATCCATATATATCAGTAACATGGCTTTTTAGTACCAGAACACATGCTGTGCCAATATCTACTAACTCCTTAACAGTGGGATAAGGAACTAAGGAAAGTACACCTGAGGAAAGTCAAATAGAAGTTAATGCATTTTTGTGTTACTGCATATACTTATATCTTTAGTTTTCTGTCTTTCTGGATATTGAGAGCATGTGGAAAACCATGGACTTCAAAATAGAAGAATGCCTTTAAACATTATATTTATGTTTTATTGTTTTTTTTAAATCTGGTTTTCTTTCTGCTGAAGGATAGACCTACAAAATTACTACCTTTGCTTATGGGTTACTTGAGGCAGTTGAATCTGAATGAATAGATTCCGTTCAATAGTGTGGCTTGGAAGTTTGACGCAATTGACCACTTGTCCAGCAATGCACTAAGATTAAACATTCTAAACTTGAAGACAACATTAATCTCAAAATGAATTTGTCCTAACAGAATTCTTGTTTCCTCTCCTTACTATTCCTCCTGCTCAGTTTACTCAATGTGAGTATATAGTATTAGTATTCACCCATTTGCTCAGGCAAAAATACTGAGTCATCCTGTATTCTTTTGTTTTCTTTTATATGCCACATCCAATCCAACAAAATTCTTGTTTGCTCTAATCCCACACCTGAATACATCTCACTAACTCTGTATGAAGCTGAGTTCAAGCAAAATTATTTGTCAGTGGGTTATAAGCAGTAACTTCTAGTTGGTCTTCCTGTTTAAACTTTTGTCTTCTTTTTTCCAATCCCTGCATAGAGTTCAATTTAATATTTTGTGAACATAAAGTATATTATGCCACTTCCTTACTTAGAAATATTCAATAAATGGTGCTCATGTTCCACTTTGCTGGAGAGAGTACTGGTTTGCTCCTATTGTTCTGGAAAGATTATTTATAGACTCTTTTTTCACTGTCAAAAGTGTCCTGGTTTGGATGACAAGTTTATATTTACCCTACTTCAGAGGTTTCCTATTGCAATTCAAGTCAAGTACATTACATCCTCATCCCCTTAGCCTAGAAGACCTGACCCAGTTGACTTCTGCCTACTTCACTGACTTCATTTCCAGTCTCCCTTCCCCTCATTTGATAAATACCAGGAACAATGGTTTTTCCATATTTCAAACGGGATCAAAGTAGTCCTTACTTGGATTTTTCCTCAGCCTAGAATGCTTTTCCACTAGATTTTTACATGACTGGCTCCTCCTTAGAGAGGACATTTTTAATCACTGTTTTTCTGAATCATCAATCAATCTTTTTTCCATAGCTTTAGTTTAAATTTTTATTAAATATATTCTATGCATTTGTTTACATAACTTTCATTTTTAATTTAATACATTTTATTTACTTTTTTTGGTCTATATTTCTGTATTTGAGTGTAGTTTACTAGAATGTGGCTATCAAAGGCAGTTGTAGCTTTAGCTCTAGAGCTTAGCCTTAGAACAATTCTTAGCACAGAGTAACTGCACCACAAGTATTTGTTGATTATGTGGATTAGTTGTAGATACTCAGAAGTGTTAATACGATGTCTTTTGGTTAGAAAGTTACTGCAGAATAAGCTGATGCTTTCTGATAATAATACCATTTACTTAAATTCAGAATACACTGAAGCAAATATTCTGTAAATGATTCAATAAATTTTAGGCCATAAGAGAATGTATTTGGAACTAAATAGAACCTGATAAAACTTTGGTAAAGATAAAAATGTATTCAGTATTTCATTTTTATAAATTTTTAACTTAAATCTGTAGGCTTGTCATGACCGTATGTTCATCTAGTATATAAAATACTGCTGGGATTGAAAAAATCATATTCATTTTTCACTATCTATACTTTGATTCTTTTTTAAACTTTGATTTTATCAGCTAACACTCAGAGAAGGCAAAGTCAAGTTCTTATAAATTGGGAATTATACAACTTTACAAATAATCCTTAACAAAATACACAGAATATATTCATTTCTGTTAACATACAGTTTTCATTTTTCTACTGCCTAATATTAGGAATCCAAAGTACTTATGAAAAATGTAGAGTTACAGACAAATTATGTGATAGAGTGAACAGGAGACCAAACCTTGAATCTGAGGAAGACTGAGTTTCAACCTTGAGATTTAAGCCAGAGTTCTGCAACTTGGGTAAAATACTTTAGTGAAATCCATGGCATGGTAGTTCTCTTTGCCTGAGTAGATTCAGCCTCAGTGTGTTTATTGAAAATATCTACATACAGTCAGAGACCTTGTGGGATAACTTTTGTAAAGTACTTACAAAGTGTCTGGCACAGTTAATTTGAAGTTCTTTATTCTTTTCCTTGTTGCCTTCAGTTAAATTCAGTTCAAAACATTTATAGAGAATCTGTCATATTTTTGCCTGATGCTAAATGCTGGAGACTACAAAATGAAGAGAATTTTATTCCAGTCCTAAGGGATGTCTATTATTATAAACTTAACACTTAACATAGCTCTATGGACTATACATCTTATTGAAGACTTAACTGAGATCAGCGAAGTCTCGTTCCCAATCTTTAGCAAGGGAAAAATATGGTACAAAAAATTAAATCAACTTCTTTTCTAAAATTTCTTTTAGATTTAAATCACAAGGCAGTCTTAATATTCATTTATTGATCAGTCCTTTATTATAACAAAGGATTAGATCAGAAAGATTGAGAAGAAGAAAATAAAAAGCTAAATTATTCATAGTGAATGTGTTGTCTTAGGGTGTAGGCAACCATAAACAAGATTTTAAAGTCTGGAAATAATGGATTCTATGCAAAGCAGCATTTTTTATTGCTTGAGAAGTGAGAATAATCTAATCTGCTTGATGATTGAAGTTTTATCTACAGAGCTCCAAATAATAAGTTGAAAACATAAGGCAGTCATGCAGTTATTTCTTAAGATGTAGATTTTAACATTGTGGAAAGCAGCAATTTGGATACCTGACAAAACTGTAAAGACTCTGAAATTAAAATTGGAAGTAACATTAGATATCTTCCATCTAACAGATAACTTTGCAACTTACATAGCTTAACCAAACTTTTCAAGATCCCATTTTTAAATAGTAATAGAATTTTAGCTAGAACTCAAACACTAGCTGTTCATTGTTTTTAAATTTTAATGTATTTATTTTACCATTTCAAACTCACTTTTTATTTTCATCTGTATTTGTACTGTCATATAGACCCCACCTGTGGGTAAGAGGCTAAAATTCTTGGAAAGAAAGTCATTGACTTTAATGAGATATGTTTTTGGCAGACATTAGTAGATATTTAGTGGCTGATTTTTTCTTTAAATCTCTTGTTTATTTTAATTCTTTTTTTTTTTTTTAAAGATTTTATTTATTTATTTGCCAGAGAGAGACACAGCGAGAGAGAGAACACAAGCAGGGGGAGTGGAAGAGGGTGAAGCAGGCTTCCCGCGGAGCAGGGAGCCCGATGCGGGGCTCGATCCCAGGACCCTGGGATCACGACCTGAGCTGAAGGCAGCCGCTTAACGACTGAGCCACCCAGGTGCCACTTGTTTATTTTAATTCTAAATGTATTGGGTGCAAGGCATCTTATACGAAGTAGAAATATCTTCATTTCTTACAACATAATGAATGTGTCAATAATGAGAAAACATAGGAACAAAAACATCACATTTTCTCCAAATTGTTTTCTTTCTCCCTAAATTTCACAGTCAAATTAGAACTGTATTTGTTGCTTTATGTTTTTCTTGATGAACCAGGAAGAAATTTATAGCTAAGTTTTGTCAGTCCTCTTGCAGTGAGAATGGAAAAACCAATGCTACTCTCCTTGATTCCAGTATTAAAACTATTGTTTTTCTTTTTAGTCCTAGATGCAACTCAAAAATCCAAGAAACAAAAAAAGTATTATTCAACTAAGATTTTGCAGAATTCGGGCCAATGTAATGACAAGGAGATCTATAGATGGAAAATGAAGGTATTAGCATGGTACATCTAAAATATAGATTATCCTCATTAATATTCCACCATTGGCTTAATAAATGAGGATGGAAAGTGAAGGAGCAGAGCATGCTTACTTAATAAGAGCAAAATTCACAAAACAAAGTGAGAAAAAGATGAGCCCATAGTTCCCTAATTTCAATTCAGTGATCCTTCCTTTAACCGGAATGAGATGAAACCTTTCCCAGGAGCTACAGGTAGAAAAACATTCACATTGGTGCTCAACAAGCCAGTGATTCAATCCCAGGTGAGCTGAGGTGAGAAAGCAGGAATAAGAAGGGAAGGTTTCTGCAACATATTTAGGTCCTCAATCTGGTTCTCAGCTTTTTAATTTATTTTCTGATATATACTTTAGTCAACAGGGGATGAGAATTTCCATTGATTCCCATTTTCTTCTCTTCTTTCTTTTTTTCCTTTTCTTGTTTTCTCTCTTTCCTTCTTTCTTTTCCTTCTTTCTGCTTTTTAAAATATATTATTTATTATATACATAAAATTCACCATTTTAATCATTTTTTCAGTGTACAGTTCTGTAACATTAAGTGAATTCACATGGCAGCACAATCATCCATCTTCACCATCACCACCAGCCATCTCCAGAACTTCTTCACATTCCCCAACAGGAACTCTGTACCCATTAAGCACTAAGTCTCCATTCCTCCCTTCTCCAAGCCCCTGGGAATGATCATTTTACTTGATCCCCATTTTCAATAACACATTGTTATCAGACTTCTTAATTCTTAAGTTTTGTTGATCTAGTTGGTGCTAAATACCATTTTATTGTTATCACGTGTTCCATTTTTTTCAATGTGATTGAGCAACCTTTCATAAGTGCATTGAGACCTTGTTTTCATTTTTGTGAAATAACTAATTTAAAAAAATATATATATATCAGCTTTATTGAGATATAATTCATTATGATACAACTCATCTATTCAAAGTATACAACTCAATGGTTATGAGTATATTCAGAGTTGTGTGGCCATCATTATGATCAGTTTTAGAACATTTCAATCACCCTAAAAGAAACTATATTCATTAACAATAACTCCACAGTTCCCCTTATACCCCCAGCCCTAAACAATCGCTAATCTATATTCTGTCTCTATAGAGTTTCCTATTCTGGACATTTCATATAAATACAATCATAAAATATATGGTCTTGTGTGACTGGCTTCTTCACTTAGCATAATGTTTTCAAGGTCCATCCATAGAAGAGTATATATGAGTACATCCTTGCTTTTTTTGCAGAATAATATTCTATTGTATGGATATACCACATTTTGTTTATCTGTTGTTAATACTTGTTATTATCTGTCTTTTAAATTATATCCATTAGTATTTCATTGTGGCTTTGATTTGAGTTGTCCTAATTACTAATGGTGTTGAATCTTTTTTTTCCCCAAGCCATCTTTTATTTTATTTTATTTTATTTTTATTGTTATGTTAATCCCCATACATTACATCATTAGTTTTAGATGTAGTGTTCCATGATTCATTGTTTGTGCATAACACCCAGTGCTCCATGCAGAACGTGTCCTCTTTAATACCCATCACCAGGCTAACCCATCCTCCCACCCCCCTCCCCTCCAGAACCCTCAGTTTGTTTTTCAGAGTCCATCGTCTCTCATGGTTCGTCTCCCCCTCCGATTTCCCCCCTTCATTCTTCCCTTCCTGCTATCTTCTTCTTTTTTTTTTTCCTAACATATATTGCATTATTTGTTTCAGAGGTACAGATCTGTGATTCAACAGTCTTGCACAATTCACAGCGCTTACCAGAGCACATACCCTCCCCAGTGTCTATCACCCAGTCACCCCACCCTTCCCACCCCACCCCCCACTCCAGCAACCCTCAGTTTGTTTCCTGAGATTAAGAATTCCTCATATCAGGGAGGTCATATGATACGTCTTTCTCTGATTGACTTATTTAGCTCAGCATAATACCCTCCAGTTCCATCCATGTTGTTGCAATAATGGTGTTGAATTTTGAACAAAAGTATTTTACCTGCTAGGTGATAGTAATAAAAGTAAGGCAATAGAAAAATAACACAGACAGGAAGAAATCTAATGAAAGATACATTATCAAGCAAATAGGCACTGTGTGCAACTGGACTTACACAATTTTATAATCAAGACTTTTTTCTGATATTTTGACCCCACAAATTAGACATCATCATCATTATTATACCTAGACTTTTTACAGAGATTTACCTATGTGATTAATGATTTTTGTTGTTGTTTTTCCTGTTTAGCCATCTCAGCCTTCTTTCTGGGGTTATCTTTTCTTCGTGAATGGCAATCTTTAGAATTTCTTTTATTGAAATATCCTTGGCAATAAATCTATATAAATATCCCTAGTATGGACTAATCTAAAAAGCCTTTATTTCATCTTGTCCTTGAAAGATACTTTTAGTGAGTCCATAATTTTAGGTAGTCAACTATTTTCTCACAGTAGTTAAAAAATATTTTACTATTCTCAGTATTCCATTATTGCTTTTGACAAGTCTATTATCATTATAATTGATTCTTTTATGGATGATCTATCTTTTCTTCACTGCTATTTGTATGATCATTTCTTTCTTTGCTTCTCCACTACTCTCTTTGTCATTAAAAAAATGCTATGGATAACACTACTGACTACTATTAATGAACACCTAGTATGTACCAAGCATTACACTAATATATGTATTTCTTTTATATCATTAACTTTCACAACATCCCCACGAATTGCTATTAATAAGCCCATTCTACAAATGAGGAAATGAGCTACAAAAATGTTAAATTCTCAAGGCCATGCAGCTAGAAAGTGGTAGAACAATTATGGGACCCAAGTTGGCCTGATTCTAGAAGCTGTACTCTTAGATTCACAATCTTTAGGTGAATCTTCACCCCTGCCCTCTCATGCACTGCCTTTGAACCTCACCTGAGCTTAAAATAGGATAGGTATTTCTGATTATAATTTAGGTGTGGTTCAATTAATATCTCCTGCTAAGCTAAATTAAGAATCACTTTTAAAAAGCACACTCTTAGAATAGACTCAGATGGAGACTGTCATAGGATTATGTTGTAGAAAATTTGCCACTAGGATTTTACAACTGTTTTGCAAATTAACTTTTTAGAAAGTGGAAAATTTATTACTAAAACCTATTGTCATGGGCATTAAGGAGGGCACGTGATGTGATGAGCCCTGGGTATTATATGCAACTGAGGAATCATTGAACGCTACATCTGAAACTAATGATATATTATATGTTGGCTAATTGAATTTAAATAAAAAAACTAAAAGCTATTGTCATATATTTGCAAAATTCCCTGTTTATATGATTACATTTTTGCACTTTTCAAAGAGACTCAAATGAAAAGATGTTTTTTATTTTTTAAATTTTATTTTAGCATGATGTGGCTTTACATATTAAATTTATTGTCACAATTTTTGTGGCATTATTAATAATTATTTATGTGACTTTAGCATCCAATTTTATTTTATTTTTAAATAATATACAGAAATATATTACATTTATATATAAAGACCTAATGGCTCTTAACCTTTAGGAGATCAACAGAGTAAGTTAAATAAGACAGTGATGATTCCAATTCTGTGCTTAAATTATTATTTCTAAATTTGGCTGCTTAGTAAAATTTTTTTTCTAAAACTAGAAAAACTAGAAACATTTAATTCACTGGAAAAAATAAAGTATAAAGGAAATGCAATGAGCTTCATTTTTTACACATATAAGTAGTGTGAAATCTATATCCTGTCTAATGAAAACAAATAAAATCTATATCCTGTTTAAGAAAAGATGTATTGATCTTAGTACAATAAAATATTTAAATTTAGAGTTAGAACACCAGTCACCCTGGGCGCCTGGGTGGCTCAGTTGGTTAAGCCACTGCCTTCAGCTCAGGTCATGATCCTGGAGTCCCGGGATCGAGTCCCGCATCGGGCTCCCTGCTCAGCGGGGAGCCTGCTTTGCCCTCTGACCCTCCCCCCCTCATGCTCTCTCTCTCTCTATCTCATTCTCTCTCTCAAATAAATAAATAAAATCTTAAAAAAAAAAAGAACACCAATCACCCTAATGTATGATTAACCAAAGACTAGTTATTCTATTTGTTTAAGTTGTTTAGACACTTGCTTCCTCCAGAACTCCTATGTTTAGACTATATCTAGTCTTCAAACATACTTACTACATAATTCCATTGTCAAAATCCATCTATCTTATCTTTCAAATCTTAAATTCAAATTCATTTCAACCAAATCATATACTCTTGGAGCTTTGAACAGACACAGTTTACTTTCTGGAGGAATCTGCTATTGGTATCACTAAATATTCAATGGTTACATTTAATTAAATTATTACAGTAGTCACAACCATATACCTAGCTATCTATTCTACCTAAAATGTATATAGCGAATGGGCATTAATCATTTTGAGTTCTCTTCATCTGAAACACTGAAGTGCTGAAAATTCTAGGAATATCCCCTATATTTTGCCTCTACTGTCTACCCATTGACTTCCTTAGTAAAGTCCCTCATGGTCTCTTGACTGCACTGTTGCCATAGCTTCAAATTAGTCTCTGCATGAGTCTTTCTACCACATTCCACCTACAATGAAGAATCTTATATCTCCATAATAATCCTACATATAAAGAACTTTAATGGCTCCCTGTTACCTCCTTATTAAGGTTATAATTAAATTGCCTTTGCAATTTCACCTCAACATAACTCTCCATGGATCTGTGGATCCTTTAAAATATTTTTCCAAAGTATTTAGCAGGGAAATCAAGTTAAACATTTCCCATCTCCTTGATATATCATGGCTCTAACAATAGCTTGTCTTTTCACATTCTTTTTTTTTTTTTTTTTTTGGTTATTTCATCATCTTCTTTACTTGAGCAATTTTTACATATCTTTCGAGAGCTAGCTCAAAATTTACTTTCTTAGGGCGCCTGGGTGGCTCAGATGGTTAAGCGTCTGCCTTCGGCTCAGGTCATGATCTCAGGGTCCTGGGATCGAGTCCCGCATCGGGTTCCCTGCTCAGTGCAGAGCCTGCTTCTCCCTCTCCCTCTGCCACTCCCTCTGCTTGTGCTCTTCTGTCTATCTCTCTGTCAAATAAATAAATAAAATCTTTAAAAAAAAAAAATTACTTTCTTAGTTATATCTCCATGGGCACTCCCAGATAGTTTGCCATACTCTCCATGTTTCCAAAGCTGTCGGCACAAAGATTCATCACAAAATGTGCTACATTTTGGTGCATTTATACACTTACCTATTTGTCTCTTCCATAGGGTTTGTGAATCCTTTGAAGGCAGGAATCATGTCATACTCACCTTTGTATTCTTTCTACCAAATAGTTTTATGAATAAATTAAGCAATAAAGAATGATCAGAGTTTCCTTGTAATAGTTTCTGTTAGATAGAAATAGTAACTACTATGATCCTTTATGTCTTAAAGTAGCCATCTTTGGATACATCTTCAGCATTAAAACTCTATTACTTAGAGAAGTGCCAAAAGTATAGACAGACAATATGATCTCATGACATTCTGACCTTTTCCTATGATTGCTCCTTTTTAACTTTATCAACTTTTAAAATGTTATTGTCTATTTTCCCTTCTAGACTGTAGACTCTGTTAGAGCAGCCATCATGTCTACCTAGCTCATCAGTGTATCGCTAGGACTTCACACAGTGCCTGATAATCAATGTCATTGAATTCATTTATTAACTAGTTAATGAGTTGATAAACGATGAACTCAGAGTCACAAGTGTGGGTTCCATTCCCATCTTAAGCATTTCCTAGTTCTTATGATGCCGCTTCCAGATTCTCTAAAATTCCATTATCTTCTGTGTAAATGAGGCAAAAACACCTGTTTATGTGACAAGGTCTGGAAAGATCAGGGGAGAAAAGGATTATAAACACCTTAAAAACTGAATAAGATGAACAAATACGAAGTATTAGTCTTACAAAGAGCAAGCCTGCAATAAAGGAAAGTCTAGTGCAAGTTAAGCTGGTGTTTTATGGTATAATTATAAATCATTCTTTCCACACGAGAAACTCTTGATAGACACATTTGAGGTACTGAACTTCAAGAGTGATAAAGTTCAATTCAATATGATTTCTAGAGAGATTGAGAAAACTGAAAAAGATTTAGAGTGCTATGAATTGAATATTTGTGTCCCTCCAAATTTATATGTGGAAATCCTAACCCCCCATATGATGGAATTAGGACTAGGGGCCTGTGGGAGATAATTAGGTTATGAGGGTGGAGCCTTCGTGAATGGGATTAGAGCCCTTACAAATGAGACCCCAGAGAGCTCTCTGTCTCCCTTTCACCATGCAAGTGCACAGCAAGAAAATGGCAATCTATGATCCAGGTTCTCACAAGACATCAAATCTGCCTGCACCTTGATTTTGAATTTCTCAGACTACAGAACTGTGAGAAATAAATGTTTGCTGTTTAAGCTACCCAATCTATGGTATTTTGTGTAGCAACCTGAATGAACTAAGAAACATTTAAATTGAGATAATAAAAATATGAGTTTTATGATTGATGAAGTTGAATTTTGGCCTGGATCTACAGCCCAAACTAAGCTTTCTTGATATTTAAATTACCAGAATAGTAGGCCTACAAGACTACCTTAACAATCCATCACACATAAACAGAGAAAGCATTATTCCTGAGGATAAGCTGCTTCAATAAGAGATCTCATATAAGACTCATGAACAGGCATAACCTAGTCCCTTCTCCTAATCTCACCTATCATCTCTTTGAGCAGTAGGTATGGGTAAGAAATGGACTGGATGCTTCTTCTTCTTCTTCTTCTTCTTCTTCTTCTTCTTCTTTTTTTCTTTTTTCCCTGTTTTCCTACTTGGGAGCAGAAACTTCTTGCTCACATATGGAAACATGAGATATGGAGAATAAGGACTGCCCACAACACTGCCCAAATGTTTGCTCTCTTAACTGGACATCCTGCTCCCACTTCAGTAGTTTCTACTCAATATCAACCACTAACCCTTTGTGGGTTTTCCAAGGCCGATTATTAAACAGTTTAGATTTTTGACACATAAGGCTCTAATATTGTTAAGTCAAATATATTAATCAAAGTAAATGCAAGATCCCTCTGACCTCAACTTGAAAATTCTTATTCTAATTTCCAACTCAAATAATGCCCAGCACATGGTTTATTATGGAATGAATATTTGTGTCCCCTCAAATTCATATGTTGAATTCTTAACACCCAAATTGATGGTATTTGGAGATGGGGTCTTTGGGAGGTCATGAAGAATGGGGCTTTCATGATGGGATTAGTGCCCTTATAAGAAACACCAGAAAGCTTGCTCAGGCTCTCTCTCTGCCATGTGGGAACACAACATAAAGGTGGCTGTCAGAAAGCTGGGACAAGAGCCTTCACTAGAACCCAACCATGCTGTTTAATCCACCCTGTCTATAGTATTTTGCTATGGCAGCCCAAGCAAATATATGGTTCACTATAGTTCTCTAGGTCCTTTACAAAGATTTTTTTTTTAAATAACATCAGTTACCTTAACATTAAACTGATGTTCTATAAAGTGATCCAAAGTTAAAAATCATAATCTCTTTCTCATGACCAAATATGTAGGCACAAACTAAAATTGAAAAATGTAATCCTTTACTTTTGTCAATGTTCAAGATGTTAAGAGCCTAACATTAAAACCTAAAGAAAAGTAAGAACAGTTTGTTTTTTAAGATGTGGTATATATATATATATATATACAATGGAATATTACTCAGCCATCAGAAAGAATGAATACCTACTATTTACATTGATGTGGATGGAACTGGAGGGTACTATGCTGAGTGAAAAAAGTTAATCAGAAAAAGACAATTATCATATGGTTTTATACATATGTGGAATATAAGAAACAGCACAGAAGATCATAGGGGAAGTGGGGGGAAACTGAATGGGAAGTCATCAGAGAGGGAGAAAAACCATAAGAGACTCTTAACTATAGGAAACCAACTGAGGGTTGCTGGAGGGGCGGTGGGTGGAGGGATGGGGTAATTGGTTGATGGGCATTAAGGAGGGCACGTGATGTGATGAACACTGGGTGTTATATGCAACTGATAAATTATTGAACACTACATCTGAAATTAATTGTGTACTATAAGTTGGCCAATTGAATTTAAATAAAAAAAACAGTTTGTTTCTAATCAACTTTTAGTTCTTAGTCTTGAGTAGGCATCTCATTCAGATTCTCTGTGCAGAGCAAGTGTAGATAAAACCACTCTCTCCAGAGAATCTTATGTGTTTTACTTCTTCATAGAGCATGTAACATTATCATAAAGCTGGCCCTGCAAACAGTAAAGTTAGCAAAAGTTAATCTTGGCTCCTAAAGAAGTTATTACAGCAAAGATGATGTCCCAGACTCTAGTTAAGATAAAAGCAAAATATCAGGAAAGGAAGGTGGACAGAGAAAAATCTGGCTTTTAGCCTCATCACAATGCTGGTCAATTTGTCTTAGGTTTATAGAATGTATGATCTGTGAGATTAAATAAATTGGAAAAAGGTATGGCTACAT
Source organism: Halichoerus grypus (assembly GCF_964656455.1). NCBI lineage: Eukaryota > Metazoa > Chordata > Mammalia > Carnivora > Phocidae > Halichoerus > Halichoerus grypus. Next base: position 63,082,110 of record NC_135720.1, read on the forward strand.
ATTTGTTTTAGTTTCCTATTGTTGCTATAACAAATTACCAAAGTTTTCATGTCTTAAACCAACATAAATTTATTCTGTTATAGTTCTGAAGGTCAGTAGTCTAAAATGAGTCAGCAGGCCTGCATTCCTTCTGTAGGCTCTAGGAGAGAACTTGTTCCTCACCTTTTCCAGCTTTTAGATCTCATCTGCTTTGCCTGACTCATGGCTGGCTTTCTTTCATTGTTCCATCTTCTCTGAGTCCGACCCTCCTGCCTCCCTCTTATAAAGACCTTTGTGATTACATTGAGCCAATCCTGATAAATCCAGGAAAATTTCCCCATTTTAAGATGCTTAACTTAATTACATCTGAAAAGTCCATTTTGCCCTATAAAGTAATATATTCTGAGGTTTGGTGAATTAGGACATGAACCTCTTTGGGGAGCCACTATTTTACCTACTGTAATATTTACCATCTAAGAAGAAGATCAAAAAAAAAAAAAAAAAAAGAAAGAAAAGAAATAATTATCTCCCATTAAGTGTTTTTTGAAACATACCCACCTCCCAAAGAAACTAGAATTTTGCCCTTGTGCATCCATTATCTTGAAGCTTTACTTGGTACTCCTTTCTAAATTCATCCTCTTAATTTCTATTCTACTTTTAGCCCCCTGTCTCTGATGTACACCAATGCTGAATTGAGCACAAGACACAAGAACACAGGCTGCACCCTCTCTGATGAGTACTCACCACCAGCAGAAGTTTACCCCTGCTTTCTCCAAGTTCCCAACATCTTGCTTCTGTCTCTACTTCAGTGAGTTATAAAGGCACCTTCCAGGAGGTTTTCCATCATTTGTATATTTCTTTCATTCGGGGAATCATCATCAGCACACTCCTGAGTCAAAGCTGCTGTTTATATACCTGAAGCTTGTGCTCACATGTGACTAGTGAGGACCAATATCTCAGCCATGTGTTCTTCTCTAGACTTTTTTTATTTGCTCATTATCTTTACTATTTTACAAGTCTTAAATAATTTTTATCACTTCATTGGTAGAGCATGATGCACATTTATTTTTACTGTTCTTTTTTCTGCAGAACTGGACTATGATTCTGGTCAATGTTTCTGATTTTGGTCTTCAACTCCTTTCAAAATGACTCAAATGAAATTTTTAAATGGTTTAGCCAGCCTCCCAACTTTCTTATAGGGCTATACATTTTTTCTGGATTTGAAAGTCTTTTTTCCTTTATCTTTGTTTTGGGACCCAGACTTTTTTTTCCTTAAAAGTATTCCATTAGATTTTATGTTATGAAGTCTCTGGTAGTAATACATATGAAAGTAATGAATTCAAGTTCTCTAAAATGTAAATCCTTTGAAATAAATCTTAGTCACCTTCACCTCTTTGAGATGGATACTACTACCTAGAAGGGCTTTCTCATGATATCAATATTGCAAAAAATCAATAAAAGTTAAGCAGACTGTATTGAAATACTTGTATAGAAAATGTAAACCAATTTTCTCTCTGGATTTTTAGATGTTTATTTCAATTTTTACCTCCTATAACTGCACCATTTTAAGAAATCTTCAGGTTAAACTATTCACTGCAAATTATTAATCATGCTTCTCAGTGACAAAATGATTCATGCATAGCTTTTTCATCAAAATTATTGGTTCAATCTCTATATAGGCTATATATCATAATCATAGCTTGCTGTTGTGAAAATATTATTGACTATAAGGGGTCTTTTGAAAGTGAATGTAAAAGGATAAGTGCAATTACATCTCTGCTATACGAAATAGTAATTAAAATGTATTTACACTCTCAATCTTCATGCTATTACATTGGTTTATAAAAATAAAAGAAACTATCTTATCAATGTTTCTCATTTATGATTCTGTATAAATGATGTAAAGATTCATAAGTAAAAACAAAGATAAGGAAATAATTTTTCCAGATAAGCACAAGTAAATCTGTATGAGAGATTTTTGGTGGATTACATATTTCCCTTATATACATTTTTAATCATTATGAACATAATTATATTAATTTCAATATATAGAGTTGAAAATCTCAAAGACTTCCTGTCAAGATTATCATGGAATTTCAAACATTAATCAGTCACTTGCAACTCCAAACAGCAATAATAGAAATATATGTCTAAATGTATTTAAAAGGCATAGCTATGTATTGAAAGCAAGCTATACATCTCTAAGAACAATGTATGTAACATAAAAAGTACAATGGCTGTATCCCTACTGGGCTTTTGGGAATGGACTGAGGAAAAAGTGGCTCAGAATTTTTTTTCCTCTCTGGGTTACTGGGATGGAAAATAGGGCCACACATGTCAGGTGATAAGAGCTAGGCTAAAGATGGAACCAGTGGCTTCCATTCTTCCATCCCTCCTGGTAAAGAATGCTGAAAAGAGCTGAAATAGTTGCCCAGGTCTGAGGTTTGAAATTCTCCCTGAAGAAATGGAACTAAGTAGATACAGTTGCACAAATAGGACCTAAGCAAAGTTGGTAAATAGATCAGTGAAGTCACACCTGACTAGGGCTGAGAGTCACAATGATAACTGTTTTCTAAGATGAGGCCTCCGAGAAGCTAGATAAGGGCTATAAAACTCTAGATGAGGAGGATAACTATTACTCAAGATGAGATAAAAATCAAAGTTTTAAAGTACAAAAAGAAAAATAAATGTGATAGATGTGATAAAGGGGTCCCAAATTTGAATAATTAGGATAACTTATTCTTGAAGCAATACAAATAATGAGCAATATTAAAAGGTTTTAAAATAAATATTTTTTATATAATCCTGATGAGAATACAAAATGGTACAATTACCTTGAAAAATAACCTGAAGGAAATTAAGCATCCATTCCCCTATGATCCAGAATTTCCATTCCTACATATTTATCCAAGATAAAGGAAAATAATATGCTCAAAAGTCTTGTACAGAATGTTTACAGATTTATTTATAATAGTCCCAAACTGGTAACAACCCATATAGGAGAATGCATAAGCACATTGTGGCTAATTCATATTATTATTATTTTTAAAGATTTTATTTATTTATTTATTTATTTATTTATTTATTTTTATTTAGAGAGAGCATGAGTGGGGGGAGGAGCAGAGGAGCAGAGGAAGAGGGAGAGAGAGAGAGAATCGCAAGCAGATTCCACACTGAGCTGGGAGCCTGACAAAAGCATGCAGAGCCCCAGGCAGGACTCAATCTCACGACCCTGAGCTCATGACCTGAGCCAAAATCAAGAGTTGGACACTTAATCGAATGAACCACTGAGGCACCCCAGTTAATTCATATTATAAAATACTACTATTCAGTAAAAAAGAACAAACAACTGATACATACAACAATATGGATGGATGTCAAAATAATTTGCTGAGCAAAGTAAGCCAGAAACAAAAAACTACATACTGTATGATTCCATTTATTTATCAAGAATAGACAAGAGTGGGGCACCTGGGTGACTTGCTCTTTGAGCATCAGATTCTTGGTCTCAGTTCAGGTCATGATTTCAGAGTTGTGAGATTGAGCCCCATTGTCCTACTCCATGCTCAGCAGGGAGTCTGCTTAAGATTTTCTCTCTCTCTCTGCCCTGACCCTCCCCTCCTCATTTACTCTCTCTGAAATAAATAAATAAGGGGCGCCTGGGTCGTTCAGTCGTTAAGCGGCTGCCTTCCGCTCAGGTCATGATCCCAGGGTCTTGGAATCGAGTCCTGCATCGGGCTCCTTCTTCCGCGGGAAGCCTGCTTCTCCCTCTCCCACTTCCCCTGCTTGTGCTCCCTTTCTCACTGTGTCTCTCTCTGTCAAATAAATAAATAAAATCTTTAAAAAAAATAAAATAAATAAGTAAGTCTTAAAAAGAAAATATAGACAAAAGTGATCTGTAATGGTGAAAATCAAAGCAATGTTTGCCTCTGACTGCAGTATGGGGTGAGGATTATCTGTCAAGGGACACAGTGGGACTCACAGGTGTGACTGTTGTCTCGATTAGACTAAAGGTGACACATATATACATTTGTCAAAATTCATTAAGCTATGTGCTTAAGTTTTCTCTGATTACTTATGTAAATTGTACTTCAATAAAGTTTTGTGAGCATAGAAAGTGTAGATAAAAAAGGAGATAATACAATTAAATAGCAATATATAAAGCAATAAAAAGAAATTATGAAATACATTAGGCAGATAGGACTCAAGAAAAATGTAGGTATATAGTAGAACAAATTAGAAGTCATGAGGAACAAAGCAAACAAAAAGACTAACTGAATGTTTAAAAAAATTCAAATACTTTATTGATAAAGTTAATGCAATACTTCTAGACCAGACCCGTCAAAAAGAGATTTTGTTAACTAGAACATTATAATGAAGGATTCATTCAAAATGTACCCCAAAATGATGGAAATAAAAAAAATACATGTCATGGTAAGAGATATGGAGAATAGGGATAATCAGGATTTCTAGAAGTTAGAAAGTGAGAGAATAGAGGCAAATTCTATTCAAAAACATAGCATATACATTTTTCCAGATCTAAAGAAAGCCATGAGTCTCCAAATACAAAGCGTACCATGAGGCTAAGTGGGATGAATAAAAATCCACACTTAGATACATGGTGTGAAATTGAATATTATCATATAAATAAAATATTACAAACTAATATTAAAGAAGGAAGAAAAACTGTAACAAAGATCAGATGTACCTTGAGAACACTGTTTCATCAGCAATAAAAAATAACAGATAATATTAGATCACTGTCTTATAAACTATCAACCAACAGTTCAATATTCTCTTATCATTGAACAGTGAAGATAAAAAAGATACTTTCAAACATACAAAGACTAAGAGTTTAACTTACATGGGTTTTTCTTGATCCAGAGGGAAGAAAGAAAAAAGTAGCAGTGCTTAACAACACCACCACCAACAACAAATAATGTTCATTGGTAAATCTAATTTAGCAAGACCACATTATTTATAACAGGAAAAATGTGAAAGAATCTAATTGTCTGTCAATAGAATAATGGATAAATTATTGTATACTTATACAGTAGAATACTATACCGCAGTGAAAATCTATGATCTGGAATAATATATATAAAGTTGGATGAATCTCACAAAGACAATAATGACTGAAAGTTGCAGAAGAATGCATATATTAAAATACCATTTATATAAAGTGTAAAAGCTCTTATATAAACAAATTTAAAAGTTTAGATTTAAAATTTAAAAGCTTATATATAAAACAATATATAGTATTGTTTTGGAAGCTCTCAAATTTTATCAGAACACAACTTATAAACATTATAATAAATAAAATCATTAAATACAAAAATATTTATTGTGCCAGACAGAATTCTAGGTGTTTAGCAGTGCACTAATAATACAAAATTTATGCTCACATAGAGCTAATATTCTCCTGGGAATGGTATAAGGGAAAAATTAGCACCAGCACTGTGAAAATTTGCGGGTACAAAAGAGAAAGGGTACAAAAAGGGATTCAATTTTATCTTTAACATTTTATTTATTAAAGTGGGCAGTAGAAACATGAATGTTTATTATGTTTCCTATCTATTCTTTTTTTCATTTAAATGTTCCTAATTATTTTTAAAATAGTTAAATGTATATGAAGAAAATTTGGAGCTTAATTCTAAACAACAATGAAAATAGGTCATCCTATTTTTCTACTCTTTTCTGGAAAGAAACGTCCTAAATAACTTTAGATTTTATTAGAAAATTATGAAATTATGGCTGTCAATTTAAGAGTAGCCTTAAAAGAATAGAAGTACATTTATCTTTTAACTAGGAAAGAAGAAATAAAAAGAATTAAAAAAAGTTTTTATCAATAAAACAAAATGAAAAAAACTGAACATAAAAATGTCATGGTAAATAGAAACCAGGATATAAAATGAGAAAAATAAGTAATTAAAATACACTTAAATAGATTCAATTCAGAAGACCTTATCAGACGGACTACAGTAAAAGAAAATTCAGCTATTGCTTATAAGGTTTAAAATACATGGATGAATGTTGAAATACCAGGCAAATGCTAACAAAAGAAAATGGATGTAGCAATAATAATATTAGTCAAAAATAATATTTAAGCAAAAAGCATTAATAGAAGTTATATTCTATATTATTTGATCATAATTAAATAAATCACTAGAATTGACCTGTAAGGAAATTTGAATATGTAAGTATATTATAGAGTGTATAGATGCAAAAATGAAAACATCGTCCATATAAAATTTATTCCACATTCATTTGTGCTACGCTTCACATTACTTAAAGTGATATTCTTAGTTACCTCCATTATGTTAAAGTCAACCTAAAGAGAAATTGTCCGTTTATTTACAAATTACAAAACAAATAAAGCAGAATGCTTTTGGAGAGCCATAGATAGCAAGGGTATCACCAAGCTTGGTCATCCTGGCTGTGCAAATATGGAACCTATGCAAATTAACTAGCAGCAAGTTTTTTAAAGGATAGCTTTTTTCTTTTTTTCTTTCTTTTAATCCAGCTTCCTAACTGACAGCAAATTATTCAAAGTCTCCTTAGGCACAATAAAAATTTATTAGGGTTATGCTAGGCTGCTATAATAAAAAATACCAGTAGTCTTTTAGATTTTTACATATTAAGTCAGATGAGAAAACATAAAAAATAATCTTAGAAAAATGCATTCTGAAGTGTATTTTTTAAAGATTCCAAAAGGAAAGTAATAAAATGAATACTGTAATTTTCTTTTCTTCTTTTGAATGTTTGCATGAATTTTATGAATGACTTTACATTTTAAAAAATTCAAAGCACATTATAGTGTCAAGATATACATTATATTTTATATTTACATAATGCCATTCTTCAGGGAATATTAGTTATATGAATACTGATTCATTTATTCCCACATCATTATGAGAACTGAAGATATTTCAGATGTCGGATGTGGGATCAAATTTTAGGGGGATGTTGCACGAAAGGGAGTTAGGTAGATGCAAAACGACCTCCAAAGGCCAAAGGAGATGTAAAACCAAAGAAAAAGGCCAGCAAGTCCAGCTTTGCAAGAAATGGTTTAAGGGGACTTACCGATGGACAGAAACGTGTCTTGGGCAGTGGCAAGGCTAGTAGAACTCTGCAATCCTACCTGCTTTTATACCCCTAAAGGCTAGTAAAGTACTGGAGACCACCCGTGGGAGACCACCCTAGAAGAAAAGTTTGAAGATAGGTGTGAGCAGATCAAGGATGCCCCCATGCCCTTAGGGTGTAATTAAGAGTATGGTTAAACAAAAGGAAAGAATATATGTGTGTGTGTGTGGGGGGGCTATATTCAAAAGGGCTTCAGGTAAAAAAGTGGTCATCATGGTGGATTTGTCCAAGATGGTGTCAGTCTGGTTCAGACAGGGGATGAAATTTATAGGGGGTTCTGTGTCTGAAATCAGACCCTTTCATTCTATTGCCATGACTATTTTCCTGTACAGGGTTAATAAATCTTTTCAAGAAAGGTCAAATAGATAAACGTGTATATCGATTGTAATTAGAAAGTAGACAAGTTCATATAATTAAAATACTTTATTTGGATTTTTTTTTTTATTTACTAAAATTATGTACTATATCCTATGTTATACTGCTAGGAAGTAGAACAGTTTTCCCCAGGATGTCTCAAATTTGTTTTGAAGATTACATCTATTTAGTAATATAGATAACTGGTTTTTGGAAAACTGGATTTTAAATTAATTTTTTAAAATTCATTTTTATTTTAAAATCCATTTTTACTGAGAGAAAAGTATGGTGGAATAAAAACATAGTCAAAATAATTAATAAGGTACAAATATTTGATAAAAATGGTAAGAGGATTTAGGTAATGATAATACTAAATAAATAATATTATTCACCAAATACGTTGAGATAGTAGATGGAATTATCATTAAAGCTAGAGATTATTTAGTGCTAGTTATTAATATTATTGAAAATTTTAACTTTGAACCAATTCAATAAAGTAAAACAACATCGAAATTTGAATGCACAGAGTTCATTATTAGGCTTCCCGCCCTCACACACACCTTCTCATAATATCTGGGGGAAATGGAAAATGTATTAGAAGAGAAAATACTATTCTCAGTAACATGCTGGAAAAGGGGATTTTTAATGCTGCTTTCCAGGAAAAAGTTTGGCGTAGCAAGTCTCCCATATTACCTACAGGGACAGGTGTAGGCTATGTCACATCATTCTTGGGATCCCCGTTGTAGTATTCATTCACCAAAAGACCACACTTATTTCTCTGACCATTATGTTAATCCTTCAACATTATTTTGTAAACATGCTTTTAAGTTCCCTAAAACTTTAGTTCTTGACTCTCAGTCTACGTTTTACTAATTTCTCTGGGTGTATTTATTGACTCTTAAGATTAGCAAGTATTCTTAATTTTCATCTCTAGCTCTGATCTTTTATAATAACTGCAGTTTCATATTTCCAGTTGCCTTAATATGCATTTTACTTTGAGGATTAGCCAACTTCTGATAATTGATATTTATGTAACTGAGAAAACACTTTAGCTCTGGTTGATGTGGCAGAATAGATAATCCCCAAATACTCTTGCTAGGAAGACATGGATAAATAATGGATAAAATGTAATTTCAAATTTAATTTTTTGAATTTTTTGAATTTTAAAATGTTAATTTTTTAAGTTAAAAAAATAAAATTTAAATTAAAGTGCACAGCTGGTTGGCAAAAAATGTTAGAAAAATGGGCCAAAGAGCAACAGAAAGCTTAAAAACAGCTTAAAGCATAAAATATTGATACCATGGTTAGGTTTGCTAGTCTTGGTAACCAAAGAGCTGAACTTTCATAATGAGGTAAGAAATGATGCTTTGAGTTTACATAAGGTTGGGAGTTAGAAGTAAAACCACTGCATGAACTAGGACTCTTGAAAGAGTGTACTAGAAAAGATTTTCTTCACCAATGGGATTATACTGTCAGTGAACTCCCCTGATAATTAGTACTATGGACTTCACTTACAGAGGTGTTGAACATTTATTCACATAAGGACTAGTAACACTCAAGCTGGTAACTTATGATGAGTTAATACTGGTTTAACCTCTCTATAGGCTATACATAAAGAAAAAGGAATATTAACTGGTAAATTGCAATACTTGTTAGTGGTGAAACATATTAATAAACTAGGACTAAAAGTGAATTTTCTTAACCACGTACTGGTAATTACTCCCAGCCTACAGGAAAAATTATCTTGATTGTTAGAACAATAGATACATTTCATTTAGTCAGTGTGGGAGGCAGAATTCTAAAATGACTCACAATGACCATCAGTCTTTATATAATCTCCTCTCCTTTGAGTGTGGGTGGAACCCATCACTATGACAAGATATCACTCCCATGATTATGTTAATTTCTTTAGCAAATGAAACAATATCCTTGGTGGTCCTTACTTAGCCAGGAGACGCCTTTAAAAGCATAGTTTTCAGGGGCGCCTGGGTGGCTCAGTCGTTAAGCGTCTGCCTTCAGCTCAGGTCATGATCCCAGGGTCCTGGGTTCGAGCCCCACATCAGGCTCCCTGCTCAGCAGGAAGCCTGCTTCTCCCTCTCCCACTCCCCTGCTTGTGTTCCCTCTCTCGCTGTGTCTCTCTCTGTCAAATAAATAAAATTAAAAAAATAAATAAATAAAATAAAAGCATAGTTTTCACCCATTGGTTGCAGAAGAGGAAATAAGAGAGATGCACTCTGGGCCCAAGAAAATCAGCCATCTGTGTTGTGAACATGACAAGGAACTGCAAGTAGCCTCTAGAAGGTGAAAGTAGTCCCAGCAATAGCTGCTAGAAAACTGGCGACCTCATTCTTGCCATCAAAAGGAATGACTGCTGCCAGAACCAGTCAACTTGGAAGATGCCAATCTCTTGGTGAAAACGGCCCCTAGCCCACAACCTGATATCAACCTGATAAGACCCTGAACAGAGGATCCACTCACACTGTGCTCAGACATCTGACCTGCAGAAACTGTGAGAAAATAAATTTGTGCTATTTTAAGCCACAGAGTTTGTGGTAATTAGTTAATAGAAATATAAAATTAATACAGTCAGAAATCATATAGGTGTATCTGCTATCCCAGCTTGTTCTATTCCATACTATACTAGAGGTTGTAGCCTGAGAATATTCAATAGAACTGTCTGTGATGATGAGAGTATTCTATTTATGTGTGGTACAATATGGTAGCCAGTATTCACATGTGGCTATGGAACTAACTTAAATTTAAATAGCCATACATGGCTGGTGGCTATATGGGGACAGTGCAATCCTACCCAAGGCAGTAGTAAGTAAAAACAAGTCAATGGCATCATTCTTAAAAAGTAACACATTTTCATAATGGTAGGGTTGCTTACACAGACAACCCAAAAGAACCAAAAGGCAAACTATCAGAACTTCTCAGGGAGTTCTACAACTTTCGATGTATAGGATAAGGATGCAAAAAAAAAAAAAAAAAAAATCAACGGTGCTTCTATTCCCCTGTAAAAAACAAATAGAAATTGAAATTGTAAAAAGATCCAGTTAAAAATAGCAACTGAAATTATGATCTACATATAAATCTAGCTAAATATAGAAGGGGTCTTTTATGTAGGATATTGTAAAAAGTTGTTAAAGAATATGAAGACAGGACTAACTAAATGCCGAGATACATTCTTTCATAAATGGGAAGACTCAGTACCATAAATATGTAACATCTCCCAAAATTAGTCTGTAAATTCAACATAATCCAATCAAAATTGTAGCAAGGTTTTGGTAGATATTAATAAGTGATAATCTTCCCAATACTTATGATATTATAAAAATCAAAATATTGTGGTAGTGCAAAAATAACAAATACATTAGTGGGAGGAAAAAAATCACCCAGAGATATAAGAAAACTTTCTATATGATAGAGGTGGCATTAAAAGTGGAGAAAATATTGACTGTTTAATAAATGGATAATTGGTTACCTATATTGAAAAACAGAAAATTATACCCCTAACTCACAGAATGTTTTATAAATTTCTGTTTAACTCCCAAATTTTAGAAGTAAATTTAAAACAACAAAACAAGATAAACAAATACCAGAAATACTATTACTTCAAGACAAGGAAGAAATCCTTAGACAAAACACACAAAGTACAAATCCTACAAGAACAGATTGATATATTTTATATTAAAATTGAAAACTTCTGTAGGACCAAAGATACCATAAGGAGAATCAATAAATCAATCACAGTGAATAAACCAGAGTGAATGAATGAAACTTATTTTACAAATATTTACATGGGTAACCAAAAATGCTGAGTTTAAAAAAGCAAGCTGCAAATTGAAATATTTAGGTAAATCTCAAATGCCATAATTAATACTTTCTGGAATCACAGAGATTTAATAAAGGTACAAAAACACAGACAGTAAACATGAACCAACTTTAGTGCCTGCCTTTGATGATGGGGAGAAATAAATGGAATAAAGGGGGCTTAAAGGCATCTGTATTCTTTTTCTTTGAAAGAGAAATATATAAACAGATGTTAAAAATTATAGTATTTGTTAAACCCAGGCTTGAAACAAGTTGTATTTTTTTTTAAAGATTTTATTTATTTATTTGACAGAGAGAGAGACAGCGAGAGAGGAAACACAAGCAGGGGGAGTGGGAGAGGGAGAAGCAGGCTTCCCAAAGAGCAGGGAGCCCGATGCGGGGCCATCCCAGGACCCTGGGATCATGACCTGAGCCAAAGGCAGACGCTTAACAACTGAGCCACCCAGGCACCCCAAAACAAGTTGTAATATTAAAAATTTAGTGTGTTGTCTTGTCCCAGCTATCTCCACAGTCTTTTTTAACACATCTTTCCTTGCAACCTTTAGTTATGATCTTGATTGACTGCTTGGGATCTCTGGTCTAGTATTCCTTATTTTTATTGTTTTTCTCAATTTTTACATGTAAGTCAGTTCTCACAAACTGATCATTGTATTCCTTTCTTTTTTTTTTTTTTTTATTTATTCATGAGAGTCAGAGAGAGAGAGAGAGAGGCAGAGGCAGAGGGAGAAGCAGGCTCCCCGCCTAGCAGGGAGCCAGATGTGGGACTCGATCCCAGGACCCCGGGATCATGACCTGAGCCGAAGGCAGACGCTTAACCATCTGAGCCACCCAGGCGCCCTCATTGTATTCCTTTCTGATAATCTACACCAGTCCCTTTTCAACTAGTGCTAGAATATTTTCAAGAGTATTCAAGTAGTTTTTCTACCTTCTGTCATTCCTGTTAGAATTCAGGCTATGTGTGGCTTCCTTAGCATTTATATCTCTTTAGTCACTTAAAGAAACATGATACCTCCCTTTGCCTATGGTCTTGAATTTAAAGTCAGTGGCTTAGGCTATATTTTTTAGACATTGCAAATTTAAATGCTATCCATAATTTGCCTTTTATTTTCCAACAATTTCTCCCGCATGAGTTTCTCTCCCATTTTTTGCCAAATCATGTCCATTACTCCTTGCAGAACTAGCCAAAAATAATCTTACTCTAATTCAGCCTGTTTTGTGCTCCACCTTATTCAATGAATATTTATTAGTCAACTAACAAGGGTTAGCACTGGAGCCATAATATCCATAAAAAAGACATGATCCTTGCCCTTAATAAGAAACTTATGTTTTTATTTGTACAGAAGTACTTGGGTTCTATTAACAGGATGCTACTGTCTCTTGTGTATGTCTTGGCTCCCAAATCAGAGTGTTAGTTAGTTTAAGAGTGTAAGCAGATTTCCTATTCTTTCCTCTAATCCCCAATCCTGTCATCCATTTTTTTAAAAGTACGTGTAATTAGTAAACAATTGCTGATTGACTTAACAAATCAAATTCACCTCCACATGTGTGCCGCATTTCATGTGTCCTGGGAAGTAAGTGCAGGGAAATAAATCTATTGAATCATGACTGTGTTCAGCTTCAAACTTCCCCTGGGCATCTATTTACCTAGCATTTGTTAAATTTGTATGCTTGCAACAGGCTATAATATTAAAAATTCAATATACTGTTCATCCCAGGTATGTCCCTAAACAATAACATATCTTTCCTTGATTCCTCCAATTATGATACTGACTGACTGCTTGGGATCTTTGGCCTTGAGCTATTTCATTTCTTCTTCTTATTTTTCTCCATTCTTACATGTAAGTCATCTGGCTCCAAAACACCGACCTCGTGGCCGATCTTAAGTGGATGAGATGTATCTAAAATTCTTATTCTCAAGATCTATCATTTAGGTTTACATCTTGGAATGCCATCATCATTAAAGTCTGTTCAATCTCTTGGAGGGTGCTTCAACTAGCATTCTAAATAGTCACCAAGTTCTCTTGCTTGTACTTAGACAAAATGTTAACATTGTCTCAGGAAAAAAAATGTCCTTGCTTCCCTGTGAAATTTGATTCATTATCTTCAGAGCCCATTTTATTTTGCTATTGACTAATAATAAAAACAAATAAACAAAAAAAACATGCTCAGTAGGGCCTCAATGTTTTCAAACTCATTGCACAAAGTAGAGGATGTAGAGAAAAGGTGCAGCTCTGGGCAGCAGCTGCAGGGCCAGCATCTGGGCTCCATGATAATCGCCTCGTGGGGATCATGCCAGAGAAAGAACAGAAGCACTGAATGCAGGGAGCCTCAGACACCTCCAGTTGTTTTTCAGACTGCACCGGGTTTATCAGTGTTGAAATCTGGCAGTTTTTCTTATACTTGGTGTATCTTTGATGTTTTTAAGGATCTCACCGATACCAGTTTTTTAAACACTCGCACCTTGAAACATGTTTATACATCTCACTGCTAATCATAAATAGATTAAGTCTGAATGAAATTCTTAGGAAGCCATCTCTAAGATGTCCCCATAATATATTGTGGATCTAGATAAAATTTTAGTAGTTTTTATCGATTCAAATCCTCTTTCAAGAACTACTTATTTTTATTATTTATCTTTGCATTGGATATCTGACTAAAACAGTAGCATCCTTTCCATAGGCATATCGTGAATTAGGATTTAAGAGTCCATGCACACTGAGGCTGTGCCGGCTTTCCTGTGTGCCCTTTGAGGTTTCTTCCTCTTGTTGAATTTCACACTGGGCTTTCGTGGGGATGCAAGAAGGAAATCATTTTGCTCGGGAAAATGGCCACAGCTGTTTTAATACTGGAACGTTGAAAATGACGTTGCTCGCCTATGAGCCTCAACTCACATGGAATAACTAAGGGAAGGTAAAGAACAAGGAAGACTTTACACAGACAAATATTAAAACAGATTTTACTAGCTCTCTCAATAGCAATGTGCCAGTTATTGAGACGTTTTTAAACCACTTTCAAATGAGAAGCATTGACTTTACTGGACAGCATCAATGAAAGAATAGTCAATTTCATAATGCTCAAGTTTTATATTTTGATTACTGTTGTTACTTACTTACCCATGATTTTAACATTTGTTCTCTTCAAGTTAGTTCATTTGGGCTTTTTTTTTTTTTTTTTTAAGATTTTATTTGACAGAGAGAGAGAGACAGCGAGAGAGGGAACACAAGCAGGGGGAGTGGGAGAGGGAGAAGCAGGTTAACCACTGAGCAGGGAGCCCGATGTGGGGCTCGATCCCAGGACCCTGGGATCACGACCTGAGCCAAAGGCAGACGCTTAACGACTGAGCCACCCAGGCGCCCCGTTCATTTGGGCTTTTTAAAGTTACTATTCTGTTTTTTTTTTTTCTTTTCTTCTGCCCTTATAACACATACCATGTTTGTTGTTTTATTTATAATAAGGGTTACCAAATAGAGTAAGAGAATATGACTGAAATCCTCTACCACTATCTTTGACTTTATATCACATTTTATGGGCAGCAATGGATTGTCTTGGAGCTCTAATGATGTTCACTAGGAGAAATGTTTATTGTACTAGAATCATTGCTCAGCTAATGTTCCGAAATATACTCTTTCAGGTTCTGAGGCTCTACTTTTCCAGCCAGCACATTAGGACACATCAATCACTGAAAACACTGTGGTGTGTCAGTACATTGTGTTCCCCATACTACACAAGGGATTTTCTCCTGTGGCCTCCTGCCTGGAATTGTATTATTGTTTCTAATACTTTCTCTTCACTTTCCTCATCTCTATCACCCTTCCTTTTGCTCCAAACCATGCTCCTTTAAAATTATTGAGTAACTTGGAGCTCAGATCCTGGGGAAGCTAAGTGAGTACATTCTGCCCAGTCTCTTCCACTGATGCAAATCTAAAGCCTGGACAGAATGCTTAGAGCAACAATCTGAGGGTACTAACAAGTACATGGTAGCAGGTGGACTACAAAAGGAGATTAGAATTTCGGAATTCTAAGTTCCACAAAACCAATGATGAGTTTACAATTTTTTTTTTTTTTTTAATTCCTCCTATCACCCAAACTGGGCTAAAAGCCCAAATCTGTAAATGCATATCTAGAGCAGACAAAAAGTGTTTCCTGAGAAAGTCTTTCTGATCTAAGGACAAGAAAGAGACTACTAAGGGTTGAAAAAAGTGGGAGAAATGATCTATTTAGTTTTTCTTTTTTCCATTTTCTCCTGCTCCAGTCCCCAGACAGTACTGGGTTGGTTGGTGGTGGCCGCCGTGTGGGGTCTTACAGTCTGAAAGAGGGAAATCCTCTCCGATGAGAGGAACTGCTCCTGAAGCATATCTCCATTGCCTCTTTTCCTCTCTCTGTCCTCCCACCATTAGGTCCTGAATACAGTTTTAGGAAGTGTCTGGAAGAGCAAGAAGTTAGGTTTCTGGCCAGAGAAGAGAAAAGGGAGGTAGGAAGTGTTGCAGGAGGTCACGGGGAGGAGGGAGACCCAGAATGCCATAACATAATATTAAAAACGTACACAATTCAATCCCAAATTATTCAGCCTACAAAGAACCATGGAAATTCAAGTCCTAAGGAAAAATACATGGCAAGATGACCCAGATATTAGGATAATCAGACAAAGGCCATAAATTGTCTATCATAGACATACTCCACCCAGCTAATAAATGATAGAACCAAGACCTAAACTCAGTTCATGCCCTTACACACTATACCAATTTTCTTCATTATTCCCTGCTCAAGATAAACCATCTCAGAAGTACAGATTCGGTGTGAAAAGTTGAACATCAAGCTTATATTTGAACTGTATGTCCATAAGAGTAAGGCTGAGCAACTAAGGGAAATGTATTTGTCATAGTTGCATAAACTCTGTCATAAGTACTTTTTGATGTAGAGGTCCTATATAGTTAACCCTTGAACAGCACTGCTTTGCACTGCATGAGTCCTCTTATATGTGGATTTCTTTCAATAAATACACTACAAAGCTATAAATGTATTTTCTCTTCCTTATGATTTTCTTAATAACATTTTCTTTTCTCTAGTTTGTTTTATTGTAAGAATACAATAAATAATACATATATAACATACAGTATATGTATTAATCTACTGTTTATGTTACCAGCAAGGATTCTAGTCAACAATAGGCTATTAGTAGTTAAGCTTTGGGAGAGTCAAAAGTTTTATGTGAATTTCCAACCACGTGGCAGGTCGGGGCCCCTAGTCCCCACATTGCTGAAGGGTCAACTGTATTGTTCTCTGTTATTGGGTTTTTGCAAACTAAAAGAGAATTTACTTATAGATTTATAGATTAATCAAACTAATGTGAATAGTTTTATATGAGTTGCTTATTGTGTTTTCTTAAAACAGGTGCTGGCACATGGGCCAGATTTGGCTGAAGGTGCATTTTTATGCAGTTGGAGAGCTAAGAATTTTTTTTTCCTCCATCTTTAAAGAATTGTTAAAAGAAGAAGAAAAAGGAGGAGGTAGGAAAAGAAGAAGGAAGAAGCCACCACAGAGAATATGTGTGACCCACAAACTCTAAAGTATTTGATATCTGGTCAGTTACAGAAAAAGTTTCCCTACCCCGACCTAAAAAAATAAAAAAAAACACCTTGATAGGGACAATTTTGTATGTTTTGTTATTTTTTGCTAGTGTTGTCAATTCATGTCAGAAGGGAACACTTAAAAAAGGAGCTGATCCACAGTGGATTCAAACAATGTATGTGTAAATTAATAGGTGGATGAATAGTTGCCTATCTACTCCACCCATACTAGACTAAGTCAGCTTCCTGGTTACCTCCTGTGGTAGATAATATTATTATTATTAATATGCACCACCCACTTACTTATACCTTCCCACTCATGAGAGAAGTATAATTCCCAGCCCCAATGATGTTGGGCTCTGACATGTGACTTGTTTGGCCAATGAAATGTGAACAGATAGATGCCACATCTTACCAAAAGCTGTTAGAAGTATTGCAAGTTTCTGTCAGTCACCTTCTACTTCTGCCTCTGTCATTACAACGTATGTTGTGGTAGTGGTTGGTCCCGAAATAAGAAAACACATGGAGCAAAACCAAGCACAGTAAACCTCAACGGCAGCCAACCAAATCCAGCAAATCCCAGCAAAGCTGAAGTGACCCTCAGCATTCACGTAACATGAGTGAAACTAAATGGTATTGTAATCTTTTGAGATTTTAGGATTATCTCATGCTGAAGGAAAAGCTGCTTGATATACTTCTATAAAACAAATGATTCAGAAGGATCCAAGGGATCAGTATTTAGTATATATGGATCATTGAAAATCATAATGAATTCTTAAGCACTTTTCAACCCTTAATAAGAAAAGTATAAAACTCATATTTACAAAATGATTTTTGTATTTTCAGTTCATTTTATATGGTGCAGAAATGTGACAGTTTATAATGTGATGCTCTTTTGTGTTCACCAAGATATATTTTATCTCACTAATGAAGGGCAAAAGTGATGGATGTATGTTGTGCTAGAGTAAAAGGCACTTTACCTCCAGAAAATTAATGTATTCCTGTGACAACTTTGTTCTCTATTAAAAATGAATCATCATTGAATCAGAATCTCTTGCTTTGGAGGTTAGTATCTCACCCTTAATATTAATTTAACTTTGTAGAAATATGACTAGAAATGGAAGAGCACAAAAACCTATGAGAAAAAATTAATACAGAAAAGATTTATAATTTATAATGAACTACACTCAGTATCAAATGTGCTCAGTTCAATAAAGACAGATGAAATAAAAAATTGTAATCAAAGATAGGTCATTCTATAAAAGTAATTATATGTGTGTGTGTATATGTATATTATATATATATTATATATATATATATATATATAAAACACTGCATAGAAGAGAAAATTAAAATCTCCAGAAATTGTTCATGTAGCTTATTTGAAATCACAAAGTGTGAAGAAAATAAAAGAAAGTGTACAATTCAGGGGTTCAGAAATGGTTGTGGTGTTGGTACTTGACAGCTGCTGGTTTTGCTTGACCAGCACTCATTCCCATTTTTTATGTTAAGAAAATTCTACTTTTGTTTCAGGAAACATTTTCTGTTCTTTCAGTTCAGGTAGCCTAGGTGCTATGATGGCACTCCTGTCTTATATTTGGAGAATGTGAGCCTGGTAAATCAGGCTCACATGCCCCCGGCCACAACGTTTTCGTCAGAACTGGTAGCTGATCCAAGAGGGAATAGTTAGAGCAGACAAGAAACTATCTCTAGCTATTGAATTGAGAGAGGATAGGAATAAGACTCGAGTTTATACCTACCTGGTCAGCATGAGTGTAAAGCCAGCCTGACAACCCTACCAATACAAAGGGAAGCAAAACTAAGAGATGGAGAGGGCAAGGCCAAGTTCTGATGATGTCACATAACCCCTCAAAATCTAGTTATGCCTGATAATTCATCTTTGTTTTTCTTTCTCTTACAACTCCAATCCCTGAAAGATACAATGCTCCTCAGGGAGGTTGAGACATTTGGAATTAGACTTTCTCTTAACATCTGTATTTGAGTAAAACCACTAAGAAAATAGTAGAGAAGTAGCTTAATTTTTGTGATGTCTCTCAATTTAAATTTCAACTTTGCAACCACGTCCTCTACAGGGATTTCATCTAATGGCAAGATAGGTGTTGGGTGGTGGAGGGGCATATATATATTAGGATTGTATTTGAAAAAACCTTCTTTGGTATAGATTCACTCATAAATGATCTTTATTTTATATTTTAATTTAAAAAAACAGGCTAAGTTAGCAATTCCAATCAGGTTTTGCTATTTTTATACATTTCTATTTTTGAAAAAAATGTCAAACCTATAGAAAAGTTAAAGGAATTTTACAATAGGTACCTATGCAAACTGTACCTAGCTAGATTTACACATCAGTGTTTTTTCAAGCTTGTTTTCTTTCTTTAAATCCATGTACGTTTTTTTCTTTTTCTGAACCATTTAAAAGTAATTTATAGTCATTCCATAATTTTTCTAATAAACATATTGGCAGGAGTCTTTAAAAATGAATACATTAGAAAAGAGAATGCATATTCTTCCATATAACCACTATTCCAATGTCACATCTAAAAAAATTAACACCAATTTAAAAATATTACCTAATATACTGTCATATCCATATGTCTTAATTGTTCTTAAAATGTCTTTAAAAATTTTTTTTTTATAAAACTCCAGGAGCCACTTGTGGTCGGCAAATTATATTTGGTTTTGTCTCTTCAGTTTCTCTCAATGTTGAACTGTCCCTCTTTTATTTATTTATTTATTTATTTATTTATTTATTTATTATTTCAGGGCTTTGGTCTCTTAGAATGTATCCGGTTCTTGTTTTCTCTTATTGTTTCCACATGAATAGATTCAAGTTAATGATTTTGGCAAGAATAATACATAGGTGTTATTATATATTTCTTACTGTTTCCATTAATAAGAGCTTTGTATTAGGTTGTCCTATCATTGATGACACAAAGTTTGACCACCAAATCTTTCAATTGCAAAGAACGATTTTTTACTGTTAGCAATTAATAAGTAATCTCTTGAGTTACATCTTGAAGAGATAAGAATATCTTATTTTCCAACAACTCTTCACACAATGGTTTCAGCCTCTATTGATAAAATTGTCTGATTCAATTTTTACATTAGAGATTGAAAATGTTTATTTTTTTAAATTTAATTTAATTTTATTATGTTATGTTAGTCAGCATACAGTACAGCATTAGTTTTTGATGTAGTGATCCATGATTTATTGTTTTCATATAACACCCAGTGTTCCATGCAGTACTTGCCCCTTTAATACCCATCACCAGGCTAACCCATCCATATGTCCTAATTGTTCTTAAAATGTCTTTAAAATTTTTTTTATAAAACTCCAGGATCCACTTGTGGATCCCCTCTAAACCCTGTTTGTTTCTCAGAGTCCATAGTCTCTCATGGTTCATCTCCCCCTCCGATTCCCCCCCCCTTCATTTTTCCCTTCCTTAGGGATGTCCTCCATGCTATTCCTTATGTTCCACAAATAAGTGAAACCATATGATAATTAACTTTCTCTGCTTGACTTATTTCACTTAGCATAATCTCCTCCAGTCCCATCCATGTTGGTGTAAAAGTTGGGTATTCATCCTTTCTGATGGCTGAGTAATATTCCATTGTAGATATGGACCACATCTTCTTTATCCATTCATCTGTTGAAGGGCATCTCGGCTCTTTCTACAGTTTGGCTATTGCGGACACTGCTACTGTGAACATTGGGGTGCGTATGGCCCTTCTTTTCAGACATCTGTGTCTTTAGGGTAAATACCCAGTAGTGCAATTGCTGGGTCATAGGGTAGCTTTATTTTTAATTTTTTGAGGAACCTCTATACTGTTTTCCAAAGTGGCTGTACCAACTTGCATTCCCACCGTCAGTGTAAGAGGGTTCCCCTTTCTCCACAACCTCTCCAACATTTGCTGTTTCTTGCCTTGTCAATTTTTGCCATTCTAACTGGTGTAAGGTGTATCTCAATGTAGTTTTGATTTGAATTTCCCTGATGGCTAATGATGATGAACATTTTTTCATGTGTCTGTTAGCCATTTGTACGTCTTCTTTTGAGAAGTGTCTGTTCATGTCTTCTGTCCATTTTTTGACTTGATTATTTGTTTTTTGGGTGTTGAGTTTGAGAAGTTCTTTATAGATTAAAAATGTTTATTTTTAAAATTTTATTATTCCCTCCATTTATTAGTTGTCATTCATCTTTGAAGAAGAACTTACCTCCATCCCTTCATCCTTTCCCTCTTCTTCATACTCAACTTAAAATTAACCACTTTCATTGTTTACTGTTTATTTTCTGTATGTGTGTGTAATATATTATACACCTTATATTATATATACATATATAATAGATATATACCTGAAATTTTAGTAGAAATATATAATAAATTATAAGTAATATAACTAAAGTGATAAATAATACAATTATATAATTATAACAAAAATAATATAATTAATGAAAATTATAAATATAAATTATAAGTTATAAATAAAATATATATATAATTTCCCATATATTCTAATACAAAGAATATCATACACTTTTTTTAAGATTTATTTATTTTAGAGAGAGAGAAAGAGAGCATGAATGGAGGGAGGGGCAGAGGGAGAGTAACTCAAGCAGACTCCGTGCTGAGCAGAGCCCGACTTTGACCCCATGATCCTAAGATCATGACCTGAGCTGAAATCAAGACTCAAGGGCTCAACCAACTGAGCTACTGAGGCACCCCAAGTATCATACATTCTTAATAATGTATCCTGGAAATACTCCAAATAAATTCATAGCTAATTATGTTTTTATTATATGATTTAATAGTACTCCATTGTGTGGCTATTCCATATATTACTTAGTCTGTCTTCTATGGATGGGCATTTGGTTTCTTTTCAAAATTTGCTTGCTTTATTTATTTATTTTTATTTATTTATTTATTTATTTATTTATTTATTTATTTATTTTCAGGTGTAGAATTTAGTGATTCATCTCTTATATATAACACCCAGTGCTTATCACAAGTGCCCTCCTTATTATCCATCACCTATTTAACCCATCCCCCTACCCACCTCCCTTCTGGTAACCATCAGTTTGTTCTCTATAGTTAAGAGCCTGTTTCTTGGTTTGTCTCTCTTTTTGTCCCCCCTATGTTCATTTGCTTTGTTTCTTAAATTCCACATATGAGTGAAATCATATGGTATTTGTCTTTCTCTGACTGACTTATTTCACTTAGCATAATACTCTCTAGTTCCAATCACCTCTTTGCAAATGGTAAGATTTCATTCTCTTTATGGCTGAGTAATATTCAATTATTCCATTTTATATATATGTGTGTGTGTGTGTGTGTGTGTGTGTGTGTACACCACATCTTCTTTATCCATTCATCAGTTGGTGGACATTTGGGCTCTTTCCATAATTTGGCTATTGTTGGTAAGGTTGCTAAAACATTGGGGTGATGTGTCCATTCAAATAGGTATTTTTGTATCCTTCTGGTAAATACCCAAACTAGTGCAATCTCTAGATCATAGGATAGTTCTATTTTTAACTTTTGAGGAACTTCCATACTGTTTTCCAGAGTGGCTGCACCAGTTTTCATTCCCACCAACAGTGTAGGAGGGTTCCTCTTTCTCCACATCCTCGCCAACACCTGTTGTTTCCTGTGTTGTTAATTTTAGCCATTCTGACTGGTGAGGTAATATCTCATAGTTTTGATCTGTATTTCCACGATTATGAGTGATGCTGAGCATCTTTTCATGTGCCTGTTAGCGATCTGTATGTCTTCTTTGGAAAAATGTCTATTCATGTCTTCTGCCCATTTTTTAACTGGATTATTTGTTTTTTTTGTGTTGATTTGTATAAGTTCTTTATATATTTTTGGATACTAACCCTTTATCAGATGTGTCATTTGCAAATATCTTCTTCCATCTGTAGGTTACCTTTTAGTTTTGTCGATTGTTTCTTTCACTGTGCAAACACATTTTATTTTGATGAATCCCAATAGTTTAGTTTTGCTTTTGTTTCCTTTGCCTTAGGAAACATATCTAGAGAGGAGTTGCTATGGCCAATATCCAAGAGATTATTGTCTGTGTTCTCTTCTAGGATTTTGATGGTTTCTCATCTCACATTTAGGTCTTTCATCAATTTTGAATTTATTTTTGTGTATTGTATAAGAAACTGGTCCAGTTTCATTCTTTTGTGTTGCTGTCCAATTTTCCCAACATCATTTGTTGAAGAGACTTTTTTCCCATTGGACATTCTTTCCTGCTTTGTTGAAGATTAATTGACCATATAGTTGTGAGTTCATTTCTGGGTTTTCTATTCTGTTCAATTGATCTATGTGTCTATTTCTGTGCCAGTACCATACTGTTTTGATGACTACGGCTCCATAGCTTGAAGTCCAGAATTGTGATACCTCCAGCTTTGTTTTTCTTTTTCAAATTTGCTTTGGCTCTTCAGGGTCCTCCGTGGTTCCATACAAATTTATTTCTTTTTTTTAGATTTTTATTTATTTATTTGACAGAGAGAGACACAGTGAGAGAGGGAACACAAGCAGGGGGAGTGGGAGAGGGAGAAGCAGGCTTCCCGCGGAGCAGGGAGCCCGATGCGGGGCTCGATCCCAGGACCCTGGGATCATGACCTGAGCCGAAGGCAGACGCTTAATGACTGAGCCACCCAGGCGCCCCATGTTCCATACAAATTTTAAGATTGTTTGTTCTAGCTCTGTGAAAAATGCTGGTTGTATTTTGATAGAGATTCCATTAAATGTGTAGATTGCTTTGGGTAATATATATATTTTCACAATATTTATTCTTCTAATCCATGGGCATGGAGTGCTTTTTTTTTTTTTTTTTCATTTCTTTGTGTCCTCTTCAATTTCTTTCACAAGTGTGTTATAGTTTTCAGAGTACAGATCTTTTACCTCTTTGATTAGATTTATTCCTAGGTATCTTATGGTTTTTGATACAATTATAAATTATAAATGGGATTGATTCCTTGATTTCCCTTTCTACTGCTTCATTACTGGTGTATAGAAATGCAACAGATTTCTGTACATTGATTTTGTATCCTGTGACTTTACTGAAATTGTGTATTGGTCCTAGCAATTTTGAGGGGGAGTTTTTTGGATTTTCTTTATGGAGTATCATGCCATCTGCAAACAGTCAGAATTTGACTTTTTCCTTGCCAATTTGGATGCCTTTGATTTCTTTTTGTTGTTTGATTGCTGAGGCTAGGACTTCCTGTAGTGTGTTAAATAACAGTGGTGAGAGTGGACATCCCTGTCTTGTTCCTGAACTCAGAGGAAAAGTTCCCAGTTTTTCCCCACTGAGGATGATATTAGCTGAGGGTTTTTCCTTTATATATATGGTCTTTATGATGTTGAGATATGTTCCCTCTAACTCTACTTTGTTGACGTTTTTTATCATGAATGAATGTTGTACTTTGTCAAATGCTTTTTCTGCATCTATTGAAAAGGATCGCATGGTTCTTATCCTTTCTTTTATTAATGTGGTGTATCACATTGATTGATTTGTGAATATTGAACCACCTTTGCAGGCCAGGAATAAATCCCACTTGATCATGGTGAATGATTCTTTTAATGTACTGTTGGATTTGATTTGCCTGTATTCTGTTGAGAATTTTTGCATCGAAGGTCATCAGGGATATTGACCTGTAGTTCTCTTCTTTAGTGAAGTTTTTTTCTGGTTTTGGTGTCAGGGTAATGCTGGTATCATAGAATGAATTTAGAAGTTTTCTTTCCATTTCTATTTTTTGGAATAGATTGAGAAGAATAGGTATTAACTCTTCTTTAAATGTTTGGTAGAATTCACCTGAGAAGCCATCTGCCCCTGAACTTTTGTCTGTTGGGAGATTTTTGATTACTGATTCAATTTCTTTGTTGGTTATTAGTCTATTCAAGTTTTCTATTTCTTTCTGTTTCAGTTTTGGTCAAAATTTGTTATTTAAAATAATGCTGCAATGAATAACCTTGTGGTAGATACCATTTTGTATTTGTAGACACACACACACACACACACACACACACACACACACTGGTTTTACCATTCCATGTTCCCACCAGCCATTACAACAGTGTCTTTCCAAAGCTGGGCCAATACAATGCTTTCAGGGCTCTAATTTTTTACCACTATGATAGGTAAGAACTGGCATCTTGGTGTAGTTTTAATTTGCAGTCCTAGTGAAATAGAGTACCTTTTCATTTGTTTAAGGAACATTTTCATAGATTTTCTATAAATTGTTCATATCTTCTGATCATTCTTCCATGTTATTTTTCCTTTATTTTTAAGAACTCTTTTAAAAGAGATTAGCATTTTTTCTGTGATGTAAGTAGCAAATATTTTTGTTCAATTTGCCTTTTAATTTTTAAAATTTTTGCTATGCATTAAAAAATTTTTAATCAAGTTGAATTTATGATTTTTTTGTATAGCTTCTGGATATTGAGACATAATTATAAATGTTGCCTCCACACATGTT
Organism: Halichoerus grypus; assembly: GCF_964656455.1. Lineage (NCBI taxonomy): Eukaryota > Metazoa > Chordata > Mammalia > Carnivora > Phocidae > Halichoerus > Halichoerus grypus. Next base: position 63,107,485 of record NC_135720.1, read on the forward strand.
ATAAAGAAATCAAAACATATGGTCCTCATTTAGATGGTTTATCTATGTGGAATATTATCAAGTGTAGGTTATAAAAAATGAGTCCAATGAATGATGGTATATAGGAATATCCTTGAATTAACACTAATGTATTAAAAAATCTTGCACAAATAAAAAAATTAAACTACTCCCAGTAATAAATTATTTCAACATGTTACACTTATTACAAATTACCTGGGTGCTTGGGACAGTGTCATTAAGAACCATTGTTCTAGAGAACTGATTCTCCATCATTCATACTTGGCTTTCAATGTTTCCAAAAAGTGCCTGCCATTATAAAAGGTTTAGCAAATATTTTCAGTATATTCATTGGGACCCTTTTGGATGCAAGTCATTGAAAAATCAGCTGAAATTGACTTAAGTGAAAAGGAAAACTCATTGACTACTGTAACTGAAAAGCACTAGCTTCAGACAAAACCCAATGTGACTACTCAAATATTATCATCAGTGCTCTTTTTGTTCTTTTCACCATGTAGTGGCATGATACCTAGAGGGCTTGATTTTCCTGCATACTCATTACTTAATAATTCTAAGCCTGAGAAATCAAAACTGACAGAAATGAGAACCTTGATCATGTGCTCATCAGAGGGCAGAGAGTGAGAGTGGGCTGGTGACCAGGATGAAACAGAATTTCCATGGAATATGAGAGTGTAGGTTCCACAATGTATGTTTTACAGACCAAAGATATGGTGCTGACATTAAAATGGACAATAAAATTCATTTGTGTTTTATCCTGATTTCACAAAGTTCATTATCCCGGTTTCATAAAATAAGTGAAGAGCTCTTTTATAAGGAATTGTCTTTATTAATGATATTCTGCATGAAGAACCTAAAACCCTAGAGAAGACAATATTGAAAGGCACTGAGCTATGCATCAGGGAAATACCAAAAGTATAAGCTATTGTAGATTTTGTATTTTAAATAGCCATAATTATGACATTGAGAGTTTGAGAGAAAATTATTAAAGAAATCTTTAATTCTAATAAAGAATTTATAATCTATGACTTACATTTCAGAAAGGTTATTAAGATTTTTAATATTAGAGATTTAGTCAAGAGTGACTCAAGTCATTTCTCAAGCAATTAAGAGTAGTGTTAAGAGAAATAAATTATTTTACTTCCTTTATTAGTGCATTTGATTTTCCTTATTCTTCATAAGACACATTAAAAATGGGAGAGAAAAAAAGACTTGTAATAATCATATACTAAATTCAACATAATAGTATAATTTCAGATCAATCTTGCTCTTAGCAGTGACATATGGTCTACTCTAATTGTATGAACTTTAGGCATTTTATTAGCATTCAGGTTTAAATATAAATGACTATCAAGAATTTGGTCTCAGTTGAAGGAATCCAATCTGCAAGATTATAAGATCTATCTTTACAACATTTATAGTATAACTTTTTCTGTGAAACTATTTGTTGTATGTTTTTTTGTTCTTTTTCTAAGGCAAGTTTTTATTCAAAATGGTATGTATACATATATCAATATCTGAACAGTCATTAGCATATTTCAAGCAATTGTCAAGGTAAATGCGATCAAAGAAAAATCCACTGTCTTCAATAGTACTTACTATTAAATCTATTTTATTTATTTATTTATTTATTTAAGATTTTATTTATTTATTTGAGAGTGACAGAGAGAGTGAGAGAGAGAGAATGAGCAGGTGGAGGGGTGGAGGGAGAGGGAGAAGCAAACTGCTCCATCTGGGGACTCCGGGATCATGACCTGAGCCGAAGGTAGACAGACAATTAACTGACTGAGCCACCCAGGTGTCCCTATTCAATCTATTTTTAATGATAAAATCAAACTTTTTTTTATACTAACAATACTTTTTTCTAATCCTAGGATCTGATATGTGAAAATAGCTTATCCAAGCTTTCTCTGCTATTGATTGATTGATTACTTGCTTATACTGGAGTTATATTTAGAATTTTAATAAGGAGAAATGTTATATACTATGTCAATTATTACAGCTGTAAGGATGGCCTAGGAATTCTAGAATTCCTAAGTGACCTCAGTCTCTAAAACGTGCTAATGTCATCCTTAACCACTGACAAACTGGCACATGAAGGAGTTTGCATTCCAGAACGTGTGTACCTTGTTCTCTGTTCAAGCCGTAGACAGTCCTAATTTTCCTGGAATTTCACTCCATGTATAACTGCTATGCCTTCAAGACACAATCTGGCTGCCTTGCACTACATCAGTAGCTCACTCCCATACTCACATTCAGCAACACACCAACTAATGGGGGTAGATGAGAGAAGTCTTTCAGTTCCATCTCACCTGACATGCCATTTCCCGTCCTCTGCCCTAGTCCTGTGTCACTGCTCCTTATCCTTCACTTGCCAATTTCTAAAATGCCCCACAGAGCAGTGTAATAGAGCAGCCACTGCTTGTTGAGCCTGTTCTCAAGTTCTGTCTGCACATTCTTAGACATGTTCCAATTGCCAAAGGTAGAGAACCTTAATTCCTTTTACTAGTAAGTACCATATTGTTGCTTTCTTTAATATTTTGGTCAGTAGAAAGTAATTTTCATCTCCTCTTTACATTCAGTTTTCCAAGGCTGTGTTTTTAGTCCTCTGAGTCCTTCGTCTACTTTATGGACATTTTAAGTTTTGGCTTATGAGGAACTGCTGAATCAAATGGCAGAATAACATTTGGGTCGACTGCATATTAAGAACTCATGGAGTGAATGGGATTTTAACCATATACCCATGTGGGATCCACAAATGTGAGTTCTTCATAGCACCTTTCTCAGGTAGGACTCTATTTTCAAATCTGAGCTTTTTGTAGGAAATGTGAAGATTCTGAGATTAATTGGAATATTTAAATGTTAATGATACATTATAGTTGAGGAGTTTGAGACTAAATTAACCTGAATCAGATGTGATCATATTAAAAATCTCAACACTATTTATCTGTTCCATTATAAGAGTTATTATATAACAGAAAACACCCAAGTCTGCCACAAAACTCCTGTTATAGCAAAGGCTTATGTCTTCCTGATGTCTTTCTGCCCTGCAGATGCTTCAGAAGTTCCAGAACTATTTGGGCAAGGTCAGGCCCATTCTTCAGTATGAGAAACACCTAAGATGCTAAGATTTTGGCTTGCAGTATATATCTTTTAAAAAATGTAATTAGTGGGGCGCCTGGGTGGCTCAGTTGTTGAGCAACTGCCTTCGGCTCAGGTCATGGCCCCAGGGTCCTGGGATCGAGTCCCATATCGGGCTCTCTGCTCCGCGGGAGGCCTGCTTCTCCCTCTCCCACTCCCCCTTGCTTGTGTTCCCTCTCTCACTGTGTCTCTCTCTGTCAAATAAATAAATAAAATCTTTAAAAAAATAAAAAAAATAAAAAAAAATAAAAAATGTAATTAGTTATTTAATTTCTCTTGAGGAAAAAAACCCATCTTCTTTCAAATAATTTTAAAAATATAAAGGTAAGAAAAACATTACCCTTAACTCAGAAATAATGGCAATATTCCAAATATGATTCACAAAGAAGAAAGAGACATCCTACCCTCATGTCTCCAAAATACTTCCACATTTTCCTTCTTAAATCACTTCCAAGAGAAGACACATTCTCAATTTCACTGGTCAGAATGCCAAATACTGATAGAACTATGATTTTAAGTAGGTAGGATTATTGCGCTCAAAGAGCAGTACCCAAATGTTGCTCTTTGTTGGTCATTCTTCATCCATGCAATGCACATACCTAGAAAAGGGCTGCCATCAGCAAGGACTAGGGACCATGGCCCTCCTCACTCCTATCTCACTCTCTTCCAGGGAGATAGTTTTTCAAGAAATTTCTATGCATATCCATGGTCTATGTATTTCTCTTTTCCTTCACAAGTAAGCCTGAACTGATGGGTCCAAGATTTAAATGTGAGTAAAGTAGTAAATAGAAAGCCTTACTTATCCATGAGCCACCTATACCCTAACCTTATATGCATCACATAATAATATGCATTGCATAGTAGTATGCATTGCCTAGTAATATTCACTGAAGCTTCCAACACTTGAGTAGCTTTTAAATGTGGTGCTTTGATTCCTATTCAGCAATTTTTCCTTGCAAATACCTGCCTTAGGTCCCTGCATTGGGGATGGGGGTTGGAAGGGAGGTAAAATGGTGGTTAAAATGATTGGCAGGGTAAGATTAGGGCATTACTTAGTTTAGGGCCATAAAGTCATCTTTTACCATCAAAAAATCACCTTTAATTGCTTACACATAGCAACCAGTGATGGGGAATGCCAATTTGAAGTACAAGTCAAGCATTCTATGAGGAGAGGCACTATAATACAAATGAAGCAACAGAATCTGGTTTCAGATCCTCTGGAAACATGGAGAGAAAAATGAGATATGAAATAATTACGAAAAATGTGGTGACTAAGCCATCTTGAAATAACAATTTTCTAGAAAATAGTATCACAAGTTACATTGTTACCTGTATTTTAATAAAATGCAATCATATTGCCAAATGCTCCTAAAATATGATTGATCTTAATAATAACCAAGTTAGAGTTATAATAATTATATAATATATTATGTAATATTTTATAATAACCAAGAGTATTAACTGCAGTTTATTTTAAACAGAAATAAGTTAAACAGCATGCCCCTGGAATCCTTGTAGTTTTAGTCCAATCTCCTGTAACTTATTTATCTGAATTTGAACTTAAGAACTAACATACCTTTCTGTTATCAAATCATGCTTGATTTGAGTGTGGAATATTGCTCTTACAGTGCAAGAATGTGGACTGATGTATTACTATAGAAGGGTCTTTAATACGAACCATCAAAAAGTCTGATACATGGCCATTGTGAAGATATCTTCACATCACATTTCTCTCTACCCATTAAATATCCATTTGTATATAAAATAAGAACATTTTAGGTGTATTACAAATATGTTGGTTTATGGGCAAATGTAAATCACTTCCACCCAAAACCAGGTGCTGATATCAGAGAACACTTGGAGAGCAGGTATTTGATAAACAAATTATTGAAAAGAAAGACAATTGAAGAAAAACTAACTTGAAACATTGTCAGCAATATGAAAGATAAAACCTAATCTCAAACTTCAAGAGTTTTAGGTTTGAATGTAATGAGTTTGCCAAAACAAAAACAAAATAAACACAACTGAACAGAACATTCAGGTGGCAGCCATTTACTGATTTTAGCTTATCCTGATCAGATCAGGTGCTTCATAATTTGTACCAAGTTAGTATGCTGTGCATAGGTGTCCCGGCATAACATATGCTTGCCAGGTTGCATGATATATATATTACATTTTTTTTATTTGAATCCTACAATAATCTTGTCAGTAAGGAAATAAAAGGAACTGGGAAATACTCAGCCTGGCAGATTGTCTCGCATCTGTAGGAAAAATAAATGTCACCATAAAAACTAATATTGCTAGAGCACTTACTATACCCTAAGAAATTCATATCAATTCTCTCATTTTATCTTCATCTCAGCTCTTTAATTTGGGAACTTTCGCCTCACATGAAAAACCTGAGGTTTTTGGCTATGTGACGTTACACGGTCCCTCCTGGGTCATGCGTGTGGTGAGTGCCAGAGCCAGAATTCTGACCTACGTGTCTGGCTCACTCCAAAGACTTTTGTGCTTAACCACCACCCCTTCCCAACACACATCATTTATGCTTCATTGTCATAAGTTTTCCTAGTAATCAGAATCCAAGGCAGGTCTCAGATCTTATTGCCTCATTTTTTTCCTAAATTTCTTTCTGTTGACTCAAAGGGAAGAACTGAGTTTGTGAGGGTGAAGGAAAGCCTGTAAATAAGCAGGTTTCTTTTAGGCAGGTTTTTGTTTGTTTGTTTGTTTTTCTTCTTCTTCTTTTTCTTCTTCTTCTTCTTCTTCAGTATCTTGCACTGTAAGGAGCCCAGTGATATTTAAAATGACTTTCCTTATCTCCAGAGAGCCCTGGTCCAAACAGCAGTAATCCCTTCAATACTAGCTTCCTTAACATGTGGACTGTCTACCTGTCTCTGAATTTATTTATATGTTCTCTTAATATACATATTCAAGCACCCTGATTAGATCTCTTGACTGGATTTTCACTGACTAAGAACAGTTGAGAATTTTAGTGCCACAAGCTCAATTATTTCTTGATTTCTCTCAAAACCCAAAACAAAAGAATGCGTATTGATTGCCCTTCACTTCATCTCTTTTCAGATCATAGCTTTACCTTTTTACACATGTAACACTTTACCAGATGAGAACTTTACCAGCATATAGCATCAATACCTGTTTGCAACCAATTTGAGTTTCAAGTCCATTCAACTCCTGTGTGGAATATGAGTCTTAGTTATTATTTTGATAAAGTTGAGATCTATGATTTTGTCAATGCATCTATTACTTAATTTCAATTTATTTTATTTTTTTGCTTCTCAATTATTCTTTTTAAAAGGTGCTTTTGAAAGCAAAGAAAAAGATTTAAGAACTATTTGCTACCATTAAATTACACATTTTTTTGCTTCTCAATTATTCTTTTTAAAAGGTGCTTTTGAAAGCAAAGAAAAAGATTTAAGAACTATTTGCTACCATTAAATTACACATTCAACTGTAAGATTATCTCTATACAATGTTATATGTCTAGAATTTGAAGGAAATTGAATTTGTTATGGTTTTGAATATTAAGATTTCTTTTCTTTGTACCTAAGTCCATGGTGACATGTCATTGCAAACTTAGAAGATAGTTTGTATTTGTTAGTTTGGTGTTTTTTTAAAGGAGAACATGCCATTCATATTAAATCTCAAATTGAATGTGATTCCAAGAAAATCTCATAAGAGTAAATTCTAGTTATTTTCTAAAATCGATAAAGTCATTTCCATGCTATGAGATATTTACAGTGTCCTTAAGCCCTCTTCTCCTTTCAATTGAAAAAATAGGCATTAATTTGATTTTATAAAGTACTTAGTTGTATGAATTCTAATAAAAAAATATTAGAAAAGAAACCATCTTTGTAAGACATTATAATTTAAAGTTGCAAAGAGAATATGCTCCAAAAAATTTGGGGAGTTGCCATGAAAAAAAGTTGAAGATACCACAACAGACCTATTAGAATGGCTAAAATTTGGGCACCTGGGTGTCTCAGTCATTAAGCATCTGCCTTCGGCTCAGGTCATGATCCCGGGGTCCTGGGATCGAGCCCTGCATCAGGCTCCCTGCTCAACGGAGAGTGTGCTTCTCCCTCCCCCACTCCCCCTGCTTGTGTTTCCTCTCTCGCTCTCTCTCTGTCAAATAAATAAGTAAAATCTTTAAAAAAAAAAGAATGGCTAAAATTAAAAGCAAAAATGCCAGCAATACCAGTATACTAATGAGAATATGGAGCACTTGGAACTCTCACACATTGCTAGTGATGATGCAAAATGGTACAGGTACTTGGAAAAGAGTTTTTCAAGTTTTTTATAAAATTAATGTACATTTACTTCATGACCTAGAAATCCGCCTCTGAGTATTTAGAATAATAAAAACTTAACATTCACACAAAACTTATATATGAATATTTATAGCAGCTCGATTCATAATTGACAAAAAAACTGGAAACAACTCAAATGTTCTCCAACAGATAAATGGAAAAGAAAAGATAAGGAAAAAAAAAACCATTATTCTCTGTCATCAGAAGTGGGAAGACACATGGCCCATGGGCTTCTTCTGAGAATCAGCCTCATTTGGTCATTTAGACACCTGTAACCAATAAGCAAAGTTTTTGTGCAGTTCCAAATATCAGTGGCGGTATTGACATCCAGATTCTCTGAAAGCTTAGCAGCGTACCTGAGAAGTAGACATTCCAGTACTTTTGTTAAGTATATCATTCACTAAATTAAAGCTCATCTTGTTTGAAATATCTGGAATGCTTACTGTTTTATTGACTAAATGCTGCTCTGATATAAGAACATGTTATCTTCATTTTACAAGTATAGATTCAGAGGCATTGGGAATTTCAAAGCAGAGACAGAGACATGGTAGGACTATGATGTCAGTACTCAAAATCCTTCTGTATTTCCAGAGTCTCTGCTGCTTGCTGCAGAGGAGCCCTGTTTCCTGGAAAGTAGAAGAGTGCTGGCTGGGGTCCTCAGTGCCCTTTGAGCACCATGATAGGAACATTGGTTGGATTGTGCATACAAGAAAGATACCCATTTACCTCTAGATAAATGGGACCAGACAGTATTGTGGAAATGAATGATAGACATGGGCTCTTTTTTAAGATCTTTGTGAACAGAGTAGCTCATGGACTATTGAAGGGGGTCACCAATTATTTCTTTCCCAAGACAAAGACATCAAGAAGGATCATTTAGAAAAGATGACAACCACCAGGAATTATAGCTACCTTTCACGTATAAAAGAGGACCTGGGAATAAATGGTACTTCAGGTGATTTTCTGGAAGTTTAGAAGAAAAGAGTTTACAAGCTAAGCAAGCAGAGATCCATGTGGATTTGAGAACCACAATGGGCAACTATGATAGAAAAAAAGACCAACTGAGGCACTGATGAGAGGGACGTTTGCAAAACTCAACACATGCAATGGTGTGCTAGGGAAACCGGGGAGTGCAGAGGTAAAGCCTCTGCTGGGTCCCATATACCTCTTTAATAAGAAAATAAAACGAAACAAAGTGACAGACTCTATGAATGGGTTTTGCAGATTGAGTTCCAAGGAAATGTGAGTTTCTATATGCATTTTACATATTTAATGTGTTTTATTTTGTCTTTCTGCTAAATTAACGTCAATATCATATCATGAGAAAAGTTCTTATACCCCTCACTAAAGTTTTCTCATGAATATACAACCTGAAGGAATTCTTAAAAAAAAAAAAAAAAGAATATGCTTGAAATGGTGTAAAAGTTTCTGGAGAAATATATTTTTTCCACTATAATTTTGTGAAATCCTGTTATATTCTCTTAGGCAAGAAACTTGAATTAAAAGCATAAATCATTAAAACTCATTAGCTTTACACTTAGCAGCTTACATCATTAGTGATATTTTAATTTATGTACTTTTGTTCTTACAACTACTTTTGATGAGGTGAGTTTAATTTTATTTTATAAAAAAGGAAAATAAAGTGGCAAAGATTTTATAAAGATAGTATGATTAACATGAAAACTCTAGATTTTCCACTTTTATATTCTATTTACATTTCTCACAAGAATTTAAAATTAAGTTTACTTTTCACATACTCATTGGTTCCACATATTAACAATAGAAATATTTTAAAATTTCTTTATACTCAATACTTATTAAAGATCTGTTTTTATTAAGCACTTCAATATGAAGATTTGAGGAAATAAACGGAAAGACACTAATAACAATTTGAAATAGTCCTGTTACCTGTGGATAGCAAGTACTATATTTTGTTTTTATTTCAAAACAGGTGCTAGAAAATTCAATCTAATATCTGTTTTTGAGATATGCTCATAGGCTGTTTTACATTTTTAAGCCATATGGCTTAGTCTGCAAATCTAGTTATTTTGGGTAAAATATATGCAGTATAAGCAGGATAGCTTTGATGCACTCACATTTAAGACTGTAAGAATACAAACTCTATGTTTATAGATCTATTCATAAATCTCCTGAGATCAGTGATAACTCTATTGATAGATAAAAATACCTACAACAGAAAAAATAACATTCTTTTAGAAATGAATATTTTATTTTACAGAACACAATACATAGAATACAATGTGAATGGTACTTCCCTCTCTGAGCTCAGTAAAATTAGAAATGAGTTAAAGAAGGCAAGAAACCAAAATGTAAAATAACTTCGTGTGTTTAGAAATTAAAAATCATATTTATAAGAATTTCAAGAGTCAAAAAATGGAATAGAAATTAGGACATACTTTGAACAGCAATGAAAATATAATACATTAAAACTTTCAGGGTTGGGGCACCTGGGTGGCTCAGTCGTTAAGCGTCTGCCTTCGGCTCAGGTCATGGTCCCAGCGTCCTGGGATCGAGCCCCGCATCGGGCTCTCTGCTCGGCAGGAAGCCTGCTTCTCCCTCTCCCACTCCCCCTGCTTGTGTTCCCTCTTTCGCTGTGTTTCTCTCTGTCAAATAAATAAAATCTTAAAAAAAAAAAAAAACAAAAAAAAAACCAAAAAAACTTTCAGGGTGAATCTAAATAGTAGTTTAGAGGAAAATTTATAACCTTAAATACAACTATTTAAAATAAAAACTTTGGAAAGATTGAAAATTATTGACATGAGCACTCAACATTTAAGTTTAAGAGAGATAAACAGAAAAAACACATAAAAGTAGAAGTGAAGGGGCACCTGGGTGGCTCAATTGGTTAAGCGTCTGCTTTCAGCTCAGGTCATGATCCCAGCGTCCTGGGATCAAGCCCGGCGTCGGGCTCCCTGCTCGGCTCTCTGCCTGCCGCTCTCCCTGCTTGTGCTCTCTCTCTCTGTCAAATAAATAAATAAAATCTTTAAAAGTAGAAGTGAATAATGATAAAAGGCAAGTATTAGGAAAAATTTAGGGACCCTGGGTGGCTCAGTCAGTCAAGCGTCTGCCTTTGGCTCAGGTCATGATCCTGGGGTCTTGGGATCGACTTCCAGTTCATCAGGGAGCCTGCTTCTCCCTCTCCTCCCCGCTGCACTCTCTCTCACTATCTCTGTTTCTCTCAAATAAATAAATAAAAAGAAAAAAGAAAAATTTTAAAAATAGCAAAGTTTTTTGGAAAAAAATGATCAAATAAACTTTTGGTCAATAAAAAGCAAAAACAACAGAAATAAATGAGTTAAGAGAAAGTACACAGATAACAGCTTGCATTTCACAAGTGTTAATTCATTTAATCTGCACAAACCTAACAGAGTAGAGAGTATTGCTAGTCTTAATTTTTAGTTGCCCAGTCACAGGACTGACCAAGGACTCACAATGAGCCAGAGATTAACTTTAGGCAGTGTGTCTCTATTACCTTTTTGCTTAACCACTATGTGTACTAAATAGTATTTGCTTCCAGAAACTTTTATAAGACAATAGTATAAAACATTTCATGGCAATGAAGTCAAAATTTTGAGTGAAATGGATTCTTGTGGCTAGTGAATCTATCTTGCCTAATTCTGACTATCACGGGATTTTTTTTTCCTAAACACTTCTGGTTTCTCCCTTTCCCCTTCATTCACTTTTTTCTAGGCGGGTACGGATGATTTGATCGATAAGTTTGGGCAGAATAAATGGTACATGTCAGTTCAATTCCTCCTGATTTTCTTGGGAGCTGGCCTGACAAGAGAATATGTGCCCCAATTCTGTTGGCCATGTGGAGCCCTTAGGGGTCTGCCCTCCGTGTTTAGCAGGGTCCGCTGGAGTGGACAGGCTGACCTCATTCTGAATTTTAATATTAGGAAGCACATTGTTGATTCACTCCTCAGCCTAATCTTCAAACTCAGCTTCATCAACAATAAAGGTGATAGTCTGCTTTCCATTTGCCTTTATCTCGTTTTATCTTTTAATTTCTTCAGAACATGAGGGAGTGGGGTAGGAAAGAGAACTGTTAGGTATCTTCCTTCTCAAATATCAATATCTGGTGCTTGGGGAGGTAGTAAGAAGTGAAGTTCTGCGGAGGAAAGATAACAGGTAGAGATGGGGTTTCTGGCAGTCACAATAGGAGGCTTTAAGGACTGGGAACAATGTCCTCATGTAAGCTTTTTGACCTTGGCAGTTCGGCACAGCTATGTTATAGAGTGTAACTGCTTTACCACATGTGTGGGCGGAATGAACATCAAACCTTAGGTTTTATGGGGTTTTTACCCGGGTCACTGAAAGTTATGGCAGATGGTAAGTTACGATAAGGAACTAATTAAGCATTCTTCTTTTCGAACCTCTTCTTTTTGTAATGAGCCAAACAAACACAGCTCTGTAATGAGTGTTCTGCTGCTTCCTGCTGTGATGTAAAAGGAACTTGCTTTTGAAAGAGATGGCTATGGTTCCCATCACCTCCTGTGACTGGCAGATAAGTATTTAACTTTGGCAGTCAGGATTAGGACGTCATACCTACAGTTACAAACTGCATTTTTAACCTAAATTTTATCAAAAAAATAAAAGTGATATTTTGATCTCCCATTTCTCCGTTCATTTATTTGATGTATTGATTCATTCAGAACTCGGGTCTGGAAGAGAACTGATGTAGTTTGGTCACTTTGAACTCCAGTATCTGGTGTAGAAGCTGAACTTTTAAGATATGGACAAGGAGTGAGATGGGGAGATCATAAAAATATATGAAAACTGAAGCTTCTGGCATGGCCACGGCAGGAGGTTTTGGCCTTGGTGATACCTTTCTAAAGGTAAAGACATGTGAAATTCTGATCGGTGAGACTCTGCAGTATATGGCAGTTTTGTCCCCACTTGGATTTATATCCCTATAGCCCCCAGCAAAGCCAGCAGGCTCATCCAAGTGCAGGCTGATTAGCTATGCCCAGGCATCAGGCCATGGGTAACTTCAGCCTGACATCAGGCACAGCATTTTCCCAAGCAGAAAGAGCTGTAGAGAGCATCATGGTATACAGGAAAAATCATCTTTTGGACTTAGTAGAAGCTTGCTTTGAGAGAAAGAGAATCTCACATAGAAATTCCTTTCTGTTTTACTATATGACTTAGTCAAGTCTACAAGAAAATTTAAGTGTCAGATGTCAGCAAGCACTATAGATTAGCTGTCCCAAAGCCTTTCCCTATTTTTTTTCTGTCTTCCCCCCCACCCCGAACTGTCTTCAAGGTCTGATTCACGTATTTTGTCCACAGTCTCAAGTGTCACTTGTCACCACAAGACATCAAGTTGGTTTGGGATTTGTTAAATTACAGAAGCTCTGAGCATTTCAGAAATCCAAACTATGGCTTTATTCATAAAAGAAGGGTAGATCTGATTAATAAACAAATGAAAAGGAATGGCGCTCCTTAGAGTGAAAAAGGTACATAACTTATCGACACAATTAAATGATCATGAATCCTAAGTTAAAAAAAAAAAACAAGGCTTGTGTATGAAATGATCTGTTTTCGAGAGTCAAGTTTGATGAGAGCAGATGCATTAAGTATATTTATTCATTATTCAACTTAATAAACCATAGATGGACAATTTGTTTGGACAGTGAGTGCTTTTGCTCTTCCCTGAGTTCAATGACTTCCTTTCTCTCATTCTTAAAGAACCAATAAGACAAAATCTAGAAATGTATTAAAAAGGAAACATCTAGGTAAGACAGCAAAGGGGAAAAATAGAAAGAGCTCATATCCAGCAAACAGTACTTGCCCCACCTCTATTAGATAGAGGAACATTTAAGAAGCAAATTAAAATTAACAACACTTTCATTAGCATCATATCTCAATACCACAGAAAAAGATATGGCAGAAATGCAAAGACTGGGGTATTTGAAAGCTGAGGAAAGACAATATCTTCAGGAATACATAGCAGTGGTATCAGTCCTCCTATGCTCTTGGGACACTGGCTTCAGAAGCATCAAAACTGTTTTATTTCAGGAGTATGCTAAAAGTGACGCTCCTGTTGAAACATGTGGAAACCATCCCTAATAGGATGAGCACAGCAAGAGGCATTATCAATAAAGGAATGAAAAAACCTTTGTCCCTAGCTAGATGCCACACTCAAGTCAGCAGGAGTTGGAATATGATGTACGGGAAAGAAAGACACCGCTAGTAAAGCCTGGTGATGAGAGATGCTAATAATGAAAATTTTTAAAATGTTGCAGGAAGTAATACTTCAATTACCAGAGACACGAAGCATAGGTTGATTTTCCTTGCAGATAGGGTAAATAAGGCACTCGTTGTATTTCTCCCGGTTGAATTTAATATCTTAGTCAGTGAACTCTGGAGGTTACATAGATTCTGGAAACCAACCGAGGCTGAAACTCAGGTCAAACTTCCTTCCTTCAGACACCATTAAGATATTGTTATCACTTTAGGCAACATTAAGTACTACATTCCAGGAACATGATTTTGCTGGAGTAATTGCTTTAAGGTAAATATATTGATTGTTTTCTAAATTTGGTGCTAGTGGTTTTAATGCTATGATAATCTTCTAAGTCCTATAAATCCTCTGGGTTCTCTAAAAGTGAGGTACATCAGAAACTTGGCATTAAACTAATTCCCCTCCTTAAGACCAGAAGGAATCTCATCCATCCTCATGAAAGACGGCCCAGGCTGCAGCTTCTCAAGGAAGTTCAGCTCCATTTAAGAGCTCCTCTGGCTAAGACTAGGCAGAACTAGAACAATCAATTGAAAGAATTTATTGAGTTTTTTTATATTCAAAAGGCCAATGAATTTGATTTTGGATTTTAATGACATTAGACTTAAGTTTGCAAGGAATTTTCATACTTGGAGTTTAATTTTTCCAATGAAACTTTATAATCAGAGGAAGTAAGCTTGTATTTAATTTTTTGGCCCCTCTATTGTTGGCATTACTAGAATGTCTTTATATTATTATTTGATTTTATTGCAGAACCATAGTTAGATACATTGAAAACATAGCCATAGTTAGTTTGGAAAGGAGAATAGATTCAGAAATATATATTCAGCTTTCTGTACAGAGTAACCTTGGGGTTAACTTAAGTAATTTACTTATTTCAGAGACCCATATTTCACACTATTCTGAGGATATAGTGTGTACTGTACCCTTGTGGGTTTCATGCAGATCCACAAAAGCTCAGCAGATTATATGGACAGAATGGCTTCACAAAGTGGATAATAAAACTACCCTTATACAAACTAGATCTCTAAATGTAAAGGGATGGGCATGCCTCAAGTTGCCTATAGACTTCATGGTTAAATTTAAAGGCTTAAGCAAACAAGTTAGGGAAAATATTTTAAGCTTCTAACATTATTTCAGAAGTTTAAAAGTTATTTTTCAAATTAGACTATAAGAAGTCAAAGGTTCAAGGGCACCTGGGTGGCTCAGTCAGTTAAGTGTCTGCCTTTGGCTCAGGTCATGATCCTGGAATCCCGGGATCGAGCCCCATGTCGGGGTCCCTGCTCAGCACGGAGTCTGCTTCTCCCTCTCCCTCAGCTCCTCTCCCTCTGCTCCTCCTCCCACTCATGCTCATGCTCTCTCTCTCTGTTTCTCTCTCTCAAATAAATAAATAAAATCTTAAAAAAATAAGAAGGAGTCAAGGTTTCAGGCTGTAATACTTGGGAGTAGTCATTAAAATAAGATTGCAAGAGAATATATGTATGACTAATAAGTTAATAGAAATATGTATACAAACGTAAGAAGTGAAAAAGAGGAACATTAAACACATTGCTCAAATAGAAATAAAAGGTAACATTGTGTAATAAAACAAATTATATGAGCAATGATATTACATGTTAAAAGGATTAAATACTACAAGGAAAATACTATTGTCAGACTATACTATCAAAGAAATCAAATATATAATGCTTACTAGAGGCAAATGTCTTATATAAGAATACAGAAAGCTTTTTTTCTTTTTCCCCCCCTTTGGTGAGTTCTACACTCAATGTGAGACTTGAACTCATGACTCTGAGATCAAGAGTTGCATGCTCTATGACTGAGCTAGTCAGGTGCCCCAAGAATACAGAAAGCTTGACAATAAAAAAAAATGGAAGATGCATATGCATTCATTAACTGAACAGGGTTAATGTAGCTATATTAATATCACAAAGTGGATAATAAAACTACCCTATACATGCACTAGGCTATAAAACAAGATGAATTACTAGAGAGAAAGAAGGAATTTTTGCAATAATAACATAAAGCCAATAACTTATCTTCAAAACAAAGCAAAAATTGACAAAACTAAAAGAAAGACACATTTATAATTACATTTGTAAACATTAACTTACCTCTCTCATTAGCCAATCGAAGAAGCAGACAAAAAAAAAAGTGAAAATATAAAAGATTTAAAAAACACAATAAGCAAACTTGACCTAATGGTTATTTATAGAACAATGCATTTAACTGCCACCAAATACAAATTCTTTTCAAGTACACTTGGACTATGAATCTATATTACATGCTAGGCAATAAAGACAGCCCTCAGTAAATATCAAAGAATTGAAATTATTCAGAGAATACTTTCTAACCACAGTAAAAGTTAAATAGATTTAAATGACAAAAAGAACTAGAAAATTTCCATCTACCAGGATATTAAACAAAGCACTTCTAAGTAATCCATGGCTCAATGATAAAATCAAAATGAAAAGGTGAGTATATTTTAATCTGTATGAAATTGAAAACATGACACTTCCAAGCTAGTAGGACATAGCTATGAAAGAAATATCTATTGAAGAAATTGAGTACTTTTCATAAATACCCTAGCCCAAAAAGCTTTACCAATCGATTTTTTCCAAATTCACTAAGAAATAACACCAATCTTTCACAAATGATCATGGACAAAAAAAGAAAAAGGGCGTACCCCTCAACTTTTTTAAAAAGTCATCGTGAAATTTTGATTCATAGCAAAATATCATAGCAAAAATATCACAAGAAAAAATATATGCACATATATATATATTCCCACAAATATATTTTCTAGTGTACTTATGTAAATATATCGACATAGAAAGATCTTTTTCTATCATCTATCTATATTCTAGAGAAATTCTAATATATGCTCAAAATAAATTTGGAAGATGTTCTAAGAATCTTATGCATATGTAATTGCAAAAAAATTGGAAATAATTTTCACCAAAAATTAAATAAATAAATGCAATTTAAGATGTACAATCAGTGTTATAGAATGTAGTTCATTAAATAAATCTTTGCATGTCAAATGGTAAATCAAAAAATTATAATGTGGATTGAGAAAAGCATGCTATTGAATATGTAAACTATTAAAAAAATTCAACTGAGTTAATTTTAAAGATCTTATTGGCTTCATTCAATGATTTATGAATTAGACTAGGAGATAGAAGCTTTGAAGAGCTGTACAAAATGAAAGATATTTGTAGGCAGAAGGGAACAGAAAAAAAGAAGTTAGACTAACAAAGAATGGATTGGTTGTAGCAAGGTCACCTTTTTTAGAAGATGACAGAAGTTCATCAGGCAGATTATCTCACTAGTGCTGACCAGGTAATTCCCAACGACTGGTTTAAGATTCCATTTCTGGAAGAGCCAAAACTATAATTGAGTATTGAGTCTCCATGTGGTGATGTGGGGCTTAGCGTAAGTACTCACTTTGGATCTGTTGTCTTGTTTTTAGCAAAAGTATGATATTACTTGATTAATGGTAAAAAACATGCAAAAATGCTGTGTTTTTGTTAATCCTTATGTAATAATTACAAATTATTATCTTAAAGGAGAATAGACTCATGAAAAGTTAGCAAAGAGCTTTGGAGAAAGGTAAGATAATAACTAAAACATAGATGAATTTTAAGTGTATATTGCTAAGTGTAAGAAATCAGTATGAAAGGACCACATGCTATATGATTTCAATTATGTGACATTCTGAAAAGGACAAAATTATAAAGACAATATGATGATCAGTGATTGCTAGGGGATTGGAGAGAGAAGGGAGGGTTGAATAGGTGATAGATAGGGAGTTTTTAGGGCAATGAAACTATTCCATATGATACTGTAATAGTGGTGTCAAAACTCAAGGAAGTTGACAGCAAAAAGAATCAATCAGGATGGCAATTTTAAAAATATATCACTTAGGAGGTCGGGGGATCTCAGGAAGGAATACAGATTGTGAAAGGTGGGTCTAACTATATTATGAATGTATTAAATAATCTCAAAGAAGGGGGGAAGGGAAAAGGTGTGGACCCAAGTAACTTTGGAAATGAGTAGTCTGTACTGAAGGCAAAATGAACTAAATGCAAGCACTGTAATCTTGTTGTTTTACAGAGCAGAATGGGTTAACAGTCCTGACACTGCTTTATTCGTATCCTGGAACTGAGCAATTGAATAAATGGATGGCAGATATTGGGAGCCAGATTTCTCACTGTTGGAGTGGAAAGTATAGATACACAAGGATATATATTTGGTAATGGATTAGTATTGAAGACATCAGCATGAACTCCTGTTTAGCTTGATATAAATACAGATGGTTACATATTGATATGTGCATATACACTTGTTAGTATTCACAAATATATTTTTCTGCTCTGTCAGCTGACATGGTCTAAAAAACATGAAAATAAGTATAAAGTAACATCCTAGATTCTTGGGATCATGGAACAGAAAAAGAACATTAGATAAAAACTAAGGAAATCTGAATAAACTAAGCTTAAATAATGTATCAGTTTTGGTTCATATGTACCAAACTAATCTAAGATGTTAATAATGGAGAAAGGGTCATGGGATATTTGGTAACTATCTGTACTATCTTAGTTATCTAAAATTGTTCTTTAAAAATAAAGTCTATTTTCTTTTTGTTATGGGAATAAGTTGGTAGGGCACAGGAAATCAACTTGAAGGAACTCCCAGTGGCCCAATTTGGGACAATTTGAATTACAATATTGGTAGTAATTCATTATAACTCACAAAATAAAATGACTATCATTAGCATAGACTGATAAAATGAACAATTGAATAAATGACATGGACAAGGGACACTTTTATAGTAAAATTCTAACTCAGAAGGAGTGATAGAAATAGAAAATCACCTTTGGGCAATCATCATAGTAATAACTGTTGCAGGCAAGACTCATTGATGGATGCTGAAATTAGTGGATGAAAGTATAATGAGAAATGACATTTTACATAGTCTCGATGTAGAAAGTAAAATGAGAAATAAGACACTGTACATGGTCTCAGTCTATTTCCCCACGATGTGATAGTATAGAAACCTGGCCCACATCATCTGAACCAAGTGATTGAAGTTAACTTAACCAGTACTGAGACAAATGAATATCATCTACCTCCTGGTATATTGCTCTGAGAAGGGCACAATATTAATTTTGTGGTATTCATGCCACAAATTTTCTAACTACAATCTAATCATAAGAAAATACCAGACAAACTCAAATTTAAGGATATTCTATAAAATAACATGCTAGTACTCTTTAAAAATGTCAAGGTCATGAAAGGCAAAGAAATGGACTGAAGAACTGCTCCAGATTTGAGGAGACTAAGGAGTAAAGGCAATTTGCTACCATGGATTGGTCATTTGGTTAAATTTGAATAAATCCTATAGATTAATGGTGTAATGGACTAAATGTATGTGTCCTCCTAAATTTCATATTTTGAAGCCCTGTATTTGAAGTAAGGAAGTAGTTAAGTGTGGTCATAAGAGTGGGGCCCTGACTCAATAGAATTAATGCCTTTATAACAAGAGAAGCCAGAGAGCTTTCTCTCGCTGACCTCTTTTTCTCCATCCCTAAGCACACCTGCACCCAAAAAGGATATAGGAGTACACAGGGAGAAAATGGCCATCTAAAACCAAAGGGATGAGCCCTTCCACATACCAACCCAGCTGGCACTTTGATCTTGGACTTCCCAAACTCTAGAACTGTGAGAAAATAAATGTCTTTGAGCCATCCAGCCTGTGGTATTTTTTTATGATGGCACAAGCAGACCAATATAAATGGTAAGTGGTATTATATCAATGTTATTTCCTGGTTTTGGTCCTTGTATTAAGATTGTGTAAAATGTTAATATTTGAGGAAACTAGGAGAAAACTATACAAGAGCTCTATGAATTTTTTTTACAAATTTTCTTGTAACCCTATAATTATTTAAAAATGAAGTTTTTTAAAAGAGCTAAAAATACAGTCAAGCAATAATGTTTGCTAAATACGAATACTATTCTAGTTAATTTTTGTATTTTTTATATATTTTAAATATTTGATCAAATATATCAAATTTCCCTTCTGTGAAATTCTCCCTGGTGCATCCATCCCAGGTGATGAGGCAAGGGGCTGAAAACCAGGACATTAGTCACAAGTCTGTATAGAGAAAGATTAGATATTCACACTCATCTGCCCAGAAATCAGAGCACTGTCAGCATGGCTGCTACACTGGCAAGGAATGGAAGTAAATTTTCTGAAGAAATTGAAATTCAGAACAAAACTCCATAATGTAAAGACCACTCCTCCTACCTTCCCGCATTCACCCATACCCTCAATGACCTCTACATTGACAATCACAACTCCAGTTATGGAGCTGTAAAGATTTGAGCAGTAATCTCCGGATGCTTGACTCTTAACCTTGTGTATAAAGCTGTATCAAAAGAATGATGCTCAGAATAGCAATAAAAAGTAGAGGAGAGAGTTAGGGTGGCTTTGAATCCCTGATCACTATAGATACCACACCTTACCAAAGTGAAAGAATATTTTCTTTTTCTTTTTTTCAATGAAAAATCTGATCTTCTATTTGTTTTGTTTTCAGGACTTCATGAATGGTGTCTTGAGTTCTGGGTTATATTAATTTTTTTTAGAAGCATGATTAATTGAAAAATGTGGCCATATTAATTTTGACTCACAGTTATTCATTCATAGTTATGGTAAGCTATTGAAACAAGAACAATGTTTAACCTTTTAAGTATCTCTGTGTCTTACTCTCTTCATCTATAATATGCTGATAATAATGGTACCTTATGGTTGTGACAGTTTAATGAAATGATCCATGGAAAGTGCATAGCATTGTGCTTACACGTCCTGAGCATTCAATGAATGTCAGGCAATATTAATGTTATTTATTTATTTATTTATTGTTAACCATTCAATTAATCATTCAATTATTCCCTAGAACATTTTGTTTGTAAACTTAATTTCAATGTTGGAATATACACTGTAATATGAAGTGATAAGTGACAAAAATCACTCTCTCAAATTTTCATCTTTAAATATTTACTTTTGAGGAATAATATTATTGTTTATGTTCTGAACAACGACTTGTAAAATGAGTGTGTTCGTTACTGATATTAGCAATACAGTAGTAATAAATAATGCTGATGTGATATAAAGGTACTCTGGGGTAATAGAGTTCATTTTCATTGTTAAAGTAAAATAGAAATGTCGGCAAACCTAAGCTCAATCACTTTATGGACTCCCTTGTTTTACTGTATTATCTCTTTCACATCTAAGTCAATGTTTTCTTTTTTTAGAAAACTCTGTGCTTTATTGTTTCTGATAAATGAAATAGATTATTCTGACAGACTTGAATGTTACCACTTGATATTCCTCTTATTACCCAAATATAGCTCTTTTCCTTAAAGATTTCGCCAAATATTTTCTGACAACATATAAAAGTGCCATTTGAAATGCAATCTTTTCACTATTCTCTTTGTAAATAAATAATACCTTAGTTGCAAAAGGTGAATAAAACCTGACAGTGAATAATATTTCTAGCTTGTAGAAATTATCAGGTACTTGAACAAATCTTGGATTTGTCCACATATTAGCTTAAAGACCATCTGATGGCACCAGGAAAAAAATCAAATTGAAATATTAATTTTCTTCCAATAGTCATTCCCAAACATGTGTCTTTAACCAGCATGTGAGTTTTGCTCTGTTTCCATTCCGGAAGATTTATCCCTCTGCTGAACTGCAATACTGGCACAGAATGTCAAGGGTGTATGTGTGTGTGTATTTATTTCCATAATACCAAAATACTAATATTAATACTAGTAATTGATTAAAACTACCCAGAATGCACAAATACAAATCAGTTAAAACTAAATATATAATAAAATTCAAAGACCTGTATATATAATAAATCAAATACCAAAAAGAAAGATATATGGTTATATAAAGTATGATGTACAAATACACAAATATAAAATATAGTATAAATCAAATACAGGAAATTATAAATGTATTATGAAACATTAATTACAATATAAATTAACAAACATACAAAATTCAAATATCATATCCTATTATAAATTACTAGCATATAAATTTTCAAAATAAGGAATATACAATGAAAAAAGTAATTTAACATTCAATGTAAATTGAAAATGAAATATTATTTTTAAATAAGTGGACTTTAAAAAATAGTGCATTGGGTTGCCATGGTTGAGTTGAAGCATCTTTTTGAGCATTTTCCCCCAGCTGAATGAAAAGTCTCTTTATAGTTCCATAGCATATTATGTTGCTAAATTTAGTGTGAGCACACTGCAGACCAATACCCTTGAGCTCAGCAATTTTACAGTTTCTGCCTCTTAAGTAGCTAGTAACATAAGCATGTGTCATCATACCCAGTCATTCATGGTACATGTGTAACAGGGGGAAAATTTCATTTACAACCACCATTGAATTTTAAGAGATGATTCCTGATAGTGTCAGGCCCTTTACTGAGGACTATCTTGAGCTTTGGCAAAATATTTTGAAGTTGGAAGATGGGGCAACACTGAATGGCTTTGGGAAATTCAGAATTAAGGAAATTAATTGGAATCCAGGAATTAACCCCTGAGGACAGAAGGCTGAATAGGGCAATGCCCATTAGTGATGAAGATGGAAAAGAAAAAAGATTTAGGAGAGCAGAAATGTTGGCTTCATGTTTTAAAATAGTTTGTTTTGGTATGCACTCAGGACAAACAAGAGTGACTGGAATTGAGAAATGTGGTATATGAATTACCTGGTCAAGTTCTAAATTTACAACAGTAAAGTTGAATTGTCATGTTGATGCCATTTTATGTACTCATTAATGGAGTGTCTAGTTTGTGCCTTTCTCTACTACATATATTATCTTGGAAAGCTTTTTGTAAATCGAATTATTCAGAATTTTATTTGTTTGGAAAACACTATTCTCTCTAAAAATTTTTCCATAAAGTTTGAGCTTAATAAAATTTCCTCAGTCTTTTGGAGTCTGATTTAATTTACTCTTTGGATGCTGCCCTGAGTCAAATATTTAATTTCAAGTCTGGAAATAACTAGTTATACTATCAGCTTCTTAAATCTCAAACAAAAGTGATATAATTCAGATCAACACTCCCTTAGATATACAACATGAGCAAAATAAAAGAAATCAATTACTATAGTTATGGTTGTTAAAAGTGGTGACTTTTCTAGTTGTGTAATTCTCAACACTTATTAGTTGTTGTCATTATAATTATGATGAAGATGACAATTTTTATGCATCTGGAACAGATTGTTTTATCCCTATACCAGACTGGAAAAGAATATTAATCTCGGTTATTTATAATTTTTTAAAAAGCAAACATTTTTCTAGTACACATAATTTTCCAATAGTAAGTAAGCATATGAATATAGTAGGTCACTTTGTGACAGACACATACTAGTGGATGGTATTTTAAAAAAAAATGAACCTCTTTCTCTCTCCTCTCCCTGCCCAAACACTGCAGGGCAAAGGCCATGGGGAAATGCTAAGCAACATAGAGTTCATGACTGGGGAGAAGAGTGTGTCCCTGAGAGGTGGTGGTATCTTCATGTGGGGACCCCCTTGGAAAGGAGACCCCATGTTCAAGGAGTCAGGACCAAGGGGAGTGATGAAAGCATTCTGCAGAGAGCAGCCCAGGGGAGGTCTGGAGCTCAAGTGGGGCATGGATGGTGCCCACAAGGAGAGGCAACTTGCCAGGAAGTAGGTGCAGTGACTTAAGTAAGCATCTGCATAAGAGGGTGTCAGCTCATGGTATCAGACCAGAGCAGGGTGAAGAGGGCGCTTCTTGAAAGTGGTTGCCTGGAAGGAGGTGTTGGAACCTAGGAAGGATGAGGTAGATTTCTACTCAGGGGAGTAGGGGGATTGACCAGCACATTGTTTATATTGAAGCTCTACGCTTTTATCCAATGAGAGATATGCATAGAAGGAGCTTTTCTAGTTTAGTATCCTGAACTACAGAAATAAAAAGATAAATGTTTTATTGTTTATGACAAGCATGCATTATTTGTGGAGTAAATCATATTGTTTCTTTGCATTTAGAATAAATATTTATTTCTCTGCCTTTAAATACATATTTATTGATCACCCAATGTGTTTTTGGTCCTTTATATATAGGATTATTTCCTTTTGTCACTACAACAACCTTTTTTTAAAATTAAGTTCCCATTTTACAAATGACAAAGGTGAGATCTAGAGAGATTAAGATATGAACTCTGATCACAAACAGTTCCTTAAGGGAGGCAGATACATAGAATATAGGATCATACTTTTCAAAGTGTATTAGGTCAGTTTGCACAGTGTCATATGGAAGGTGTATTAACTCTGAAATGTTCTCAAACCTAGGTTTTTAAGCAATACAAGTTTTTTCTTCAAAAGAAGTGCTCAATTAAGCAACATAAGTAAATCAAATAAAAAACCTGTACTGGTTGAAGTCCAGAGGTTCTCAATCCTTGTCACATATTAGATCTATCTGAGAAGTTGTGAAATGCCTAAGACCACCATCAGAACAGACCTTCGGGGGGTGGAGCCCAGGCATCTGTACATCTTAAATGTTCCCCAGAAAATTTTCCTGTGCATCCAGGGGATGAGTTGTGTTGTAATAGTTAATGAGGAGCACTGTAGGGTGACTGCCTTGTCAGGAGTATGGAAAATGATTGAGGGGGTCATACTAGAGGAAGGGAAAGCAGGTGACACTAGTGAAATAGTACTAGACATGGAGGTCAGTTTTAATGAAGTTCTCAAACAAAGGTTTAATTTATGATACCTATATATTTTCTGTGTAACCCATAAGCCTATTGGGTATAATACAACTTCCTGGCATCCCCAAATCACAGACAAATTATAAGTATGTGTGTTTAAGAACCTGGAAGTAAAAGATACCTTTAAATGTGTAACAATGCAGAGAAAAACAAGATCAACAAATTAATTGAACTGCTCTTCTGGTACTCAATGAATCTAAGAAAATTTTAAGGTAAAATGTCATAGAATATTCTTTACTTTCTGTTTGAAAGCCCTCCTGCTTAATAAAGTTCTCAGCTACATCAAAGAATTTAAATGTACTTCTGTTAAATGTTTTCTAAACAGAAGGTTAGATAAAGGAGGATAAATCTCATAGCATCGAATGAGATACAAATATATCCCAGCAAGAGCTGTATTATTGTAATTTTTGCTTTGATACCACCTTGACATTAAATTTCCAAACTGAATTAAGAGAGTGATCTGTTTCCTAAACTTTTCTAGCAGAGAAACTCTTTGGGCAATCTTGGGAAAAGATTTGTGAAAGTCTGAGAAAATACCATTTAGAAGGATGAACAATAAAAATGGCTATACCTGTTTTAATCTCAAAAAGCATATATTTTTTAAAGATTTTATATATTTGACAAACAGAGAGTGAGAGAGTGCAAACAGGGGGAATGGCAGAAGGAGAGGGAGAAGCAGGCTCCCCACTGAGCAGGGAGCCAGATGGAGGGCCCACGGCCCTGGGATCATGACCTGAGCCAAAGGCAGATGCTTAACTGACTGAACCACCCAGGCTCCCCAGTCTATAAACTTTCTCATGCTATACTTATTTGGTTGGTTTATCAGTAGATAAACCGATAGAATAGGGCAAAATTATGTAAACCAGAGAACCTTTCAGATATCTTTGGGGAACTGAATTGTCATGAATTCTTCTCACCAGATTCATAGTGCTCTCATTGCTGGGTCTTATTTGAGACACTAAGAAGTTTATATTTACATTTAAATTCGACTTAAAAAAGTATCTGGCTACCTCTAATTTGGATTTTGTATATTGCCACTATAATTTTGTCTTGTCAATGTACATTTAACACCATACTAGATATTGTTTAAAAATGGTGAACCAAACAGACATGATCTTTTCCCTCATGGGCTTATAGTCTAATAGGTAAAATCAACATTAAACAAATTTTAAATTTAAACCAAAGTGGTGTCAAAACAAAAATTACACTGGACAAAGTTCAACAGTCAAGGCTTTATTCAAGACTATGCCGATAGGATAGTGGGGCCAGAGGTCAGTCTGAGCTCAACTACACTGGAGTAAAGGCAAGATAGATTTTAACAGCTGGGGTTGAGGGGATCATAGACCAGCTATGTTTGCTACTTCATCTTACTCAAAGGAAAAATAAACTTTCCCATATCTGCATAATAGGAGGTGGTGTTACAACATGGGGCAAGGTGCTCACAGAGGTTAGGCTCCTCTCCTTCCAGAGATGGGTAGAAGGAAGTGATGACTACCTTTAAAATTATGGCCTCTAGGTCCCTGAGAAAAATAGTCTGGAGTTGTAAAACTGGCAAAATCTTTTTAAAAACTTTATATCTCAAAAAGAGAGAGAAAGAATTTACAATGACAGTTTTCCTAAAATAAATGCTCTAAGAGAAGGGAGGTCTGGGGCTTGGAGGCAGAAAGAAGCCTGTCTAAAATTTGGGTTAAGCTGAGGGAAATTTAAGGCCCTCTTTGTCAGTGGGCAATGATAGAGCAGAACTTTCAGTAGAAGAATCTCCCTTTGATGGGCTCCTACCAGGAGAGTATCTTAAATCCTATGGTAGAAATTTTGTGAATTCAGAGATTGTGATTACGGTTTTTATAACATAATTAGGTCACCCTTCAAGAGTTTTAAACTACAAGAACTTTACACTCTCTCACCTCAAAGACCATTTTTTTTCCTCACAAACAAAAAAGAGACATTTAGAATGACTTTCATTTTAATGAAAGAAAATCTTTTTTTAAAGATTTTATTTATCTATTTGAGAGAGAGGTGGGGCCAGGCAGAGGTAGAGGGAGACACAAACTCCCTGCTGAGCAAGGAGCCCGACTCGGGGCTCGATCCCAGGACCCTGAGATCATGACCTGAGCCAAAGTCAGATGCTTAACCAACTCAGCCACCCAGGTGCCCCTTAATGAAAGAAATTCTAAAAAAAAAAAAAAAAAATTCCCTGCTTAAAAACCCTATGTGAACAGCGAACATCTAAACTTAAAATAACATATTATTTTGATCATGTCATAGTTTATCATATTCCAGAAAGACCTCTTGTGGAACACCTGGGTGGCTCAGTCGGTTGAGTGTCCAATTCTTGATTTCTGCTGGGGTTGTGATCCCAGGGTCCTGGGATTGAGCCCTGCATCAGACTCCCTGCTCAGTGGGAATCTGGTTGGCTCCCTCTCCCTGTGCCCCTCCACCTGCTTGCATGGACACGACCCTGAGCAAGTGTTCTCTCTCCCTCTCTCAAATGGATAAAACAAACAAACAAACCCCAAAACCCAGACAGGACCTTTTCTTTTATCCAAAGCTTTAACATGGAATTTGCTAAAGAAAGAAAATATATATTATGAAATTTAGGTATCAAAATTGAACCCTACAAGCCCCTTTGCAAACACTTCCAAAAAGGTGAGATATATTCTTGGAAGTGATTCTTATCCCTAGTTGTGCAACAGAATCACATTTGGAGCTTTAAAAAAAATCCCACAAATATTAGCCTGCCCTCATGATCTTTCAGTATGAGAATATTGAATACCTTCGACTACATTCTACAGACCAGCATCTACTGGGAGCTTCTTAGAAAGGCAGAATCTTGGGCTGTGCCACTTCTGCTGGTTTGGAATCTGCATTTTGACAGGAACGTGGTTTTTTTTTTTTTTTTTTAAGATTTTATTTATTTATTTGACAGAGAGAGACAGCGAGAGAGGGAACATAAGCAGGGGGAGTGGGAGAGGGAGAAGCAGGCTTCCCGCAGAGCAGGGAGCCCGATGCGGGGCTCTATCCCAGGACACTGGGATCATGACCTGAGCCGAAGGCAGACGCTTAACGACTGAGCCACCCAGGCGCCCCAGGAACGTGGTTGTTGATATGAATATGAAGTTGGAGAGTAGCACCGCTCTTTCAGTTTTGCTGCCTAGCCAGAGTGAGAGCCACTCACCAAGTTAGGATGAACTAGCCTGCAGGACTGTGGACGCAGCAGCTCCATAGATCTGGCTCCTAAGTGTTGAGCTTTGCTTTCTATATAAGACACAACTTTTTTTTTTTTTTAAGATTTTATTTATTTATTTGAGAGAGACAGTAGAGGGGGGAGGGTCAGAAGGAGAAGCAGACTCCCTGCTGAGCGAGGAGCCTGATCGGGACTCCATCCCTAGACTCCGGGATCATGACCTGAGCCAAAGGCCGTCTCTTAACCAACTGAGCCATCCAGGGGCCCTATATGAGAAACATCTTTGGGGAAAAATTTTAGCACATAATTTTGGGCCCATAAAAAACCAAAAGGCAACTACAGAGAAAGATAGTGAAATAATCATATTAATATCTGGCACTTAATTTAAAAATTCAAAAATCTTAAATAAGGATTTATTTGGAGAGAGAAAGCTGAAAGAAGCAATCCACTCACTGGGAGTTAGACTCTCCAATGACTCAGTGATTGATGAACTATGGCTTTGAGGCAAGCTCCATCTTTCAACTTTCCAATTATATATTTAGATGATGAGGACTATTATTGTTTCTCTTAACAGTTACTTAAAAACAAATTAGGAGACCTTAAAGTGACTTCTGCATCTTTGGGGAGAAAAACTTTATTAAATTAGTAGTAAGTAAAAATAACCCTATATTAGTTTATTATGTTTTCCTTAGACAATGACAGTATACTTTGTGTTCAGTCTCTCTCACTGTGTGCAGGTGTGTGTCTGTAGGCATGTGTAACTATTCCTCAAATTTACTAATTTTAGAATGTAAAGTAAAAGAGAAGATAAATTTTGCTCAATAATGATTATTTGAATAATGTTGCTATATTTACCTTTCTGTGCTCTATTTTGGGCATTCCAACAAATAATACATTATATGTTAAAAAAAAATGATAGTAGGAAGGGAAAAATGAAGGGGGGGGAATCGGAGGGTGAGATGAACCATGAGATACTACGGACTCTGAGAAACAAACTGAGGATTCTAGAGGGGAGGGGGGTTGGGGGGATGGGTTAGCCTGGTGATGGGTATTAAAGAGGGCACGTATTGAATGGAGCACTGGGTGTTATATGCAAACAATGAATCATGGAACACTACATCAAAAACTAATGATGTAATGTATGGTGATTAACATAACATAATAAAAAAATTAAAAAAAGGAAATGTTATGTGATTTGTTTGACTATATATTTATAGCAAGTCAATAGAAGCAATTTTCAGAGTAGTGACAAAATTTTAAACATTCAGAGAACTAAGATTTCCTTTTGATTTCCACTCAGAGATGTAGGGAGCTGCAAAGAGTGATTTCCCAGTTTTAGAGTTAAAAAAAATGCCAAACAAATATGAAATTCATAATCTTTCTTTGAACCCACTGGAGTCCTGACATTGCACAGCCCAAAATGTAGGGGGAGATAGGCAGGGGGAGAAAAGATTAGAGCACTGTCTTTCTGGTGCAAGACACAGCCAGACACCCAGTAGTGGGAGTTCAGGTGTTTGGCACACTGATGGGCATGCTGGTGAGAAAGATAAACCCCTGGAGCTACAAATGTAAGAGGTATTGAATAGGGGAAGGATGGGACTTCAGGTATGGAGAGATAGGAGACCCCTGACTAGGCTCTGAGGGTATTTTAGGTATGCAGACACTAAGATAAAATGAAAACAAAGATGAGGAAGAAAAATAGATCACCCTGTCCCAACTACTAGGGTTAAAAATGTTTTTCTAATAATTACATTGTGACCACAGAAATAACAAATGACCACAGAAAATGAAAAATAATCAGGCCTCAAAGAAGAAGTTAACTATAAAGATTAACCAGACCTAGCAAAATATATCTATAGATCACAGATGTCAGAAGAAACAAAGACTCATGTACAATGGATAAGCGTCATGTCTAGTTCCAGATTGCTGATCTCACCACTGGCCAGTTTCCTGGTAAAGTCCTAATAAAAGGGCAAAGATGAAAAGCCGTCACTGGCAACCTGGTCAGGACCCCTCTCACTCCTGAGAGCTTTTTCTATATCTTTGCTTAATAAAACTGTATTGCTTTGCTCACTCTCTTTTGTCCACGAGATTCATTCTTGGACTCCACGAGACAAGAATCTCACTTTCCTGCTTCAGTATCCTCATCCTCCTTCAGGCTTTTTGTCTACAAAGTATAGTGGGAGCTCACAAAAAATAGGGAGAATTCTGAGAACGTCTCCCACATACAGAACAAGAGGGGCAACGACAGCTGCCAGTGGAGGCAGGGGAAGGAAATGCTGCTGAGATACTCACCTTTCCCAAAGAAAAGCTTAATCTGCTCAGAGAGGACAACAAACACTGCTGCCTTGAGAGCACTGGTGGAAAGCCCTTGCAGGTGCAGGAAAAGAAGAGGAGAAAACATCTATCTCTGGGGGAAGGTCAGCAGAGATATGGTTTCTGCCTAAGACTGAGGCTTTATCAGAACATAGAACACCCCTATCCCGACACTCCACCAGGCCAACAGGCATAGAATAAAATGAATCTTTCAGGGGTGGTTGGAGGGATGATTTGGTGGAGTACAGGAGACTTTTAGAGCAGTGGAAATACGCTGTATGGGATATTATAATGAGGGATGCATATAATTATATGCTTGTCCAAACCCATAGAATGTATGACACCAAGAGTGAGCCCTAAGGTAAACTCCAGACTTCAGTTGTTTATGATGCATCAATGTACGTTCATCCTTAGTAACAAATGTGCCATTCTGGTGAGTGATGTTAATAACGGGAGAGGTTATGCATGCATTGGGGGTAGGGGATATATGGAAAATCTCTGTAGTGCCTCTCAATTTTGTTGTGACCTTGAAACTTCTAAAAAAATAGTCTTAAAAAAGGAATTTTGCTGGATACAGACCATCTCTGAGATGCAGTGCAAAGCAAGGCCTAAATCTAATAGTGCAACAGACATTGAGAAAAAATGTAAATAATAATAAAAAACAAAACAAAACAAAACAAAACCTCTAGAAAACTAGCTCTTACTCTGAACACAAGGAATTATTTAGAAGAATTTGAAGGCTGTGGTGCACTAAGGGTAACCATGGCAAAAAAATCCCCCCAACGCAGCTCAGCTCTTAATTTGAATAATCAAGTCTGTTAACTAAAGGCCTCAGTGAAAGAAAGGGGTACTGATACCCAGGTATAAAGCTACTAACCTCAGTCTTTACTATACAATATGAGAAGCCCAGCTTCCAACAGCAACAAGAACATTTTGAAGCATGTGAAAAGATAAGCTAAAGCATTATACTCTCAAGAGATAAGGCAATCATGCCACTGATATTGGAACTATATGATGGAATTTAAAATAACCATAGTTAATAGCTTAAAGATTCTTGTGGAGAAGGTAGACAGCATGCGTGATCAAATGGGTAATTTCAGCAGAGAGGTGGAAACTATAAGAATCCAATAGAAATGCTAGAATTGAACAACACAGTAACAGACATAAAGAATGCCTTTAGTGGGCTCATCAATAGATCCAATGCAGTGGAAGAAAGAATTGACAAACATCAAATAGGTCAATAGTTTTGCAAACTGAAACACACACACAAAATCTGGGTTTGTACTAGTTGCAGAATTTTGATTTATCTTTGTTACAAAGACAGGAGTGGGTTGACATTGGGCTTAGAAGCAAGTTGTTTTGAAAGAAGCCATCCCTGATGGTTGGCTTTCCGGGGCATGCTTAGCAAAGTGAGTAATCATTAATAGATTAAGAAGATTTAAAACCAAGTCTAATGTTCTCTTATTAGCCATGTGTGTAGAAAATTATGGGGACTTTATTTATAAATTCTGAATTCTGTCTATGATTCAATTTTTTAAAAGATTTTATTTATTTATTTGACAGAGAGAGAGAGCACAAGCAGAGGGAAGCTACAGGCAGAGGGAGAGGGGGGAGCAGTGCAGGATTTGATCTCACTACCCTGGGATCATGACCTGAGCTGAAGGCAGATGCCTAACCGACTGGGCCACCCAGGTTGACTTGGCCTAATAGTAAATAAAAATCCAATACATTTAAAATAAATAAAATTTTTGTTCAGACTCAGCATAGCTAGTCTTCATGTTAAGCTATACTTCTAATTGCTGAATATTTCAGTGTTCTTGAGACACTAAGATATGCCAAAGCAAACTTGCATTGTAATACCAGATTTTTATTTTTTATAACTATGAGACAAATGGTCTGGGGTTACTCAGCCTTGGCCACAGCTGATCAAAACTTCCAATATTTTAATCAAATATTGTTTAGGATTCCTCTCCCCACTACTATATATCACAGGCTCAGACAAAAACATTAGTTTCTGTGGTATTATCCAAATTTATGCAGTGATTTCTATTGTAGACATTAAAAATTAAATTAAATGTGAGAAGAAACAGCAAATGACAGTTGATGTATTACTGTGATGCAGCTTTAATTTTGAAAATATCATAGGAGTGAGTTGTGGGAGAATAAAAATCATCTACTACAGAAAGAACTTGTCTCAAGATAGTATCTGTTTATGCTATTACTTTTGTCAGAACTGTGTAATTGACAATAATTTGCTTGCTAATCTAAACTATGAACAAATGGTGCAAGAAATTGTGAAGAATTCTGAGTAGAGCCTTGGGCTCTTCTTGATGGATATTATTGATGGTACTAAGCACATTTTTCTGAGTCATTATTTTATGCATTGAATGGTGAAGAGAGAATTGAAAAATCATTTTTGTAGTCCTTACATGTTGAAACTTCAATGATTTGAAATAAGAAAATGTTTAAGGTGTGATCGTAGGGAAAAAAAAAATAAAAACAGGAGGAGTTAGGTAGCTGGCAAACTATCAGTGAATCTAGAACTATGTCGTTACTGACTACGTTCCCCTGCCTTCTGACCCTCATAACCCCCAGGTGTTTCTACCTGTCTGCAACTATAGGCTCACACCAGTCTTCTCCCACCAGCTAAGTTCTTGGTCGAAAGGAAATAATAAAGTTCTACCTCAAAAGGCAGCATCCTTGGTATCAAGCCTTATTTTGCTTCTAGATGCTTAAAACAATTACATTTTTAAAGAAAATCATCACTACATGTTTGGTAAGCAGAATTGTATTTGGGGAGCTATAGGACAAGCTATTGTAATTTTTAAAAAAGATTATTTATTTATTTGAGAGAGAGAAAGAGAGAGATGAGGGAGGGATAGAGGGAAAAAATACCAAGCAGACTCCCTGCTGAGTGCAGAGCCCAAGGCAGCCTTTGATTTCAGGACTATGAAATCGTAACCTGAGCCCAAGAGTAGGACGCTTAACAGACTGAGCTACCTAGGTGTCCCATTTTTTAAAATTTGCTTTTAAAGATTTATTTATTTATTTTAGAGAGAGAGAGAGCAGGACAAGCTATTTTAAATCAAAGTTGTTCCAGGAAATTTTAGATTCTTGATCATTGTATTCATGATTTTTACTCAAATAAATGTAGAAATACACCTACCTTTCCAGCCCTTTTCCCTTTCACTCTGCCTTTATATTGTTTCTGCCATTCATTCATAATATATTTATTTAATCAATCACTCAGTTACTCTATATTAAGGTTGTTCTACCTATCCAAAACAGTTCTAGGTGCATTGATAGTTTGTCATATTCCTGACAAACTCCTCCATTTTGTTTTTTCCCAAGATTTTGCTAAATGCTTCTGCTTCTCATGGCAGTTCGCATATGTTTTTTTAGTCAATATAGTATTATATTTACTTATTTATTTATTTATTTGCTTACTTATTATTGAAGTATAATTGACATATTGACATATAACATTATATTAGTTTGATTACAACATAATGATGTGATATTTGAATGCCTTGCAAAATGATCACCACAATAAGTCTAGTTAACATCCATCACCATACGTACTTAAGACCCTTTTCTTGTGATGAAGACTTTTAAGACCACTCTCTGATATTTGCTTTTATTAACACTTGTTTCCATTTAATTGTTTGCAGTCATCTAAATAAACTCCATGAAAGTGGATTTCGTGTCTATTGTTTATTCTAGCTTGTGCCCACCACAGCTGCTGACATAAATTAGGGTTTTCCAGTAAATATTTAAAATGAATTCCTTAGTAGCCAGACCTGTTTCATATTCATCCTTGTTTCCCCAAGTTTTGGTATATAGGAGTCTCAATAAATGTCTAATAAATAAAGAATTAATATATTCTAACCTCTTATTTTTTAACTAAAAATCTTTGGACATTTTTTTTACCTTTATTTTTACCATCTGTTGAGTTTCTAGCACTTTGCTCCATAACCTTACACTTGTTTCTCATATACTTGCTACCAGACCTGCCTGCATTCCCTACCTAAACTTTGTCTTCCATCATTAGGTCCCCTGTTAGTGACCTGCAGTTCTGAACTCTCCTACCTAGTCAAAGTTCCAGTTCCAACTTATCTGCTCTGCCTTATATTACTGCTGACCACCTTCTGGCATGGTAACTCCTGCTTACCCTGTGCTCAAACTACATGTCTCAGGAATAATATCCTGCCCCAATCTGGTTACTGGGGCACAAGTTTAAATGAAAGAACAAGATAACATTTTCTGACTTGACATTTTGAGTTGGGTTAAGTCTGTATTCTGACTGTACTCAATATTTTTCCCCAAATCCCTTTACCTCATTTGTTTCATTTGGAATATCTATCTTTCCCATGAAAATAGGAAGTCTGTGGAGGCCAGTGACTATGCTGTATCTTTATCTTTCTATTTTCTGTGCCCGCACTGCTGCTTTATCATCTAGCTCACTGCATCATTTATAATAGTTGTACAATATATAGGTAAAATCAAAACCAAGTAATAAAATATAGTAATAAAATAGAGAGAATTTGGAAGATGATTCAGTATTTATTATTTAACTTAACTACTCTCAAATATATATTTGAACTATTCAAACCCACATTATTGTGGACCTAATATATCATCAAGCTTTGGATAGGAAATTAGGCACATGTGAGCCTTTCAGAACATCTGGGTCTTTTAAATTGATTACACTATTAATTTGAGATTTTGTATTATAAATTTTAAAATAATTTAAGTCC
The DNA here is from genome assembly GCF_964656455.1 of Halichoerus grypus. NCBI lineage: Eukaryota > Metazoa > Chordata > Mammalia > Carnivora > Phocidae > Halichoerus > Halichoerus grypus. The sequence goes on from NC_135720.1 coordinate 63,142,304, forward strand.
AGATGAAATTATCAGGGGACCCATAGCTATTATTGCTATATAAAGATGTACAAAGCTAATGGAGCTAAAGAATAATATTATCTTACATTTGTAAAGGTCTTTATAATTTAATAATCATCATCACACACGTTTCTCACTTAATCCCCATGATTGTACTGTGAAGTGAGTATATTATCTCCATTTTTGGGTATGAAGCATGGAGATATTAAAATGACTTGCCCAGAAACAAAACTCAGCTCTTCTGGTGTTATATTTTGTATTTTTTCAAAATAAATACTCCATCCCCTGTTTTGAAGCTTAGAAGTATGTGACTGGCTAAATCTTTGGGCTGTTTTTCAGCTTAGAAGAACTCTTTATTTTTCTTTGATACATAAAAGTTTAATACTAACTTAGATTTAATCTGATTCCCTTTAGTTCTTGGTCTATTTTAATAACTTAAAAATTACCTTCTACAGTAAGTTTCTGAACTATTTTAAACTACAATGAAGATTATATGGAGATTACCTATCAAACCAAACTAAGTATTAGAGCTAGAAAGATAGGAGAGTGCATCTAGACTTAGCATGGTTAAAAGACTTGCCCAGAGACATTGTGTTCATCAAGGGTCAATATTTGGAAATGTGATATTCTTAATATCTGACACATTTCTCTATACAGTATTAGAAGTCATGGAAATATAAATAAATCTTAAAGATTTACTACGCTAGGCCCTCCATACCCATCTCCATAGGGTGAATCATAATGGTCACCAATTGTTCCCAACCATCTCTGCCAGCAGATGTCAGCACCACATGCACTTACTGACATTTTTATTAGCCTAAGAGATGCCTTATAAATAAAGGTATAGCAAGACAGGTGGGTAAAACTCATGAGGTAAATCTGTTTTATTAATAATGCATGTGGTTAAGTTTCATGTGGTTTTTGTAATTATGAATTTTGCTCATTTGTGTTTAAATGGTGTTCTGAGACCAATTTCTAATGTCTGAAACTAATTTCCAATTTCCCCTCACACCACCAAGCAATGCTAGGTCATCAGCTGAATGTCATACAATTCAACTCAATTCTGATACTATCTACTCAGAGATAGCATTAGATTCCACAGGGTACAGGCTCAGTCCCACAAGACTGCACTCCACTTCAGATATCAATCACAAGTCCAGGTTGTTATCTGTACTTCTGACCAACTGGTTATAAATCAGAGGTTCCCACAGCTCCCACCTTGTGTTTGATTAATTTGCTAGAGCAGCTCACAGAACTCAGGAAACCCATTTATTCATTAGATTACCAATTTACTACACAGGATAGTGAAAGGTAGGAATCATCAATCAGATGAAGAGATGTAGGGTGAGATCTCAAACAAAGGGGCTTCTGTCCTTGTGGAGTTTGGGGCCTGGCACAGTAGTACATGGAAATGTTCTGGTTCCCCAACATGGGAGCTCTATGAACCCCTCCTTTTGGATTTTTATTGAGGCTTCATTACATAGTCATGATTGATTAACTCATTGACCATTGGTGACTGATTCAACCTCTAGCCCCTCACTCCTCCCCAGAAATCAGAGAATAGGACTGAAAGTCCAACCTTTTGATTGTCAGTTTACTTGGCAACTATCCCCCATCCTAAGGAGCTTTTCAAAAGTCACTTCATTAACATAAACCTGGTTGTGGTGGAAAGGGGTTGTTATGAATAACAAGATATCCATTTCTCCTTCATGACTGAAACAATTTCAGGAACTGGGGATAAGAGATCAAATATCTTGAGAAAAGATACTTAAGAAAATCCAAGGGTTTGGGGAGTTCTGAGCCAGGAACCATGGACATAGACTAAATATATGTGAGAAATATATTTTCATCATCTGAGTGACTACATGTGTATTTCTTATAAATCATAATATGGCAGTGTTTAAAATGTTATGTGATTTTATGACTTGCCTATTATGTATGTCTGCATTTATAGCCTTAACTCTCAGTGAGTAAATTTATATTTAAAAAGAGGAAAGTGGAAGAAAAGGAAGAAAGTGATAGGTATTTGGATTGCTCAAAAATTTGTTGGTGTTAAAAAGAAAATCACAGGTCCAAGGTAGAATCACTTGTACCCAGGACAGCAAACCAAGACTTAATTGCAGTTTAAAGCTCTCCAGGAGTGGGATTTTAAGCCAGTCAATCTGGAATTTTCTAGTCAGCCCTAATGAGGTAATCTATCACATGGGCCCTCTCCATCCTCCAAAGGAAGATGAGGTAACCCATCTAATAGGAACCCCTTTCCTTCCACCTAAAAAAGGTGACCTTGCCAAGAAAGGTAATCTTTTCTTGTATTTTACTAATAACTTCTTACCTCACCCTCCTTCCTATTAAAAAAAAAAAAAAAATCCTTCTATTTGCTATATGGGTTGCTGTCTGATTCATGAATCACTTAATAAAGCCAATTAGATCTTCAAATTTAATCAGTTGATTTTTGTTTTTTAATATTGGGATATTGATGTATATCCAATTAAAAAAATGTTGCAAGTAAACCAATCATTATCAGCCACTTTATGTTGCAGCTTGGACCTTTATTTTTTATTTATTTTTAAAGATTTATTTATTTATTTGACAGAGAGAGAGCATGAGCAGGAGGGACAGAGGGGGAAAGAATCTCAAGCAGACTCAGCGCTGAGCATGGAGCCAGAAGTGGGACTCGATCTCACAACCCTGAGATAAGGACTTGAGCTGAAATCAAGAGTTGGATGCTTAACTGACTGTGCCTCCCAGATACCCCATAGCTTGGACTTTTAAAATACTGTTTAATCTATGGATATGTTTCTTGCTCATAAAAAGAGAATTATAAATCACAATCTCACTGATTCTTATGTGTTATGGGTTTGGCTAAATGAGGGAATATTGTAGGGAAGGAAAGAAAACTTTCCCTTTACCCTTCTAGGTTCTTGGCTGAGATCTCCTTCCCTCCCCCATGTAATAAAAGACAGATTAATGAGAAAAACAAATGGAAGTTTATAAATGTATATTTCCTGTATGTATGACAGATACCCAAGAAAACTGAGTAACTCTCTGAAATGGCCCGAACCACCACCTTAAATAATATCTCCAGCTAAACACAAAAGAAAATGTTGGTTGGGAGAGGAAGCCAGTTATGAGAGGTTACGAGGAAAAGCACAGTAAACTAAAGTAAGTTGTTACGCAGATTTAAATTGTTGCCGTCTCCATTAATAAGTTTCTACAATTTAGGATCATTTTTCTCTTCCAGGTGCAGAGAGGGAGACACCCTACAAATGAAGATTTCTCTTTTAAACATGTCTCTTACAAAAGGGTAACATCTAGTCAGTTTTCAGAGCTTTTCCTGTTTGCTGTTTCTTAAAAATAATCAGCCTAAGGGCACTTGGGTAGGTTAGTCTGTTAAGCATCTGACCCTTGATTTTGGCTCAGATCATGATCTCAGGGTCTTGAGATCTAGCCTTGAATTGGGCTCCATGCTCAACAGGGAGTCTGCTTGAGATTCTCTCCCTCTTCCTCTGCCCCTCCCCCTGCTCTCTCTGTCTGACTCTCTCTCTTTCAAATTAATAAATAAGTCTTAAAAAAAATAATCAGCCTAAAATAATCCTTATGCCAGAGACATATTTTAGAGGGGCAAACTCTGCTCCCCTTCAGTATGCATGAAATTTAGTGATTTTCTTATCTGTTTGTAGCAGTCTCAAGATTTCACATGAAAGTTTTAACATAAAGAGACTTGGTAAGAAAAAAAACCTCAAGTAAAGATATTTTTCCAGTGTGCCCAGCTCATATGTAATTTTGCACCTGAAAGTAAATTTAGAGAGTTTTCTAGACCATATTCATTTTATGGGGAAATGAAGATCCAAAAAGGTTAAAGGACTTTATATGAATTTTTCCAATTCCCAGATTATAGTAATTGCCAAAGGTAGAAATTAGAATTTATTTCTCCTAAATCTCTATCCTGGATCCCTCCTGGCACACTGGAAAGACTCAAGGTTAATATATTACATGTTCAGTTAGTCACTTTATGTCATATTAAAAATTATTGAAAATCATTTCTTTTACAGCAAAGTCTAATCTTAAAATCAAGAGTATAAATTATATTTTATTAAACATTAACAGCAAGTTACAATGCCTATTATTTTAATATTTATATTAAAGATCATAACATGTAAAAATTATATAGAAATAAATAGTAAGGATCATTCTCTTAACAAATCTGAGCAAGCAATGAATCATTAAATATCTTTTCAAAATTACAGTAGCTATGGAAGACACATGGTCCTATATCCTTAAATAAATTTATAATTTTGTTGGGGGAGATAAGATAGATTTATAAAAATTCATTAAATATATAGAGCTGATAAGTGTCCAATAAATATAATTTGTGTTGAACTTTATAAGCTGGTGGGAAAACCCTGGCAAACCTAATCTAGGATGATTGGGGAACTTGAGTTAGTTCTTAAAGAGAGAAGCAGCATTTAAAGAGGAAATCTCTTCAACATATGGTGTTGGGAAAACTGGTCAGCTACATGCAAAATGATGAAACTGGACCACTTTCTTACACCATACACAAAAATAAATTCAAAATGGATTAAAGACTTAAATGTGAGAACTGAAACCATAAAAGTCCTAGAAAAGAGTACAGGCAGTAAGATCTCTGATATTGACAATAACAACATTTTTCCAGATGTGTCTCCTGAGGCAAGGGAAATAAAAGCAAAAATAAAGTATGGGGACTACATTAAAATAAATAGCCTATGCACAGAGAAGGAAAAAAAATCAACAAAACTAAAAGGCAACCTACAGAGTGGAGAAAATAATTGCAAATGATGTATCTGATAAAGGGTTAGTATCCAAAATATATAATGAACTTATAAAACTTAACACCCAAAAGACAAATAATTCAATTAAAAAATGGGCAGAAGAAATGAACAGACATTTCTCCAAAGAAGACATTCAGATGGCTAAGACACATGAAAAGATGCTCAACATCACTCATCAGCAGGGAAATGCAAATCCAACTGCAATGAGAAATCACCTAATGCCTGTCAGAATGGCTGAAACCAACACAAGAAACAAGTGTTGGCGAGGATGCAGAGAAAAGGGAACCCTTTTCGACTTTTGGTGGAATGCAAACAGGTGCAGCCACTGTGGAAAACAGTATGAATGTTCCCCCAAAAGTTAAAAATATAACTATCCTATGATCCAGTAATCACACTACTGGGTATTTACCCCCAAAATACAAAAACACTAATTCAAAGGGATACATGCACCTTTATGTTTATTGCAGCATTATTTACAATAGCCAAATTATGGAAGCACCCCAAGCCCAAATTTCCATCGATAAATGAATGGATAAAGAAGATGTGGTTTATATATACAATGGATATTATTTAGCCATGAAACAGAATGAAATCTTGCCATTTGAAATGACATGGATGGAGCTAGAGAGTATAACGCTAAATGAAATAATTCAATCAGAGAAAGACAAATACCATATGATTTCACTCATATGAGGAATTTAAGAAACAAAACAAATGAGCGGGGTGGGGGGGAGAGAGAGATAAACCAAGAAACAAACTCTTAACTATAGAAAACAAACTGATGGTTATCAGAGGGGAGGTGGGAGGGAGGATGGGTTAAACAGGTGATGGGGATGAAGGAGTGCACTTGTTGTGATGAGCACCAGGTGTTGTATGGAAGAGTTGAATCACTATATTGTACACCTGAAACTAATATAACATTACATGTTAACTATGCTGGAATTAAAATAAAAAATTAAATTAATAAAAAAATAAAGATGTGAGGAGAATTTAGGAGGGGTAGACAAATGAATTGAGAGACAACTGGGAAAACCAACCTGAGTTCTGCAGTTTGAGGTCTGTTTCAGGGTAAATAAAAATGAATGTATTTACACACCTTGAAGTATTTTGTGTTGTGTTTCTTACATCATCCAGAAGCTAGTAGTCTCTTTTTTTCTGGTGGTGGGAAGGGGGAGGGAGAGAGGAAACTTGTCTAGTTGTTATTACTTTAAATGATTTCAATAAATGAAGGGCATTTGAAATAAATTGTCTGATGCCCTGAAACAAAGTCAATATCAACTATTTGAAGCATCAAATTTTTTTTTTATCCCCTGCGAATTCCCTGCAGGCTGAAAGAGAGTTTAGTCTAATATAATAAATTCGAATTTTCAAATTGCCATACCTACATGTGTGAAAACCCACATATAAGTCAAGTGAAGGAGGTATGATCAGTAACATATGAAAAGGACCCATGAGACAATAGTACTTCTGTGGCTGCTAACAGAGTAAATTTGGTGTAAATATCATATTTGGGAAAATTAAAATTGTATCCTATAGAAGAAACACATCATGTGATGCCTGTCTTTAGGGATGTCAGGGAGCAAGAATTTCTGTCCTCTTCAAGGTTCTTCTAGCTAGACTAGGAATCAAATTGCCATGAGGCAGATTAGCAGGAGAAAATCTAATTTAATAGCATATTATGGTGAATCCATATAGACATGGGAATTCCAAGGACAGTCAGGCAAAAAAAAGGTACATATGTCATCCTGAACTAAGGAAAAGGAGGTAGTGGTCTGTGACTTCAAAAGAAAGAAATGCAATTCAAGGGAAATAGGGAGAAGAGCAGATGTTTGTTAATTAGATGTTTGCCTTGCCATACAGATGGGTCACTCAGATAAAATTTATCTCAGGTAATAACCCTTATTCTGGGAAATATCCCTAATTCAGACTAGTCTATGTAGTTAAGGGAGGGACAAAATTTTCTCTGAGCCTGCAGGGTCTTGGTTGCCTTCAGCTTAAAATATTCCACATGCCACAGTGACACATTTTGGGGGCACCTGTCCTGAATCCCTTCAAACACAAAATAATCTTTATGCCACAGTGGTCCATCTTGGGGCAACCTGCCCTTGGCCCCTACAGGAACAATCTTAACACTTTATGTTTCAAATAGATAATATTTGCTTTATTGATTTTAAGGATCAATTGGAATTGGAATCTGACTCCATATTCTCAGCATTGCTATAGTATTTATAAGGAAGATCCTTTTGATGATTTAAGAAATAAACTGACATTAATTTTCAATGAAATTTAAAAAAATATTATGGAATGGAGAGAAGACATCCTGGGAGACACCATGAAAGTTCCTTTTCCTAAAAACATTGCTAGATTCAGAAATAAATTGGTTTCCTTCAACTTAGGTATCTATCAACCTTTTTCAAAGGGAATTATGGAAACTAAGACTAATATGCACGTAGGTGTCTTTTTAGATGTGGGTGTAATTGGAAAGCATTTTAAAAAACACTGCATATGAGATTTTAAAAAAGTAACACTTTTCAATTATTACTAATACCTAGAAGTGCATGAAGGACAGGAAATCTTCAAGAATGAAGATCTGAAAGGCCAATTTTCTGATATTAAAGAAAGAGATGAATCAGCTCAATTTCATATAAAAATGTAATTGTGTTTTAATTATTCTGTTCATTTATAAATCAAAGAAAAATAATGAAATAGAATATGGATTTTTCTGGCAATACAACTTCTTGGTAAGGAAAATATGAATACGATTCATGCACTCCACCCAACCGTTTTGAAAGCATGGCAGGTGTTTTCTCGTGTGTACAGCTGCAGGTAGTTTCTCATGGTGTTGTAACGTGGAAGGGAAATTTATGATGGTATGTTTTCAAGAAATAGACTACATTAAAATGAATTGAGAAATAAGTTGTCATCAGGTGATGCACATTAAAAGCTATAGTGAAGAGTGTAAAGGAGACACAATTCACTGTGAATTACAATGCTATCAGGCAAGCTGATGAGAGGAAATAGAAGGTAGAGCTAAAAGAGAGTGTGGAGTCAACAAAGAAAGGAGTAATCTTACCTGAGGGGGCAAAACTATTCCATGAAAGAAACAGAGGCAACAAGAAATTAAAATACATGTGTGTTCTACTTAATGTGGGCTCTCATACCCCTCTAGTTTACTTAACCCATCAGGAAGTTCATTTAAGCAGCCAATACATATTTTTCCCTAAATTTAGTCAGCCAATTCACTATTCAAGCCTATTGCACAAGAGGCATTAAAGACACAGCATTATTGAAACTAGTGTGAAGGCTGTGTTTTCATTCGGTTATAAAAATAGAGATGCATTTAAAAAAATGTGCTCAGGCATAGGAGAAAAAAGCTACATTGTTCAAACTATGGAATGGAAAAGCCATTGTTGGGCTCAATCATTTCTAGAGAGAAATGACTGGAATTTTTTAAAAAGGAGGAAACTAACACAGGAGTGTATTTATATTTTTTTCTGTTTTCCTCCATATTGCTCCATTGTAGCTCCTCTCTCCCCTTGTTTTCATTCTTTTCTCACTGATTCTACACTGTTTCTCACCTGACAGATTCTATGGATCTCGTATTGCAGGGAGAAATTAAGTTGTGTTTGTGCACCCATGTATTTGTGGGGTATGTGTCTCAAGAGCTTGGTAATCTTCTGTACTCACAAGTGTTTGTCTTGTAGCATAGGGCCAACTCTTATAAACCACAAAAAAGTAGATGCCATCTCAAAAGCTAAATTCTACATGGGGAAGATTTGTTTTATCCTACTCCACCCCTAAAAATAGAATGAAGTAAACTGGGAATAACTAAACCAGCAAAAGGACTCTGAAAGTTAGAAGGAGGAAGGGGGCACTGAGCAGAGACCTCAGGACTTGAGAAATGACAGTCTAGTGAGTTTTCTGGGTTTCTTTTTATCTCCTTTTATTTTCCTTATATCTGGAGCAAGGCACCAGAAAAGCCTGCATTCCAGAATCATCAGTGCCTCCTCATCTTCATTTTCAGTTGGTGACTTTGCCTCACAATTCAGTGAAAAAGTGCAAGTCATTAAATACAATTTCTCCCATCTTTCCACTTCCAAAATACAAACGGAACCCTGTCTCTCTCCTTCCTGTTAAACGTAGGTTGTCTGTATCAGAGGCCAAGGCCCACCTGTGCTCTACAGCCAGTTCCCTTCTACTTCTCCAGGACCTCAAGCCAAATTATACACCCCTCTCAACATCATAATTTTTGCCCTATTCCCAAACTATTAGCATGCAAACATTTTTTATCATCTCCCACTGGGGAGTTGTGGGGAGGGAAAAGATGACGCTATAGCTTTTCTACATCTCTGATCATGTACTACTTTTCTTTCTTTCTCATTCTCCTTCCTTCCTTCCTTCCTTCCTTTCTTGCCTCCTTCCTTCCTCTCTCTCTTTTCCCCCCTTCCTCTTTCCCTCCCTCCCTCTCTCTCTTTCTTCCAAAATTCTAGGGAAAAATGTATTCTTTTGGTCTCTACTTCATTATTCACTTACCACATTTTGTCCATCTGTTTGTTTTTCTTTATTTACATTTGATTCTCTTTTGGCTTGGAATTTATACACTCTTCTCTCTTTTCAGTGGGTAACCTTACACTTTTACAATATCTAAAGTTAGACAGTATATCTTAGACCAACACCTAGACAATAGCCCTAAGAACCCTTGAGCCGTCATCACCCTTTTTTCAACTTACCTGCTATCATCGTCCCTTATTTTAATTCTATAATTTCTTATTCTTTCAAATTATTGTCACTACTATAACTGAAAGTGTTTTATTCTATTAATGAATTTTTACCACTTAATTTGGTCACCATTTCTTTTTGTATTCCATACCATCCTTCTGCACTAATTTCTCTTATTCCTTCAGTATAGATTTTAGAAGTTCCTATAACATTGATCATAATTATACTACAATAGTTCTATCTGCTAATAGTTATTTAACGTGTGTTGTCCTTGCTACCCTTATGAAGGCAGGCCCATATTAGATTTTTCTTAATTTCTGTCACACACAACTCAGATTCTAGTAGTCTATTACTTTTTATTCAAAATTTGGTGGAATAAACATATTAAATAGAGATTCTGCTTCTATTTATCTTTTTCTTGCAAAGGGTGATTTCCCCTCACATTATAATGATTCTAGTCAGCCAGTCTGAAAAGTCCCCAAATCTAGTTTGAGCAAAGAAAAGAAAGGTTGGGATCAAGAGGGCAGAGAAGGGGAGAAAAAGGAGGAGAGAGGACTTCAAAGTATGGAAAGGAGAGAACTGTAAGTTCATTAGGTCTGATAACAAAACTTATTTGTTTTTGCCATTGAAATTCCAAGTTTCTATGACTGCACTTTGCCAATAGAATGTATTTAATTTATACATCTTGAATGAATAAAAGATTGAAAGAATATAAACCCCAGTATAACAGAGTAAAATTCCTTTGGAAAAGACACAGTGACCCAAATCTTGCATGCTAGGGAAACTGTCATAGTGTTTGTTGGAGTGGTTTCTTTAGGAATGTGAAATACAAAAGTCAGACAGAGATTGTGTAGAGAAATACGTACTGGAAGGCAGTTACATATTAGTATAATCTGGAAGTTGAAGAAGAATATTAATATTTATTGATTTCTTTTATCTTTTATCTTAATGAGAAAAAAATAATCTTTGGCTTTCCCCCCTTTTTCTTTCTTTTTCACAACCTATAACTCATTAGTTGCTTTCCCTACAGTTTTCTGCTCTAATTCTGGCCCTGAACACTTTCTTCTTGCAGTATGTTAGTCACACCTGTGTTTTGGACATAATTCTGCATAATTTGTGATCCATTTGTGTATATCTCCAACTAGATAATAAATTCCTAGAAATCAGGTCCTACTAAACTCTTCATCTTCAAATAGTATCCCATTCTCCTCAGCCTTAAGCAATATCTGACACATGGTACATGTTTAACAAATTCAGTGACTCTTTCATTCCTTTTCTTTAATACAGCCTCATTCTAATTCACTATCATCTACCTGTTTTCAAATTGGAAATTTGGTGCCAAACTTTTATGTGGCCTATTGGAGAGATTTTCCCAGGTTCTGGGTGAAGAACTATATTAAGGGAAATGCAACATTTTACAAAATATCCTGGTTCCTTGATATCACAAATCTTACCATTCAAGAATTTTTAAATGATTTCCAAGTACATGTAGAACATATTTATATCAAGGATATTTTGTTAAAATTGATTTCATAAGATGAGGGCTAAAATAATAAAATGAATTTTTCTAATATCTTTTATATTCTCCTATTTGGAAATATAGTTGCCAGCTCATAGAATGTTGTTTAATGTCTTCGGCATTATTTCATGTTGAGCAATAATGATTTATTTAAAAACATTCCAATAATCTGGTGTTTCTTAAATCATCAATATAATCCTGAGTCAGAGGTCATATTTGACTTACATTTTCATATTGATCCTGGTGAGTGATCTTCTCCAATTAGTGTTTTCATCCAACTTCTCTTTGAGGAGATAGAAGTTTCATAAAACTCTAATGCTATAAATTATAATTTTATCTATTGAGCTTCTTTGAATGTACTTTTGACTAACAGAAACCATACGCAGTTTTAATCACATTAATAGGATTCACATTCAAAGAAATCTGTTGAAATGATGCTGTCTTTAAACCCTTTCACATGATCTTATTTTATTTTAGAATTTGACAAGGTTTTTATTGGGAGCACCCAATAACTCTGTTCTTTCTTTTCAGTATGCAAGCTGGAAACACTCCAGAACTTCATTTTTAAAGGTCGCTGGTATTATAAAACATACTCTACAGTTATGTAAAAAATCAACATTTGAATCAAATATTGGAATAATATAGTGCACTTTTATATATTTTCTTCATTATATAATGAACATTTTCACATTTTTATCAGACTTCTCTTAGATCAATGTACAAGTCAATCAAATGCCACATCTCCTGGGAATGAGGTAATCACATTTTACAGGGAATATATTGGAAAAAGTGATAGTTCCTTTATTTATTTTGTATTTTTAAATGGGTATAATTTTTACAAGCTATAAATTCAATTTATAAAACTATAATTGGCTTATTTATCCATCACTGAATGTAATTATCACCTCAATTCTCTTATACCTCAGGTATTCAAAATTTAATCTAGGTAAATTTGGAGTAAGTTAAGACATATCAAGGTTTTTCTTTGTTTGATTCTAGGTTGTCTTAGTCAACCTTAGTCAATTTAGGGTTCTCTCTTTTAGAGTTGCCTCTCAGCTCTGAGGCATACTTAACAGGTTGGTCTAATTGGTCTGTCCCTGGTGATTGTCTGATCATGCCAGCATCTGTCGACTTGCCATCTGTCCTTTAGATCTTTGAGCATTGGCATCTACATATCCTCTCAGCCCTTCCTTGTCTCCTGTGTTCTTAGATGTCTAGTCAGAGGTCCAAACACTTGGGATCCAGCCTGCTTAGAATATGGGGCTTCCTTGGGCTTTCTAGCCTTCTCTGTACCCCTCTAGAAGGAAAAAAAAATGTTTGCAAATATACTCCTGTATCATGCTGATGCTGTGGGGATTTAGAGAAGCCATTTCAGGCCCTCTCTGCCACCATGTATTGTGCTAACATGTTTTCTGTATGGTGTTTTCAGTGTGGTGTGGTGTGAAGGGATGCTAGGAAACTCAGACTCTCCAGAAGAAGCCAAGCCAACAGCCCCTCTGCTTTATTACATCAATACATGTTTGGTGGGTCCATCAACCTCGATGGATCAAGGCCTAGGAGCCCTCCTAAGAGATTACAACCACACCCCACCCTATTTCCCTGCTCTCCAACTACTTTTTTATCCCATTGTCTCTATCATGTGGAATCTTTGCCTGGTCTGAGGTGAACTAGACTGGCTCTTTGATGTGTTCTCCCCAAATCTATTATTTATAGTATATAAGTGGTTGTTCACCTAGAATTAAAAAAAACAAAGAAACAAACAGAAACAAATAAAAGCCCCTATTTTCTTACAATTTAAACATATTTTTCTCCCTAATCCTTGAGTTCACAAGTCTGGTGGCTAACATAACATAATAAAATAAAATTAAAAAATATGGGGCGCCTGGGTGGCTCAGTTGGTTAAGCGACTGCCTTCGGCTCAGGTCATGATCCCGGAGTCCCGGGATCGAGTCCCACATCGGGCTCCCTGCTCAGCAGGGAGTCTGCTTCTCCCTCTGACCCTCCCCCCTCTCATGCTCTCTGTATCTCATTCTCTCTCTCAAATAAATAAATAAAATTAAAAAAAATAAAATTAAAAAATAATAATAAAAATTAAAATATAACTGTGAAAAAAAATAGAAGCTTAAAAATCAATTATTACCTCACTTCCTCAGTATCACTATTTACTTCCTTTATCTGAGGCTATGAGGGCAAACAGGCAAAGATTCCTAGGTTATACAAAGAGCCCAAAGGCACAAGAAAGTTCCGATGAAGCAATACATCATTTAATACATCAAGGAAGATTACCACCAGTATCAATGTCCACTGTAATCATCCATACACAACGAGGGATCTGACCAAGCTAGGGAGGTTTTTTGCAGATAATACTCTTTTGTTTCAACTATTTGGGAAAATACAGTTTTCCTTTAAAGATGGCTTATAGATTTTGAAATATTATTAATATATAATAGATATTAACATTTTAATTAAGTTTGAAAAATTAAACAGCAATCCTCTCACAAATTGAAGTTAGATAATTAAATCAAATGTTATTCCATACCAAGTAAGAAGGTAAGCACATTTACAAAACTTTGTTTTCCCGTTTTTTTAGGACGAATGAACTGGGTACCTTTATTCCCATTTTATAGATGAAGAAATTAAAGGTCACGGAAGTTCAGTGATAAAATGGCCTTAGGCTTGAACCTATAAGATTAGGGTTCTTCACAGTCATTATACTTCATCTTATTGGCTTTATAGTAGACTCCATAGTCTAGGGCAGAGTAGTGAAGTATGGCGAAGTAATAAACACCTTACCTATTGAAGTATTACCATATCATTATTCAAAATACAACAGTTTGTATATTTTAGTTCTGAGAGGACCAGCCCAGGGTAGAGACTTAGAAATTGTTAACCCTTCTCAAAGAGACTTTTGTATATAATTTTTAATGATTTGTTTAATGATTTATAATGAATCTTTTATCTATAATCCAACTTGGTCAATTAAATGGGATTGTCTTTTAGGCCACTAGGGACTATATGCTTTAATAAAGTAGTAGGTTAAAAATTGGTTGCTTTGTAGCCATAAAGAACTGTTACTACTTCCAAAATGTATTAGACATATATTAGTCAGAAAGGTAAAAATTGTTATGAAAAGCTAGTAAACAATGGTATTAGAAATGTATAATCATTTCTTCCATTAAAAAAAAAAAAAGCATGCTGCTTGCCATCTGACATGTTCATGGGAATAGAATTGTTCTAGCATTTTCTGCTTTTAAATTCAATTTTTTAATCCAAGTATTAACTCAATTATTTATCCAAGTAATCAAGGTTTTGTGACAATTTAATCTGTCCTCTAAAGCAGTGGTTCTCAACTGGAAATGGTTTTGCTCCTGGGGTATATTTGCCTAGAGACATTGCCAGATTTCTCCCGAGGGGGCAAAATCACCGCTAGTTGAGAACCACTGCACTAAAGACACATTCCTCAGAGTATTTGGTCAGCATTAATATCTCCAGTGCTTTCTACAACATGGGAAGAAACACTATCAATAATATCAATAGTTTAATACAATTATATATATATCTCCAATGACATATATATGTCATTGGATATTAGAAGAAATATTCCCAGGCTACATTACAAGGGGAAATGAAGGTAGGTTATTCTATGAGTCTGTGATACTTTCAGTGTCTAGACTACACTATACTACAAAATAAAGCTAAAAGTTTTTGAAGATATTAACTCTCTTACCACCTTTACTGAGCATCCATAAGGGTACATGGGTGCCTTGTCTTGGTATTAGTAAAAATGACAAGTAGAAGGAGAAAATAGAATTGGAATGCCCAGTTCTGTAACATGAGGAATATTTCTTCACCAAAGACATAAAAGAAAAAATTGATTTTCAACCACTATAAATGCTGTTTTTCTCCAGTTCATAAAGTACTGATTTTTCACAATTTACCACATGTCCAAAAGATCATGATTTTAGGAACCTTTGTAGTCTCCTTTAGGAAGAGGTAATTTGATTTGTGTGAAGCTGTTTCTTTATTATTTCCTGAATATAAATATGCCAAATCAAATTATTTGGAAATTCCTTGCCTTGTCAGTTTTTTGAGTTAAAAATCTTGTGAATTATTAAATGTAAACAGATAAATGTGGCTCTACCTTTTAAAATAAGCTGCATTCTTGTTTTTGTCCTTAAGCATAAAGACCAGATGTTTACAACCTTACTTTTTGTAAATTTATTTCAGATGATTGGGAAAAATACTTCTTACTTGTAGACTGTCTTATAAATGTAGAAAGATAATACCTATAATCTTTACACTCTTCACTTTAAAAACCTCACAAATATGCAAATCTCATTTACTTTTCAGTTCTCTGTGCTTTTTGTAAAAATAACCTCCAGGCATAAGTACATTCAACTAACAGTAGTTAAAAGTGGACAGTTTGTTTAAAAGAAGCACCAGCAGCAAAAATCAAACCCTAACAAACCAAATAATACAGCATAAAACAACAATTATAATTTTGCCAGCTCAGGAAGATATGCTGTTAAAAATAACAACAAAATTTGCTTAGTTGGACAAATAACACTTTAAGAGACCATGTGACTTCTGAACAGCAAAGAATAGAACTATTTTAAGAACATACCCACATATTATCTTTAATAATTTCTCCTGAGGGTTATCTCTGACAGTATGGCCATCCTAAATAACCTCCTTATATGACATTTAATTTCAAGTGTTCTGAGTCCTCTAAAAACTCACATATGTATGTCCGTGCCTGAAAGAATGTATAAATCTGAAGACATCAGGCACTACGTATATTTGGAACCCTGGTTTATCCTTAGCCACCATCTCTTCCCTTCTTTCTGCAGGATATATTCAGGAACTACTGTCTGTATAAACCAGTATAACATCCTCTACTAGCTCACTACCACCATATTTAGTTTCTCTTTATAATCAAGACTATAGATATAATTAAAAGACCAATTGGTAGTGCCTAGTCTCTATAATGGGTGTTTGGACTCACAATGTAGTGCAGACACTAAGTAGAATCTTGCTTTCACTTCATTGCTATATAATACAAGACAGATGATGTCTATAAAGACTGAGCACTCTTTGTTTCATGTCTGCAGTTTTAAAACAACTCATTGGCACCCCCAATGTCTTTCTTTTTGCCAGCCTGTATTACAAGTGGAAAGGAATGGTGCTGGTCATGGAAAGTGGGAGACACACAAAAACTAGACAAGGAAATGGATGGGAAGTAGGGTTGCAGCATTGAAGTGGTGCCAGTGGAGAGGTCTGCTGTGCTGAAAGGTGACCATGGCAACAAGGGATGATGAGAGAACAAACATACTCTAAAAAATGTGAGCTCCTTCATCTTTTATCAAGCTCTTGATTGCTTTCAGAGTTGAGACAGCTAAGTTCTCTATTGTGTTTTATTCTTCTAGGAAGCAAATGAAGATTTTGGCAGGATCAATCAAGGTGTACTCAGAAAACAGGTAACAAAGTGCATTGTTCAGTATGATAGCCTTTCTAGACTTCTTTTCTTGAATATTTTATTCAATGGATTGAAAATTTCCATCAATATGGACGTATCTGGTATCTAAGCAATGCTACTGGGAAGAGCAGGAGTCTCCATTGGCATTAGTCTGTTTGCTGGCATGATTTGAAGCAAACCTGCTCAGCTGTTTCAGGGAATGGCAGGACCATTCCTTATTAATTACTTAGTCATCCTAACTGCCTCACTGGTTATTCCCATTCTCTGAAGTACTCTGGAGAGGCAAATGAAAAATCTGGCACAGTTTCCACTGAGAGAAAATGCAGCTTGGGCAACACTGACTTGGTTAAGGCCAATCTCTTTTTATAATAAGGAATGTTTAGTATAGAAATAGATTTTTGATATGTCTTAGTGTTGACAATTGTTTAGAAGTCATTGATACACACACATAAATATTCTTTTAAGAATACTACAGAGATGATTTGCTCAAATAACATAATTACATACTTAAATTCTGCTAGGACTTTTGGAATAATTTGTTTTCATACAGGTGATGAGACAGCAGACTCTGAATTCTCTATCACCACTATAATGTCACTTATATTTGGTTAAAGAGGATAATAAATTTTCCCTATGGTGATGATTGATACAATGATGTTTTCATTGTTGCATTGTTTCAAAAATGGGATTTCTATGTTGGCAAATATTATCATAGGTATATTGAAGTTAAAAGGAACACTTGTAAAAAAGTATTGGAATGGCAATTAAATTATTAAATATTTATTATTTTGTTAGTTTATTAGGTGAACTTGCTCATTATATTATGTTTTCTGTTTTTAAGAGTCGATACCTGTTAACAAGTTATTATCCACCCACCTGCACTGTTGGTAAGATAATACTTATACCTGCCTTTGAGATTTCAGAAATGGTGCTAAATATTATTAACTTAGATTCCTACTTGTAATTTTCTCCTTTGTCCATATTATAGTTCCCATTGTCTTTTTCTAACATTTGCTTTTCCATAACCCATGATTTTTCTGGAGATAAAGTTTGTGACAGAAACTAAATGAGAAGTTGGGGACAAATGAGCTCTAAGACATTTTGCATTCTTCACAAGTTTCTGCCTCTGAGGATGGATACTTGATGTCAGTTACAAAGTCCTTAATCACCATGAGAGGGAGAATTTCCATTTCATATTGTTTTGTACCTTTTGAATCTTGAACCCTGTGAACATGTTATTATTATTTTTTTAAAGATTTTATTTTATTTATTTGGGAGAGAGAGAGAGAAAGCACAAGAGGGGGTAGGGTCAGAGGGAGAAGCAGACTCCCCACTGAGCAGGGAGCCCAATGCCTGACTTGATCCGGGGACTCCCGGATCATGACCTGAACCGAAGGCAGTCACTTAACCAACTGAGCCACCCAGCGGCCGGGACATGTTATTATTTAAAGAAGTCATTAGAAGTGAACATTTTTTTAAATTGGACTGTGGACTTTTTTGGCTTCCCATAAAAACAAGATCTGTGCTGAATCACTGAAGAAGATCTCAAAATCGGAGATCTTGGCTCCCTAAGTTCATTTGGATTTTAGTTCTTATTTTCTAAACTTCAATTTCTTTTTTCTTTTAAGTAAGCTCTACACCCAACATGGGCCTTGAACTCACAATCCCAAAATCAAGAGTTGCATGCTTTACCAACTGAGCCAGCCAGGCACCCCACTAAAGCCAAAAGAGGACTTTCTAACATGAATGAAAGAGAGAAGTCACACAGCAGCAGGATAAAAGGAAAAAGGAAAAAGGAAGGACACCAAGGGAGGAGGAAAGTGCTGGATGCCCATTCAAGGCAAACTCCACAGGGCTTGAAAAGTGACCTCCAGGCAACAATAAAGACATTTATTCCCATTCTTTATACTCAGAGAATTTTCTCCTCACTAAGAGTTACACTAGCTCATGTGATGTCCCACTGCTCTTGGGGGGTGGAATAGCAGGATTATGCTTGTGTTTTATTAACATTCTTGATTTTTTGAAATTAAGGGTTACTGCAGGTAATAGGAATTTATGCCTTTAGTCTTACAAGTAAAATATCAGTTAAAAGCCTACTGAGAAGATTTTTTATTTATATGGGTTAATTTTTTAACCTCAGATTGGATTTTCAATGTACATTTAATTTCATGTTCTTATTGTAACCAGGATTTCTCTTCATATTTATTGGTAAGAGCCATAGCTCCAATAGGAGAAAGCATAAAATTCTGCTGTTGATTTTGTTTTGCTTTGTTTTGTTTTGAAAACTCCTTTATAAATGTGTTTTCCACAGTTTAATGCCTGAGGAACCATCTGCCAAGGTGTAAACAGACTCACATTGTACATTGACAGAAGCTTGGTATGTCAGCAGAAAATTAATAGTTGTTTTGTTTTTATTGCTAATACAATTGATTGTATGAAGCTATTTAATTGTTTTTTGTTTATCTCCAAGTTTTTACATATTATTAACACTTTGGTTTTCTTTCCTTTTAATTACAAAAATGAATGAAATCTTTAGTAGCCATTTGTTTTATAGAACACTGCTTAATATATCAAGGGTGTATTGGGCCATTATTATTTGTCTCTCCTCCATGTCCACACCATGAAAATTCCTTTTAGTAAATTTTTATTGTTTGGTCATAGAATTCTATACATAAAGAACACAAATGCACACACAAAAAGCATTAAAATCAGGAAGAGATGACATCAATGAAACTCTAGTGCTGAAAAAGTATCCAAATTATTTTTTAGGACTCACTGGACATTTGAGAGAAGAAAGAAATTAGGTCTAGAGTGTAAATTATGTAGTGAACAAAGCAGATGAAATTAAGAGTTGAAGAAATTTTCATATATTTTCATTGGTAGACATTCCTAGAACACAGAGAAATTTAGTTCTTCCTTCTTACCACCTATTCTCCTATTTGAAGGTAATTTCTTGGTTCTACCATTCTAGAAAAAGTTGACAAGGGCAGAACAACATGGTAATTAAATTAATCTCCTCTCAACCCTTAAAGAAAAATTGGCAGGATGGTCATTTTGTCCAGTGGTTAATGATATTATTTGGTAGAGCCTTATCTAAAGATACTGATATTTAGCTCTGTCCATATGGCTTCAAAAGTCAAACAATTCTTCAACCCCTTAAAATAAAAAGTTTCCTT
Source organism: Halichoerus grypus (assembly GCF_964656455.1). NCBI lineage: Eukaryota > Metazoa > Chordata > Mammalia > Carnivora > Phocidae > Halichoerus > Halichoerus grypus. The sequence goes on from NC_135720.1 coordinate 63,162,005, forward strand.
CTGAAACTCTCAATAGCTTTGGATTAAAGATGGTTATGGAAGGACACTTTTAATCCTCTATTTCCATGAAGGCAACTGCCAAGAAAAAGGAAATAACCTTTCTCCTCAATCAAACGAGAAAGTAGCTACGGTTACAAAACACACCATGAAAGCCCATTGCAAAATATGGTAATGTTTGAAGTGATGGTAGGAAGGACACAAAGAATCAATAAGACCACCAGTGGCATTTAAGTCCCTCCAAGAGCCAATGAAGCAAAGCAATCCAGGGCCATGACCTGGTGATGGATGGAGTGGTGAACAGGTAGTAGAAGTATAACGGAAGGATACTGCCAGAGGCAACAAGGGAGTGAAGTAGAGTGTTCTGTTCTTGCCACAGCTGTGCCTTAGAAGACACATGGTCTTTTTGAACGAAGAGAAACTAAAGAGATATGCTCCCATTTATAAAGAAATAAGAGATTTAATAAGACAGTATCCTAATAGTGTCTAACCTGAATCAAAGCCCCAAATTTCCTCTGGTCTGCTCTTAAACTCAGTAAATAATTGTCTCAATTCAATTCAATTCAGTTCAATTCAATTTTAGGCCATTTAATAGTCTTGGCCTCAAACCACATCCAGCAAAGGACAATCCTAAACAAAAGCTGAAGAACATAGATCACAGGAGGGTTTATACAGGGCAGTTGGTGAAGATTTTTAAATATATGGTTCTATTGTTCAAGGAATTTATAGCTGACATAATCTCTCTTTAAAAAAAAAGGACAAATAAGTGATAAAAAAGTTTAAAGAGGGTATGAGGAGAATCTGGTATCTCCACAGGAGTGAAAATTCTCCATAATTTTTGTTTATAAACAAAAATAAATAAATATAAGTATAGAAAAATATATAAAGGCTAAATGAACACTGAACAAGGGCAGGTAGTAAAAGCAGAATATTGATCTAGAAAGTAGACTGTGCATCTGAACATTTAAAACTCATACTTATGTTTGTAATAAAAGCAATCTGATTGGAATAAATAATTCCAGTGAATTGATGGGATGTATGGAGATACGTTTTCACAAAATGGCAAAATTCATGAAGCATTAAATTTAAGAGCTAAGACATGTAAAAGATATACAAAAATGTGAATTTTTGACAGTCAAAAGACATTCTAAAGTTTATAGTGTATTTTCCATGTGTATTAGCCAAAAATCATCTGTTCAGATTAATTGCATTATTAAATTCACAGTACACATTTTTCATAAAATAATTCCAGTTATTATACATAATCTGTATATTTGTAAAAGTATAGTTAATATGTGTCTTCTCGTTATATTTTCAAATGACATGGGAGCAAAACTGCTGAATATATACATTTCTTTTACGAAAACAGCATCAGTTAACTACAAACCTGAAATAGTCAAAATGGAATTCACATTTTACAGGATTAAATTTTAGCAAGACTCTGTATACTGAATAATAAAATGTATCAAAATTTTTCTCAAGATAGTCTGTTTTAACTACTAAATAAAATAACTTATTTAAAATTTTGACAGTAAAATATAAAAAATGGTATTTTTACTTAAATAATGAAAAATAGCCATCTAATTTTAGTACCAAAATTTATATTCAAGTATTTAGAGACTTGATCATATTTTAATTATAAGGAAAGAAGATGGGCAAAAGGGGAGTATTCATTTCTCTTAACAAATTTCTTATAATGACCATTTCCAAAAGAAATTGATGTAAAAAAAGAGAATAAGGGAACTAGTCTTCAGTAAGTATATGCTATCATTTAGGTGTTCATACACATTACTAAATTCAGTTGTTAAAACAACTATATGGGGGTATATTAGCTTAGACTGTCATAACAAAATCCATTGCTGTGTGGATTAAACAATGGAACTTTATTTTCTTACAGTTCCAGAGGCTGGAAGTTTGAGATCTGGGTGCCAGCATGGTTCGGTTCTAGTGAGAGCTCTCTTCCTGGCTTATAGATGGCCACCTTCTTGCTGTGTCCTCACATGGCCTTTCCTCAGTGCATGCTCTCCCGCTTCCTCTTTTTATAAGGCCACCAAACTGTCTGATTGGGACTTTACCTTTATAACCTCACTTATCTTTAATTATCTTCTAAAAGATCTATTTCCAAATCCAGTCACACTGGGTGTTAGGACTTAAACAAATGAATTTGGTGAAAGTGGGGGGATATAATTCAGGCCATACTATGGTATAGGTTTTTATTAGTGAGAATAGTCTTAGCTCTGCTGTGTTAACATATATATCCTGAAATTTCAGTGAATTAGCACAGTAAAATTTTATTTCTCTATCAGACAACACAGGGATCTAGCCTACTTTTACCCTGTGGTTCATTCATCTCAAACATGATTTTCAGGGTCACCTCAGCAAGGAAGAGAGAGTGTGGCCTTGGCATACCAGATATTAAATACTTTCTTTATAACCATAAAATTATAAAACTAGAAGGGAACATATAGACAATCAAGTTCAATCCTCTTAATTGTACAGGTGAGTAAAATGAGCAGAAAAAGTTTAGGTAAGTCACTGAAAGGCACAGAACGAGATGGTGACTGGGCTAGAAGTTGAATCCAAGTGTCCTGGCCTAGTGTGAGTTAACCAGTAACATAGTTTCCCAATTAATTGTATGAATATTTCTTATATCAAAAGCTCTGTCAATCTCATCCAGTTAAGATATTAAATCCCGGAAATCAGAAAAACAAACTAAATACACTTTTAGGCTAATTTTAGCCTAAAAAAATCAAAGGAAAATTTACTCTAAAGAAATTGAATTGATTTAAATATTTATTTGTTCTAAAATTTCCATAAATTTAACAATTTAGTTCCATCACACAAATAAAAGCCTCCTTCATTGCCATTTTATTCTCTTATGGAAAGAAAAGTATGGGTCTTATTTTTTCAATAATCTTTGCTCTCTGATTCCCAGTTCCAGAGTATATTTGACTACATTTTGCTTTCTATCCTATGTGTCTACCTACAATATGCTTTGTGAGCAGAAACCTGACCTTGATAGAGCTTTCTGAAAGCTTATAATGTACCATAATGGAAAAAAATCATTTCTAAGAAAACTTCTGCTAATAAATGGAACTCAAGGTGATTCAGTTATTTATAATATATGCTCATTATTCTAGTATGTATGGCATATTGAATTTCTTTTTACATAGAAAAGGAAATGAAAATCATATCCACCATATATTTTCTTCTCTGTTCTATATCTATTCAATCATTCTCAATTTTTTATTGCATTCCCCTATGTTGCCATTTTAATCATTAAAGAAATCATTCTAAGACTCAGGCTTTAGACTTATAAAACCCTATTGCAAAGACTTTTTGTTAATTTAATTTGAAATTATTTAGATTTTTACCCTATTGCTATTTTGGGGGTAGCAGGAAAGGAAACTCTTGCCTATTTAAAAATCTCAGACACCGGGGACGCCTGGGTGGCTCAGTCAGTTAAGTGTCTGCCTTCAGCTCAGGTCATGATCCTGAGGTCCTGGGATCGAGCCCCGCATCAAGCCCCGCATGGGGCTCCCTTCTCGGCGGGGAGCCTGCTTCTCCCTCTCCCTCGGCTTCTCCCCCTGCTTGTTCTCTCTCTCTCTCTCTCTCTCTCTCTCTCTGTCAAATAAAGAGGAGCAGGGTGGAAGGGGAGAAGTTGAGGGGACCCTAGAGTTATGTAAGATAAAAACAGTGAAATGGGGGAAAATGAGGGCAATCATGAGATATACCTTAAAAGCCTTCTAAGCTTTTTGGTTTTATTCATTGAGAGAGTCTACAGGAGTTTGTAAAATTAATTCTTGTACTTTAGGACGTATTTTCTTAAAATAGAAAGTACACAGGAAATGATTTGCAGAGATACATCATTTTTTCCTGGAGTTAGAGTGGAATATGCATTCATATCAGAATTGATTTGACCTCCACTCCAATCTAATGATGCTATATATAGACAGATGACTTATGACAGGGTTTCAAAGTCTACCCTCAGTGCTCATAAAAATATAGTTTTCATTTTCATGTCCTTAAAAATCCAAGGGTACTCAGCAAAATAAATCTAATGGAATTTTTATTATTTCCTTACTTTTTTAAAAAATGATTTTATTTTAATGACATATTTAGGAAAATAATGGGATAGCAAGGGAATTTTACAATATTCTGATGGTAATAACGGCTTTCATTATTAAGCCCCCATACATAAGGGCAGATAAACAGAACAAAGAAAGATGAGAAAATAATGTGATTAATTTTCTTAATTAGGAATAAGAATACAATTACATACTTGGGAGAAATGAAAACTTAAAACTAAAGCTAAGCAAGCCTTATTTTGTCTCTTCCCCCTCTTATTGGGTTTTTCTCTTGTCCTGTAGGAGACAAAGGCTATAGGTCCCTATGGGATGACACTCAAATTGCTTGGAAAGTGTTCTTCCAGGTGGCTCCTTAGAGGGCAACAGTATCATAGTAGAGTGGGTTTCTGCCAAATGAGAATTAAACATGGATGTTCTGTGTTCACATTCTCTATAAATATAGGATGCTTCTATGTAAGTTGGGTAGGGTGTTTTGACAAGTATAGTGAAATTGTTTCTTGCTTCCACAGTCAGCATCTGTTTTGCACCAACTTGTTGAATAACAAACATATATCCCCCTTTCCCAGTCTACCTCTGCTTCCCTCAGGCACCACAGCTTGCCCTTGTGCTCACACACCTCTCCACTGCTTCCCTGAGGGCATCCCTAGCACCTGATCCTGTTTGCCTTGATTCCTGAGCATGGCAACCTCATACACCTTATATCTGAGTGACCAGGAGAATTTGTTAAAATGTAGATTGTCTGGCCCTGAGTCCAGAATTGGGTATAGGAATCTTTACTTTTCACAAGCTCTTCAGAGGGTTCTTATTTGAACCTCAAATTTGAAAGATTTTGTTCATATCTAAAATGCAATGCTGAAAGTAAGATGACTCATCCTACCTCACCAGTATTCAGCAATGGTGTACATCACTTTGAATTTGTATGCTTGATTTTTCTTATTGCAGATAGGCTTATAATATGATCACTGAATTTTATAACATTAATATTGTATATGCTAAGTTAGGCTCTGGAACACTCTCCTTTAACCCTTCCCCATTTCCCTTTCTACACCTTTCCCTAATCCAGTAGCTCTCAAAGTGTAGTCCTAGAGGCAGCAACATCAGCAGCATCCGGGAACTTATTAGAAATGTACATTTTTAGACCCCACTGCAGTCTTATTGAATCAGGACTTCCAGAAGTGTTGTGCAGCCCTTCAGATGATTCTGATGCACCTTGAAGTTGGAGAACCACTGCTCTTGTCAGTTCCTTTTTTTTCATCTCAGTGCCTATTGATAGGAAATAATGGAATCTGTTAATTCACAGAGTTTTAGGGATATTTATAATTCAATAGACAATCCTGGTGAAAGAGTCAATGCTAACCCCACAGAAATAAAATACTACTAGAACTTATGTTATTATAGCTCCTGGAAAGCAAGAATTTGATGAGAAGGCTGGTTAAGGGTGCCATCAAGCAATTAGGCATTTTATACTTAATCTACACCTGATAGTAGCCTGTTTCCAATATCAATTCCTGTGTAGATCCATCAGAACATACTTACTTCATATAACCTTCCCTAGTTCTCTTCTTTATAAGGTAACAACTAATGTATAAACAAATCCAGGCTGATGTACAATTATTTTACTGACTGTAAGTAGTTTATGATTTCACTAGGGACTTCTGGAGGTGATCCCTTAATCCCATGTGATGTGGTGATTTGATGAAATGGAGAGATTCCATGAAGCTTGCTCTATCTCCTCATGACTCTATCATCTTTTTTTTTTTTTTTTTTCTTCAAAGGAGAGTTTGTATCTGGAATATTTACCTTTAAAAAAATACTAAAAAGAAATCTGCTGTATTTTCTTATTTGAAAGGCAGATAAGAAGTACTGAATTTATTCTGAAATTTAGAGGAATGGATATTTCTATACAATATAAGGAAACTTTTCTAAGAACTAAAGCTGTCCATCCACTAAACTTAAGCAGCATATTGTAGGTATTAAGAGCATATGCTTTGGAAGCACAGGGACCTGAGTTCATGTGTCGAAACACCTCTTATTAGTTGTTTGTCCCTGAACACATTAGTAAATGCTCTAAACCTCAGTTATATAAATAAAAGTGACGATAATGACTTCTTCATAGGGTTATTATGAAGATTAAGTGGGATAATTGTGATGTACTTAGCACAGTACCAGCACAAATAAATACTTAGCAAATGGTAGCTATTGTTTTTATAGTTTCAGGCAGAAGCTGAATCACTACCTTGCAGAGATACTGTAGAGGGTGGAATGAAAGAACTGGTACTATTTCAAATCTATGAATCTTAGACTCTAGAAAACCTTATACCCTGTAACTCCTCCATTTAGATGAAAACCATTTATGGGACGTAAGTAGGAAAAAAAAGTAGGACATAATTAGGAAAAAAAAGTCTTCCTCAAAGATATTTTAAATGAATTTTGGCTGGATTATTTTTTCAGGGGTCCATAAAACTTATTCCAAATTCTCTTTTTTTTTTTTTTTAAAGATTTTATTTATTTATTTGAGAGAGAGAGAATGAGAGACAGAGAGCATGAGAGGGAGGAGGGTCAGAGGGAGAAGCAGACTCCCTGCCGAGCAGGGAGCCCGATGTGGGACTCGATCCCGGGACTCCAGGATCATGACCTGAGCCGAAGGCAGTCGCTTAACCAACTGAGCCACCCAGGCGCCCCCCAAATTCTCTTTTTTTTAAAAAAAAGATTTTTTTTTATTATGGTATGTTAATCACCATACATTACATCATTAGGTTTTGATGTAGTGTTCCATGATTCATTGTTTGCGTGTAACACCCAGTGCTCCATGCAGAACGTGCCCTCTTTAATACCCATCACCAGGCTAACCCATCTCCCCACCGCCCTCCCCTCTAGAACCCTCAGTTTGTTTCTCAGAGTCCATAGTCTCTCATGGTTCATCTCCCCCTCCGATTCCCCCCCTTCATTTTTCCCTTCCTGCTATCTTCTTCTTCTTCTTTTTTTTTTTAAACATATAATGTATTATTTGTTTCAGAGGTACAGAGCTACCATACGATCCAGCAATTGCACTACTGGGTATTTACCCCAAAGATACAAATGTAGGGATCCGAAGGGGTACATGCACCCCGATGTTTATAGCAGCAATGTCCACAATAGCCAAACTGTGGAAAGAGCCAAGATGTCCATTGACAGACGAATGGATAAAGAAACTGTGGTATATATATACAATGGAATATTCAGCCATCAAAAGGAATGAAATCTTGCCATTTGCAATGACATGGATGGAACTGGAGGGTGTTATGCTGAGCGAAATAAGTCAATCAGAGAAAGACATGTATCATATGACCTCACTGATATGAGGAATTCTTAATCCAAATTCTTTTTAGTGGTAATTTTTTTCCCCACTATGAAATACTTCCACATTTAGAGCACATTTTCCTTGATGATACTTCTGTCTCTCACAGCAATACTCAGACATGGGTGTGCATTCACAGTCACACACATCTATTTTGGTCACATGTCAAATCTTGTGACACTCACGGAACATCATCTAGGTTGGTTTCAAGTGCTACTTGGTCTCTGGAAGAGTGTTTCTTTTTTTTCTTTTTCTTTTTTTTTTAAATCTTTTATTATTTATTTATTTATTTATTTTTTAAGATTTTATTTATTTATTTGACAGAGAGAGACACAGCGAGAGCGGGAACACAAGCAGGGGGAGTGGGAGAGGGAGAAGCAGGCTTCCCGCTGAACAGGGAGCCCGATGTGGGACTCGATCCCAGGACTCTGGGATCATGACCTGAGCCGAAGGCAGCCGCTTAACGACTGAGCCACCCAGGCGCCCTTTTTTTCTTTTTCTTTTTCTAGTCTGTTTCAATATACTTTCAGGAATATAGCTTTCTACTTTCCCTGGGTTAAGTAATGGATGAAAGTTTTTATCACTCTGACAAGTTATTTCCTGCCATTATTCAAGGTATTTGAAATTGGAGGGTTTTATTTTGTATATTCCTTGACTGAGTTTGAAAAATATCCAGGAAGAATCAGCAGTGTTTTAAAATCTTTTAAAGAAGAGATCTTCTCTGGCATCCCTGGGAAATGTGATTTTAAATGAACAACGAATGGGTAAAAGTATTTTCAAAAAAGGGGAAAAACACTTCCCTTTTACCTCATAAATTTTACAGACAAAAACAAATCTGAGACTTGAATCAAATTTTAAACTATTTCACTGCCTTTGTCTGTAAATTCTATATCTTGCTCTCAGTCCTACAGACTTTTCGGCAAAACTGGTGTTAGAATAAAAGCAGAAAAGCAACTTCAAAAAGTGAACCCTTTATATTTATCAATTGTGACAATCCTTCTTGACTTCATTCTCAGCCAAAGAGATGCACTATTAATAATGTATTTATTTTACTATTGGCTGCATTTGCCTTCACACTGGGTAAGGGCCCTTTGGGGACCTAGAATGCCAATAGAGTAGATTCCAGCTGGAGATTTATGGAGTCAGTGATCCTGGGTCTACAGCAACAGTCTAACAAATTACTCAGGCAGAGGTTTGTGGACATTCAGTCAATGTCAGTGACTTCGGAGGCAACAAATTTATGAGAATCAATGATCTTTACTCAGACTGGAGCTTCTGGTATGAATTGCACAGCTTTGTTTATTATCAACTCACTCTGGCAAGGAAAATAGAGTTACTGTATGTTCTGTTTTACGAAATGATATATCAATATTACAAATTTCTTACTATACTTCCATTTACATAAAATTCCACGGGTAGTATAGAGTCAGAGTGGGGGTGGGGATTTGAATTTAAAACTAGAAATCTTGGGCGGAAATCCTGTTTTTCCAGTTATTAACTGTATGATTATAAACAATCCTCTAAGATCAGTATTTAAGTTTTATATACAATATTTTTATGATATAGGTATTTTCATTGTCCCAATTTTGCAGAAAAGAAAAGCAAAGCACATAGAATTTAAGTTACTTTTCCAAAGTCACACAGCTTGTGTGTGGGGATAGGGAGGGGGCTCCAAAGTCTGGCAATCTGACTCCAGGGTCCACATTCTTAACAATTATACATACTGCCTGAGTTTTTCCATTTATAGATTATACAACAAAAATAACATCTTTGATATCAACAGCTAAAGCATGTTGTTGGTCTCAAACATAATGATATGGTGAGTGTTATTATTATTAAATATTAAACATAAAATAACATAGATTCATGTAAAAGATAGGGAATAAACTACTGTTCATTTTATTATTTTTATTATTATTATTATTTCTGTACTAGGCGTTCCAAGTATAATTGTCCCAGTATTTCTGTAAGTTAAGACTTACATCAATCCCATTTTTATAAATGAGAGAAGTAAAATTCAGAGAGGTAAAGCGATTTACCAAATTCCCCATAGTTATGAAATGGTAGGGCTGAGACTGCACTCCAAAAATCCAATTTATTTTGATTCTATCAATTAAGTTTAATAATCATAAATAATATTTCTACCATTTAGAAGTTTACACTTATACTTATTGAAAGTACATGTGGTTCCAAAAATAAATAGTAAACTTCTAAAATATATTGATATAGATTATTAGGGGAAATGGAAACATCCTTTTCGCCCCCCCTGTAATGACTGAAATTTGTTCAGGAATAGAGTGATTATCTATTTTAGAACCTTTAAAAATATATACCTAATTCAACTGAAAGCTCAAATTGATTTTTTGGCAATCACTAAAAAGAATATAATGTATACATGAAATGTCCTCTCCATAAAGCAGGCAATTAATTTCTGTAATTGTAAGTATTGGTTGGATAACAAAACCTTTATCAGCTACATAAAGTCATCTCGAAAGAATCTTCACATTGTTGATGCCTCATGCATGAAAGGTGTTCTCTTGGTATCACAAATATGTGTGTAGGCAAAGACTAGCATAGGTAGAGAAGAGAAAATCTGGACTTGCTACAGAATCCACATCTAATTTAACAGTTGAAGTCTGGCTCTTCATGGAGCCATAATTTCAAACCATATTGAAAGGGTCAGGGGTAATGGATATTTGATATGCATATACACTACAGAGATTATAATTTTATAAGGTCACTTGGAATCATATGAGTAGTTTAACACAGCACGGCTCCTTTAACACCATCAAATAACCCATCTGACTCAAAAGTCCACAAATCAAGTCTTAAATCAGAGGGCCATTGTGAAAGCACAAGTATTTAGGGGCAAAAAGTCCTGAGAATTTGCCCTATTTTATTTTACCAGATTAATTATAACAAACTGGGGCTTGGACTGAATTTGAGATAATAGGATAAGACCATCCAGGGTAAACAAAACCAATATTTTAGCTATGTAACTTGTAAACACCTGGTGGTAGCTAGGAATTAAGTACAAGCACATCAGGGTGGGATATATTCAAGTGGATTTAAAATGACTCCATAATCAAGATGTAAAAATAACCTGGGACTCGCCATTCCTCTCCATAGGGTTCCTGATAGAAAAGTATACCCAGAAGAAGGAAAATTACCATTTTACTATGAGTGGACTTTTCCCCTGAATCTTCTATAACTCTCTAGTGGCCTAGCCAGAGACAATGAAGATGATCCCTATTCTAGGGAAGTCTAAATCAGCCAAAGCCAAAGGAGGCTGAAAGATCTGTTCAGCTGACATCCTCCCAAACCCAGTTTCAAACTTCAGTTCAAAATAAGGCCAACTCATATGTACCTGTCTAAAAAATGTGAAGAAAAAATAAATTTGGCCTAATGTCAATGGTGGAACTGGCCTAGGTTCCCCGCCTTAAAACTTTTTCAGGTGTCTTCTGAAAGGTCTCCCTTAGCTATGTGTGAGAAGAGAGCATTTAAAAAAAAAGATACCACCCTCAACTGTAATGCTTTTGAAATATCTTCTCTTTGAACTGTAGCCCATTATAATATCTCAAACCAGGAAATCTTGGATCAAAACCCTTCTCCCAGGGGATGAAGGTGGAGCTAGATAGTCAAAGCAGGGAGTAGAGAAGAACCCTGAACTTCTTATACATAGCACCATACCCTTGATTTTTTAATGTACCTTTTATTATAGAGCATTAATACCAAAGCTTATAATCAACCAAGAGTGTGAGAATCCCATCTGGAGTTGGTGACCACAGATTATCAGAGAAGTCCTGTCTACAACTTCTCCAGTCCTTTCCCCTACAATTCCTCCTTAGACCAATGAATTAGGAACTTTATCTTCTCAAGATCCCTTTGAGTTTTTGAAAAAGTTCAGGAAAGTACACTAAGCTTATGTTAAGCATCAAAAGGCATCCTGAATCTCACTTGGAAGTTTTCTGTTATCCAACTAGGCTGCAAAGCAAGATTTTCCAGTGTATATCAGGTAACATTAGCTTGAAAATTCCATTATACCAGTCATGTAAATATAGCAGCTGTATGTTACTGCCCTCTAAAAGGTAACAATAGACAACCTTCTACAAGTAATTTCTTGTTCCCACAGAAAAGATAAAATCCCCAGTTTGAAATGTTTCCCTTAACTTTTCCTAAGAAAAGTGGAAGTTGGAAAAGTGCCATTTCTTATTCTATTGTATATACCCAGCCAGATGGGTTTTATCTGCAGCAGCAACCTGGATCATCTGTCACTAAAAGAGGTGGAGCTCCTTCTGCACTTCCAAAGCTGTACTCTGCCACCGAATTGTTAATGCATCTAGCATTTCCAGAGATCCACATGGTCAATAAAGCCAATAAGATATCTAAATACCAATCCTACATCATAAAATTTAGAAATCGCAAGCACTGTTAAGCCATTATAGCAGTTAAAACTCAAGACACCAATTTCACTGTGCAATATTATTTTGTAATTAAAAGTAATGTTCCCAGAACCTTAAAATAGAGACCTACATTGATTTGCTAACCACAACCCATAGCAAAGAGCAAGCATCAGGGGTACAAAGAAGTAGAAAGAAAAGGAAAACAAAATTGTAGAGAAGGAAGTTTTTTCTCGGTTTTGTTCTCTAGTTTGTAACAGTTGATGCCAGTGTTCAGCAACCCAGAATTTAAAAACTTAAAATTTAATTGTTCATGACAATATGCTTACCATCTCCTGTAGAAAACAACCTCCATCTATAAAATGACTTTCTCTGTCAGAGATTAGAAACTAACACCACTCCTGACTTTTTGCATGTTAAGACGTTTGCAAAGCAGGCCTCTCAACTTTTCTCTTGATCCTTTTAATGTCCATCTTATAGTACATTAGTATGCTCAACCAGCCTCTTAGTTTCCATTTCATCCCCCATCTCCACTCAGCAATTTGAGTGGGGTTCTTTCTGCAAAGACACTGAGGGTGGCCTTGGTGTCAGACCATCTCAGATATTTACTGTGTGATTAAAGCAAATCATGAAAATTATTTCTCATCTATTAAAAAGGCATAAAAATAGCACTCTACCTTATACGATGATAGTAAGAATAAAATGAGGTATATTTTACACATAAAAAATGTATATTATATATATACATATAAATATATTTATATATTCATATATATAATTTATTTTATATAAATTTAAAATATATAATATTTTATATAAATTTAATATATAAATTTATATAAATTTAATATATAAATTTATATTTATTTATAAATTTAAATTTATATATATTATATATAAAATATAATATATTTTATATAAATTTAGCATAGTACCTGGCACAACATAGGTTCAGGGCATGTTTTCTATAGGCCACTCTCCAAATAAATGTACTGACCTTGAAGGTTTCCTGGTGTTCTCTCCTGTGCTTCTTCATCTTCAGCAAGGGGCCGTGGGACAGATGATAAAATCTGGAAAAGGGACAGAGTGAATTTAGGTTTTATGAAGACACCAAATATATAGTGCCAGAAAGTGGCATCCACAAGAGCTGTGTTTTAAGTTTACACATCATGCAAAGATTTCTTTATATTGAACATTCACACAATTCTGCAATTCTACATGGCATCCCAGGGTCTGGTATTTGATTATACACTGTCCTGGTAATTTTCATATGCTTTGCTTATTCTAATAAGATTAGAAGCTATTTGAATGCAGTATCCTAGCATCTTAACTTCTTTGATAATTTGTACCTTCAATATTTAATATAGTACAGGACATAGTGTTTGCTTTCTTGTTGGTTAGCTAGTGAAGAAATCAGATATGGTGGTGGTTGGGTCTCTCAGAATGATAATGATATATGTGAAATCTTGTGGAGAGAAAGCAGACAAAGGAAGATATAATAGAAGAAATGTATTCAATGGAAAATTTAAACATAATTATGGACTTACAATAATTATAGCATTATAACACTCTTTTCACACTTTGAACCTAGTTTGGGGTTGTTCTTCAGATAGTGTTATAACATCATTATTTTAACTGAATTAAAACTTGAAGAACTGATTGGACATAAAATGTTTATGAACATACTGAATCAAAAAGATAAACAAGGGCATTTTCAATGTCTTGACCACAGGCAAGACAAACAGACATCCATACTTTTTTAAGGCAGTTTTATGAAATCTGTGTCTAATAGGAGTACATTGTATTCACAGGGTGAACTACTTCTTGGTGATGCAAGTATATTGTAATATTTAAGAATTCAATGTTCTTTTGCTGGTGACTGTGACTTAGAGTGTTTATGGATGATACTTATTCCCTATTGTGTGAAGTTCTATTTTGATATTGTTTCTCTGTCATTAATCACAAGGAAGGGGTTGGGGGGGAAGCAGTGTTTGTATTCTATAGCTGGGGTCCAAAACTTCTATTTTGTTTCAGTTAAGCACTTCCTTTTATAAAGGTTTTTAAAATTCATCTTTAGTGACTTTTCTTCCCTTAGCAGAGGACTGGTGTCACACTATTTCCATATCTCCTTAGACAAAGAACACAGTTCAGCTCCCATGCCAGTGGGCCACTGGTTTGGGGGAGAAGTCAATATGTGTTAGGTCACCTCTGCACACCCCCCAGCCCTGGAGAGCTGAATGAACCACGGCTTGATCGCTTTTAAAACAATCAGTGGAGGGTTGAAGAGAAAATCAGATTTCCAAAAATCCAACTGATCTAGTATACTTATCTATTTTGATAATCGTGCATAAATATTTATTAATGAGAACAAGAATATGATTATAAAAAGGTTTTATAAATAGGAAACGGATTATAAATGTAATTTAATATGGAGTCTTAGTGTTTTATTTATTTTTTATTTTCCCTTTTTTGGGGGGGGCGGGGACTTAGTGTTTAAATGCATTTTTCCAGGGTGCCTGGGTGGCTCAGTCGGTTAAGCCTCTGTCTTTGGCTCAGGTCATGATCCCAGAGTCCTGGGATCAAGCCCCACGTCGGGCTCCCTGCTCAGTGGGAAGTCTGTTTCTCCGTTCCCCACCCCCCCGTTCGTGCTCTCTCTTGCTTTCTCTCTCTCTCTCAAATAAATAAATAAAACCTTTAAAAATTAAAAAATTAAAAGTAAATAAATGCATTTTCCTGGCACTGTTAACTAATCTCTATTTTATTAAAATGTTGCTTTTACTTCATAGTTAATTAGCTATAGTTATTTCTCTAATATTTCTATTAGAGTTATTTCTAAAATATTTCTACTAAACATTATTTTAAAATATTAATTAGAACAATTATAATGATATCTAACCTTTACTAAGCACTTTTTATCTGCTAACCATTAAGTACTTTATAGTATTTTTTCATCCTTTCATGTACATAATATATAATAAAGATGAATACAACGATAAAAATGGGTGGAGAAATATTGTGTACAGAGTGGGCAGGGATGTCTTTGGAGGCCTAAAGATGGAAAAAACATACAACAGGATAGGAAGTAATTTTTTGGCAATCCGAGAAGAAGAAAGCCAACAGCAACATCCACTAAAGTTAAATAGGTTCCCTTCCCTGCCAAGGCCCTGGAGAAGTTTGGTACTGTGTATGGTTTCCCTGGAGAGTGATTCCTAACTTCCAGGAAGGTGGAAGTTGGGGTGGACTGCTTTAATCACAGGTCAAGTAATGTGGAAAAAAATAAAAAAGATAAGATCCATTAAAAAAGAGAAACTATCGTTGAACCAGAGGTAGAGCTAAGATGGTTTTTCCAGCTGTCCCTGAGACTCTGCACACATATAGACTCTGAGTAAAGCTGAGAAGCCGATAAAAATCAAGTGCTCCCAATTCCCTCCTGCCAGCCCTGATAGAGGAGTAATGTCAATGATTGCAGATGAGGTAAATGCACTTTGCAGACTAATGTCACTCACTCAGGAATCCTCAGTATTCATATGGATTTTACACTTTCAATTTTTAGTAGGTATATGTAATCTGGATGTTGAAAATTAAATTTCTTAATATTGTTTCATAGGAGTACTTGCACCGTATTCCAGATATTCCCAGGAGTGCTAAGAAAAGAAAGTATACCTCCTAGCAAGATTCCATCAAACTAATTCTCAGGGACAATTCATGAAAAATTGCCCAGGTTAAGATGCTATATATGCAACATAAGAATATATTTAGAAGATACTTGAATATAATCTACTCCTAGATAACCCAATGGACTGTTCTTTTTTTTTTTTTATACTTAAACACTTGAAGATAAAGACAAATCAAATCTTTCTACTATTTGCAGCTTTTAGTTTATATTCTCCTTAAAACTATCAATTCAATGTTTTCTGGAAATACATTTATTATTTTTATAACAAGGCAGTCCTGGAATCAGAAAAATCTAAATTTATTATTTAATCTGAATTGAACTCTCTCTAATAAATGTCTAGATTATGAAATATTCTAAGCACTGCATAATGTTCTCTAACATTATCTGAAATGAAATAGTTGAAATGCACAATAAAATGTGATGCTTTTATGAGAACAACTTTAAAATCAGATCTGTTGCAATACAAATAAGACAAGTATAAAAATATTTTGAAGGGGGATTATCCTATGTCACAATGTAAAAAGCAGTTTAGAAAGCTAATACAGAGATTTCTACTTCGGTAAAGTTGAAATAGATGTATTCTTCCCTATTTCTCCCACAAATATAGCTTTGACATTATGTATAATACGAACCTAAGAAGATTCTAAAAGACCAAGAAGACAGTCCAGAAATCTTGTAATTGAGGAATAACATGGTGATAAGTTCCCTGGGTTTTCTTTTTGCTTCATATATATCAGAGTTGGTTCTGAAAAACTCAGAAACCCAGCAGTGCCAACAAGCACAAAAAAATCCCCAGGAAAAGCCCATTCTCTCTAACCAAAGGACCAAGAAAGGGACAGTCCAGCAAGACAAAATTTTTAGATGATAACCACTCTAGTCTAACAAAACACCATAGAAAAAGCCATGGCACTGCTCCCATCCACACTGACAAAGGCTGAATCTGGAATCTTCATGTCCACTCTCATCAGAGTACAATAAGCCACCCCTTAACCCATCCTCACCCCAAGTGGAGAACCCATGGCTTTTTCCCCTCAGGTCAGTAAAGAGGCCCTTTGCCACTTCCCTGATCAATGCAGACCACGTGGGGGAGCCTGGACTTCCACTCCCACCCAGCATAAAGTGGTTTGGTCTGAAAACTAGCACCCATACATGGAGGGCAAGGAGAGACCTAAGAAAGAGGCAGGCCACTCCAGACTGGTGGGTGGCAGTTTTAATAAAGTGAACTTACTTATGAGGTTTATTTCCAGTGGCTGTAAGATACGTAGAGCTCTTCACCCACCTGCAAGAATCTTAAAAGTTTATATAAAGGTCTTACCTGGGTTCAGTTGTATATGTCATTCAGATGGTCTCAACAGCACCTTACTTTCTCGAGGCTGTGTACTTGAAAATGGCTCCCACTGTGGAAACAGTGTGCAGAGTGTAGATTCCAAGCCCAGGGGACAGGCTGGGGAGCCTCTGATTCCCCGAGACCAGCTCATGGGTCAACCAGAGCTCACATACTCACCATGACCTCCTCCAACACCCCACCCCTCCAGACTGGCTCTTACAATCTTACATGCACCCTCATCCCTACAATGTGTCTGAGCAAGGTGTTCCACAAAACTCATGAGAGCTTCCCTGAAACCAGCCCCTGTAAGCAGAGGGCATAAGCAAAGGGAACTTACATATGAGGCTTGTCTTAGGCAGCAGCAAGATGAATGGATCCCCACACCTGCCTACCAGATCTTATAAGTTTATAAAGAGGCCTTAACTGGGTTCAGTCCTGTACCATGCAGGTGTTCTCAATACTACATCATTATCTCAAGGCTGTGTCTGTGGAGCAACCTCTGGGAATAGGAAAGACAAATGGAACCCACATTCCAAAGACAGGGGAGGGGGTGAAGGGTCTCTGAGTGCCTGGGTCCAGCTCACAGGTCAACTGCCAGTCACATATTTCAATGACCTCCAACAACCAGCCTGGAGGTGGCTTGTTTGGCCACTATCTGGCTATATTGGAGGCAGAAGCCATAGCAACAGTATGAGCATATGCAAGAGAAAACACAGTTTAAGATAATTCCCAAAATAAGTAACAATTTTTTCCACCAAGAGCTCCATAATTTGAACCACTGATTTGTTAAATTTCCTAGGCTGGGGTCGGATCAGTCAGGACATTTGCTTTAATGTGATTTAATAAAGTTATGCATTGGCACACTCATCAGGTATGAACCCAGAACATTCTGTTTGGATAATGGCACTGGTATCTCCTTGTGCGACAGTCATAATGTCCAAGGTCCAATAATGGCCTTTCTATTTTGGAGGACAATTTTCTCATTGGAAACATTTAGGTGTTCAGTAAAGACAAATTTTATTGGCTATCGTTGAAGGCTTACTGGGTAAATATAGTAAGGGCTTTTATGTGTACTCCAGGCCAATGGAGGGAACAAAGACAATGGCCGAATAATTGTACCAGTGGAAAACAATGTTCCCACCTGGCCTTAAGGACATGGAGGTTGGCAGCTTAAGGAACTTGTACATACCATACATGCTGACCAGCAGAGGCAGCACTGTCAGGTGCGTGGAAAAGGACTGGGTACAGGATATGCCAGACTGGGACCCCTACCTCCCCCCCCTCTTTCAATGCTGTGTGTTCCATTCTCAGTATAGTGCATTTCCACAGGTTCAGCTTGCAGCAGGACAATGGAATCCCAGTGGAAATTGAGTAGTTCCTCCTTACCCAGGGATGTAATCTCATGCTTTCTGTTTTTTTTTTTTTAACACCATAAAAAAGTTAAATTGCCACAGAAAATATCCTTCTAGATCAGTGCTACTCAAACTAGTTCACAAACTGGTGCTATAAACTCTTCATTACAGTTTTGTAGCAAGGTAAAGAGCTTTGCGACAATCCACCCTTGTACTAAGCCCTCTGTTTCAGACATCTTACAATTAATGAGCAAGACCTGTTGATGGAGCAAACAATACATTGAATTACACGTGGATCAAATTTCTTACCTCTTAGTGTATGGGTAGCAAACTGTTTGGGAACTTGCTACTTTGAGTAGTGCTGTTACTTTTATTCCTTGTGAGTCATTTCAAGAATAAACAATCAAATACAGAAATTACAACTAGAGGGGCAGGATGACTACTCACCCCCACCACCACCCTCCACCCCCACATAAACATAGGACCAAGAGCTGCTTCTGGTAGGCACTTTATTAAAGTATGGGCAGTAATGGCATCTCCAGAATAGCTCAAAGAATAATTTCAAAATCAAGAGAAGATGTTTTTGTTCTGTTTTGTTTGATATCCAGGAACAAGATTATTAAATTTGATCACTGACATTGAAGAAACAGCCTATTATCATCTATTTCCTATATTCTGCTCAGTGAACAGTATGACCAAGCCTGGCCTTAACATTCAATGACCAAGTTGATGTATGAACTAATAATTCTATGTGATTCAGAATTGAGTGTACTATTTAAAAATTATTTTTTGGTTGAGAGGTGATATGACTGGACACTAGAAAATGGAGTCACAGGGCACCTGGGTGGCTCAGTCGGTTAAGTGGCTGCCTTCGGCTTAGGTCATGATCCCAGGGTCCTGGGATCGAGCCCCACATCGGGCTCCCTGCTCGGCAGAGAACCTGCTTCTCCCTCGCCCTCTGTCTGCCGTTCTGCCTACTTGTGCTCTCTCTCTCTCTCTCTGTTAAATAAATAAATAAAAATCCTTAAAAAAAGAAAATGGAGTCACTAAGAAGTATTTAAGTCTTCCCAAATTTGTGAAATAACTTCTTGTGACACCTTCAAATACTCCAAATTAAAAGCATAGTGGTATAAGCCATGATAATTTACAACACAGGTCTTCTCTTTATATTCCCTGAGGTACCCACAGGAGTGCCTTACATGTAGTGTATTTTAAATATGTGCCTACTGAATTAAGATAGCTTGGTATTATGGAAACAGAATGGATTTGGGAACATGAAATGTGTGCTAGACCCCAATCTGATAAAGCTAGTTGATTGACCTGAGTACATGATTAGTTGATTTTATACTTTGATTTCCTCTTACATAAATTCAGGGATGGATAAAGAACACACCAAATTATCTCTAAAAGGGTTCCACTTGTATTGCTTTGCGACCCAGTAAATATCATTAACTCCTCCAGACTCTTAAAATAATTTCCTGCCTAATCTCTAGTCTCCAAACTTCACACTGAAAAAAAAATTCAACTGAGTAAATTTTAAAGATTGTATTGGTTTTATTCAACAATTCATGAGTCAGGAAGCATCCAATCTAGCAGATAGAAAGGAGCTCTGAAGAGCTGTACAAAGTGAAAGACTTTTATAAGCAGAAGGCAGTAGGAATAAGGAAGTTATACTGGCAAAATGGCAAGGTGGTTATTGCAAGGTTACTTTCCTTTAGGTGATAACAGGCAGATTATCTATTTTAACTTACAGCATTCCTTCCACCTAATATTACCCTTCTTTTCTTTTTTCTGCCAATAATATTTCACATTTACTGAGTGCCCACTTATACCAGCAAATGCACAAAAACTTTTGCTGCATGCTCTCATTTTTGATTCTCACAACAGCTCTTGAAAATTAGGCCCATTTTACTAATACAAAAACTAAGACACAGAGTGGTTACATAAATTTTCTAAGGTCAAGCAAACAATATGGTAGCAAAATGGGGAAATGAGAAAAAAATCCATATTATAAGTGGAATTAGTATATAAACTTCAACAAGAGATCAAAGGAAAGTCATCAAGCTAGTTTCCAAGATTACAGTAAAAATATATACTTTAAAATGATTTGACTTTGGGGTGCCTGCGTGGCTCTGTTGGTTAAGCATCCAAACTGTTGATTTCAGCTCAGGTCTTTAAAAAAAGTTTAAAAATAATAATAATAAAATGGTTTGAATTTACAAAGAACTTTCATATTCTTTTTCCTGTTTCATTTTACTTTATTTTTCTTAGTGAAATAGCAGAACCTTAAGTTTGTCACCAAAAAAATGTCATGGAATTCAGAAGACACCATTTGAAAACTTAATAATTACTTTCTGATTTAAACACAAAGCTTGAAATAATATGATTTTTCATATTACTTTCTGATTGTAATAAAAATAATAAATCACATCTTAAAAGGCTATTTTGATAGAACATTGATTTCCTTAAAGAAAGCATAGAAATCTTGATGTTTAAAAATTTTAAACATAAAATCATAAGTTTAGTTGACTATAATAAATCTCCTACCCAACACAAGGCCTACCTAATAGGAGGGTAAATTTGATGTTATTAAAGCCCTATCATCTGTCTATCTATCTATCTATCTATCTATCTATCTATCTATCTATCTATCTATCTATCATCTATCATCTATCTATCGTCTATCTGTCATCTATTTATCTATACTATCTATCATCTATCTATCTATCTATAGTTTGAGCCTTCAACTAGTTGACTAAGATAAGCTTTCAAAAGATTTAAGAGACCTTTGTTGAGCAAATGCTTTGTATTCACCATTGGGAAATAGGTTAAGCCTGCTGTGTCAATTAGCTTTATTGATGAGAACTTCAGTTGGTCCTGGAGTGTGTTAATTTTCTGAGGTGAACCTATTGAGAGAACTACTTAGAGAAAATTTCGCAATTGGGAAACCTCTCATATGCACTTGACTTAAACTGAGATCAGGTTACCATACTTCCACACATTTTAAATGTCCCAAATCCTCCTTGCTTCGGCACTTTGGATGTCAAGACAATCTTTGTCTCCTCTTCCTGCAGTTATCTTCATCTGCTTTCCATTTAGACAAGAAGGACAACGTTTGTCCTGATAGCCCCAAGGGGTAAAATTAAGATGAGTAGCTTGAAAATTACTGTTTAGTATAAGAAAGAACATTTTCAAGGTTGTCTGGATAATAGCATATGTACTTTGGAGGGGGCTATAAATATGCCTATGTGTACTTGTGTGTGGGCGCATCCACACAACTGTGTAGATCCTTTACATCTATAACAACACATTATTCTAGCAGACCTATAAATTACTTATTCCTATCTTACAAATGCAACAAACCAGACTCAGAGAGATTAAAATACATTATCCAAGGTTGCATGGAAGAGCCAGGATTTAAACCCAACTTCAAAAACTGCTCTTTTCTCTACTTTACGGTCTCATTAAAGGTAAAACTGGGCAGCAGCTTGTACAGCATATGCTAAAGGGAATGCAAGCATTTGCTGGAGGGTGGGAGAGGCATTGGACTAAGATCCTGAACATATTTTAGAGTGACTTGACAGCCTAGCATCTTTGAAATGTCTGGAAATTAGTGAGATCCCTAAATATTCTTAGGGCTCTTTTTTTCTTTCTTTCTTTTTCTTTCTTTTTTTTTTTTTTTTTCTTTTTTGGTGTGATGGCTGGTGCATACAGTGATGGAGATGATAACTAGCCAAATTTAGGCCTTGGAAACTAAGCACCTTTTGGCTTTGCCACTGATTAGCAAGTTTCCTCTCAGCCACCTTTACTGTCCCTGCACAAGGCTGGTCTAACATTTTAGCCTCCTTGTTCATCAACATTATCTTGTATAGGACTTTTACATTAATTTCATTCCAACAACTCACTTTCCAATTACACTTCGACCTTTTATCTCTCTGAGTACCTAAAATTCTATGACTCTCAAATCTCCATCTTCAGTGTGGGCCACTTTCCTTTTGAATATATTTATTTCCCTAATGGACCCCATTACCTGGATATTCACTTCGTCCAATCGTAAATGCATACGATACACATCATATTTTTATCTTTGCATCTATCTCTTCTTTGATTCTCTAAAACCATAGACCCAAAGAACCTTTGAATTTATTTTTGTCTCCTATTTTTAGTAAACTACAGATCCAACTCACTACAATTAGGTTAATTTAATGGGACTTTAACCTCCTAAACATTTCTTGCTTCTTCACACTTTTTCCTTTTGCTCTGAGACCAGGCTCCCTTTCTTTCTGGCCTCATCTAAAGTAGTCTTCTTTTTCAAGTTACTATTATAGACCTGATAATGTCCCTTCCAAGTTAAATAAATATAAAATAAATAATAATTATATTTATTAATTTTACTTTTTTATGATGTGGAAATTAAAGGTGAAAATATACAAGTTTCTTGTCCATGGTTGCACAGCTAGTTAATTTCAGAAATGAACATCAATCTTTTATTTTTTTTTTATTTTAATTCCAGTATAGTTGACATACAGCGCATTAGTTTCAGGTGTACAATATAGTGATTCAACATTTCCATACAACACCCAGTGCTCATCACAAGTGTACTCCTTAGTCCTTAACACCTATTTGACCCATCCTCCTCCCCTCTGATAACCATTAATTTGTTCTCCATAGTTAAGAGTCTGTTTTTTGATTGTCTCTTTTTTTTATTTGTTCATTTGTTTTGTTCCTTAAATTGTACATATGAGTGAAATCATATGGTATTTGTCCTTCTCTATCTGACTTATTTCACTTAGCATTATACTCTAGATCTATCCATGTTGCTGCAAATGTAGATTTCATTTTTTTTATGGCTGAATAACCCATTGTGTGTGTGTGTGTGTGTGTGTGTGTGTGTGTGTGTGTGTGACCGTCTTTATCCATTCATCTATCAATTGACAATTGGGTTGCTTTCATAATTTGGCTATTGTAAATAATGCTGCAATGAACATAGGGGTACACATATCTTTTCAAACTGGTGTTTTCATAGTCTTTGGAATTACTGGATCATATGCTAATTGTTTTTAATTATTTGAGGAACCTCCAAACTGTCTTCCACAGTGACTGCACCTGTTTGCATTTCTACCAACAGTGCACAAGGGTTCCTTTTTCTCCACATCCTCACCAACATTTGGGGTTTTTAAGTTTTTATTTTATCCATTCTGGCAGGCATAAGATGATATCTCATTGTGGTTTTGATTTGCATTTCCCTGATAATTAGTGATATTGATCATCTTTTCATGTATGTGATGACCATCAATATACCTTCTTTGGAAAAATGTCTATTCATGTCTTCTGCCCAATATTTAATTGTATTATTTGTGTTTTGGGATGTTGAGTTTTATAGGTTCTTTATATATTTTGGATACTAACCCTTTATCAGATATGTTATTTGCAAATATTTTCTTCCATTCTGTAGGTTGTCTTTTAATTTTGTTGATTGTTTCCTTCCCTAGGCAAAAGCTTTTTATTTTGATGAAGTCCCAGTAGATTATTTTTGCTTTTGTTTCCCTTACCTCAGGAGACAGAGCTAGAAGTTGCTATGGCCAATGTCAAAGAAGTTACTGCCTCTGTTCTCTACCAGTGTTTTTATGGTTTCAGGTCTCATATTTAGATCTTTAATCCAGTTCAAATTTATTTTTGTGTATGGTGTAAGAAAGTGGTCTAGTTTCATTCTTTTGCATGTTGCTGTCTAGTTTTCTCAACACTACTTTTTGAAGAGACTTTTTTCCACCGGACATTCTTTTTTGCTTTGTCAAAGATTAATTGACCATATAGTTGGGGGTTTTATAATTCACCATATAGTTGGAGGTTTTCTATTCTGTTCTATTCATCTATGTGCCTATTTTTGTGCCAGTGCCATAGTGTTTTGATTACCACAGCTTTGTAATATAACTTGATGTCTAAAATTGTGATGCTTCCAGCTTTGCTTTTCTTTTTCAAGATTGTTTTGGCTATTCAGGGTCTTTTGTGGTTATATACAAATTTTAGGATTGTTTGTTCTACCTCTGTGAAAAGTGCTCTTAGTATTTTGATAGGGATTGCATTAAATGTGTAGATTGCTTTGAGTAGTATCGACATTTTGACAATATTTGTTCTTCTAATCCATGAGCATGGAATGTCTTTCCACTTCTTTGTGTCCTCTTCAATTTCTTTCAGCAGTATTTTATAGTTTTCAGACTACAGGTCTTTTAGCTCTTTGGTTAAGTTTATTCTTAGATATCTTATTATTTGGGGTGCAAATGTAAGTAGGATTGTTTTCTTAAGTAGGATTCTCTTTCTGCTACTTCATTATTAGTTTATAAAAATGCAACAGATTTCCATATACTGATTTTGTATCCTGTGACCTTACTGAATTCATTAATCAGGTCTAGTAGTTTTTTGGTGGAGTCTTAGTGTTTTCTATATAGAGTATCATCTCATCCTCAAATAGTGAAAGTTTT
The DNA here is from genome assembly GCF_964656455.1 of Halichoerus grypus. Lineage (NCBI taxonomy): Eukaryota > Metazoa > Chordata > Mammalia > Carnivora > Phocidae > Halichoerus > Halichoerus grypus. The sequence goes on from NC_135720.1 coordinate 63,186,661, forward strand.
ATTTCTTCCTTAGCAATTTGGATGTCTTTTATTTCTTTTTCTTTTCTGACTGCTTCCAGTTAGGACTTCCAGTACTATATTGAATAAAAGAAGTGAGAGTGGGTATCCTTGTCTTGTTCCTGGTCTTACGGGAAAATCTGTCTGTTTTTTCCCATTGAGTATGTTAGCTGTGGGTTTTTCATATTAGGCCTTTATTATATTGAGGTATGTTCCCTTTAAACCTACTCTGTTGAGGGTTTATATCATGAATGGACATTGTATTTTGCCAAATGTTTTTTCTGTGTCAATTGAAATGATCGTATAGTTTTTATTCTTTCTCCAACTGATATGATGTATCACACTGCTTGATTTGTGAATATTGAATCACTTTTTCATACCAGGAATAAATTCCCCTTGATTGTGGTGAATGATTTTCTTTGATGTATTGTTGGATTTGGTTTCATCTATTTTTATGAGAGATATTGGCCTGTAGTTCTCTCTCTTTGTGTGTGTGTGTTTGTGTGTGTGTAGTATCTTTGTCTGGTTTTAATATCAGGGTGATGCTGGTCTCATAGAATGGATTTGGAAGTTTTCCTTCCTCTTCTATTTTCTTGGAATAGTTTGAGAAGAGTAGGAATAACTCTTCTTTAAATGTTTGGTAGAAATCCCCTGTGAGGGCGCCTGGGTGGCTCAGTTGGTTAAGCGACTGCCTTTGGCTCAGGTCATGATCCTGGAGTCCCTGGATCGAGTCCCACATCGAGCTCCCTGCTCGGCAGGGAGTCTGCTTCTCCCTCTGACCCTCCCCCCTCTCATGTGCTCTCTCTCATTCTCTCTCTCAAATAAATAAATAAAATCTTAAAAAAAAAAAAAAAAAAAGAAATCCCCTGTGAAGCCATCTGGTCCTGGACTTTTGTTTGTTGGGAATGTTTTTATTATTACTGATTCAATTTCATTGCTGCTAATTAGTCTATTCAAATTTTCTGTTTCTTCCTGATTCAGTTTTGGGAGGTAATATGTTTATAGGAATTTATCCATTTCTTCTAGGTTGTCCAATTTTTGGTATATAATTTTTTCATAATATTCTCTTATATTCCTTTTAATTTCTGTAGTGTCATGTGTTATTTCTCATCTTTCATTTCTGATTTTGTTTACTCAAGTCTTCCCTCTCGTTTTTTTTTTTTTTTTCGTGAGTCTGGCTAAAGGTTTATGAATTTCATAGATTTTTTTCAAAGAACCAGCTCCTGATTTCATTGATCTGTTCTATTGGTTTTTTAGTTTCTATTTCCTTTATTTCTGCTCTAATCTTTATCATTTCCTTCCTTTTAATGGTTTGGAGTTTCGTTTGTTCTTTTTTTTCTAGCTCCTTTATATGTAACGTTAGGTTGTTAATTTGAGATTTTTCTTGCTTCTTTTTTTTTTAAAGATTTTATTTGTTCATTTGACAGAGAGAGACACAGTGAGAGAGGGAACACAAGCAGGGGGAGTGGAAGACAGAGAGGCAGGCCTCCCGCCGAGCGGAGAGCCCGATGCGGGGCTTGATCCCAGGACCCCGGGACCATGACCTGAGCCGAAGGCAGATACTTAATGACTGAGCCACCCAGATGCCCCATTTTTGTTGTTTCTTAAGGTAGGCCTGTATTGCTATAAACGACCCCCTTGGGATGCTTTTTGCTGCGTCTCAAAGACTTTGGACTACTGTGTTTTCATTTTCATTTTTCTCCAGCTATTTTTTTATATTTCTTCTGTTTTCATGGTTGACCCATTCATTATTTAGTAGCATGTTATTTAACCTCCATGTTTTTGTGTTCTTTCCAGATTTTTTCTTGTGGTTTTCTAGTTTCACAGAGTTGTAGTCAGAAAAGATTAATGGTATGAATTCAATTTTTTTGAACTCATTGATAGTTGTTTTGTGGGCTAATTTGTGATCTACTCTGGAGAATTTTCCTTGTGCACTTGAAAAGAATGTGTATTCTGCTGTTTTAGGATGGAATTTTCTGAATATATTAAGTCTACCTGGTCCAACACATCATTCAAAGCCACTGTTTCTTTGTTGATTTTCTGGAAGATCTATCCATTGATGTAAGTGGAGTGTTAAAGTCTCCTAGTATTATTGTTTTACTACTGATTACTTCCTTTATGTTTGTCATTAGCTGCTTTATACATTTGGGTGCTTCCATGTTGGGTGCATAAATATTTACAATTTTTATATCTTCTTGTTGGATTATCTCTTTTATGATTATATGGTGTCCTTCTTTGTCTCTTGTTATAGTCTTTGTTTTAAAGTCTATTTTGTCCAATATAAGTATTGCTATCCTGGCTTTCTTTTCACTTCCATTTGCATGATAAATATTTTTCTATCCCTTCATTTTCAATCTGCATGTGTCTTAGATCTGATATGAGTCTCTTGTAGGCAGTAATAAGATAGGTCTTGCTTTTTTATCCATTCTGTCATCCTATGTCTTTAGATTGGATCATTTAGTTCATTTACATTCAAAGTAATTAATGATAGGTAAGTACTTATTGCCATTTTGTTACTCATTTTACAGTTGTTTTTGTAGTTTTCCTGCATTCCTTTCCTCTCACCCACTTCTCTCATGGTTAGCTGGCAATCTTCAGTGATATACTTGGATTTCTTTTTATTTTTTTGCATATCTATAACTGGTTTTTGATTTTTTGGTTACCAGTTTGTGTGTAACATCTTATGCATATAGCAGTCTATATTAATTTAATGGTTGCTTAAGTTTGAGTCCATTCTTTATTCCTCTTTCCCCAATGTTTTAGGTACATGGTATCATATTTTACATTCTTTTATTTTGTGAATCCTTTGACTGATTTTTATATATACTTAATTTTACTGCTTTTTTGTTTCCTACTTTTCTTATGGCTCCTTATGGTCCTTCCTTTTCACTCAAAAATTTACCTTTAACATTTCTTATAAGGCTGGTTTAGTGGTGATGAATTCCTTTAACTTTTGTTTGTTGAGAAACTCTATCTTTCCTTCTATTCTGAATGAGAGGCTTGCAGGATAGAATATTCTTGGATGCAAGTTTTTATTTTTTTCTGCATTTTGAATATCTCATGCCACTCTCTTCCGGCCTGGAAAATTTCTGCTAAAAAAAAAAAAAAAAATCAGCTGAAAGCCTTATGGGGTTTCCCTTGCATAATTATTTTCTTTGCTCATGCTGCCTTTAAAATTCTCTTTTTATTTACTACTTTTTTTTGCCATTTTAATTATTGTGTGTCTTAGTGTGGACTTCCTTGGGTTTATTTTGTTGGGAGCTCTCTGTGCCTCCTGGATCTGGGTATCTATTTCCTTTCCCAGACTAAGGAAGCTTTCAGCTATTATTTCCTCAAATAAATTTTCTACCCCCTTTTCTCTCTCCTCTCCTGAGATTCTATAATGTGAATGTTATTACGCTTGATGGTGTTGCTGAGTTCTCTTAATTTATTCTCAATTTTTTTTATTATTCTTTTTTATCTCTTGTTCAGCTTGATTACTTTTCACTACTCTGTCCTCCAGGTTGCTGATCTGTTCTGCTTTCTCTAGTCTACTATTTATTTTCTCCAGTGTATTTTTAGTTTCAGCTATTGAGTTCTTCATCTCTGATTGGTTCTTTTTTATGTTTTTTATCTCTTTGCTGAAGTTCTTACTGAGGTCCCCCACTCTTCTCAAGTTCAGTGAGTATTTTATATTATTACTTTAAATTCTTTATCAGGTATATTACTTATTTCCATTTCACTTATGTCTTTTGCCCTGGTTTTGTCCTGTTCTTTTATTTGGGACATATTCTTCTGTCTCCTCTTTTTGCCTCTGTCTGTTTCTATGTGTTAGGAACATCAACTATATCTTTATTTGAAGTGTTCCAAAGTTCTCTGTCTCTCCAGCACATGGTCTGAGATTAGTAAATAAATCTTCCCATATATCCCAGGTGTTTTTCAAACTGCTATTTCTATGGTATATCTCAGCAGAGCTGTTTATTATGTTTTTTAATGGCAGGCTTTCCACCCTCCAGGCTCTCCTAGAACTGAGCCTGCTGATTTTTAAAGTTCCAGGTATTAAGCCTCCCTTGCTGTTAGTCCCCTCTACGGACATTTGTCTTCCCCATGTGGGTCCCTTGTGCCTGGTGTATCTGGTGTGGGGATCTGGTCCTCTCACCCTCTCCACAAGTGCTGCATTCCCCCTTCCTGAAGACAGTCTCCTGCAGGTCCATTTGGCTCCTGATTGCATCTCTGTCCTTCCCACCCTCTTCAATGTAACCTCCTTTCTATATTTAATTGTGAAGAGTCTGTTCTATTTGTTTGGGTCATTTTGGGGGCTATTTACATCGATGTGGGTGTTACTTAGTTGTATCTGGGGAAGAGGTGATATTAGTATCCTCTTCCTCTGCAGTCTTCCCCCCAATCTTTCCTTACTATAACCTTTCTCTATTATCCCAGGCTAGGTCTATCAAAGATTCCTTTTCATAAGTAGGCTGAAATTCAAATTCTTTTAAAATGTGGTTCTAATTTTAAAATTTCAACTTCTTTTACTCCCACACAACATATATTTGTTTTCAAAACTACTTGTCATTTCCCTTAATGAGTTCTTCACAAATTCGTACCTACTCCATAGGTTGTCATTAGAGAAGTCAAGAGTGTCCAGTCACTAGTAATGAAATTCTCTTCAGTAGGACTTGAAGTCTCCATGAGCAGGACTCAGGGGGGAAGCTCCAAAACTCTGTAAATCCTGAACACTCACAACTTTGTCACCACTATTTTCTTATGGGGACATCAGGAATGATTATATTATGCCCTTTATTTCTTTTCATGTCATTACTATGGAAACCTTAGTCTCCCACATCATCTCTCATCCCTTAGAACTTTGGTTCTTTTATATTCTGTGCATTACCTTCTCTGCCCTCAACTCCCACTTTTGCATCTCCTGAAACTTTTTCAGTGGGTTTCTGAAACTCAATGCCAGTTATCAACATACACCTCTATATCCTCACCATCTTCAGTGAAGTCTTTCCACTTTTTGCTATAACCACAACACAATTTCTCCTGTGACTCTTGTTCATATGTGGCTTTATCAGATGGTGGTAGGTTTTTCCTACCCATTTTCTACCACGCATTCTGGATGCAGATTAGTTTTTTCTTTGCTCCTTATTGTTGCTTCCAGACATTTTTTTCTCCTTTCTCCCTAAATCTTTGAGTCTTTTGTCAATACTTCATTACCACCTCTCCTTTTTGCAGACAACTACTACTCTCTGCAGTATTCTTCTTTCTTTGATGTTAGGACTGGATTCACTGTTGTCCTCTCCAACAACATTGCTATCATAACTTTTGGAGATTTCACTATCCATGAAGATATTTCCAATATTCAGATCTCTCAGCAATTTGGTGTCCTCCACTGCCCCACAGCCACACACTCTCATGATTATATCCTAGTGCTTACAACCAATAACTTCCACCCCTCCATTGTCTTAACATCACATTTCCCACTTTCTGTCTTTCTGACTCATTCCCTCTAGTACTCTAGCTCCAGGAATCCTGCAATAATAAAGCCATGTCTGATTTTATGGCTTCTCACTGTTTGTTAGCCTCTTAAATTCTCACTTTCCTCCTTACTCAGATTAAATTTCCTGGTCAATTATTATAATCATTTTGCTCCCTTTTATATATACTCAACCTCCTTGCCCTCCATGCAAATGAATATGTCTGAAGAAAAACACACAATCATGCTGACTGGACACTTTATAATCATGATCATTAACCTCAAGTGGTTTCTTAATGCTGCCTAGTAATCATATTTCATTTCACTATTCCTATTCACACATCCACTCAACCAGAGCACTGTTTCATAGTTTCTTTTTTTCTCAAACTTCCAAAATCTCCTCTCTCATCCCCGTTCTCAGCTAATGATGTGCTTGCTATTTCAGAGCCAGCCACATAATTTGCAAGATGTGATGCAAAATGAAAATGCAGAACCTTTTATTTAAAAAGCAGGAGAAAAGTGACATTAAAAGCTTTTTTCTCTCCTGGTCTCTCTTTCACAATGTCATGGTGCTTTTTACCTATCATTTAATCTTGTCTTAAGTAAGGAAAAAATTAAAAGTTTAAGTTATTAGCATGATTTTTACCATTCATCTTCATATTCTATAATGCCAGTTTAAAATGCAAATATAAGAACATTATCTTGTATGCAGAATTGCCAAAATTACAAAATTCCAATTCTGTGCCTTATATATTCATGTATATTTTGTTCTTACCAGAATAGAAGGAATGTTGAACAAAACTAACTGAACAGTTTCATTTTCACTTCTTTATGCATGCACATTCTATCTAAATACTCTACCTTAACTTACTGCTGAGTAAGGAAGGACTGAAGGGAAAAGAAACTGTAGGTTGCACTGTCTTTCCCTTTGATATTATTTTCAGTGTAAACAGTCAGCAAATACAGGGAAGTGACATGAATAAGAAAAGATATAACAAGTTTCTTTGGTCATTTGTGTTTCTTGGAACACTATTGCCTTTTTTCTGAGTCTGAAACAAATGCTTATACAAACTGAAAGTGTGGCTTCTTGGGGCTGTCAGATCCCCAGGCTTACTTGGCTCAGAGATTAGCTTACCTTGTACCTGCTTTGAGTCTTGCTGAACTCCCAGGTATTGTAGGTCCACTAAAGTTCCGTGTTCACAGAGCATCATTGCTACATGTGAATGTGGTGGCAAGGAAGAGTACATAAATATATTGTGTTTATCTCCTCTGATCACACTCATGCTTTTTTGTCCCATTGGATTTTATAAAAGTTTAAAGATAATATATTTAAGAATTTCATAACATCAACAACAGAGATTTAAAATGCATGGGGCCCTTCTGAGCACAGGGCCTTATGCAGTTGCATGGATTGTACACCTATAAAGCTGGCCCTGTCCTATTTCGTAAGAAATAAAAATCATCAGAAGACAATTTTTTATAATCTCCTGCTACCATACTGTCAAGCTAATTTACCTCTATGCCCCTATCCTCAACTTCCCACCTATTTTGGTGAACAGTCTATGCTTTAAATTTTACCTCTCCACATCTATGCCCTACACTCCCATTCCAACTATTCAAAATATTGCATTCTCCTTTTTTCCATCTTCCATTCTCTAAATGTATATACTAAATCATTCTTATCAGTGAACATATTGTTATTTCTTCCATAATAAAAAAATAAAATCTTCTCTTGACCCTGTCACATAATCATACTACCATGCCACCTAACTCCCCATCTTTAAAGCAAAACTTCCTTTAAAGAGTTATTTATTCTTGCTGCATCCAATATCTCTCTTCCCATTCTCCTTTAAATTCATCACTATCCCAAACACCTGTGATTATGAGTGGCATTGTTTTGTTAATTTTAATTGTCAGTTTATGGTTAAATCCTCCTCTTATTTTATGTATTCCAGCATTTAACAAAATAGATCTCTCTCTCTCATCTTTGAGACCCTCTCTTTAGTTAGCTTCTGTGGTGGTTAATATTATGTGTCAATTTAGCTAGGTCATTGTACCTAGATATTTTTACCAAACACTAGTTTGGATGTCTCTGGTGAAGATTAACACTTAGTAGACTTGGAGTAAAGCAGATTACTCTTCATAATGTGGGTGGGCCTGATCCAATTAGCTAAAGGTTTTAGAGAAAATAACTGAAGTCCCCTAAAGAAGAAGGAATTCTTTTTCCAGGCTGCCTTTGGACTCAAGATGCTATTCCCTGTATCCCCAGCCGGCTGGCCCACCCTGCAGATTTTAGAATTGCCAGCCTGCACAATTATGTGAGTGCATGTATTTAAATACGGAATCAATCTCATATTGCTTCTATTCCTTTTGTATTACATCCCCAGTTGGATGTCAAATGGATGTCTCAAATTTAATGTGTATAAGAATGAGCTCCTGACATGTGACCTCCCCAGCTCAGTAAATAAAAAGAGCTCTATTTTTCTGGTTGCTCAGACCAAAACTTTAAGTCATCTTTGACTCCTTTCTTTCTGTAATACTTCACATTAAAAATACAACCAAATATCCACCATTTCTTAACATTTTCCACTTCAAATTTCCTGGACCACACCACCATCCTCTTCTCTCCTGGATTATTGTAAGACTCTGCTAATTGGTGTTCTTGTTCCTGTCATTAACTTCTACCCACCAACCCTCTTCCCCTTTACCCCTCCTGCTGTCTAATTTCAAAACAACAGCAGGAGTCATCCTGTTTGTCTTGTCAGATCATACCATTTTTCTGTTCTACACCCTCCTATCTTACCCAGAATAAACTTCAAAGTCTTTAAAAGGCCTTATGTTTTATGAGACTCTGTTACCTTTATGATTTTATTCCCCTTAGTCTGCTTCTCTCTTTTTCTTTAAACACATGAATCATACTTTCTCTTCAAGACTTTTGTACCTACTCTTCTCTCTAACTAAAATGCTCTCTCCTAAGATATTTACCTGACTCACTTATCTCCTTCAAGTCTTCATTCAAATGTTACCTCTTAGTGAGTACTTCCTTAGCACCTCATCCAAAATTACAACTTGTCTTAAACATAGACACTATTCTTATCCTTCTATGACTTATCTTTCTCCTTGGCACTTATAACTAGCTAACATACAATATATCTTACTTATTAATCTCTTTTATTGTCTTTTCTTGTAGAATGTGAATTCTATGAGAGCAGAAGTTTCTAAGTGTTTTGTTCACTGCACAAAATGGGGCCTAGAGCTGGGCTAGTCACATAAATTCATTTAATAAATCTTTCCTGCTTAAATAATATAAATAAATGTTCTTTCTTTAATGATTTACCTTCTCTTTGCATTCTTATCTGTTGAAACATAAAGATTCAGACTGTGACTGACATGTCATTCTGGGCCAGTCACCTTACCTGACAAGGGAAGTTAGACTCTCCGCCTTTCAATTTCCACAAGGAAATATGCATTTTTTTCCCCTTCAGTACTGAAGAACTAGTCTCACTGTATTTTTTTTACACTTATATCTCCTTTGAAATATACTAGAAAATAAGGTCTATTCATCTTTGTATTACAAATACTTAAAACATTGTCTGATATGTAGTAGAGGCCATAACACATGTATGTGGTCAAGAAGGACCATAAAGATGTAAAGACTATCTAAAAATGGAAAGGATGTTATTTATGCCTCACCTTATTCAGAATGAATGAAATCAACAGGAGTTATATAAAATTGTTGAGAAATTTGGAAACTAAGGAAAGTATTGTAAGTTCCTTATAGTGAAGTGACCATACAATTTTTTCATTCTAAAGAAGTTTTTATAGTGAATGGGAGCACAATTTGCAACTAAACTGGGACAGCAGGCATAAACTGGGACTTTTCCTGGCAAACCTAGACTTATGTATGGTGATTCTACTGAAGGGAAGCAGATTATGCTCCCCCACCCTCAATATGTTTCTTTGTCATTAGGATTATTTTGAGCTGATTATTTTTGCAGACACAGGAGAAGCTCTGAAAAAAAAAACAAAACAGTAGTTACACGTTTGTAAGGGAAATTTACATTCATAAAGGAAATCTCCATTTGTGAGGGTGTCTGATTCTCTGTACCAGGAAGACTAAGATAATTAAATCACCAGAAATTCCTATCAGTGGAGAAGACACAATTTAAATCTGAATAACAAACCTGACCCTTGTTTACCAAGCTTTTCCTGGTAACCTCCCATAATTGGCCTCCCTGTCCCCACACTAATATCTTTCTTTTATCTTTAGCTGAAGATGGTTTAAATTGGAGGCTTGGGGAGTTAGTTTCCTTGGGTATCTCCATGTGTACAGGAAGTATACATATTAATAAACTTCTGTTTGTTTTTCTCTTGTTAATCTGTTTTATTACAGGATGTCAGCCAGGAACTTGAAAGGGTAAAGGAAACTTATTTTTTTCCTTCCCTATACTATTTCCAGTGGAGTTAGAGGTATGGGGGATATTTGAAGGTAGACACTTTAAAATTAAGGGAAAAAGGTTAACTTTATTTGAAATTAATTTTAAAATGTCTTACAAAATGTGATAATGTTAACATGAGCATATATTTAAAAAGTTTTGCCCAATTCTGGATCAAGTTTCCATACCATTAAAAGGATAGTAGGAGAATAAAATATAAAAGTAACAGAAGATACTATCAGTGCATGAGAGCTTTTAATACATTTCTGGAGAATAGAAACAAATAAAAAAATGTCAATAGGAGGGAAAAACACAGTGAAAAAAATCTTCATTTCAAAGTTAGTGTTACAGCTGGAAAAGGGAGGTAGCCCCAACTCAATGTTGTCAGGTGATATGCAGAGTCGGCTTAAAAAGTGGGAATGGAAAGAGGGATTAACTGAATCTATAAATTAAATTGTCATTCTCTCTTTTACACCAGAATATAAAACAGAAAGCAGCCTGATGTTACCTTCATGAAAACAAACAAACAAAAAACATTCAAACAAAGGATGTGCTTTCTTTAAAGAATTTGTTATACTCAGATGGGGAAGGTTAAGGGTTTTGGTGTCTGTGTTGATGCCCAGAGTAATTCTCTCTCTTATTTAAGCATTTATAAGATTTTGTACTTTGATGGCCAGCTACTTGATCACTCATTCCAAAGCAAAATCTGTCTCTCAAAATGGCCCATTCATGTTCATAAAGCTCACAATACAACCACCAGACAATTTGCATAATATCACTTAAGACCCACATCAGATATATAATAGAACAAAGCTATGAATTTGTATAAATGATCAACCAAAAGTACCAGACATTTGAAGAACACGAGTAGCATGAATTGGGAAGTCCAAGTAAACCAACAAAGAAATTGACCCTAGATGAAATTATAACTCAGACAACAGAAGAAAATGTTTTAAAAGATCAAATTTGTTTAGTGGGATAGCACATTTTAAACTCTACTTTCATGTGCACAGAAATTGTGACTTCTTATTTTCTATAACTGAGATAATATTCTTCAAATATTTCCCACTCATTGAGAAGGGAAAAGCTTTGTTGAGTAATCAAAACTTAGATTTTATCTTTTTTTTTTTAAAGATTTTATTTATTCATCAGAGACAGAGAGAGAGGCAGAGGGAGAAGCAGGCTCCCCACTGAGCAGGGAGCCTGATGCGGGACTCGATTCCAGGACCCTGGGATCATGACCTGAGCCGAAGGCAGACGCTTAACCATCTGAGCCACCCAGGCGCCCTATCATTTTTTTTAATTTAAAAAATTTTTATCATATTAATAGCCTCTTTTTCGTTTAAAACCATCACCTTCAAGTTCATGCTAGGTCCGTTCCAATTTCACCCCTTCTTGTTTCTAGTCTCCAAGATGGTAAATGAGGATTTTACAGGGCATCAGGAGGTTTGCATTTACTAACTCCTGGTGTCTTTTGCTCATTCTGGGTCTTTCTTGCACTGAAGTGATGGTGGCCCTAATCCGCTTAGTCCCGTGTCATTCACCCATTGCCCTCTGAAGTGGTACCTGGTAAATTTGTGGTCTGTTCTCTTTTGGCTCAGTCAAGTCCTGAGGTCCCCTCTGCTGTTTTGGTTCTTGCAGTCATTTTAGATATTTCTGATACCAGTTATTGAATCCGTTCCCTTTTGACTTTTTGTTTTGAAATAATTTCACATTTACAGAAAGGTTGCAAAAAAATATACAAAAATTTGCATACACTTAAACTCACATTCCCCAAATGTCCATATTTTATAATATTTATCATTTCTTCTTGTGTATATGGGGGGAGGAATATAATTACTTTTCTGTACTATTTTACAGTAAGTTACATTATTCACATTTACTCAAATTATTTCCATGTGCATTTCCCAAAATCAAAGGGGATTCTTGGGTGCCTGGGTGGCTCAGTTGGTTAAGCATCTACCTTCAGCTCAGGTCATGATCTCAGGGTCCTGGGATCCAGCCCCATGTGAGGCTCCCTGCTCAGCAGGGAGCTTGCTTCTCCCTCTCCTTCTGCTGCTCCCTCCTGCTCATGCTTTCTCTCTCTCTCTCAAATAAATAAATAAAATTTTTAAAAAGGGGGGTTAAAATTATCAAAATAAGTAAAGATTGATATACTACCATTACTTAATGTCGTAACTTCATTAAAATTTCATCAGATGTCCTATCAATGTCCTTTATAACAACAACAAAAGAATTCTGGTTCAGGATCATGGATCATACTTACTTGCCATGTCTTTTAATCTCCTTTAATATGAAACAACTCTTTGGTACTTCTTTTCTGACACTGATATTTGAAAAGTACAGAGTATTTATTTCATGCAATCTGTTTGGGTTTGCCTGATATTTCCACAAGATTATATTCAAGTTATATATTTTTGACAGGGACACCATAAATGACTACTTTTTGATTTCTAGCCTAAGCTGCTTGCCCTACAGCAAGTAGCTACAAAGTCACTTTGTTCCTAGAAAGGAATTTTTTTTTTTAAAGATTTTATTTATTTATTTGAGAGAGAGAGAATGAGAGAGAACACATGAGAGGGGATAAGGTCAGAAGGCAAAGCAGACTCCCTGCCGAGCAGGGAGCCCGATGCGGGACTCGATCCAGGGACTCCAGGATCATGACCTGAGCCGAAGGCAGTCGCTTAACCAACTGAGCCACCCAGGCGCCCCCTAGAAAGGAATTATTTGGCTTTCTAGCTAGCGTCATCAGCAACTTTTTCTGTTAAGAATCCAGGAAAATTTCCATGTTATCCATAAATACCATGAGTCTCCATGGAATGCAATTCAAGTTCTCCCACTGTGTAAACAGGGAAAACACCTGATTTTATCCTGAAAAAGCCTTCTTTATATTTGGAACATGGAGAGAAAATCCTTCTGGTCTTAACTTTCTCTTCAACTTAATACTCTGCATCAGGTAGAAACAAGAGGAAGTTGCATCCACAAAACCAAAATACTAAAATGAAACTCAATAATTAAAAACAAAAGAACATGAAGGAATTCTTAGAAATTGAAAATATGGCTGCCAAATTTTTAAAAAAAGAATAAAAGAGAAGGTCAAAGATGAAGTCCAAGAAACATTCCAGGAGATGGAACAAGATGGAACATGTGAAGAAAAATACAAAAGACAATATAAAAGACAATCCCAATTAATTAGTGAAGAACCAAAAGAGAGAACAGAAAATTCTATTAATATCCAGAGTATCAGGGCTCCTCGTGGCTCAGTCAGTTGAGCATCAGACTCTTGATTTTGGCTCAGGTAATGATCTCAGGGTCCTGGGTTAGAGCCCTTGTCAGGCTCTATGCTCAGTGGGGAGTCTGCTTTAGGATTCTCACCCTCTCCCTCTGCTCCTCCCCCCCCAAATAAATAAATAAATCTTAATATCCAGAGTATCAATGAAGTGTGAGGGCAGCATAAAGAAATTTTAGGCATGATATAAATCTGTTAATTTCTCTTACAATTTATCTAAAAATGTTAGTTGAATATAATTTTTTAACAAGTCACACCCCTGATAAATTGCCAGGCTCATATCAGAGACCCTAGAACAGTAAAAAGGGGCTGAGAGTGACTATAGCTTCTCATGCCTGACCAATTTTAAATCAGTGGTATTAGTTGTATGGTATCATAGGAAAGTTTCAGAGTTATAAAAATCCAGTGCCTCCATCTTGGTATGGACACTAGAGAAACATTATATCACTTACCTGTATCTGTCAACAGATGGACTTTCTGTCCATCACTCCATATAAAGGCACATGTGTCTTTCAAGAAAACACCAAAAGCAAACAGAAGTTTTTGGCTAAAATGCATTTTTAAAAGCTGTATAAAAAAGTCATATTTCAAAAAAAGTCATATTTCAAATAATGCAAGATTAGGTATCACATGATTTTGAGAAATTGGTAGAATGAAAGAGAAGATTCTGATTGCGCTTGATGCTGTAAACCATCATCATCATTGCATAGAACAGTAGTTCTAAAAATGGTCCATAATGAGGGATACATACTGGCAGCAAAGTATCTTGCTCTACATTGGAAAATATTTGCATGGGTATAACTCTTATGAATAATTCTCCATGGGTCAAATATTTCTGCATATCTTCAAAAGCATTAGTAAATAATCTAAAATGTCTTTTCAAGTATATTTGTAAAACAGGTAGCCTTGATAAAAGTTTCTCTCCCTGGAGCAGGTTTTCTTATATTCCAGGGTGATAAAAATAATATCTACCTCTGGGGGAAAGATGGACAGGTGAGAACTGGGGGCTCAGAAAACCAGTAAAATGATGTTTTTCTGGCCATTGCTATTGCAATAAATAAACAATATTTTGTCTCTGAGATAGGAGCTTCATATCTTCTGCCAGTATCTATGAAAATGTATCAGGGTAATTGGTTAGCTTGCAAGAAGGGTAAAATCTCAGACCTTTTGCAGTTCCTGTTAATAACAACATAATTGTTTTTTATTGGATTTTAACTTTTGGAAAACTAATATTTAAAAAAGTAGTACCAAAAATATAAGATCATTAGGGGTATAATTGCAAAATATGTGTGAGACTTATACACTGAAAGCTGCAAAACATTGTTGAGTGAAATTAAAGAAGACCTAAACAAATGGAGAAAGAATTCCATGTTCATGGATTAGAAGACTCAATAGTTTTAAGAAGCCAATTTCTCCAAAAATGACCCACAGATTCAATTAATTCTCAATCTAAATCCAACAGGCTCCTTTTGTACAAATTGATAAGCTGATTATAAAAATTATATGGAATTGTAAAAGATCAAAGATAACCAAAAAATTGTGAAAAAGAAGAACATACTTGGAAGGCTATACTTCTTGATAAAAGTATTATTTTAAAGCTACAATAATCAAGGTGTTGTGGTATAGTATAAATATAAATATATACCAATGGAAAGGAATAAAAAATTCAGAAATAGAACATTAGAAAGTGAATCAATTTTCAACAAATACTTAAAAGTGGAAATGACTTTTTTTTTTCCAAAAGGATGTTGAAACAACTAGTAATCAAATATGGGAGAAAATAAACATTGATCTTTACTTGACACTTGACACCATATACAAACTTTATCTTGAAATAGCTCATAGAGCTAAACATAAAAAAAACTTAAGTTATAAAAATTTTAGAAGGAAACGTAGAAGAAAATTTATGAACTTGCAGTAGTCAATTCCTGGATAAAACACAAACAAGCACTTGCTGTGAAAGGAAAATTTGTTAATTTGGATTTCATAAAAGACTTTTTTTGTTCTTCCAAATACATCATTAAGGAAATGAAAGTCAAGCCAGACTGGGAGAAAATACTCTCTCTCTCTATCTCATACTCGCTCTCTCTCAATCATGACTAATCATTTAAAGGACATTTATCCAGTAAACAAAACGAAACAAAACCAAAAACATAACAAAACAAAACAAAAAACCCTTATAATTAAGTAACAAGGAGGAACCAAATTTTAAATAGGTAAAGGAGTTATACAAATGTCCCCATAGCCCATGAAAAGATGCTCAAATATACTAGTTATCAAAGAAATGCAAATTAAGACAACAATAATATACCCCTGCCCATTGATTAGAATTACTAAAATCGAAGTCTAATTATATCAAGTGTTTGCAAGGATTTGAAATAGCAGGAGTTCTCATGTACTGTTAGTTTGGAAAACAGTTTGCCAATTTCTCATAAAGTTATGCTCATTATACCACCTGTTTATGTTGAATGGTATCCCCCCCCAATTCATATGTTAGTCTTAATCCCTAGTACCTGGATATAACTTTAGTTGGTAATACAGTTATTGCAAATGTAATTAGTTATGTGAGGATGGGATCACACTGGGCTGGGGTGGTGGGGTTAGTCCAATATGACTGGTATCCTTATAAAAAGGGGAACTTTGGACACAGACACACACACGTAGGGAGAATGCAATGTGAAGATAAAGGTAGATAGATACCAGGGTGATGCTTCCACAACCAAAGATTGCCAGCAATCTACTGGAAGCTAGGAGAGAAACGTAGAACAGATTCCCACTCATAGCCTTCAGAAGGAACCAACTCTGCTGACACCTTGATCTAAGGCTTCTAGACTCCAAAACTGTGAGACAATACATTTTGTTGTTTAAGCCACCCAGTTAGCGGTACTTTGTTACAACAGCCCTAGCAAACTAATAAACTATCCATCCATTCCACTCTTATTTAAAGAAAAATGAAAATATATGTCCAAAGGAGAATTCTACTAGGATGGTCACCTCAGGTTTATTTATAATAGCTGCAAACTAGAAACAATTTAAATGCCCATCAGCAGTTTAATGGATAAATACATGAATATTCGGTATGCTTATATAATTAAAAGAACAAACTGCTGATGCAATATGAATGAATACATTGAAAAAACAAAACTATGTTGGGTGAAAGAAGCAAGGAACAAAGAATAGATTCTACTGTAATAATTCCATTTATACAAAATACTAGAAAATGCAAAACTAATTTATATAGTCAGAAATCCAATCAGTATTTGGGAGGACATTTTGAGCGATTGACTGGAACAGGGTACCAAGGGACCTTCTTGCAGTGATGGAACTATACTTTGATTTTGTTGGTGCTTATATTTGTCAAAACCCAATGAACTCTGCACTTAAAATGGGAACTTTTATTGGTGGAAATTATATCTCCAAAATTTGATTTTTCAAAACACATTAAAAGTTACTCAAGATAGAATATATATATAGAAATAATAGCAATTGCTTACTTTGTTTTAATTCTTAATGTTATATTGTTCATTTTCTTAGAATAATAAAACCTATAGGTATATAAGGTCAATATTTTTCTAATGGACATACTCAGGATCTCTGACATTGTCTCAAAGCTGTCACAGAGAAAGTTGTACTTTGTTACTAGCTAGAAAACTGGGAAAAAAAATGGGAATAAACTCAAGTATATTTTTTAAATACATGCTTCCTCTGGGGATTTGGATATTGATAGGAAGGGATTGCTTTTCACTTAGAATTTGTTAACAATAAACAGTGTGTGTGATTTTTATGCAACACTTGGCCTACATAAATTTATACCTGAAATGGTAGATTTAGATGTGGATTTATTTTCAAATACTCATCCACTTGACTATACTTATTTATCTTTAGGAAAGTTGGTTGTGACAAATTATCTCAGAGGGACCTTCTGAGCAACACAGGCAGCTAACAGTGTTGAAAACCATCAAAAACTTCATTGGGCCTATGCTCGGGTGCTTACTATTAGGACTTCAAGTTAGTGGTCTCAGACTTGGCTGCACAAGCAATTACCTCAAAAATACTTATGCCTGAATATCATTTCTATTTGATTCTTTTTAATTATCCAGAAAATGGAATTTAAAAAATAGCCCCAGTTGATTAACATGTGAAGTCAATGTTAATAAATGCCCCTGGCGCATTTTCTAGTTTTGCTCTGTGACTGATAACCTGTACTGCGTTAGTAGCCACTCAGTGTTTCTTGACTCTGGATGACTCTTTAGTCCTCATCTATGAATCATTTGGTTTCTGTGCATGAAAGGGCTTTTCATGAGTCATTGTGTTGTTGTCATTGTTTGCTATTCAAATTATTATCTTTACAGTGCTTTATCTGAAGCTTTGACTTCGTAGTCCTAGAGTTGTGGAAAAGGTTGCTTTAGAGATCGAAAATTGTCAGTTACATGTTAAAAAAAGGTATTTCAGTACTATAATTTCCTAACTACATTCTTGTTCAGTATAAATTCCTCTGGTTGAACTTATCATAAAGGATTTAAAAATACCATGGCACAGGCATTCCATAGTAATTTTCCCCTAATATAAATAACAACATTACACTCAAGATTAATTAATAGAAAGAATCTGTAGTTTAAAGAGTTTTAGTTGAATATTATCCATTTCTAACCAATTAGTGTTGTTATTGTTGTTATGGGCTGAATTGTGTTCCTACAAAATTTATGTATTAAAGTTCTAATCCCCAGTACCTCAGAATGTAACTGTATCTGGAGACACAGACTTTAAAGAGGTAAGACAAGGTCGTTAGGGTAGACCCTGATCCAGTATGCCTGGTCTTCTTATGAAAAGGGACTAGGACACAAACACATAGAAGGAAGACCATGTGAAGGCACAGGGTGAAGTTAGTCATCTATAAGTCAGGGGGAAGAAACTAACCCTGACGACACCTTGATCTCAGACTTCTAAGCATAAGAAACGAGAAAATAAATTTTTGTTTTTTTTGTTTTTTTTTTTTTAATTTATTCATTTGAGACACAGAGATACAGAGAGAGAGAGAACATGAGCAGTGGGAGAGGCAGAGGGAGAGGGAGAAGCAGACTCCCTGCTGAGCCAGGAGCCCGATGTGGGGCTCGATCCCAGGACCCCGGGATCACGACCCGAGCCGAAGGCAGACGCTTAACCATCTGAGCCACCCAGGCGCCCCAATTTTTGTTTAAGATACCCTTCTATGCTACTTTGTTATAGCAGCCCTAACAAACTAATACCGTGGTTTTCAGGAGTGACTACTCAACAGAATCACCTGTAGCTACAATAAAAATAAAATGATGCCCATACCAATTAAGTCACAATGGGAGGGGAGGGTGAGTGGGCACCGATTTTTCTTCAAAAGGTCTCCATGTGATTTTTAGATCATTGGGGACAGGCTTGTGTTTAACTGACTTCCTTCTATAGCATCTGCTGCAAAATTGCCTAGGGAAAATAACTTGAAAACTAATAAATACATCATAAGTTCTTTGCAAGGTATTCAGGTTCTATTTGTTATTTTGGTAAGTATGTTCCTTAAATTATTTAGTATCTATTCCTCATGTAATAGAAAACAAAAGTGAATGGGTTTAAATTTTTATCCACTATTGAAATAAATTCCTCTTGTGTGGTTTATGCAGAGAGACATTATTTATTCTATTGTAATATTTCCCTTAAGAGACAGATCTTGATAGGTTCCTGTTTTCCCAATGGGCTATCATAGCTCCACAGAAAATATAAATGCCAAGATTTTAAACAATTTAATGGGTATTTTGAGAATCAGTGCCAATTATTAATTTAAAGTTTCTAAAATTTTTTGGTTTGATTTCTTCAGAGAGAAAGTGCTATATCAAATGTAAAGAGAGAGAGAAAAGTCCTAAAACAGTAAAGAATACAAAGAAAGCTGTAGCTACAGAAACTAACCACAGAAAGAAGGCCACTTAAAATCTAGTTCTTTTCAGACTCTTTCCAAAAAAGTTCTGCTGCTTGCTAGACTAAAAATAGATAAGATATTCGGCACATATTACTAATTATCTGCATGGTGGAGATGCTCCAGGAACTGACCACTATAACTTGGAGTAAAAATCACCTGAGACTGCTTGCTCTGTTAATCAGTTCTGCCACAACAGGGTATAGACTTTAAGCCCAGAACATAAAATACTAGATTAGATGGTCTAAATTCAAAGTCTAGTTTTTCTCCTTGGTTTTGTGACCTTGGGCAAATTATTTATCATCATCATTGTTGCTTATTATTATTATTACTATTATCTTAACTTCTGTATGGCTTATTTTGCCTCTGAGATTTTCTGTGGTAATTTATTTAAGGCAATAGTGAACATTCAATTTTTTTTTTTTAAAGATTTTATTTATTCATTTGAGACACAGAGATACAGAGAAAGAGAGAGAGCACGAGCAAGGGGAGAGGCAGAGGAAGAGGGAAAAGCAGGCTCACTGCTGAGCCAGGAGCCCGACGTGGGGCTCGATCCCAGGACCCTAGGATCATGACCTGAGCTGAAGGCAGGTGCTTAACCGACTGAGCCACCCAGGAGCCCCTGAACATTCAATGTTAATTTATATCAGACATCACCTATTACAACTGTGTAGAAATCCTTACTTCCTTCTCTGCCTTCCTATACCACTTGGGTAGCTGGATCCATATTTTTATTTTCTAGCCCACTTATTTTTCTCTTCTTACTGTCTTTTATACTGGAAACACTAGAAATTTTTGTTCCATTCATTGTTATTCTGTATCAACAACACAGCAGTATGGTTTCATCTTAGTCTTCACTAGAAATTATCCCATTGGTGATATCTTAAAAAAGCAGCTCCTGATCTTGCCAATTACAAGTATCTTACTTGGCATCCTTTAGTTCACCTTAGATAGAGAACATAACCCTGACATGGTTGTTAGCTAAGGTAAAGAAAAAGTCAAAAGGTAGTGTCAAAGTACCTCAATAAATCAGGGAAAAAAGTCCCCATTTATTAAAGAAACTGCTCCACTTTACTTTAGCCACAGAGCCAACTCACCCTAATAACCCTGCAGTTCTTCCCCCCAGATCATCATTTGATTCATCGTTTCATGAACCAGCTACACTACAACCCCACCCTAGATGAATACCAGGGTCAGCTGCTTTTTTAAAAATTTTATTATGTTATGTTAATCCCCATACATTACATCATTAGTTTTTGATGTAGTGTTCCATGATTCATTGCGTATAACACCCAGTGCTCCAGTCAGTACGTGCCCTCTTTAATACCCATCACCAGGGTAACCCATCCCCCCACCCCCTCCCCTCTAGAACCCTCAGTTTGTTTCTGAGTCCACAGTCTCTCATGGTTGGTCTCCGCCCTCCGATTTCCCCCCCTTCATTTTTCCCTTTCTGCTATCTTCTTCTTCTTCTTTTTTTTTTTTTTTAACATATAATGTATTATTTGTTTCAGAGGTACAGGTCTGTGATTCAACAGTCTTACACAATTCACAGTGCTCACCATAGCACATACCCTCCCCAATGTCTATCACCCAGGCACCCCATCCCTCCCACCCCCCACCACTCCAGCAAGTCTCAGTTTGTTTCTTGAGATTAAGAATTCCTCATATCAGTGAGATCATATGATACATGTCTTTCTCTGATTGACTTATTTCGCTCAGCATAATACCCTCTAGTTCCATCCACGTTGTTCCAAATGGCAAGATTTCATTCCTTTTGATGGCTGCATAATATTCCATTGTATATATATACCACAGTTTCTTTATCCATTCATCTGTCGATGGACATCTTGGTTCTTTCCATAGTTTGGCTATTGTGGACATTGCTGCTATAAACATCAGGGTGCACGTACCCCTTCGGATCCTACATTTGTATCTTTGGGGTAAATACCCAGTAATGCAATTGCTGGGTCATATGGTAGCTCTATTTTCAACTTTTTGAGGAACCTCCATACTGTTTTCCAGAGTGGCTGCACCAGCTTGCATTCCCACCAACAGTGTAGGAGGGTTCCCCTTTCTCCGCATCCCCACCAACATCTGTAGTTTCCTGACTTGTTAATTTTAGCCATTCTGACTGGTGTGAGGTGGTATCTCATTGTGGTTTTGATTTGGATTTCCCTGATGCCAAGCGATGTTGAGCACTTTTTCATGTGTCTGTTGGCCATTTGGATGCCTTCTTTGGAAAAATGTCTGTTCATGTCTTCGAGGGTCAGCTGCTTAATTGCTATATAAATCTTAATCCATCTCAATATTTCTCTCCTTTGAATCTCTTTCTATTCCTAATTGCTCCTAAACTTTAATATTCCTGATTTTCAATTAACCTTTTTTAGATGTAACATATTTAACATTTGAGTATGTTACATGTGGAACATGATGTTATATAATCATGTTTTACATTTAACTGTTAGAGAGGCATGCCTTTTATTCCTCAAATGGTTGTACTACCCATGAGGAAAGAGATTATATATTACTTTTATCCCCTATAGATCCTAGAACAGTGACAGGTGCACAGAAGGTATATATTAAGATTAATTCCATAAGTATTCATTTTAAATGAAACATAACTGAAAAACATAAGTGTCATTTTTTAAGTATTTTTTTTAATGTACTATATGGATGTATTTCTTATTTGACACCATTATTCTTAAGCAATCTAGTTCTATCCTGATTTGGTCATTGTCATGAGATGAAGTTAATTCCTTACAAACTAAAAAGCTCTGGACATACTCCCAAATTATGAGAAAAATGATATATTGCTTTTGAGTCAGTAGTTTTATTTTATGTACATTAATATATTACTAGAATGTACCACAGTCTTAATTTGATTGCTTAGTAATTACATGTGCAAAGGAATATTCCTTGTTTTGCTTGATCTCATTAAATGATATAATATGATAAGAACATGTTTCTTACATAGTTAGTAATTTTATGTTTGCTTTTTAAATTTATTTTTGTTCAATTTCCTGCTTGTCTTGGGTTGACTAGTAAGTGTAAAATATACATGAAAATCTAACTGCCTAGATAAAAGGTAGCCCATTTATCTATCATAAGCTCTACCGGGTGATTCATTACTTTACATTTATAAAATTGGGAGACATTTCATAGTGTGTATCTTCTTAAAAGTAACAAAATATCATAATGTGGAAAAAAGTAAATTTTTTATTTTGGGTTAATATTTCTTGGTCACAAGCTACAATTATGATATTGCCTATTCCAATGTATTAATTGATATTTTTATTCTAATTTCACTGGGATTGTGAATGTCCATGTCCCCATACCAGAGACTGGGAAATCAGGAGTCCATGAAAAGAATTTCCTGTCAGAATATATATAATTATATGCATATATTATATAATTTGTCATTTCTTAAATTGTAAGAAAGTTTACTAAGAAACCTGGCTCACCAGAGTGGACAATATAGGAAAGATATAATGTTGCTTACTAAATTCAATTAAATCCTGAGGCTCTAGTTAAATTATGTTTACCTATGCAGAGCTTTCCCATAACTGGTATTTCTTTTTTTAAAAAAAAAATATTTATTTATTTATTTATTTGAGAGAGAGAGAGCAGAGGGAAGAGCAGAGGAGAAGGAAGAGGGAGGGGGAAAGAATCACAAGCAGACTCCATGCTGAGTGTCGAGCCCTATGTGGAGCTCAATCTTGTGACCCTGAGATCAGACACTTAACTGACTGAACCACGCAGCTGTCCCCCCCATAAGTGGTATTTTCTGAAGTAATATTGGAACTCCCAGATTGGTTCATAGGATAGAAAAAAAATGACCATTACAATAAAGTTCTTTCAAATGTAGTGTCCAGTGGAAATTTTCCCAGGATTAGCTACCACCTTTTAAGCTAATCAGGGATTTTGACTGAAAAGACTGAAAAACATTTACAAAGAATTTTATTTTTATTAATAAGTTTTCCTGGTGTCATTGGATAAAAATCAGCATAAAAATTCTATTTTTCTTAGTTACCATAGGATGTAGTTTAAAAGCATGTAGATCAAAAAGGAAAGAAAGTAACATTACCTATATACCTACTTATAGCATGATCAAAAGTGAGTGAATACTATAAGATGAAATTTACATGTAAATATGAATAAACATTTCAGACCAGTACAGTAGTCTCCAGAACCTACACCAAAGCAAAAAGTCAATCAGGAATTTTGTGGAAGGGAGAAGAGTGAAGCAGGGTCCCAGTGGTAGCTGGGTAGTGGTAGATATAAATAATATCAGCTGGGGTTAATTTCTAGAAAAAGAGGGATCCAAATTAGAGTGGAAGTATTGGCAAGAGGCAAGAGGGACAAGTATTGGCAAGAGGGGTGGATCAAAGCACTGGCTGCCAGGAAGTTGTGGAAAGGGGTCTTAGAAATTGCTTGGCATGAGAGCTGCTAGCTTGGACAAGAGGAGAAGTACCCTAGAAGGGAGAGGTAACCCTGAAATGTTTATGTTTAATTTGAAGAAGGAAAATCTGAAAGGGCCATGTCAAAATATCTCATGAAACCAGAGCAAAAATTCTCCATTATTAAAGAAACTTCTTCACTATACCAATGGAAAAAAAAAATTGTAGTAAGATACTGGGTAAGATATCCAAACCCCTTCTTCCACTCATACTATCACCTATATATTGTGGGTACAGGAAAATTCAATACATATAAACATGAACCAAAGAAAGAACTCAACATCTGTGTAAAGTTGTAAGAAGAAACTAGGAAATACGAAACAAATATTTGAAGCAGAATTTTTAAAAGTCTTTTTGTTTTACCTTTTTTAAAAAGGCTTTGAAATATAAAAAGAAAATTATAATGCAACACTCACAGAAGACTTAAATATTATTTACTACAGATTAAAGAGCACCAGAAACTAGGAATTTAAAATCTCAGAATAAAATTAGGTAAATTCCAAGCAAATGTGAAGTAGAATTTGACCACAGGAAAGAAGTTAAAATAAAATATAAAATCTCAGATAAGAAAACTGAATTATAAGATGCACAAGGGAGTATAGGCAAGGGTGAAAATACAATAAGAATCAAAGAGGATAGAAGTCAAAAGAGCCAAGAAAATTCAACTGAAATGGAGAAAGGTATAAATAGAGAGGAAACAAAGAGAAGATTGGCAGAAAACCAGAACAGAGATAATTTTTAAAACTATAGTACAAGGAGAAGTCCTCAAACAAAAGATGATGTGAATTTACACATTTCCCATTACCTGGGAAAAACTGAGCAGAATGGTCAACTCCAGGACTTATATAAATAAAAACATCAGGTTTTAAAAATGAAGAAGAAAAAAGTCTCTGGGTCTTTAAGCAAAAGAATCCTAGTTACTTCCAAAGGAAAGAAAGTCATGTCAACATTTAATTTCTTAACAACCACATCGCATTGAAAGCAAGAGAATAATAGAGCAGAATCTTAAGACAAATTTTGTATGCAATCAACCTGTCCTTCACATATAAAAACTATAGAAATAAAATTGAACTTGAAAACCTCAGGGAACATTGGACTACCAAGACCCGTTTGAGGAGTCTAGTAGAAAACAAGCTTCATCCCACCAGGAGTCAATATCAGCAAAAAACCCATTGAATCTAGTATTGTAGATTTAAAACTAAGACACATGGGAGGTAAAGATGAAAAACTAGTATGTAAACACTATGTGTTCTGATAAAATTAAAAAAGAAACAACAAAACAAATGGGAAATGAAGAAAGCAAAAAAATAGAAAACCTTACTTATTGCCACATAGACAATTGGTGGAAGTCAAAAAATATTCTTTAAAGCTGACAAACCATGTGTACAAATCTAAACAGGGAAAGAGACTAAATTCTAATATAAAAGTACCACTAGAATAGAAACATAAGCCTTTCCATGTACCAAAAGTAATTCAATATTTTTAAAATAAGAAATAGATCACATAGTGGGAAACACAATTAGTGGAACATAAAATACTAGAGATGAAGCTGAATAAATCAAATGTATTAGTAAATACAAATAGGCTTGCCCTTAACTCCCTCTTTAAGGGAAAATGTTTTCAGGTTAATTCAAAAAGCAAAATTCAATTACATTCTATATAAAAAAGATACTTTTAGAATACAGTGATTTGGAAAGATTAAAAATAAAAGATTAGTAAACGTATGGCAGGCAAATACAAACAAAATAGGCTTTGAGGCCTCAATATCTAAAAAGATACAATTCACACCAAAAGGATTAAAAAGTAAAAGAACAATACTTTATAATGCTAAAAAGCCTGATTCACAATGAAAGCAGAGTAGGTCTGATTATCTATGCACCAAATAACATAGCAACAACTTTAATAAAATAGAATTTTAATAAAATAGGAAATACAAGAGAAACAAGGTAATGTAGGACCACTTTGATACAACTTTATTCTAAGATAGTTCACATGGACACAAAAGATAAGTTAGAACACAACGGAATTTTTCAGGTGCACATAGAACATTCACAAAGAATAATGGTATATTAATTCACAAAGAGAACCTCAAGTTGCATGAAAAAGAAATAATACATTAGTCACAATGTAACAAGTCTATAAATAAATAGAAATCAGAATGGCAGTAAAAATACTTCTACAGAGAAATTTTTTAAGCTCTCTATTAAATTGCTCTTGGGTCTAAGGGACATAAAAGCCAAAATGTACATTATCTAATAAACATTGCCTAAATGAAAATGTAAGTTAACGAAATCTACAATAAAATATGAAGGATTTAATCTATAGGATACAATCAAATTTATGATTAGAAGAAAATCCATAGCCTTTAATATTTATATAAATAAAAATAAAACATGGAAATAACTGAATTAAGCTTACTCCTTAAAAAGGATAGGAAAAAACTTCAACGTAAACTGAAGGAAAAGAAAAGAAGGAGTAACCTAACATCGAGAAAAGCAAAAATTGAGTTAGAAAACAAAACAAATAGGGGTGCCTGGGTGACTCAGTTGGTTAAACCTCTGCCTTCAGCTCAGGTCATGATCCCAGAGTCCTGGAATTGAGCCTTGCTTTGGGCTCCCTGCTCAGCGGAGAGCCTGCTTCTCCCTCTCCCTCGGCTGCTCCCCCTGCTTGTGCTCTCTCTCTCTCTGTCAAATAAATAAATCAAATCTAAACAAACAAACAAACAAACAAATAGAATGAGTAAACACATACTTGGATCATGAAATAAAAAATAAACATATCCTTGGATTCTTTTTTTTAAAGATTTTATTTATTTATCTGAGAGTGAGAGCGAGAGAGAGACAGAGATAGCAATAGAACACAAACAGGGAGGAGAGGGAGAAGCAGACTCCCCTGCTGGGCAGGGAGCCCGACGTGGGGCTTGATCCCAGGACCCTAGGATCATGACCTGAGACAATGGCAGCCACTTAACCAACTGAACCACTCAGGCACTCCCGGATCCTTGGATTCTTAATAAAATAAAAAGGAGCACAAACATAAAAAATAAATAAAAATGTAAAATAGACATTTGAATAAAAACAATCTCAGAAGTGATGATTTTGCACATTAAAATTAAAAATGTTGATGACCAGCAGAGACCTATCAGAATGGCCAAAATCCAGAACACTGACAACACCAAATGCTCATGAGGCTGTGGAGCAATGGGAGCTTTCATTCATTGCTGTTAAGAATGCAAAAACGATATAACCATTTTGGAAGACAGTTTGGTACTTTCTTGCAAAATTAAACATTCCTTTACCATATGACCCAGCAATGGCACCTGTTGGTATTTACTCAGATAAGTTGAAAACATGTCCACAGAGAAATCTGCACATACATAGATGTTTTTAGCAGTTTTATTTGTAATTCACAAAATTTGGAAGCAACCAAGATACTCTTTAATAGGTGAGTGGATAAATAAAACATGATACATATCCAGACAATTGAATATTATTCATTGCTGAAAATAAATGGACTATCAAGGCATGAAAAGACATGAAGGAATTTTCAATGCATATCAACTATATGAAAGAAGCCAACCTGAAAGAGCTACATACCGTATGATTTCAGTGAAATGATTTTCTGGACATAGTAAAACTATGGAGGCAGTAAAAAGGTGGGTGGTTTCCAGGGGTTAGGATGGAGGGAGGGATGAATCTAGATAAAGCCCAGATGATTTTTAGGGCAGTGAAACTATTTTGTCTGGTAGTATGACAGTGGATACATTTCATGATATATTTGTCAAAACTCATAGAATGTACAACATCAAGAATGAATCCTAATATAAACCATGGACTTTAGGTGATAATGATGTATCAGTGTAGGTTCACTGGCAGCAGCAAATGTGCACTCCGGTACAGAATTTAGATAGTGGGGGAGGTTGCAACGTGTGGGGAAAGAGGATATTTGGGAACTCTATAATTTTCACTCAATTTAGCTATAAAACTACAATTGCTAAAAAAAGTAGCCTAGTTAAACAAAACCTTGATGAAATGGATATTAAGTTAAATAATGCATTTCCATAATAAAAATAGAAGATTCTCAAATCATTGTCCCTCCAAAAAGCACAGGCTTGGATGACTCACTGGGGAATTAATACATAAATGTGATAACAATTCTATAAAGAAAAGCTACAGATAATTGATGAATCTTGATGCAAAAGTTCTATGTAAAATATTAGCAAACAATCCGATAACACTTTTCAAAATACATCAAGACCAAATGGGTTTTATTATAGAAATGCAGGGATGTGTCAGTATTAAAACAAAAATCCTGTGATTTTTCCCCAGAGATGATGTCTAGCAAAGATAATAACAAATTTATTTATTTATTTTTTTAACAAATTTATTTTTGATACACAGACTTAAACCTTCAAAATTCTATTTTATAGGATCAGGAACTTCATTTTGAAAGCAACTTAGATAGTGATTACCTATGAAGTGAGAGAGTTACAATGTTTTGCTTTTTAAGCAAACTAGTGGTTAGTTATTTTTATATTGCCCGAACTTTTTGTATACCAGCACTATTTAGTAAAATATTAAACCTTGCTCTAATAAACATTAAGAGTCTTAAAATTGTTCAGTTTCAAGTTATACAGAAACAATATTTTTGATTGCTTGTTTTTTGTTAATTTAGCTAGAAAAATACAATGTATAAAAAAATCTTAATTATATGATTTATCATGTTAGAAAAGGAGAAAAATCATATCCATAGACATTGAACAAGCATTTTATCTAATTTAATATCCATTTCTGATAGTATTAATTAGGAAATCTACATATTAGGAAACAATGAGAGTCAAGAAACTAAAAGAGATGAGGTTAAATGTCCTCCATTTGGAGATGATATGTTAGCATAATTGGATGTTAATGATTTGCAAAATAAATTTTAAGTGACGTAAATTTAGGTGGAGAGCAATTACATAGTGTTATCTTTTGTATAAAAGGTATCAAAATGAGAATATATGTCCATATTTGCTTACTTCTGCAAAATGAAAACAGGACATGTTAATCAGAAAAAAACCCAAATGAGTGAATATGGGGGAAAGTGGGAGTAGTGGCAAAAATAAAATGAAAAATGAGAATTCTTTGTGTAAAGACTTTTAAAAAATAATTTTGGTTTTCAAACTATGTATAAGTTTTACATAGTTTAAAAAATAAAGAAAAACCCTCAAATTCTATAATTGAAAACAAATTAACTTAATTGAGCATTAAATTAATACAATAATCACAGAGAAAAATATTTCAGATGGCAAACACATTATAATGACAATAGATACTTAAGGGAATATATTTTAAAACAAAAAGAGCTATAAAAATCTTTTTTTATAAATATTTTGTTTATTTATTTGAGAGAGAGAGAGAGATTGCATGCACACACTTGTACACTCACAGGAGTGGGGGCGAGGTCGAGCAGAGGGAGAGGGAAAAGCAGCTTCCCAACTGAGCAGGGAGCCCAATGCGGGACTCAATCCCAGGACTCCAGGATCATGACCTGAGCCGAAGGCAGACACAACAGACTGAGCCACCCAGGAGCCCCAACAACTACAAAAATCTTAATCAGGGTTATTATTGTTAGAAAACATATTGATATTGTAATTTTGAAAATGTTTTATATATAGACTAGAACTAACAATAAATATGAAGGGCATAAATGTATTAATGTCATTAGAAAATAGGACTTTTATGTAAAAGAAAAATAAGAAATAGAAAACCACAGAAGGCACATATGGTAATGTGAAAGCAGAACGATAAATATTAATATGAACTTATGACTTTTAAAATATATATTTGTTGTTCTGCTGAAAGAACCCAGAAACAATAACATACCAATGAGCACAAGAAGCACCCAGATAATGATTTCTTTTTTTTAAGATTTTATTTATTTATTTGAGAGAGAGAGAGAGAGCTGGGGGTAGGGGCAGAAGGAGAGGGAGAGAGAGAATCTCAAGCAGACTCTGGGGGGCGGAACACAACACAGGACTCAATCTCACGACCCCGAGATCTTGACCTGAGCCCAAATCAAGAGTCGGTTCTCAACAGACTGAGCCATCCCGGGGGCCCCTCCGTTACTGATTTCTAAATACCATGCCTTAATAAAAGGAAACAGGACTCCTTAGAGGAATGCCTGATTCCAGACCTGAGGTAGTAAAAAAAAAAAAAAAAAATGCAAGGCAAACCTGGGATGTTTTGCTGTGTGAGAAAGCAAGGAAGAAATTTGGCAATTAAAGGTAAAGGATCAAGCATTTAACCAAAGTTTTAAGTAGAACTGCTGTTCAATTGTTGAAGAGAGAAAGCTCTTTTTTTTACAGAAGAACACCAGCTAATAAAATGGAGGAAATGAGAGAATTATAAGTGAAATAAAATTTTTATGCAAGAATCATTCATGAATACTAACATCATTAGGTGGGAGGTATTGGGGAGCAGAACATCCCCATGGTGTTTATAATAATTTGAAATGGGAAAAGCATACTTTCACCAGGAACAAATTTGGGAGTTTTTCACCTTAAATGATAGAAGTCGGCATTAAACATAGTGGGATAACTTGCTATTGGGATGTGACATTTTCTGCCACTTGATTTGATCCAATATGAAGTATGCAGCATCATCTGTGTAGTATTACTGAAAAGAAATGCTTAATATGAATTTCATCAAGTAAATAGATGTAATTTCCCATTTACAGCAAATATATGACACAGAAGAACTAATTAAGTGATGCCATAAGAAATGTTCAGCCAAATCCAGAATGTGGGACATTCTGTAAAACAACTGACCTAACCTCTTCAAAACTCCAATATCAAGAAAAAAAAAGAAGAAAGAAAGAGAAAGAAAAAAAGAGAAAGAAAGAAAGAAGAAAGAAAAAGAAAGAAAGAAAGAAAGAAAGAAAGAAAGAAAGAAAGAAAGAAGGAAAGAAAGAAAGAAAGAAAGAAAGAAATAGAAAGAAAGAAAGAAAGAAAGAAAGAAAGAAAGAAAGAAAGAAAGAAAGAAAGAAAGAAAGAAAGAAAGAAAGAAAGAAAGAAAGAAAGAAAAAGAAAACTGTAAAACTGTCCTGGACCAAAAGAGATTAAAGATACATCATTAAAAGCAATACATAAATTTTGACTGCTTTCTGGTTTTGAAAAATAACAATAAAGCATTTGGGGCAAATTGGGAAAATTCAAGAGATTATGTTAAGAAATTGTCAATTTTATTAGAAGTGAGAGTGGTATTTTGGTTATATATGTAAGTGTTCCTATTCTAAGGATCTAAAGGATTCAGGACAGGATTGTTCTAAAGGATTCAGGAGTGAGGCATCATGCTGTCTGTAACTTAATAGTTCACAAAATATTTTGTTTCTGTGTGTGTGTGTCTAGAAAGGAGAGAGAGAAAGAGAAAGTGTATTTTGAAAAACATTAACAATTGTTGATACAAATTTGTGGATACATATCCTTTGTAGTTTCCTTTTGATATTTCTGTTTATATTTTTTTATCATACAAGGTCAAGAGAAATGTGTAATTTTGTAAAGAGGTAATTGCAGCTGTAGAGATGGTACAGTCTTTTATATTTCATTCTTTATTCACTAAATACCGATAAGAATAAGGCCCTTTTTCTAAGCATTGTGGAAGCTAAAGAAATGAAGCAGACAGATTCCAGCATTCAAAGTGTAGTCAAAGATGTGACAGGTGCATTAAAACAAACAAACTTTTTGTAACTAA
Source organism: Halichoerus grypus (assembly GCF_964656455.1). NCBI lineage: Eukaryota > Metazoa > Chordata > Mammalia > Carnivora > Phocidae > Halichoerus > Halichoerus grypus. The sequence continues at coordinate 63,217,963 of NC_135720.1, forward strand.
GAGGAATAAACAATGCATGACATAAAGGAATAAAAAAAACACATGGATAAAATAATATGAATTTTGAAGGAAAAGATTATTTACCTATAAGAAATAAATTAAAGAAAGCCTTTATCTAGGAAGTAAGATTTTTAAGTAAACTTACCTAAACACAAGAAAAATTAAAGATATACCTCTCAAGGTCACTAAAAATCCCGTTTCAATAATAAAAACTATTTGATAATTGAATTTAGCAACTCCCAGAAGTGATTCTTACTTAGATGTTGTTTTGTCCAGCCAGCACATTTTGTAAGTTTTCATACTATATACAATTTTATGGTCTTGTCAAATGAAAAGAGGTGACATAAGAGCATGAACTTGGAGTCAAAGGCCATTTAATTTTCAATAATGGCAATTCCTTTCATTTCTATAGTGCTTTCATTTTTTCAAAGGGCTTTGCCCTGCTTGTCTCAAATTGTTTCACAATATTCCTGTGGGTTAAATGATGTGGACATTATGATTCTATATATGCAAAATCAAACAACTGAGATATTTTTAGGTTGTGCCTTGTGTAAAGGGGACATTAAGAATAGTGTCTATCACATAGTAGATACTCAGTACAATTCTAAATGAACACTGAGCCAATAGTGAATCAGTGAACAGGGAATGCATGAACTACTTGATGGGGAAAATGCCGGGTCTCTATCCCACAGAATCTCTCTACTTCTCCCCTGTCCTTAATGAGTGGTTCCATTTCTATATAGCCCAAACAGGACTTATGAGTGAGTGAAATATTTCTGTTTCTTAAAGGCAAAGGGCCATTTAGGATGTGTTTTATCTTATTGCACACAGAAGGACAACTTCAGATTTAAGTCTAAGTTTCCTGACAATGTTCTCAGACCAAAGTATAGTAGTCTAAAATAGTGCTGACAGCTTTTAAATTTTAAATTGCATAAGACTGGCATGTAAGGACTAAGGAGTAAGTTAGAACAGGTAAGCAAGTTTTTGTTTATGAAGGAAATTTGTCCAGTGTCATCATCTTAGAAGACTTCCTATTTCATCAAAAGTCACGTTTCCATACACATTTTAATGCAAAACGTTACATCTATTTTCGAGTGGGGCTCAGAATTAATTTTACCTCTCTACTATGTAATGACTCATTTCCTAGCTTGCTTGTAAAAATATGGATTCTGGGTAGGCATAAATGCAAAGGTAATGTTATAAAAGCTGTCATAAGTTATGTCACTAAATGAAAGACACATTGAAGAATTATTGCTGTATTTTTTTATTGTCTTTCTCATCAACAACCTACTAAAATTTTATGACACCTAGAATTCTGTTAGCCTCAAAAATTTGTTTTCGGGAACCATAGCTATATTATTTTCAACTCAGTTTTTCTGGTAACTCAAGCCATATAATAATCGCTTAACTCTGAGAGTTACAAATTGGCTTGTATCCACAGTGTATAAAGCACTGATAAGCTTATGAAACTATTTTTTAATTAAAGAAGAAATGAAGAATACAAGGATATGTATTATGCACTAATGTAGTACTATCCTGTGCTAGGTTCTGTGAAAAACACAAAATGAGACTTTGTTGTTTACTGTTAGAAGTTACAGTCTGCCTGCAGTTAAATTGCCAATGCTCTTTAACCAAGAATGTATACATACATCAAAGGCTGGGAAGACCTACGTGGCTTCTGGTAGTCTTTACCTGACATTACAGGTACACACTACAAATTAGAGCTTTTTTTGTTTAAGGGCCAATTTACCAGCTCCCTGACTGTCAGGCAGCTTTTGCTATAATCTAATTTTCTGAAATCAGTCATACAGTAAAGATGAGCCAATATTTACTGAGTTTTTATTTATGTGCCAGCACTGTGCTAAGCATGTTCCATGTATTAGCTTATTTAATTCTCACAAGTCCTTGAGGAGTTAGACACAAAGTCAGACAGCTAAGTGGCAGAACAGAGACGGCTTTCAAAAACACTGCACTGTCATCACTTGACTTCTAGGAGGCAAAACAGCCTTCATTTCTAACCTCTTCAGTGTCTACCATAGAATTATTCAGATAGTAGGGGGTCAACATGTACTTACTGATTAATCAATACCAAATAGACCTCTAGTCACGCTACACTATTGCTTTGTCTTTAGAATGTTACTGAGCTATTCTGGGCCATGCAGAGGAAGATATATCTCTTTCCTCTGGCTTTTTATTCTTCTCTAAACATGGCTCCCTCTGTCAACTCAACATTAATTGTTGGAGAAGCTGACTTAAGTGTGAACATTATGCATTACAATCTCTTACTAGCAGCAGAGAAGCCATTGCTCATCTTTTTCCCCCACTAGGTCTGAGTTTTTATCTGTTTTTGTTCACCCAGGAATCTCCACCATCTAAAACAGTGTCTGGCACAGAGCAGGACCTTGGTATTTATTGAATGAAGTCTTTTTTTCTCCTCTGCCCCTTCTTACCATTTTTAATTAACATAGTCAAATACCCAGCATACTTAAACTCCTCACTACAAGTATGTTCACAGATGACAGAACTCCCCTACTATGAATCTCTGCTCCTGTCCCCTCAACCACATCCATGGTTTTAAGTCCCATAATTATGGAGTATCCTTCAAGATCCAGTTACAGAAACAGAAACCACTCACATCAACATTTTAAATGAATAAATGTATACAAATATAAATATAGCCATATATATTTAAATACATTGGCACTATTTTTATTTTGAACAAACTGATGTTTGTCAGATCAATTAAGAATAAGAAAAATAAAAGTTTTATCTTCACTTGTCTCTTCAGTGGTCCAAGTTTCTGACCTATATTATTCTCCTTCTCTCTAAAGAACTTCTTCAAACATTCTTGCCAGGCAGGTCTACTGGCAACAAATTCTCTTAATTTTTCTTTTTCTACTCCTTTTTCTTTTTAAGGAAGTATTTATTTCTCCTTCACTTTTGAAGGATTATTTCATAGGGTATAGAATTCTAGGTTGGTATTGTTTTTCTCTTTCAATATTAAATGTTTTGCTCTACTCATCTTCCTTGCATGGTTTCTGAAATCAGAAGCAATTCTTATCTTTGTTCTTCTATAGCTAAGGTGTTCTTTTCCTCTGGCTTCTTTCAGGATTCTTTTCTGTGTCTTCTATTTTCTGTAGTTTGAAAATGATATGCCTAGCTTAGTATTTTTATCATTTATCCTGCTTGGTGTGAAATAGATTTCACTTCTGTAATGACTTCATTCCTTACATAAAGCATTCTTGGAAACCATCTATCACTTCTTTTACCTACTTAGTAGAAAGGGCATTCAGTGGACCTTAAATCTTTCTAGATTCAAGGAATACGTTGAGAATCTAAGGAAAGCTATAAAATTTCTCCACAGAAATTTTTACCTATGTTCAAATATTTTCATATATAAAACCAATGAGTTTCTGAGAGCTCAGGTATACAGGAATATATTATACACGTAAAATTATTTGAATGTTATTTTGTGCTCACTACTTAATATAGGGTTATTTGATGTTAGTGATACCAAACAAATATTCATGTATTTTTGGACAATTCTACCATTGTCTGGAATGTTCCATTTGTTTTGTGGATTATGTAGAGAATAACATAAAAAAGGATACAATAGAATCAGAACAATGGAAGAAAGCTGCAAAAGAATTTTATATTAAGCAGTAAATAAGAATTAGAGAAGGAGAAGGGGTTTGGGGGAGAGAAGAGATGGCCATACCTGGGAAGACTAGTTTGCTGGTGACAGATTCTGAAACTAGACATTCTGAAACAGTCTAAGCAAGTACTGAGCAAAGACCATGCCTGTTCTATTGATATAATTCCACTGTTGAGGAACAAAGAGGTGTGCAACACATGTAAGAAAATTCCCCAAAGGAGAATTGGAGTGAGCGTGCCAATCAATATCTGTCTAAAGGAATGGGAACTGGAGTTGACTGAAGAAGGAAAAAGAAAAAAGAAAACAGGACAACCCTGAGGGGGTTTATAGAGGACCGACCCAATGAGGAAAAAAAAAAAAAAAAAAGGAACGGGAAACTTTGCTTTGGATATAAAATTTTGGACTAAGGCATCTATGTTAAAACTACTCCATACAGGCAAAAGTGGGTCCCAACTATATACAGTAGGGAAGGTTCCATCTCCACAGTTACCTTGGGATCCTTCCTGAATTTCCAAGGCACATAAATATGAATGTGACTCATACCATGTAAGAAATTAAACTACAGGTATGTGGGTGGGGGACATTGACCTTTAAATATCAGCATTGGTGATTTCAATTCAGTTTTACACTGCTCCTTTAATACTACATGAATCATTATACAAATCCATAAAAAGCTGGGAAATTCTATTCCTGGGAGGTTCATATGTAGTTGGTGTAACAACTACCTTGAGCCCAAAGGATTAAAATAATTCAAAGCATATTAATCCCTTGTGAGCCACACAAAGCTTTGTTTGATTTATCCCAGAATGACCAGTGCTTTATTGATGCTTGCAGAATATGCAATGGTAGTTAAATTTAGTATCTCACCATTTTTGTCAAGATTTCATAGGATGTTGAAATTAAAAGATTGCCATCAATATTTATAAATAATGCTATAATTCTAAAGTATGATCGTTTTTGGTCAAAGATTAGTAATTCCATTAGAAATATTACTCCCTCATCCATTCCGTTGCCCCACTGTCCCTCCTTTACCCCATGCACTACATGGCTTCAAAGGAAAAGGGAGAAATCACTCAAAGCAAATAAATCTCTTAACAGGTATAATTAGAATTGTGCAAAATAACTTTCTAAACATCAGAGCTGCATGTCCCTAACTCAGATGTGAAGATATATATTTTTAATGAAAACTGATAGTTTTGAATCATATCACTTGATTTGATAGTAATTAAAAATGGGAAGTAGAGGGGCGCCTGGGTGGCTCAGTCGTTAAGCGTCTGCCTTCGGCTCAGGTCGTGATCCCAGGGTCCTGGGATCGAGCCCCGCATCGGGCTCCCTGCTCGGCGGGAAGCCTGCTTCTCCCTCTCCCACTCCCCCTGCTTGTGTTCCCTCTCTCGCTGTGTCTCTCTCTGTCAAATAAATAAATAAAATCTTTAAAAAAAAAAATGGGAAGTAGAAGGACGACTTTTTACATATGTCCATACATCAAAAACAAAAATGCATTTGTTTCAGTACTCATTGGAATTCTGTAATTTTTGCTTTCTGAGCCCATGGCTAGGCTCTTATTCACTTAACTTTCTATAAAGATAAAAGATTACTTTTCTGGCAATTTCTAATTCCTCTTGAATTGCTGTGTATTGTGCAATAGCTATTATATACCTCTACTCATAGCCTGAGTAAAGAGAATATTATTGATATACCAAGCTGTTAGAGAACTTTCAAATGGGGCCTTCAAGATAGAGGGCTTTGATGAAATGTCAAAAATGGTGTGATTTAGCCAAATATTGTTTTAATAGTTTTTATTATTATTTGGGTATGGTAAGGCCAACAGATCAGGATACAACTGTCTTTTAAAAGATAACTTGCTATACTCTGAGATTTCAAGAGAGGGAAAACACACCACAAGGAGCCATACTGGGAATCACCTGAGGTCAATAGCAAGGCAGAGGGAGAGTGGGGGAACAATTGGCAGGAGCATTTACTGTGGTTTCCAAGGGAAGAAATGGGCAAGTCAGGGGAAGCAGGCTTAGAATGGACTAGTTTAAATAATTCTAGCAGCTTTGGGGCATAGGCACTATTTGTAGTTCCCTGGTACAATTTGTAGTTCCCTGGTACATGGCTCTGGGGGTGATTAAGGTAAGTGGATAGTGGTCCAGAGTATGAGCCTAATAGGGTGGTAGTTGGGGGTATGGACATAACTAGCTGCTCAAAAAGGGGAACTGAACAGCTTCTAGCCAGGGCCTCAAAGCTGAGTCAAGACAGCATTTTGAAAACTATGTTACAGTTGTCTCCTTGATATCCTGACACCAGTTTGAGTTTGATTATTTGGGTGTTTGAGTGGCCTTAATATTAAGGGAGACCTTCAAAGAATAGACATAAATTGGCCTATACAGCATAGAAAAGATATTATTATGAGAGTAAAAAGGAGGAACATAAGCAGAAATATAAGGAGTCTTTATAGGTTGGCTCATAACTAAGTTTGTTATTTGTAATGCATTAGCCAAGAAAACATCTGAAATTTGTTGTCTCTGATAATATCTTGATGGTATTGCATTATGTGTTAAAGGTAGCAGTCATATGTATTTTTGGATGACATTTTGGTGTTTTCCTCAGGTCAAGGTGGCTGGTCCAACAGGTATGTTTGGTGGAGGGTGTGAATCAATAGTTTAGTAAAATTATGTAATGATTGGCAGTTGTAACCAGGGGAAAGGGACAGTTGTGGTGGTGGTGGTCATGGTTGGAGATTCAGGACGGGAGGTCATGGTGAAAAGCTGAAGAGGATCATGGGAAAAGGCACTAGGGAGTGTGTGGTCCTTTCCTTGGGAATTCAGGAGTTGACTGATAGAGGCAGTTGCCTCCTGGAGAAAGCAGTAATCTCCCTTAATTTTTAATTTGTATTTTTCCAAATTTTATTTAAATTCTAGTTAGTTAGCATATAGTGTAATATTGGTTTCAGGAGCAGATTTTAGTGATTTATCACTTACATACACCCAGTACTCAACACAACAAATGCTCTCTTTAATCTCCCATTTAGCCCATCCCCTGCCCACTTCCCCTCCAGCAACCCTCAGTTTGTTCTCTATAGTTAAGAGACTCTTATGGTTTGCTTCCCCTAGGTTCATCTGTTTTGTTTCTTAAATTCCACATATGAGTGAAATTATATATTTGTCTTCCTCTGACTGACTTATTTTGCTTCACATAGTACATTCTAGCTCCATCTATGTCATAGCCAATGACAACATTTCATTATTTTTGATGACTGAGTATTGTTCCATTATATATATACACACACACACACACCACATCTTCTTTATCCATTCATCAGTCGATGAACATTTGGGCTCTCTCCATAGTTTGGCTATTGTTGATAATTCTGCTATAAACTTTGGGGTACATGTACCCCTTCAAATCTGTATTTTTGTATCCTTGGGTAAATACGTAGTGGGGCAATTGCTGGGTCATAGGGTAGTTGCATTTTTAACTTTTTGAGGAACCTCCACAAAGTCCTCCGGAAAGGCTGCACCAGTTTGCATTCCAATGGTATTAGAGTCTTACCCTTTCTCTGCATTCTCGCCAACACCTGTTTTTTTCCTTTTGTTAATTTTAATTTGTTAATTTTAGTCATTCTGATAGGTGTGAGGTGGTATTTCATTGTCGTTTTGATTTATATTTCCCTGATGATGAGTGATGTTGAGTATCTTTTCATATGTCTATTGTCCGTCTAGGTGTCTTTGGAAAATGTCTATTCATGTCTTCTGCCCATTTCTTAACTGGATTATTTGTTTTTTTGGGTGTTGAGTTTGATAAGTTCTTTACAGAGTTTGGGTACTAATCCTTTATTAGATATATCCTTTGCAAATATCTTCTCCCTTCTATTGGCTACCTTTCAGTTTTGTTGATGGTTTCCTTTGCTGTGCAGAAGTTTTTTATTTTGATGAAGTCACAATAGTTCATTTTGGCTTTTGTTTCCATTGCCTCTGGTGAAGTGTCTAGTAAGAAGTTGTTATGGCCAAGATCAAAGAGGTTGCTGCCTGTGTTCTCCTCTAGGATTTTGATGGATTCCTGTCTCACACTTAGGTCTTTCATCCGTTTTGAGTTTGTCTTTGTGTATAGTGTAAGAAAGTGGTCAAGTTTTATTCTTCTGCATGTTGCTGTCTGGTTTTCTCAATGCCATTTGTTGAAGAGACTGTCTTTTTTTGATTGGATATTCTTTCCTGCTTTGTTGAAAATTAGTTGACCATATAGTTGTGGGTCCATTTCTTGTTTTTGTATTCTGTTCCATCGATCTATGTGTCTGTTTTTGTGCCAATACTATACTGTCTTGATGACTACAGCTTTGTAATATAGCTTTAAATCTGGAATTGTGATGCCTCCAGTTTTGTTTTTCTTTTTCAGGATTTCTTTGGCTATTCAGGGTCTTTTTGGGTTCCACAGAAATATTAGGATTGTTTGTTCTATCTCTGTGAAAAATGCTGGTGTTATTTTCATAGGGATTGCACTAGATGTGTAGATTGCTCTGGGTAGTATAGACATTTTAACAATATTTGTTATTTCCTTGACTTATAGAATGGCACACATTGCAGTACCCTCCACCAGACTCCTCCTTAGGAATGGGAGTGTAGGGATATATGTGTTAGCAAAGCAAGGATTATACAAGGAATGTGGGTTAAACAGAGAGCAAACTCAGAAAATGTAATAGAATCCCTAATATCAAAGGAAGAAAAATAATGAATGTTTCATGTCTAATTTATCAGCATCTTAAGAAAGGCAACCTGTGAATCTCAGTGAGGCAGAGGTTTTAGTGTTTGGGGTGAAGTCATTGCAAGAGGTGATATCCTCTCTAGGCGTGAGCTCCTGGGCCAGGGTGATAATGTCTGGGATCTGGGACTGGGGAGCCTCTTTTAGAGGATATCCACTGAAGTTGATGCATGTCTTGTGTTTGCGGCTCTATGGTATTGTAACGAGGCAGAGACACTTTTGTAATTTGAAGGCAACATTGTACCGAAAAGCTTGACTTATAAATATATATTTTTTTTAAGTCAAAGTGCATGTGGATGTACAGTGAGCAAAGGTGATATTGGCATTCCTGATGCTGGTGTAATGGATCACAGCAACAGAACTGGACTGACATAATTAAAGTCCCCATTAAGAATGGTAAAAACTGTTTCCAATAGTTTAAGGTTTTGCACAGATGGGTGATGAGATGGATTCTGTTGCAAATACGTTTTAAATCATATAGTCTGATTTGGGTATATGTTAATAGAGTGTTAGCATATTAAAAAATAATCCAGACACTAATATTTGGGGTCTTCTCAAAGAATAGATTAACATTTAGGCCACAAGCCCTGTACATTCATAGTGCCTTCAATTTACTTTTTAGGGTGTCATTCAAGTTATAAAGAGATAGGTGAAAACAATAAAAAGGGGGGTGCTTGAAGGAAACATAAATGTAGCAGGAAAAAAATTTCCAGAATTAACAAAATCTGTAACTAGTCCCCCCCGCCTTTTTTTAAAGATTTTATTATTTGTTTGACAGAATAGAGAGAGAGAGAGTGTGTGTGTGTGTGTGTTTGTATTTGAGTGAGTGCACAAGCAGGGCAAGTGGAAGAAGGAGAGGCAGGCTCCCATGCCGAGTAGGGAGCCTGATGTGGGGCTTGATCCCAGGATCCAGGGATCACGACCTGAGCCCAAGGCAGATGCTCAACCGACTGAGCCACCTAGGCACCCCTAGTCCCCTTTATTTTGAGATATGGAAAACTATTACATGCAAAATAAGAGAACACAGTGCTATACAAAAGTAACAGAAAACAAAACTTTTAGAAATAAAACATAACCAAAAACTTAAAATTTATTTGGATATTCTTGAAATATTATAGATATGGGGAACAGATTAGTGGTTGCCGGGGCGAGGGATGAAGGAGGGAGAGGAAAGGTGACCATACAGGGGTAACACATGGCATATCTTTGTGGAGATAGAATAGTTCTGAATCTTCATTGTGGTGGTGGTTACATGAATCTACACATGAGATAAAATTGCATAGAGCTACACACCCGAGTACATGTAAAATGTAGCCAATAAGGGCTTAAAATTCATAAATCAAGAAATAACATTATAAACATATTACTTTAAAATGTAGAAGTAAATATCAGAAGAAAGTTGAGAATTGAAAGACGGATTGGTTCAGAAAATTGTTTTCCATTAGAATCTCATTTGATCATTTTGGCTATGAATTTTATCCCTTCACAACCAAATCAGACCAAATGTGAATAAAATGTAATTTTTAGCTCACCTAACCATTTTCATACAACATGTTCTTTGGTACCCAGTTGTGGTTTGGAATCATCTCAGTATATGAGAAGTTCTGTATTTCCTGTAAGTAATACACTGGATTTTGACATGAAGATTTTCCAGGTGGGCAGCCCAACATACTGGATTATAACCCTCACCCCCCGCCCCGATGCGTAGCAACAGTCTCTTACTTGCCAATTTAGCACCAAAACTTTTTCTCAACACAATGTTTATTTAGTTGAACTAGAAAACAAACAATAATGTAAATTCAGAAGACTAACAAAAACCATTTTCATTTCATAAGGGGTCAGGAGATTAGATGCATTCAGTTTGCCCTATATGAGTAAAATAAGACCTCTAAAATATGAAAATGAAAGACAAGGATGTGTATTGTATCAGTCTGCTCAGGCTGCCATAACAATATCCCACAGACTGGCTTAAACAACAGAGATATATTTTCTCACAGCTCTGGAGGCTAAAAGTCTAGACCAAGATGCTGTCAGGGATGGTTTCTGGTGAGGTGTCTCTTCCTGGCTTGTGGATAGCAGCCTTTTTGCTGTGTCCTCACATGGCCTTTCCTCTGGGCCTACAGGGAGAGCAAGGGAGCTCTGGGGCCTCTTCCTCTTCTAAGGACACCAGTCTTGGATTAGAGCCCCATCCCCATGACCTTATCTAACCTTGATTATCTCCTTACAGACCCTATCTTCAAATAGTTACATTGGGGGTCAGAGCTGCAACATATAAATTTGGGGGTATACAATTTAGTCTATAACATGTATGTTGTTGCATTTTTAGGTGGAATACTTTTTTATGATTAAGACACTGAAACCAACATTTTTACTGCAGCAAGTAAATCACAGAGACTAGAAATTGACAAGAGCTGATACACATTTCTGTGAATGAGATTTACAATCCATTAGCATTTTCTTTTAAAGAGAGAAAAACTTTTGTTTCTGGTCAGAATTTTTTAGTGTTAGTCTTTGCCATTTGAGGTGACAAACAAAATTTTAAGAGATGAATTGTCACTTAGGAAGGTAAGAAAAAGAACATGTTGTAAAAATTTTTCTAATAAGACTCTGCTTACAATCATATACCTAGACTTGCTGCTCTCTGGTGACTAAAGCCATAGAACCTATGGTTTTGGACATCAAAGAGGTTTCCATCTTGTTGATGGCAGTTGAAAGATCTTTATTCTTGAAATTGTTAAATAATTTCAAACAAAAAGCAAATGTATAATGGAATAGTAGACAATTCCTAATACATAGAAAAATTTAAAGCAGACTAAAATATCAATTTCAGGGAGCAGCTAAGTTGGAAAAAGCTTGATGGAGATGATAAAACTTGTCTCTGACAAGCTGTAAGGATAGAGGGAATACGGTAGATGGGGAGACAACTATGTTTTTTTCTGCTTGAAACCAAGTTTTGTAAGGATGTTGCAGATGGGTAAGATAGGTAGAGTGAGAGACCAGCCTTATGTTCTAGGCTGATCAGATTTCCAGGATAACTGCTTAGAACAAAAAGTCTTTGGGTCACTAGTGCATCAAAGAGCAGGAAGAAAACCACTCAGGATTCATTCACTGACTTCCAGGCACGTGTGCGGGTTGTAAATATGTTTTCAGACTACTCACTGAGTGCCTGCTCTGTCCTTCACTTCTCATGTGCCCAGACTCACTTTTTAAATAATGCTCTTCTGCTTGAATGTGTTGTTGTAGCTTCTGTTCCTAGATATCGAAAGTAGTGTCCTATTCTCAACCTAAGCTTGCAGCTGTTGGACCCTATCCAGAACTTTCTCACTTAAAGATCCTGGATCGCTTTCCTTCTTGTGCAGGTTTTTTATCTTTGTCACCATCTGTGCAAACAGAAAATACAAGTCAGATCAGAAAGAGACTTAAAAGATGAAATATTGTTCCCTAAAGAGAACCGGAGAATATCTACATTGATTTCTTTGTTTTAGGAAGAAGTTAACTCAACCTAAAAGATGTGGGAAAATGTTCAAATTCCTATAACTTGATATTGGGGACCAAGCAGATTAGAACCCAATTTTCCAAATTCCTGCTGTGGCCTTTTAAAAACAAAAACAAACAAACAAACAAACAACAAGCTTGTTTTAACCATACAGCCAGGTGAAAGTGGCAAGGTATATATTGTATGATTTTGCAAGTGCATGTGTTGCTATAAATGAAACCGCTCAGTATTTTGTTTCAGACCTGAGGAGCTGTTCAAATAAGATAGAAAAATAGTTAGTGAACTTACCTAACTGCAGCTGATTCTGATAGAGAATGAAAAGCCAATTCTTTGTCACAGCCAGTTTGTAAATGACAAGGGAAATGATCCTCAGCCTTCACTGTCTATAGTGCCCCTACGGGAAATATTGTGGAGTATTGCCTGGCCACATATTTTACAGTGGTACTATTCAGTCTATAAAAGTAGACATTATCTCTACATCCCAACAGTTTGTCTCATCCTCCTAAATTAATTACAGATGCGGATTAAGTAGTTATCATTGCCAGGTCCCTGCAGAGAACAAATTTTGTGAAGTGTTTTAGTGATAAAACATCCAGATTTGGATACACATAGATTTAGACTGAATTCTGTATACGAATAAATGAAAGATATTCCAGGATCATGTCTGATAGTGACAGATTCCAGGAACATCTAAGGAGGAATTTTCTCTAGTCAACTCTTAAGCATGCATAACCTTCCACTTAAACTCTAATAATTCAATCTAAACCCTCTAGTCCTTTCAAGCATAAGTTTTGGGCATTAGGGATATTAACCAAATTTATCTCCCTTTCCACAAATACAATTTGGGGTAAAATGAGAATACTATTATTGCAATTTGAAATAAAAATCATTATGTGAAGTGGAATAATGATTCACTGTTGGGTAAGCCAGTCTGTGCATCTGCTCATTCACCTAATTTTAGACATTATTTAGACAGAAATGCTTTTAATCACAATCTACTTGAAAATATCTGAGTGTATATACAGGTATAAAGTTTACAAATTCAGCATGTGGTTCAAGTGTGCACATTGGAAAAAATTGTTCTTGAATTTTTTGAAGTCTATTTTCCAACTGCTCCTTATGCATTGTAGGCCTTATCATCCTCTGCCAGATGCTAATTTTCCAGATCAGTGGTCCTGAGGTCAATGCCAGAAATACAAGTAGACCTAGTCTTCAATTTCTTTTTTATAATTTCCGATAGAGTTTCTCAAAAAATGTCAAATATTACATTAAATGTTTCACTTTGTGCCAGTTAATGTGTGCTTAAACTCCTTCCTATATTCAGGGTCTAACCTTTTTAAAGTTGGATGGTGAGGTTGAACACAAGGAAAAAAATTTCCTTGACCCTCTGCTTAAGTTAAATATTAAAGTTGAAGGCAGAGTGCTGACTTTCTTTGTCAGATATTTAAAAAGTTGCTGATGAGTCAAATGAATAAAGTATAATTAAAGAGTCTTCCCAAAAACTTTAATGGAAAAAGATATCATATATATATGATATATATATATATTTTCAAAGTTTGTGTCTGCCTCTACATATTGAACATTAGAAGATACGTGCTTCTGATATAGCAAAGTTTTGCTGAATGTAAGTTTTTAAAAAAAAGTAGGAAAATATATAAAACTTAGGAACTCTAGCAGATTCATATGAGTGCAGCAGACGTGTATAATTTTCTAAACAAAGATTATTCCCTAAGAAAGAAGAGCTTAAATTGGGTATGACCTTCTGAAAACATCATAACCAATTCTTCCGTTCTTAAAGCCATAGGGATTCAGACTAAGGGAAAATATGCCCTGATTGACATGAGGATAAAATAGGCTTGATAGATTCATTGTTCTCAATATAAATACTCCATGGCTTTGAAATTTCAAACTTCTAAACTTCGCTCATTCATTTGGCATCTAATTTAGATAAATTTCAGAATAATAAGCTTGTTTTTATAAATACTCTCTATAAAATACATTTAATCTGATTTTTATTTGTTCCCACTTAATGAAAATGCACACACACACAGATATACCACAAAGATACAAATTTTAAAGAGAAGGCTGCCTTTTGTTGCTTATGAAGGAAAAAAATAATAAATCCTCATACCCTCTTTAAGGTGGGCATTACTCAAGTTTTTTTTTTTTTAATTGCCCAGCCCATTCATGATTATAAAAATCAAACTGGAGACATATGCAATGAGTTCTAATCTTTCAAGAATCATATATAAGTCATATATACATATGACATATATTTCTCTTAAAGGATGCTTTTTACTGACTTACAGGTATGAGAATAATTATTGGTGTAAGAAGCCAGAGTAGGGCCTGGGAGACTAGGAACCGTGGACTGCTGACTCCTAAAGTAAGAAGTCCTATCCATTTCCTTCACTTAGTCTTACAAGTAGAGTCATTTCTATTAGAATCATGATATAAAACGGTTGGAAAGCATTTCCCCTAGACAGCTATTTGCCACTTCTAAGCTTTCCAACACAGGGTCGATACCACCCCCATCTTAGCCTGGAATCATCAGGAAGCTTCTCCTCTGATCTTGCTCTGCCTGATTTGGATATTGCCACCTTGAGTTCCACTAGCTTTTTTCTTTAGAAAAGACGAAATCTGATGCAATTCTTTACATGAAGCCACTTTTCAGAAATGTAGCCAGCCAACTCAATAAGTTAAAAAAAAAAAAAAAAAGTGGGGGGGTGCTACTAATAGGTAAAGTCCATAAAAGTTTTATAAAGTCACTAATGCTTCATAATTAAGTAGAGGCTAAATAGGGCACTTGGTGCTTTGTTTCAATTTTCTCTGAATCAATCTAGTACATTCAGCCTAAAAAATGGGAAGAAATAAGGAGGCCTAAAACAGTACCTACAAATATTAACTACTTGTTGAGTGAATAGACAGACTGTTGTTTGAATGAGTGCATTTCATGTATAACCTGGCTCATATCTTGTAGAGCTCACTCAGAATTTTTAATGAAGGCCAAAAAGCTATATATGTACATTAATAAATTATATAAGTAGAATGACAGTATAGTTCATAGTATGTATGTATAACTACTCCAAGTTCAAACTGTGATTCATGTAGTCTACCTGATGTTTGGAGTTCACAAGGGGAATTTTAAAAATAAATGTCAACAAGGGCATATATCTTTTCTTGACCAAAAATTTTATGAAATTAAATGTATATTGTTGTGTAAAACAAAACTGTCATTGCAATGGCAGGGGATGTATAAAATGTAAGAGCAATAAAGTTCTAGGTAGTTTAAATTTTATTAAAATGTGAAAACCTGTTTGGGTCATGTTTTGCTTGACAACACAGTGATTTTTTTTTTTAATTTTATTATGTTATGTTAATCACCATACAATACATTAGTTTTTGATGTGGTGATCCACAATCCATTGTTTTCTATAACACCCAGTGCTCCATGCAGTACGTGCCCTCCTTAATACCCATCACTGGGCTAACCAATCCCTCCTCCCCCCTCCCCTCTAAAACCCTGTTTGTCTCTCAGAGTCCATAGTCTCTCATGGTTCATCTCTCCCTCCAATTCCACCCCCCCTCATTTTTCCCTTCCTTCTCCTAATGTCCTCCATGCTATTCCTTATGTTCCACAAATAAGTGAAACCATATGATAATTGACTTTCTCTGTTTGACTTATTTCACTTAGCATAATCTCCTCTAGTCCCATCCATGTTGATGTAAAAGTTGGGTATTCATCCTTTCTGATGGCTGAGTAATATTCCATTGTATATATGGACCACATCTTCTTTATCCATTCATCTGTTGAAGGGCATCTCGGCTCTTTCCACAGTTTGGCTATTGCGGACATTGCTGCTATGAACATTGGGGTGCATATGGCCCTTCTTTTCACTACATCTGTGTCTTTGGGGTAAATACCCAGAAGTGCAATTGCTGGGTCATAGGGTAGCTCTATTTTTAAATTTTTGAGGAACCTCCACACTGTTTTCCAAAGTGGCTGTACCAACCTGCATTCCCACCAATAGTGTAAGAGGGTTCCCCTTTCTCCACAACCTCTCCAACATTTGTTGTTTCTTTCCCTGTCCATTTTTGCCATTCTAACTGGTGTAAGGTGGTATCTCAATGTGGTTTTGATTTGAATTTCCCTGATGGCTAATGATGATGAACATGTTTTCATGTGTCTGTTAGCCATTTGTATGTCTTCTTCAGAGAAGTGTCTTTTCATATCTTCTGCCCACTTTTTGACTTGGTTATTTGTTTTTTGGGTGTTGAGTTTGAGAAGTTCTTTACAGTGATTTTTTTAAATTTTATTTTATTATATTAGTCACCATGCAGTACATCATTAGTTTTTGATGTAGTGTTCCATGGTTCATTGTTTGCATATAACACCGAGTGCTCCATTCAATATGTGCCCTCCTTAATACCCATCACCAGGCTAACGCATCCCCTTAACCCCCTCCCCTCTAAAACCCTCAGTTTGTTTCTTAGAGTCCATAGTCTCTCATGGTTCATCTCATCCTCTGATTTCCCCTCCTTCATTTTTCCCTTCCTACTATCTTCTCCTTTTTTTTTTTTTTTTTAACATATAATGTATTATTTGTTTCAGAGGTACAGGTCTGTGATTCAACAGTCTTACACAATTCACAACACTCACCATAGCACATACCACTCCCAATGTCCATCACCCAGCCACCCCATCCCTCCCACCCCCCACCACTCCAGCAACCCTCAGTTTGTTTCCTGAGATTAAGAATTCCTTATATCACAACACTCTGATTTTTTGATCCAGATGCCAGTGGATCATTTTAGAGACACTGTGTTGATATATGTTGTGCACAGTCTTAGTTCTGATGGATTGTCAAAGTCACAATAGGAACTAGAACCCTGAGTTTCCTGTGAACACATCTGGAGATCTGGCTCTGTATGTAACTTAAAATGGCATGGACATGAGTAATTCCATAGTGTTTTGCTTTTCTAGGACCCAGAGCGCTGTTTCTTTATGCCACAAGATGGTGGTTTAGAATTTTGGAGGGAGATAGCAGGGCTGATTAATTGTCAATGATTGCATCAAAATTACTCTTCACTTTACCCAAAATAGTGTAGGACTTTATTGTGTTTTAGAAGAATTTGATACAAACATAAAGATTATATCTTGTTTTTCTTTTGTCTCCCTCAAATTGTGTGACAAATGAAATCTTTGAAAAGTTGCTGGTTGTGTGGAAGACTGAGTAAAATGAATCATAGAGGAAGAAGATAATTTCTTTTTAAATAAAAGACAATTTAGACTTATTATACTTTCAAATTTCTTAGGTTTTAATTGTTAGAGAAGGATAATTTCTATGTTTCCTTCCTAAACCTCTGATATTAAATGAGACAAAGATATTTTTATTTCCTCTTCTGTTAAGGAAATAAAATCTAAGAGTTGGTAAAATCCAATTTATACTGCATTTTGGAATAGTAAAATCCAGTAATTATACCTTCTTTAACTTTTGAATATAGTCCTTTCTCCCCACTCCACTGCTATCATCACCCCTTACCCAGATTACTTAAATTTTGTGATAGTTGGTTTCCACACAGAGTAGCCATGATAATCTTTCTTTGTTTTTATATAATTAGTTTAATTGCACAAGAAATAATGATTATTTTGTGAATAAATTAGTAAATGAAAAGAAGCATTTATTAAATTTAAATCAACTCAGATTCTACTGCATAATATAACTGAGCATTTCAGCATATATACATCCAGACTTTTCCCCATTTTAATGTAATTATAAATTTACTCTCACCACCTTCTAAAATATAAAATCTGATTTTTTTATTTTGGTCAGACAGCTGTTTTTTTGGTTAAGAAATATATCATAAACACATTTCTATATCACTAAATGCAAATTTAATCATTTTAAAGGATAACTTAGTAATTATCTGAATATGCCATACATTATTCAAACAACATATTATTGAAGAAAACTTTAATTATGATTATAAAGAATGTAAACGAAACACTTTTGTGCTTATTATTCAATGTGTTTTTTCCCCCATTTTCTATGTTAAATATCTAAATTGGGTTAAAAGAACAAGAGCTGTTTGAAGGCTTTTAGTACCTATTACAATTCTTTCCATGAAAGCCATACAAGGTTGTATCCTGACCTGAAGATTTGTTGTATGGGCCTGCCTATTCACTATGCCAGTGGTTCACAATCTGGCTATACATTAGCATTATCTGGGTGAACCCCCCCCAAAAATGTAGCTCAACTCATGAGCAGAAAATCAAGGTACTGGGATTGAGGAGGGGCCCAGGGTAATACTGGCCCCATAAAATTAATGGAGGAATATTCCCTCTTCTTCTGTTTTCTGAAAGACTTTGTTAAAATTGGTATTGTTTCATCCTTCAGTATTTGGTAAAATTCCTAGTGAAGTTACCTGGTCCTGGAGTTTTCTTTATTGAAATGTTTTAATTAAAGTTTTCAATTTCTGTTATAGAGGAAGAACTACTAGGTTTCTATTCTTTTTTTTTTTTTTTTTTTAAGATTTTACTTATTTGAGATAGAGAGATTGAGCACACAAGTTGGGGAGGGAAGGGAGAACCAGGCTCTCCACTGAGCAGGGAGCCTGATGCAGGGCTCCATCCCAGGACCCTGAGATCATGACCTGAGCTGAAGGCAGATGCTTAGCTCACTGAGCCACACAGGTGCCCCTTAGGTTTCTATTCTTGCTTGACCTTTAATAGTTTGTGTCTTTCAAAAAATGCACCCTTCACTGAAGTTGTTGAATATATGGCATCAACTTGTTTATGATATTCCCATGTTACTCTTTAATGACTACAGGTTTATAGTGATATCCTCTCTTAATTTCTAACATTTTTAATTTATGTCTTTTCCCTTTTTTCTGGATGAGTCTAATATCCTCTGGGGTTATTTCATCATTATTACTCTCTTCTTGTGTAGTTATTATTGCACTATCTAGGCTTAACTGGTTAGTCAGTTGACTAATATCTTCTATTTCTCTATTCTCTGATACAGTTATTATTTTTACTATGTGTTTTTGTCCTTTTAAATGTGTATTTGGCCTTTCCTGTTTAATTTTTCCCCTAAAGAACCAGCTTGCTAATTTATTCATTATATCTAAATGTTTATTTTCTAACTCACAAATATATGCTTTGCTTTTCTTCTGTGTCTTCCTTTAAGTCTGGCTTCCTATAATAGCAGATTAGCTTGGGGAGGGAGGAGCAGAGAAAACCTTCTCACAGATAACACTCATAAAAGCCATGCAGGGTGCCTGGGTGACTCAGTCAGTTGACTGCCTTTGGCTCAGGTCATGATCCCGGGGTCCTGGGATTGAGTCCCGCATAGGGCTCCCTGCCCCACGAGGAGCCTGCTTCTCCCTCTGCCTCTCTCTCTCTATCATGAATTAATAAAATCTTTTTAAAAAACCATACAAAATATTAAAAGATATATTGAAGGTACTAGAGAGTAATCACAAACTGTTATTTTTTATCCTTGAAAGATGAGGCTTTAGTTTGTTTCTGCCCATGGGCTACCCAAAATTCTCATGGAAGTCAGTGCAGAAAAAAGTTTATTATCAGTGGCTTGAGGTGACAGAGGAGAGTTTTGAGGTCTTGTAGGGCATCCAGAAATGTAGGGGGAGGATTCTGTAAGGGAGGGGCTGCAGAGGCAGTGAACACCTAAATCTGCACAAAGTGTTCAAATCCTTGATTAAATTACAAGTGCTTGGAAGAGGCCCTAGTCTCTCAGAACAGCTGGAAGTTGAAATAGCTAAGTACAGATTTCAGCCACAGCTGAAGAGACAGTTTGAAATCTGTGTCTGATTAAATTAAACGTGTGCTACAGCAAACCCTTCCAAAGAATATAACAGAATCCAGAACCTGCACAGTGTAATATTTATGAAGCCCAATATACATTCAAAAATAATTAAACATGGGGCACTTGGGTGGCTCAGTTGGTTAAGCGTCTGCCTTTGGCTCAGGTCATGGTCCTGGGGTCCTGGGATCGAGCCCCATGTCAGGCTCCCCATTCAGTGGTGAGTCTGCTTCTCCATCTTCCTCCATCACTCTCCCCTGCTCGTGCTCTCTCTCTTGCTTTCTCTGTCTCTCTCAAGTAAATAAATAAATCTTTTTTAAAAAATCATTAAGTGTGAACACAGAAAAATATGAACCATGTTCAAGAGAAAAGGCAAGAAATAGAGCCAACTGTGAGAGGAACTAAGTGTAATTATCAGACAAGAACTTTCAAGTGGCTATTATAAATATAGTATAGAACTTTAAAAGAAATTTCAGTCAAGATGAAGATATGGAGAATCCCAGCATATGATAAAAAGGTACCAAGTGAAAATGTTAACAATGAGGTAATAACTAAAATGAAAAATCCATTATGGCCTTCAAAGCATATTGGAAATGACAGAAAAGAGATGAGGTAACATTTTTTTTAAAAAAGGAAAAAAATATACACACATTTTTATATATAAAACAATTTAAAGAACAAAGAGTAGAAAGATGGAGGAAAATGAATGGAGCTTTGGAGATCTGTAAAATAAATAGTCTATCATAATGAACATTTGGAACTGCAGAATGAGAAAAGAGAAAGAATGGGAAGAAAAAATATTTGAAGAAAGATTCCGGAAGAAGAATATTGATAGAAAACTCCCTATTTTGTTGAATACCATAAATTTACAGACCCAAGAATCTCAATAAACCCTAAGCAAGATGAGAACAGAAGAATATGAAATAAAAACTATACAAACAGAAAAAAAAAAGCTAAAACTTAACAGAAGACTTGGTTCTTTGATGTGTTTAATAAAATTGATAAGACCCTAACAAAGTTATGTGTGTGTGTGTGTGTCTGTGTGTGCGTGCATGTGTATGTATGTATGAACAGGGGCAGGAGGGAGAAAACAAGTTAATATCAGGAATGAAAGAGGTGACTAGAGGTGTTAAATGAAATATTAAAAGCATAGTAAGGGAATATTATGAAAAATTATGTAAATATGACAATTTAGAAATTTATTATAATTAGAACAATTTAGATATAGTTATTTTCTTTAAATGTAAATGACACAAAAATCTGAAAATACGAATATTTTGCCTTTTTTTTCAAGTGTCTCTCTAAATAGAAAATCCTGTTCCCAAAGTCTTCATTAGTAAATTCAATTGAAGATTTCAGGTAGAGAAAATATTAATTCTACAAAAACTCTTCAGGAAAATAAAGGAAAGAATACTTCCTAACTTTCTTCATGAAGGCAGCATAATTATAGCACCCAAACCTACATTGACAAAAGAAAACTCATCATCATGGACATCAAAACTCCTATCAAATCAAGCAAATTAAATCAGGAATAAAAAAGGAGTTAAAACTTGGGTTTTGTCTCACAGATGCAATAGTGGTTTAGGTTCTGAAAATCAATCCATGTATTATTACAACGTATTTGTGTGTTGGGGGGGGAATTAAAAGAATCACATGGAAAAATAAAACAACCACATAGAGATTTCATAGGTACATAAAAAGCTTTTGACAGAATTCAACACCCACTTATGATTAAAAAAAAAAAAAAAGAAAAATACTTCACAAACTAGAAATGGAATTTTCTTAACCTTCTGAAAATCATGTACAAAAAACTTGTAACTAACATACTTGGAGATGACTGAATGCTTTCTTCGGCAGCCCTTAGCTTCAGGAATTTTTTTCTGATATATAATTCCAAGAGCTACTGCGTCTACCTTCCCAGTTTGCCTCTGTTAGGAAGAGATGCTTTCTTTTTTTTTTTTTTTTTAAAGATTTTGTTTATTTATTTGACAGAGAGAGACACAGTGAGAGCAGGAACACAAGCAGGGGGAGTGGGAGAGGGAGAAGCAGGCTTCCGGCGGAGCAGGGAGCCCGATGCGGGGCTCCATCCCAGGACCCCGGGATCATGACCTGAGCTGAAGGCAGACGTTTAACGACTGAGCCACCCAGGCGCCTCAGGAAGAGATGCTTTCTTAGGTATCTTGCCTCTGTACATTGACACATTTTCTGTGCATGTTTCTTCATCTCCTTCAAGGATTTCTTTCATTTAATCTCAGTTCTGCACACAACTCATTCTCTTTAATATATTTGCTTGAGAAAGTTGAAAGTTGTCATGGAATTTCTGCTTTTCCCCCTTTTTCCTTGTTGCTTTCTATCATTTCTAGAAGAAGAGAAGGAGGTTCAGAACTTACTAGAACTAGAGGTTGAACTGGGGATAGGAGTAATCCCACCCATCCTGTATGACTCAGAAATAAGCATAGGGATTAGAGACGAAAAGGGCTAATGGACACTGGGAAGGTAACTGTCAAATGCTCACTAAAATGTTAATAACTTTCTACTTTTCAGATATCTTTTCTACTAATAGAGTTTAATTTTTAGAGTAGCTTTAGGTTCACAGAAAAGTTGAGTGAAAAGTAGAGTTCTCATATACCCTTTATCTTCACAAATGCACAGTCTCCCTCACTAATAACAACCCATATTTTTGTATATTTGTTACATTTAATGTACCTAGATTGATATATTATTAGTGCTCATAATTTACATTAGGGTTTACTTGGCATTTGTACTCTGTGGATTTGGACAAATGAATAATGGCATATATCTACCATTATGATTTCATACAGAATGATTTTCCTGCCCTAAAACTTTTCTGTGTCCTATTCATTCTTCCTCCCCCCTAACCTCTGGCAAACATTAATCTTTTTTACTGTCTATATAGTTTTGCCTTTTCCAGAATGTCATGTAGTTGTAATCATACAGTATGTGGCCTTTTCAGATTGGCTCCTTTCACTTTGTAATATACATTCAAGGTTCTCTGTCTTTTCAAAGCTTGATAGATCATTTCTTTTTAGGGCTGAATAATATCCCATTGTCTGGCTGTACCACAGTTAATCAATTACCTACCAAAGGATATCGTTATTGCATCAAAGTTTAGCAACTATGAATAAAACTATAAACATCCATGTGCAGGTTTTTGTATGGACCTAAGTTTTAAACACTATTCTTGTAATGTTTTTGTCTGGTTTGGGTATTAGGGTAATGCTGGGCTCATGGAATGTGTTAGAATTCTCTCAGTTTCTACCTTCTGGAAGAGACTGTAGAGAATTGTATAATTTGGAAGATTATTAATTAGTGATTCAATTTCTTTAGTAGTTATTGACTTATTCAAATAGTCTATTTCTTCTTGTGCGAGTTTTGGCAAATTGTGTCTTAAAAGGGATTGGTCTATTTCATTTAAATTATCAAATTTGTGGGCATAGAGTTGTTCATAGTATTCCTTTAATATATTTTTAATGTTCATGAAATCTGCAGCGATAACCCCCTTTCATTTCTGATATTAGTGATTTGTGTCCTCTCTTTTTTTCTTAGCCTGACTAGAAGTTTATTATCTCAAAGAGCCGGTTTTGGATTCATTGATTTTTCTCAACTGATTTTATGTTTTCAATTTTATTGATTTCTATTTTAATTCTCATTTCTTTTCTTATTATTATTTTGGATTTAATTTGCTCATCTTTTCCTGATTTCAAGGTAGAAGCTTAGATAATTGAAGTCTGTCTTCTTTTCTAATGCATACATTCAATGCCATAAATTTTATTCTAAGCCCTCTTTTTACTGCATCCCACAAATTTGGATAAGTCATGTTTTCTTTTTCTTTTTTTTTTTTTTTAAAGATTTATTTATTTGACAGAGAGAGACTCAGAGAGAGAGGGAACACAAGCAGGGGGAGTGGGAGAGGGAGAAGCAGGCTTCCTGCAGAGCAGGGAGCCTGATGTGGGGCTCGATCCCAGGACCCTGGGACCATGACCTGAGCTGAAGGCAGACGCTTAACGACTGAGCCACCCAGGTGCCCCTGGATAAGTCATGTTTTCATTTTCATTGAGTTCAAAATATATTTTAACTTCTCTTGAGATTTCTTCTTGGACCCAAGTATTATTTAGAAGTGTGCTGTTTAATCTTCATGTATTTTTGGACTTTCCAGCCATCTTTCTGTTATTGATTTCTAGTTTAATTCCATTGTTGAATGCAAGTGGACATTTTGTGAGTACCATTCTCTTAAATTTGTTAAGGTGTGTTTTATGGTCAGAATGTGGCCTGCTTTGGTGAATGTTTCATGTGAGCTTGAAAAGAACATGCATTCTGCTGTTGTTTAATGAAATAGTCTATAGATATCCATTAAATCCAGTTGATTGATGTTGTTGTGTTCAAATATGTTCTTTCTGATTTTTTGCCTGCTGGATCTCTTCACTTCTGATAGAGAAGTGCTGACATCTCCAGTTATAATGGTGGGTTCATCTATTTCTCCTTGGAGTTCTCCATTTTTGCCTCACATAGTTTGACACTCTTTTGTTAGGCATATGTACAATAAGAATTATTACATCTTCTAGGAAAATTGAGTCCCTTATCATTATATAATGCTCCTCTTTATTCCTAATACTTTCCTTGCTCTTATGTGTGCTCTGTTCAAAATCATTATCATTACTCCCACTTTGTTTTGATTAGTGTTAGCATGAAACCTCTTTCTCCATCCATTTACCTTTAATCTATATGTCTTTATATTTAAAGTATAGGCAACATATATTTGGGCTTTTTTTTTAATCCATTCTGACAACTTCTGTCTTTTAATTGGTTCATTTAGACCATTGACTTGAGAGTGATTATTGATACAGTTGGACAAAGATCCACCATATTTGTTAGTGTTTTCTATGTTACCCTTGATCTTTCTTCTTAATTTTGTCTTCCACTCTTTTTTTCCCCCCTTGTGAGGTTTTAACTGAATATCTTATGTGATTCTATTTTCTCTCCTCTTATCATATCAGTTGTATTTCTTTAAAAACTTTTTTTAATGGCTTCGCTAGAGTTTGCAATATACATTTACAACTAATCCAAATCCATTTTCAGATAGCACTATACCACCTCAGAGGTAGTATGAGTATCAAAATAACAAAATAATAGTAACAAAATAATCCTAATTCCTCCATCTTGTCCCTTGTATCATTGCTATTATACATTTTGCTGATACAGAGGCATATACACACACACATATACACCTATATGTGTATGTATATATACATATGTGTATATATTTGAATGCATTGTCGATATTATTATTTCAAACAGATTGTTCTGTTAGATCAATCTAGAAAAATCTGTTTTATTTTATCTTCATTTATCCCTTCTCTGATACTCTCCCTTCCTTTATGAAGATCTGAGCTTCTGATCTATATAATTTCCTTCTCTTTAAAGAACTTCTAACATCTTTTGCGAGGCAGTCTACTGGTAACAACTTCCCTCAATTTTTTATTTGGAAAAAGAAATATTCACCTTTGAAGGATGATTTCACAGTGTACAGAATTCTAGGTTGGTAGACTTTTTCCCTCAACAGTTTAAATATTTCACTCTACTCCCATCTTTTTTGCATGCTCTCTGAAGAGAAGTCCTATAATTCTTTTATTTATTCCTCTATAGTAAGATCATTTTTCCCCTCTGGCTTCTTTAAGGATTTTTTCTTTATTATTATTTTCTGTAATTTGAAAATGCTATGTCTAGGTGAAGTTTTTTTGGCATTTATCTTGCTTGGTGTCATCCAAACTTCTTGGATCTGTGTTTTCATGTCTGACCATATTTGGGGTAATTCTCAGTCATTATTGCTTCAAATGGTGCCCCTGCTCTTTTCTCTCTTTCCTTTTTGGTATTCTTATTACACATATGTTGTACCTTTTATAGTACTTCCACAGCTTTTGGATATTTGTTCTTTTTTTTTTTTTTAAGATTTTATTTTTTTATTTGAGAGAGAGAACACAGAGGGAGAGTGAGAGGGAGAAGCAGGCACCCCACTGAGCAGGGAGCCCTATGCAGGGCTCCATCCCAGGACCCTGAGATCATGACCTAAGCCAAAGGTAGCAACTCAACAGACTGGGCCACCCAGGCACCCCCATTCTTTTTTTTTTTTTCCTATTCTTTTTGCTGTTTGCTTTTCGGTTTTGGAGATTACTATTTAGACATACTCAAGACCAAAGTCTTTCTTTAGTTGTGTCTAGTCTACTAATAAACCCATCCAAGGCATTCTTCATTTCTGTTATAGTGCTTTTGACCTCTAGCATTTCTTTTTGGGTTTTTCTTAGAATTTCCTTCTCTCTTCTTACACTCCCTATCTCTACTTGCATGTTATTTACTTCCTCTATTAGAGCGCTTAACATATTAATCATAGTTGTTTTAAATTCCTGGTCTGATAATTTCAACATCCCTGTTATTTTGGGGTCTGATTCTGATACATGCTCTTTCTCTTCTATTTTGTTTTGATAACTGGATACAATGGACTGGATAAAAGAAATTGCTGTAAATAGGCCCTTAGTAATGTGGTAAGTTGTGAAGCCTTCTATAGTCCTATGATTGGGTCTCAGTATTTTGATCTGCCTATACATCTTTTTTTTCTTTTAAATGTTTTATTTATTTATTCATGAGAGACAGAGAGAGAGAGGGAGAGAGAGAGGCAGAGGGAGAAGCAGGCTCCCCGCTGAGCAGGGAGCCCGATGTGGGACTCGATCCCAGGACCCTGGGATCATGACCCGAGCCGAAGGCAGATGCTTAACCATCTGAGCCACCCAGGCGCCCTCTGCCTATACATCTTGTCTGTGCCCTTCACACATGGTTCTTCTCATCCCCACTCCTCCCTTAGGTGAGACAGGATAGCTAAAGTGGGCTGGATTGGGTTGGGTTATTTTCTTTTCTCCAAGTAGAAGATTAGAGCCAGCTGGAGTTGGGTATTTCTTTTCTTTCAGGTCCATTAAGCTCTAGTAAACCTTAGCAGGGTAGGCTCTGGTTAACTAGTTTACCCTGAGGTTAGGCCATGTTAGGAACAGAATGCTCTCATGTGCTTCAAAATGGCTCCTTTTTCTCCTCTTCCTGCCAGAAGTCTAAAGGGATTTTTCTCTGATAATTATTATAAGAACCTGGTCAAGCTCCTGGAGGTAAATCTCACCAAATTGGAGGCCCCTCCATGACTGGGTCACCTGGAGTTTGTGACCTTCAGAGTTGTCTACACTGGGCCTCAAGCAATTCCTTAATCACAGTTCAGGTTTTTCTCTCCAGCACTGGTTCTTTTGTAAGTTTCAACTTTCAGTTTTCTGCTCGGGTAAATTGTAATTCTCTGTATTTGTCTGTGAGTCTTTCCAATTTGGGGGCATTTTTTTTTTTTTTTTTTTTTTTGTCCTGTGAATGCACTTCTCTGAGGAATCTAAGAAGAGTTGTTGCTTTTTCAGTTTGTTTAGCTTTTTACTTGTTAGGATGAAGTGGCAGCTTCCAAGCTTCTTACATGCTGGCAGGGGAACTGGAAGTTCTGTAAATAACTTCTTAGTAATAATTTCAGATATTGAATGAGCTCTTGCCACCTACAGATCCAGGAATTTAAAGTTTAAGAACCATCTTTTTCTTAGACTTTTGAAAAGTGTTTTTATTTATTCTGTTCTATTCCTAAAAAGTACAAAGTACCTGTATTTTTAATCTTCCTCCTGTCTTTCTTGGGTCACTAAATATACCTTGGACAATTTTTTATCCATTTTTGTCCTTAATAGTTAGAAATAGCCTTTTAAATTTCCCCTCTATATGATGTTTTATTGTTACGGAATTTTAATTCTGTTTATTTGTTTCTAATCCTTCAGTTGCACTTCTTCTGACTTAAAAAAAAAATGTCTGCTTTTCTCTTGGATATAATTTTATCTCATCTTTTTTCTATCCTTGTATAGTGGTGTTTTACTTTTTTTCCTTCCAATTATAAACCATCTGGTACCTAAAATTTATTTCTGTTTTATGTAGTAAATATTCTTTTCAAGTGTGTTCTTCACTTATTTCTTATAGGTTATCTTCCTATATATTTCAGAATACTTATATGGCATCCATATTATTTTTTTTCTATTTTTTTTGAATGGATGCAAACTATGCTGGGCCATTATTTGCCCCTTTACCCCACCTAAAAAAAAATAGATTTTGTCCTACACTGCGCATATCCCTGTTTGGGTACTGCTATTAGAATCTTTTTTAAGTACTCAACCTTGGAGGAGATATTGTAAGTGTAGACTACCATCAGACATTCAGCAGGATTAAGGGAAAGAAGAGGGAGCTAAAACTAGAAGAAATTTTAACAAGTTAAAGCCACTGCAAAAAGTGTGTTTTAAAATAAATTGCTATTTAGCCTGCTTTCATGGAAATAACATTGCTGTGCCGAATATTTTTCATGGGATATCTGACTGAAAAACTGGCAGAATAGCCACTTCCCATTTAAGGAGAGAATCATTACTATTTAAGTAAATTGTATTATCCTCATTAAACCAGTCACACAGTGAGAAATTGTGTCAGAGGTTGAGATTTTGCTGGGTTTGCTGTATGCATGCTGATATATCTAATTGCTACTGGCTTTATGTAATTAAAGTTGCTTACGGCAAAGTAATCTTCATCTTTTTATGGGAAACATTCAGAGCTCCTCTCATTTCTACAAATTTAGGTGAAGTTGTTCTCCAGTTCTGGAAAATGTTCCTCACATTGGAAAAGCGTCATGATACTTTGGAAATCTATGCAGAGGAAAAGTCTTATGCCTCAAAACTTCGCTATGGTCACTGGTGAGTTTTCCAAATATGTTAGAATGTTGTTGATAGGAGATGCCAAATGGCATTTCCTAATAGTCGAGCCCACTTTATCTCATAACTTGGTGCCTTCTGAACTTTGATAAGGGAAAGTTGCTATTTTTTGAATTTAATTCTCTCAAATGAAACTTTCTTAAGAATAGGCTGTGATTTCATTGTTGGTGACTTTATAAAATATACTCCCTTTGAACCACAAAGAGCAGATATTTCTTGCAAGTTATAGTATTTGGTTGATATTATATGGTATTGGTTTGACTTTCAACAATGCAAAATAATCAAGTTTCAGCTTAAGAGAATGTGGGCTTTTTTGTTATAAAAAACATAATGTTCAATTTACCATCGTAACCAGTTTTAGGTATACAGTTCAGTAGTGTTAAGTATATTTACACTGTTCAACAGATATCTAGAACTTTTTCATCTTAAACTAAAACTGTAGGCCCACTAAACACTAATTCTTACGTCCCCATTTCCCCTAGCCATTGTCAATTACCTATTTTCTGTTTTTATGATTTTGATTAATTTAGATAATTTATATGAGTAGAATAATACAGTATTTGTCCTTCTCTGACTGGCTTATTATGCTTAGTATAATGATCTTGAGGTTTACCCATGTTGTAGCATGGGATAAGGATTTTGTTCCATTTTAATGCTGCATAATATTTCATTATCTATGTAACACATTTATCTGTTGATGAATATTTGAGTTATTTTTACCTCTTTGATATTTTGAATAATGCTGTGACAAACATGAGTGTGCAAATATCACTTTGAGATCCTGCTTTGAATTCTTTTGGATATATACGCTGAAGTAGGATTTCTGCATCATATGGTAATTCTATTTTTGACCTTTTAAGGAACCTCCATGCTGTTTTCCATAGTTACTAAACCACTTTACATTCCCACCAACAGTGCAGAAGTTTCCAATTTCCAATTGACATTCTTGTCAATGCTCATTTCTTATTGCTTTGATAATGATCATCCTAATGTGTTTAAAAAGGTATTTTGTTGTGATTTTGATTTGCATTTACCTTATGATTAGTGATATTTAGAATCTTTTCATATTCTTGTTGGACACTTGTATATCTTTATTGAAATGTCTATTAAGGTCTTTGCCTATTTTTAATTGGATTATCTATTTTTGATTATTGATTTGTAGAAGGTCCTTATGTATTTCAGATGAAGGATGATTTAAGCACACAAAGGTTTATTACAGGATATTATATGACTTAAAAGTTGTTGGTTAAGCTGTAGAAATATATTTTAGGTCGAACTTTCAAAAAACTTCAGTGAAGAAGAGTTACAATAGGAGTGAATGCTTCTTATGTGATTAAAAAAAATAGGCACTTGTACCAAACTGTCTTGATGACTACAGCTTTGTAATATAGCTTGAAGTCCAGAATCATGATTCCTCCTGCTTTGCTTTTCTTTTTCAGGATTGTTTTGGCTATTTGGGGTCTTTTGTGGTTCTCCACAAATTTTAAGATTTTTTTTTGTTCTAGCTCTGTGAAAAATTCTGGTGGTATTTTGATAGGAATTGCATTAAATGTGTAGATTGCTTTGGGTAGTACAGACATTTTAACAATGTTTATTCTTCCAATCCATGAGCAAGGAATTTTTTCGCCATTTCTTTGTGTCCTCTTCAATTTCTTTCATAAGTGTGCTATAGTTTTCAGAGTACAGATCTTTTACCTCTTTGGTTAGGTTTATTCCTAGGTATTTTATGGATCCACAACAATATGGTTAACTGATCTTCAACAAAGCAGGAATATCCAATATCCAATCAAAAAAAGACAGTCTCTTCAACAAATGGTATTGAGAAAACTGGACAGCAACATGCAGAAGAATAAAACTGGACCACTTTCTTATACTCTACAAAAAAATAAATTCAAAGTGATGAAAGACCTCAATGTGAGAGAAAATCATCAAAATTCTAGAGGAGAATATAGGCAGAAACCTCTTTGCCCTTGGCAATAGCAACTTCTTACTAGACACTTCACTAGAGACAAGGGAAACAAAAGCCAAAATGAACTACTAGGACTTCATCAAAATAAAAAGCCTCTCAGGTGCCTGAGTGCTGTAGTCAATTGAGTGTCTGACTCTTGATTTTGGCTCAGGTCATGATCTCATGGTCATTAGACTGAGCTCCATGTTGGACTCTGTGCTTAGGACAGAGTCTACTTGAAACTCTTTCTCTATCAAATAAATAAATCTTAAAAAAAAAAAAAAAACTTCACAGCAAAGGAAGCAATCAACAAAACTAAAAGGTAACCTACAGAATGGGGGAAGATATTTGCAAATGACATATCTGATCAAGGATTAGTGTCCAAAATCTATAAAGAACTTAAACTCAACACCAAAAAAAAAAAAAAAAAAAAAAACCCAGTTAAGAAAAGTGCAAAAGACACAAATAGACATTTTTCTAAAAAAGACACCCAGATGGCCAACAAACACATGAAAAAATGCTCAACATTACTCATCATCAGGGAAATACAAATCAAAACCACAGTGAGTTACCACCTCACACCTGTCAGAATAACTAAAATTAAGGACACAGGAAACAACAGGTGTTGGCAAGAAAGGGGAACCCTCTTACACTGTTGGTGGGAATGTAAAGTTGTGCAGCCACTGTGGAAAACACTATGGAGTTTCCTGAAAAAGTTAAAGATAGAGCTACCCTATGACCTAGGATTATACTACTAGGTATTTACCCAAAGGATACAAAAATACAGATTTGAAGGGGTACATGCACCCGGATGTTTATAGCAGCATTACCAACAAAAGCCAAACTATGGAGAGAGCCCAAGTGTCCATTAACTAATGAATGGATAAAGAAGAAGTGGTATATATATACAATGGAATATTACTCAGCCATCAAAAAGAACAAAATCTTGTCATTTGCAATGACATGGATGGAGCTAGTGTATATTATGCTAAGTGAAATAAGTCAGAGAAAGACAAATACCATATGATTTCACTCATGTGGAATTTAAGAAACAAAACAGATGAATGTGTGGGAAGGGGAGAAAAAAGGATGAGAGAAGGGGAGGAAAAGCATATGAAATTCTTAGTGATAGAAAACAAACTGAGGGTTGAGCGTGCCTGGGTGACCCAGTCATTAAGCATCTGCCTTCAGCTCAGGTCAAGGTCCCGGGGTCCTGGGATCGAGTCCCACATCGGGCTCCCTGCTTGGCGGGTAGCCTGCTTCTCCCTCTCCCACTCCCCCTGCTTGTGTTCCCTTTCTCGTTGTGTCTCTCTCTCTCTGTCAAATAAAAAAAAAAATCTTAAAAAAAAAACCAAACAGGGTTGATAGAGGGAGGCCAGTGGGAGATAGACTAAATGGATGATGCGGTTTTAATGAGGGCACTTGTTATGATGAACACTGGGTGTTAGATGCAAGTAAAATCACTAAACTTTACTCTTGAAACTGATATTACACTGTATGTTAACTAACAAGAATTTAAATAAAAATTTGGACAAAAAAAAAAGAAAAATTAGAAAGCTGTCATGACAAATGCCAGGTCTTGAGCCATGCTGTGCCATATTACCAAAATAAGGAGGCCACACCAAGATCAGAAAACTTACAATCAAAAAGTTATCATCAAAAAGTCTCCATGATTAAGAAGCTACTATTAGCTCTGTAGGGTCCATAAACACCTGCAAAAAGTCACTAGGAAAATGGATGCCCTCCACAATTCTTATTAATACCTATGGATCAAGTTGCCACACATCAATATGTCTGCTAATCTTGTCATAGAAAACCGGACACCCCTCTGATGATCTTTGCAAACAGAAACAAAAGACACAGTAAAAATATCACACTAACCATGCAAATGTCATGGAGGTTTGTCTGACTGGCAGAAACAAAATTATATCCAGAGCTGTAGCTGCAAGAGTTCCTGGAAAATTCAGAATTCCAGCCTCTGCATTTAGGAAAATACTCCCCAAATATGTTTAAATGGCTACTGGCTTTAGTCCATCATATCTATCTCTGATTAAAATAATGGATTTTGCTTCTTTTTGTGTTCCTTGTGCTGTTTTGCTCAGAGTAAGAAAGAACAGGTTAGAAGTATTCATTTACCAAAATCATCCCAGTCTGATATTTCTAAAATTCAAAACTGATTATGTCATCCTTCTGCTTGGAACAGGGGTATATGTTCAAACAAAATATGAACTATTTATTATAATTATGTGTATTCATTCTTTGACACTTAAAAAGATGTACACATTTGATGGGACTGCAAAAAAAATCCCTTTGGTAATGAAAGAAAATTGACTTTTGTGACCCTATTCTAAATGATTTTAACATATGAGTGTATGCTTACTGCAGATAATTTGCTTTCATTCATGAGACATGATAAAGAAGTTGATCCAGGTTACAAGTGTTAATCTGAGTATGGGATGGGAATATACTGATAGAAGTAAGAATTATTTTTGGTATAAAAGGAAGAAGTTAGAAGAAGCTGACTTCTGGGAATATTGAACTGTCTAATAAAATAAGAGCTGCTCTATTCTTGAAACAAGAAATAGGATAGCCTGGCTATTAATTATCCATAAATCAAATGTAGAAAATCAGTTTGGGCCTGTAGATAATATGTAGAAATTTGTTAGAAAAATGATCTTTCTCAAAAGGGAGATATAATAGGCTTGTGCATTTATTATAAATCAAAGTGTTACTTATACATTTAGTGAAAAAGTGACTCCATCTTAATCCTAAAATTCTCACTCTTTTGTCTGAGATAACTGTCAAATTTAAAGATAGAAATATTGATGGATTAATCTTAGGAATCAAGTTTTCACTTTCAATAAAATGGAGACTTAAAAACAGTTATAATCCTTGATTAGAACTCTTATGGAGAAATTCTTCTAAAAGAGCTCATGACTGCAATTATTCAATTGCCTGTAATTCAATGATGAATTATTTTAGGGAAGAAGGAGGAGAATGGTCTGTAAAAATAAGGTAGAGAAAAGAGGACACCAAAAATGGTACTGAGAGTGTGACGGAGAAAAGCCTTGCCATTGAGCTCCCTGCTAGGCAAGCAGGCTGCTCTTGTTTTTTTTAAACTGTCATGGAGATGGACATACCTATATCATGAAGACGGACCACCTGTACATTAAGGACTTTGTCGAAGATACTCTGTACAAATTTCCTCACCTTGCATGGTTAAAGAAATGGGCTGGGCAAGATTATATACTGGTGGAGTTTTACCACTCTGGAGAGTTCTAATTCACCTTTCAAATCAACTCAGTAAATAAGTTCCATACCACCTAGTTATTATCTGAAATTAAACATGTGGAGAATTATATTAAAGGTTTCTCGTTAGGAATGGCTTTCCTCACATGTTGTGCCAAGACTATAATATAATTTAATTAGGGAGCTTCGCAACCATCAGCAAGTTTGTGTGTTGGAAACTAGCTATTTTAAATCACAAATTTTCTTATTTAGCCATTGAGGGGTCCTAAAGATAAGAAAGCTTGCATTGCTACCATATTTCTCCCAAGCTGTCATTGGATATGGGATTGTTGCCCTCTTGGGGGAATTTTAGACTGCAGCTCTGCTAATTACCAGGAAAGGGAATATTATGTATGAGCTATCAATCCTCACAAAAGGTATAGAGAAGGTAAAAGAGATCTGAGGTCATAAGAAGGTCTGTTTTTAAGGGCTTTATAATTTTTATACTCTTTTAGAATCTCACAGTTGTAATTATAGTCAGAATAAGTTACCCTAACCATTTTTTTTCTTTTTGTTGTTTGTTTTTTAATACAGCAGGAATAGAAAAGCACTTTTTTTGAGGGTTAACATATAGCAAAAATGATAAGAATCCATCTCATCAAAAAACAGGTTGATAAAACTCAATTACATTGCCTATGTATTTTTTCAATTTGTTTTTCTACAAGGGAAGAGTCAGTATTTTTGTCACCTTGGTGACCATAATAGTTAAAAAAAAAAAATCTGTATTTTGTAATCAGGAAGGATGCTAACATTTTTTGAAGGTGTAAAATTCAAATTTTTAGAGCTACTTTAAAATTCCCTTTAAAACCCCATGTACTCATTCTGATAAGTAACTATATTTTCAAGTATATTTCTTTGAGCGTGTGCTAAAAAATGTAACATATTAACCTTGAAATGAACATTGCAAATATAAGCAACTTCTCATCAAAAATAGCAATTTAATATCATGTAGGTCCATTTTACCCCTCTATTTATTTAGAGGTAAAAATAAGAGGAGTAAAATGCATAGGTTCTCTAGCAGTTCAAACTCTAGGATATTCAATTACTTGGTGGCAGCTGATCATTAGATTAGATACACCCCAGCACATCACAGAGGGTGAAAAGGTTTCTCTAGAGACAAAGGTGCTTTAGAGCAATTTCACTTCTAATTATGTTTCCTGTAAGATTTTGTTTGTGTCTGATTTAAAATAGGATGTAATCTGCTAGAGAGAAAAAGAAATCAAAAGATTAACATCACCTTATTATCTAGTATGAGATGGGCCTGGGCTCAGGCTGATGTGATGAAAACTATTTATAGAACTTTTTTGCCCTTGATTGTTTAAAAGGGACATTGCCGCTGGATAGATAATATGAGATGTATTAATTTAGCATAGTGTATCAGCATAACATCAGCTAATGTCTATAATAAAAATGTTTAGCTTTACCGTTTTATATCTAAAGGACATTCTGGTGTTTGTTCATTCTTGGACCATGACCTTCATAAATTCTTTACTATAAGTAAAATATAAGGGCCTACAACAAATGTTGGCAAAGTTCAACTGGATTATGAATCAGAAAGATGTGTCCATTATTTACCTTGTCCTCAGCATTAGAGAACAATAAACCTGTAAAAGAATTTTTCACACACAATGAAACTAATTCAGGTTATGTCTTTATTGAGTTAGCTCTAGACATCATAAATTTGGAAAATATTTTGTGCCTGTTAATTGTAGATTTATGTGGGAAAGTGTTTGGAAATAATCAGTACTCTTTCATGTACTATGGATGTTTGTCTTTTTACATGAAAAAAGGGTTATTCTGAAGAACTGTTTAAGACTAGAACAATAGGCAAATACAATTTGTGGTACTCAATAATATGCAATTTAATTCTTGTTTCTCATTGTCCCTTTAACATGTAATCATTGGAAAAGTTTTCTCCAGCCCTTGAAAACAATATCAATCTTTGGCCTCAAAGTGTTAAAACTGATTTTTAGATAGTAAAACATTCTATAGTCATATTAAGTTGTTAACAGAATCTCAGTTAAGAAATTAGAATTGCCAATCCTTTACCCCAATCAAAATGCTTGCAATACTCACTTTTATTGCTGCATTAAAAATAACTCCAAAATGTCAGTGGCTAGCAGAACAAGTATTTATTTCTTGCTCCTGGATCCGTGGAGTAGCTATAGTTCTGGTGAACTCTCCTGGGTTTAGTTGGTTTAAGCTGGATGCCAGGCTTCAGTTCAGTCTCACCTGTCTTCATCATTCTTCAAACTAGCTACTACCCAGAACAACTTCTTCTCAGGGTAAATAGCAGGAGTGTAGGAGATCAAAACAAACCCTGCAAGCACATTATTTAAAGCCTCTACTCATAATATTCACTAACATTCTACTGGCCACAGACACTCACCTGGCCACACCCAACATCAATGAGGTGGGGAATTACACTCTTCCCATAATGGGGTGGAATATAAGGAAGAGGCAGAGAGGAAACAAAGAAATTTTGGAAAATAATACAATCTACCACAATGCCAAACCTGATTTAACAGCAATTTTTCTCCCATTCTCTAGCATGGGCCCACAATAAGCTACCAATTTGCATTGGGGGCAGGTAGGCATGATCATTTCTGTTCTTATCTCCTTCCCTACCGCACTTCCACCCATCTCTAGTAGGCATGCTGATATTCATTCATAGCTAGAAAGTAGAGATGTCATGGGAAGGGGGCCAGTTAAGGAAAGAGGTCAGTTAAATTTCTTACATGAATTTTTTACTGACATAAAATGACTTCTTGCTGTGTGCCTGGCTGATGCTTAAATGGAGGTAACATTGTGGGATCTGTTCTTGGTACTGAACACATTCTCCTGATGGTACACTCCAGCTGAAACTTTCAGGACATAGGCAGTACTTTGCCTTCAGTTGATGGCTTCCCTCTTCAGCTCCTGTTTTTTTCTGGTAACATACTCCCCATATTTTCTAGAGATTTGACATGCTTTCCAGGCATTTATTCCTCTTGGATAAGACTTAAAAGAGCTCTAGACTCAACTCTCCCTTCCATGTGGTTTACATCTGTGACAAGGAAGCACTCGTGTATATTTGAGTTACCATTGAAAGGTAGTCCAGTTATTCCCTAGAAGTAGTCACAGCTCCCTGTTACTCCCCTGCCCAAGTAACTCTCCAACTAATCTCTGTTACTTGCTTACTCTTCCTCCTGAACTGCAGGGGATATATTTCAAGCTTTCTGTAAGTAGACTTAAAAATTCATCTTTCTCTGAGTGATATGAAAGTAATCTCCCTCTCCCATCCATTTCCAAGAGATGAGGGAGTATGAAGAGAAGCATAGATAGTGGGTTTCTTTCAAAAAGCCTATTGACAAATAATTTCTTTTTATTTTCTAGTACATTTTATATCCTAGATTTTGAGTCAGGGCTCCCTGAATGAGGGGCCCAAAAATGATGAAATAAATTCTCAACCTGTTTCAAATGATCTGATCTGACAGTTCACTTAGATATGTAGTACATATTACATTTGGCACTTCGGTAAAGCTTCAATTTTAACATCCCATTATATGTGAATGTCAGTCAAGTCAGTATAGGTAGTCAAGAATAGTCTCATGCTTCATTTTAATAGTTCTGGTTTCCAATTTAGCTTGTAAGTAATTCCTAAAAGAACTTAAGAGTAAATATATAAAACTTGTTCAGAATTTCTTTCATTCATCAAAACTTTGCTGTTATCAATCTAAAATCCACTATTTTTAGGGGCGCCTGGGTGGCTCAGTCATTAAGCATCTGCCTTCGGCTCAGGTCACGATCCCAGAGTCCTGGGATCAAGCCCCGCATCAGGCTCCCTGCTCCGCGGGAAGCCTGCTTCTCCCTCTCTCACTCCCCCTGCTTGTGTTCCCTCTCTCGCTGTGTCTCTCTGTCAAATAAATAAAATCTTTAAAAAAATAAATAAAATCCACTATTTTTATAATTCAACTATTTGTATTAATTTTGAAAATAAAATCTCTATTTCTTAGGAACATTTTGATCAGTTTTGGTTTCATGATTTGATTTTCTTAAAAAAAATCAAAAGTTAAGTGGTATGATGTCCACTTTTAGTGATAAAATAG
Source organism: Halichoerus grypus (assembly GCF_964656455.1). Taxonomy (NCBI): domain Eukaryota; kingdom Metazoa; phylum Chordata; class Mammalia; order Carnivora; family Phocidae; genus Halichoerus; species Halichoerus grypus. The sequence goes on from NC_135720.1 coordinate 63,255,844, forward strand.
AGTAAGCCAACTTGAAGATCTCCCAAAATTTATTTCCTCTCATAATGAGGTTTCCTTCATATACCATGCCAATGAATGTTTCATTACTTCCAGGAAGCCTTCCCTAATCTTCTAGGCTGGTTAGAACTCTTGTTGTATGCTCCCATAGTTCTTTGTACTACTTTTTCAACCATATTCACATTTTATTTTAACTATTTAATTTTGACTGCTCCACTGTCCTGAAAACTCTAAGAGGAGACAACTTGCCTGATATTTTAAAGCTGCCCACTACCCCATATATTACAATGGGTAGCAGAGGGTAGTGGCTCAAAATACATTTTAGGTGAATGAATGAGTTTGTGTATAATTTCTGAGAGCAGATAGTAGTATATGCATTGAACAGTATCAGACATTTGAAATGAAACCTTAGAATCTGAGTAAAATCTAGCATGGTTATAGACAAAATTATTCTATGTTTCGATTCCACCAACACATTGGCAAACTGTAATAGTGGCAGTGTTGACAATTTGTACTTTCCTCTTCCACTAGGGAAGGGGAGCACCTGGTATGCTTTGTTTCTTAATGCTGATCCAACCATGAGCCATCTTATGATCTTATGAACCAACCATGAGCCACCTTCAACATCTTACTGTCACTCAACTATTGGGAGATCATTATAAACCATAAAACCTATGTCCTAGGAAATGCAATACAGAGTCACAAAAACACACATCTATCTAATTTATGATTCTGAATATATTAAGAAAGACATTTTGTAACAATGCACTGCAATTTTTTTTTAAGATTTTTATTTATTTATTTGACAGAGAGAGAGAGAGAATGAGAGAGGGAACACAAGCAGGGGGAGTGAGAGAGGGAGAAGCAGGCTTCCCGCGGAGTGGGGAGCCGGACGCAGGGCTCGATCCCAGGACTCTGGGATCACGACCTGAGCCGAAGGCAGACACCCAATGACTGAGCCATCCAGGCGCCCCAAGAATGCACTGCAATTTTAATAATGTCAGCTAATGTGATTAAAGCTTCCCCTTAATGACCAGTTAATTTTCTCACTTCTATTATTCTTGTCTTGATGAATAAAATGACCCAAAGCACTTTTAGTAGTTGCAGATGCATCATGGTTAGCAAAATATCTGCATCTGTTTATTTCTCCACCCAACACTGCTAAATCCTAGACTTTCTGGTTTGCATCCAAACAATGGAATAACATGAATGTCTTTGCAAACCAAACAATGACTCTAAGTTCACTACACTGTGTTACAGCTGATCTTTAGGAGACTTAAAGATCCTGTGAAAATTTATAAACTCTTTCAGAAGTTTAAGCAGTACCCTTTCTACTACAACTCTTGGTTTAATATTATTTTGTTCTCTAAACCACTCTTTAATATACTAATTTTTCAGGAGGTAAATGTTTACCTCATTTTTGTAAATTCAGAGATTATGAAATAAATAGTAAAATGTTCAATCTCACTATTAAAAAGATGCGGATGAAGGTAAAGGGATTTTTAATATTTTTTAAATAAGAATATTGAAAGATGCTCAGGTACTAGTGAGGGAAAACCTTTTAAACCATGGCTACTTCCTGGCATAATTTAAATCACAGTACTCTGCATTTTAGCTATTTCAGTATTAGTCCTCTTTACTTTCTTATTTGCATGTCTAAAATCTAAAGTGCTATGTTTCAATCTAATGATTTTAATATTTTTCTGTCACCATAAAACTTTAACCTACGTCAAGCATGAAGGTTTTTATGAAGGCTAACCCAACTATTTCATATATCTACATGTGCTTGAACAAAAAAAAAAAACAACCAACAAATAATAAATGTAAAAACTACATTTTTGTTTGCAATGTTTACATTAACTATATAAGACACTAAGTAATTGGACCCAGAAATGAGTTTACAGTTGCTCAGTAAGAATAAGTTCATAGCGGGGCACCTGGGTGGCTCAGTCAGTTAAGCATCTGCCTTCAGCTCAAGTCATGATCTCAGGGTCCTGGGATGGAGCCCCATGTTGGGCTCCCTCTCCTCCCCTCTAGTGCTCTCTGTTCTATCTCTGTTTCTCTCTTTCAAATAAATAAAATCTTTTAAAAAAATACATTCATAGCTTATGTCTGGATGGCTTTGAGATGAGATGAAATCAAATAAGATAGAATTGTGACATCTTGTCTGAAGATGTGTCCCAAGTCAAAAAGAACTGATTTTGCTGTTGCTAATGTTGTTGGAGGTTTTTCCTTCTGGCTTCTTTTAGTCTTACCCTCACATTTATGTAGGCTTTCAGTCTTCCACTGATTCTGCAATATTTTTCTAGTGAATCTCTTTTTTCTTATGGTATCCAGAGTCAGCTCTGTGCTTCCCTAGAGGTATTATGCAAGATTTGCAGATGATCAAACAGAATCTCAGGAAATCAAGTGATCTTACAGAAGCATACAGTTAGTAAGAAGAAATTTAAAAACTTAGACTCTAGTCTCAAACCATTCTCTGAATTTTTTTAATTTTATTTATTTTAGAGACAGTGGGGGAAGGGGCAGGGGAGAAGGAGAGAGAGAGTTTCAAGCAGACACCACTTAGAGCATAGAGCCCAACAAGGGGCTCGATCCCAGGACCCCAAGATCATGACCTGAGCCAAAAATCAAGTTGGATGCTCACCTGACTGAGCCACCCAGGTGCCCCAAACAATTCTCTAATTTTGAAGACTTAATCTTCAACTGTACAATAAATGATTCCACTTCTAAGACTATATAATCTCCATATAGATTTTCTGTAAATTTTCTTAATAGACAAAATAACCCAGTTAGAATAAAGCATATTATGCCTACATAATAACCGTCAGTCAAGCACTTTTTTTGAGTATCTGTGATAAACCCAGCCTATTCCTAATAAATTTCTTTTTTTTAAGATTTTATTTGAGAGAAAGAACACAAGTTGGGGGAGGGACAGAGGGAGAAAGAAAAGCAGATTCCCCACTGAGCAGGGAGCCCAATATGGCACTCAATCCCAGGACACCAAGATTACCACCTGAGCCAAAGGCAGATGCTTAATAGACTGAGCCACCCAGGCACCCCCAAAATTTCTATATATCTCTGTATCTTTATAGCTATATCCACATATAATACCTATACATTTTTCTGCAAAACATTCTTTAGGTTATTTTTAAAATACTTTTTCTATTTTGCTCTGTTTTTACATAATCAAAACTTCATTTTCATACTTGGAGAAGTGGTTCATGTGTTATGTAATTTCATTGCAGAACATCATTCACCATTATGTGATAATCTATGGAGGGATTTTATAAGGACAGCTCTCTGCTTGAATCTACTTGCATGCCACATAATAAAAAATACTGCTATTTTTCCTTTTAAATTTTGCAGGTCACATCCTCTCTGCACAATAATTCATACACACACACACACACACACACACAAAATAGCACAGCTTAGGCTGCTTTGAATTCATGATAGAATTGAAGGTGCTGTGCTCTAAGAAATGTATTTGTATACATTGTTAAGATTTGGGTTTGGAAATAATTTGCTAACTCATCTCAGGATCCTTTTACTGATTTTATAAATGGTTCTGATTAAGAGGGTTGGAATTTATAAAATAAATGCTTTCATAATGATAGAGTTCTGTGTAAGTTCTTATTATACAAAAAAAAAAAAATACATATCTTCCAGAGAAGCAAGTAATTATTTGAGGCAAAGTGATTTTTTTCTGAATAGGAAATTACAAATTTTAGAAAACCTAATTTTTCAGAGGCCTTGAAGATGATAGTTGGTTTTTTAAATGTTGCAATGATAATGTATATTGACCTAAGTATAGTAATGGAATTAAGGGAAAGGATTTCACATCTGAATGTGATGGATCAATAAGTAGAAGAGGTAGTTAGACTGAAAAATTCGTTATTTTGCTTAAAATTGCATTTACTGTTACCATCCTCCCACCATTGGTGAAGAACTTAACTTTTTTTGCTTAGGAATCAAGTTACCACATTATTACATCCAGTGTGTTCTATAAAATTTCCTTGTGATTAAATATTTTGTCATTCAGTTTATATGTTTCTGGAAGTCAAGATCACAGTGCAAAGACCACTAAGTCCTATCAATTGACAGTATAATGAATAACCACACACACACACACACACACACACACACATGCTTGCACAAACACACAAACACAAAATAGAGGAAAATGCATATAAGTCTTCATTTCATTTTTTAAAATCACATGAAACAAAGAATACAGCAGGAAATTGTATATAACAAATACATATATTTATTATGGGATGGCGTAAAGCAGGGTCACTGAATATAAGCATAAAGCATGATTCAGTAACCCAAGGAGGGATTGAATGAAAAATGAGCATTAAGCAGACATTTCCAGGAAGTGAAAGGCTGAAACCAGATTTTATATGACGTGTGAACTTCTATAATTAGAGTGTGGTAGTTGAAAATTAGAGTGGCTATGGGATCTACAGGAGTATAGATTGAACCTTGTTCTTGAATAGCCACTGACTAGTTGTGTCTTCTTTGAAAAGTCACTTAACTTGTATGAATCTCAATTTCCTCATCTGGAAAAATGAGACAATATAGATGATCTCTTAAGTCCCTTTAATCCTAAATTGCAATAATTATACTGTATACTATCTTATCTCCTACCTCTACAATGAAATTTCTCTCATTTTTCACTGTTGAAATTCTACTGAATCTGAAGGAGCCTTGTGCCTAAACATGTTAATTACAAGGGTATTTACCTTAAGGAATAACTTAAACTAAATAACCAATAAAAAGAAATTAGGCAACTTTGTGTTGATCAACTATAGAATATTGTCAATAAACTAAAAAGTGTAAATAATTTTTTTAAAAAACTTTGTCTACAAAATTAGAAGAAAAAGTTGAACATATATCCCAATTGCAGCTGTGTAAATAGTCTTAATACATAAACTGAGATTCGAAGGAAAAGGAGCCAATTATTAAATTTTTTGAAGTACTAGGATTATAGGTTATTTTTATGTTTCTTTTGATTTTTATTAATGTGGTTCCAATATTACTTATACAGTAATGGTGGTGATAATGCTAATTAGTCTTATTCATATTTTTTTAAAGATTCATTTATTTATCTTAGAGTGTACCAGTGGGAGAGGTAGAGGGAGAGCAAGAGAAAATCACAAGCAGACTCTGCTGAGCATGGAGCCAGCCATGGGGCTCATCCCCTGACCCTGAGATCATGATCTGAACAGAATCAGATGCCTAACCAACTGTGCCACCCAGGTGCCCCTCTTATCCAAATTTTAAGACTTAACTTAGATACTTCCTCCTGAATAAGAATAAATCTTCCAACACAAAGAAATGGAAAAATGTTCCATGCTCATGGATTGGAAGAACAAATATTGTTAAAATATCTATGCTACCTAGAGCAGTCTACACATTCAATGCAATCCCTATCAAAATACCATCAACTTTTTTCACAGAACTGGAACAAATAATCCTAAAATTTTTATGGAACCAGAAAATACCCTGAATAGCCAGAGGAATGTTGAAAAAGAAAACCAAAACTGGCAGCATCACATTTCCAGACTTCAAGCTCTATCACAAAGCTGTAATCATCAAGACAGTATGGTACTGGCACTAAAACAGACACATAGATCAATGGAACAGAATAGAGAACCCAGAAATGGACCCTCAACAGTATGGTCAACTAATCTTCCACAAAGCAGGAAAGATTATCCAATGGAAAAAAGAGCCTCTTCAACAAATGGTGTTGGGAAAATTGGACAGCCACATGCAGAAGAATGAAATTGGACCATTTCCTTATACCACACACAGAAGTAGACTCAAAATGGATGAAAGACCTAAATGTGAGACAGGAATTCATCAAAATCCTAGAAGAGAACACAGTCAGCAACCTCTTTGGCTGCAGCAACTCCTTGCTAGATTCGTCTCCAAAGGCAAGGAAACAAAGGCAAAAATGAACTATTGGGACTTCATCTAGATAAAAAACTTTTGCACAGCAAAGGAAACAGTCAACAAAACTGAAAGACAACCGACAGAATGGAAGAAGTATATTTGCAAATGTCTTATCAGATAAAGGACTAGCATCCAAAATCTATAAAGAACTTATCAACCTCAAACCCCAAAGAACAAATAACCCAATCAAGAAATGGGCAGAAGGCATGAACAGACACTTCTCTAAAGAAGACATATAAATGGCAAACAGACACATGAAAAAATGTTCAACATCACTTGGCAACAGGGAAATACAAATGAAAACCACAATGAGATACCACCTCACACCAGTCAGAATAACTAAAATTAACTTCAGGAAATGACAAATGTTGGCAAGGATGCAGAGAAAGGGGAACCCTCACACACTCTTGGTGGGAATGCAAGTGGGTACAGCCACTCTGGAAAACAATATGGAGGTTCCTCAAAAAGTTGAAAATAGAGCTACCTTATGACCCAGCAATTGCACTACTGGGTATTTACCCCAAAGATACAAATGTAGTGATCTGAAGGGCCACCTGCACCCCAACGTTTATAGCAGCAATGTCTACAATAGCCAAACTTTGGAAAGAGCCCAGATGTCCATTGACAGATGAATGGATAAAGCAGATGTGGTATGTGTGTGTGTGTATGTGTGTGTGTATATATATATATAATGGAATATTATGCAGCTATCAAAAAATTGAAATCCTGCTATTTGCAACAACGTGGATGGAACTAAAGGGTATTATGGTAAGTAAAATAAGTCAATCAGAGAAAGACAATTATATGATCTCACTGATATGCAGAATTTAAGAAACAAGACAGAGGACCATAGGGGAAGAGAGGAAAAAATGAAACAAGATGAAACCAGAGGGAGACAAGTCATAAGAGACTCTTAATCATAGGAAACAAACTGAAGGTTGCTGGAAGGGAGGGGAGTGGAGGGATGGGTTAATTGGGTGATGGACACTGGGGAGGGTATGTGTTGTAATGAGCACTGAGTAGTATATAAGACTGATGAATCACAGACCTGTACCCCTGAAACAAATAATATATGTTAATTAATTGAATTTAAATTTAAAAAAATGAAACGCCCCCCCCAGATCAACTTGGAGAGAATTACCCTTTTAACAATAATAGATGTTCCAATCATTAAACATAAACTATCTTTCTAGTTATTTAGAACTTCTTTAATTTATCTTAGCAATATTTGGTAGTTTCAAGTGTAAAGAACTTACATACCATTTTTTAAATTAGTACTAGGGATTTACTTTTAATACCATCATAAATAGAATTTTTAAATATATATGCCAATTATTTTGTTAAAATATACAGATGCAATGGATTTTCTATGTTAAACTTACGTATTGCAACCTTGTTAAATCCATTGTTATTTCTAAAAAATAAAAAGAATAAATCTTCCAACAATTATTTCTTTGGCACACTCTAAGTTTTATAGCATTTACTAATTTAAACTTTATTGTATTATTTTTTTCTGTATTAGGAGCCCCTAATAGATTGTAAATTCTTTGAGGTAAAGAACATATTATCAACCTCTATATTTTTCCATAGCACTTAACTCTGTGCCTTATACATAGTATGTGTTCAATAAATTCGCTCAATTCAATTAGCTGAGCTGTATGCCATAGAATAAAGCAGAGTTGAAACTGATTTATCTATTAAATATATATTTATTGAGAGTCAGGTCCTGCTTGAGGTGGGAATACAGCAGTAAAAATATAAACAAAGTTTATGTCAAACAGAACCTTTCAGTGTGTCTCATCTAACAATGAGAAGGCTGTGTGGCTGAAGAGTGAGTAAGAAACAGAGGTAGCATATAAGGTTTGAAGAGACAAGCAAGGCCAGAGGATACAAGGCCTTGAAGGTCTTGGTAAGGAGTCTGGATTTTTATTCTAGATAGCATGGGAGGCCACTGGGAGATTTTGAGCATGGAGGGAACATGAATTTATTGGAATTTTTAAAAGTCACTTTGCTGTTTGGAGCTATGCTTCAAGGGGACAAGATTGAGAAAAGAGTAAGGTCATAAGGAATTTTTTTTAATTTTTATTGTTATGTTAATCACCATACATTACATCATTAGTTTTTGATGTAGTGTTCCATGATTCATTGTTTGTGCATAACACCCAGTGCTCCATGCAGAATGTGCCCTCTTTAATACCCATCACCAGGCTAACCCATCCTCCAACCCCCCTCCCCTCTAGAACCTCAGTTTGTTTTTCAGAGTCCATCGTCTCTCATGGTTCATTTCCCCCTCCGATTCTCCCCCTTCATTCTTCCCCTCCTGCTACATTCTTCTTCTTTTTTTTTTTTTTTTCTTAGCATATATTGCATTATTTGTTTCAGAGGTACAGATCTGTGATTCAACAGTCTTGCACAATTCACAGCGCTCACCATAGCACATACCCTCCCCAGTGTCTATCACCCAGCCACCCCATCCCTCCCACCCCACCCCCCACTCCAGCAACCCTCAGTTTGTTTCCTGAGATTAAGAATTCCTCATATCAGTGAGGTCATATGATACATGTCTTTCTCTGATTGACTTATTTCGCTCAGCATAACACCCAAAACCATAAGATACCTAGGAATAAATCTAACCAAAGAGGCAAAGGATCTGTATTCAGAAAACCATAAGGGATTTTAATAGAAAATGGTGGCATAAATTTTGATGACAAGGTTATCAGATGGTAGGATGAGTCAGCTCTCTTCCAATTTTAGGTTGTATACACAGCTAATCTTGGTTACTTAGAGGTTTTATATCTAGGTAAGGTCCTAAACAATCCTGGCCTCTGTGTCTACTTGTTAAAATCCTGACAGTTCATGGAGCACTGGGTGTTATATGCAAACAATGACTCATGGAACACTACATCAAAAACTAATGATGTAATGTATGGTGTTTAACATAACATAATAATAAAAAAATCCTGACAGTTACTATATCTCTGCTAAAATCCTTATATTAAAGAAATCTTAGTATGTCCACAACGGGCTTGTGTCTTCATTTTCTTCCTCTTTTTTCAGATAAGACATATATTCACCACTTTTAATTTTCTATTTACTAGTTCTTAGGTAAGCCATGTATAGTACATTAAGTGTTCTAATTTGCAAATGAGAAAGCAAATCAAAAAATTTCTTTAATTCACCAAACAACACAAAAAGGGTAGGCAGAAAAAAGTGAAATGAATCTGTATTTTTCCATCTATAATTTATACTATGCAGTATATAAAACTATCATATATTTACTACCTCATGAATCTGCACAAAAGATTTATGAGGTAATAATTATTTTCCTTAATTTACAGATGAAAACATGCACACAATGAACTAATATTTTTAACATTACTCAGCTATAATTTATTAGACTGAAAATTTAAACTTTAATTTTTTAAGCTTTAGCCTACTGTCAGAGCTACTTAATACAAATACCTCACCCAGATTTTGATGTTTTAATTTTTTTTATTGAAGTATAGTTGACATACAGTGCTATATTTGTTTCAGGTGTACAACATAGTGATTCCACATTGATATACTTCACAAAGTGATCACCACAGTAAATCTTGCTACTGTCTGTCACCATGCAAAGTTGTTACCTATTATTAACTATATTTCCTATGCTGTACATTATATCCTCCTATCTTATTATTATTCTCCTAACTTATCTTAAGTTTGTACCTTTTAATTCCCTTCCCTTATTTTGCCCATCCCCTTTACCCACTCTCACATTCTAACAACCACCAGGTTTTTCTCTGTATCTACGAGTGTGTTTCTATTTTGTTCATTTGTTGTTGTTGTTGTTGTTAGATTCAACATGTAAGTGAAATTATATGGTATTTGTCTTTCTCTGACTTATTTCAGTTAACATAATACCCTCTAGGTACATCCATATTGTTACAAGTGCAAACTTTATTTATCTTTTTTTTATGATAGAGTAATATTTCATTGTATGTGTGTGTATGTGTGTGTGTACATATGTCACATCCTCTTTATCCATTCATTTATTGATGATCACTTAGGTTACTTCCATATCTTGGCGATTGTAAATAATGCTGCAGTGAACATAGTGGTGCATATATAATTTTGAAGCAGTGTTTTTGAAAATTCCACAGAGTGGAATTGCTGGATCATATAGTAGTTCTATTTTTAATTTGTTGAGGAAACTTCATACTATTTTTCATCATGACTGCAACATTTTTTATTCCTACCAACAGTTTATAAGGGTTCCCTTTTTCCACATCCTCACTAACACTTGTTGAGAATAGTCATTCTGCACACAAATGTGAGGTGATATTTCATTGGGGATTAATTTGCATTTTTCTGATGATTAGTGATGTTGAACATGTTTTATTGTGGTCTAATTTTTAGTCATTCGTATGTCTTCTTTAGAGAAATGTCTACTCAGTCCTCTGCTTACTTTTAAATTGGACTGATTTTTTTAATATTAAAGTTGTGTGAGTTCTTTATATATTTCGGTATTAGCCTCTTATCAAATATATGATTTACAAATATCTTCTCCCAATCAGTAGGTTGCCTTTATGTTGACAAAAAATAATTTTTTTTAAAGATTTTATTTATTTATTTGAGAGAGAGAATGAGATAGAGAGAGAGAGAGCATGAGAGGGGGAGGGTCAGGGGGAGAAGCAGACTCCCTGCTGAGCAGGGAGCCCAATGCGGGACTCGATCCAGGGACTCCAGGATCATGACCTGAGCCGAAGGCAGTCGCTTAGCCAACTGAGCCACCCAGGAGCCCTGACAAAAAATTTTTAGTTTGATTTGCTCATTTTTGCTTTTGTTGCCCTAACCTGGGGGGATAAATCCAAAAATATTGCCCAGACTGATGTCTAGGAGATTACTGCCTACATTTTATTCCAAGAGTTTTATGGTTTCCAGTTTTATATTTGCATTTTTAATCTATTTTATTTTCATATATGCTGTGAGAAAGTGGTCCACTTTATTGAAGAGGCTGTCTTTTCCCTACTGTATGTTCTTACCTCCTTTGTCAAAGATCGACTGTATAAGCATGGGTTTATTTCTGGACTCTGCTGTTCCATTGATCTATGTGTCTGATTTTTGTGTTGGTACCATACCATTTTGATTGTTATAGCTTTGTAATATAGTTTGAAACAAAAAAGCATGATACCTCTAGCTTTTTTCTTTCTCAAGATTACTTTGGCTATTTGGGGTCTTTTGTGGTTTCATACAAATTTTAGGATTATTTGTTGTTCTGTGAAAGATGCCATGGTATTTTAATGGGATTGTGTTGAATGTGTACAATGCTTTGGGAAGTGTGGACATTTTAACAATATTCTCCTAATCCATGAGCATGATATATCTTTCCATTTATTTGTGTTGTCTTCAATATTTTTCATCAATGTCTTATAGTTTTAAGAGTCTTTTACCTTCTTGGTTAAATTTATTCCTAGGCATTTTATTTTTTTATGTAATTGTAAATGAGATTATTGCCTCTGATAGCTCATTATTAGTGTATAGAAGTGTGACAGATGTATTTACTTTTGTGTCCTGAAAATATACTGAATTCTAATAGTTTTTTTTATGGAGTCTTTAGGGTTTCCTACATGTGGTATCATGTCATCTACAAAATAGTAACAGTTTTACTTCTTTTCTAATTTGGATTTCTTTTTCTTGTCTTATTGCTATTGCTAGGTCTTCTAATACTATGTTCAATGAAAGTGACAAAGTGAGCATCCTTGTTTTGTTCCTAATCTTAAAGGAAAAGCTTTTAGTTTTTCACTATTGAGTATAATATTAGCTGTGGATTTGGCATAAATGGCCTTTATTATATTGAGATATGTTCCCTCTATATCCATTTCACTGAGAGTTATCATAAATGGATGTTACATGTTATCAAATCCTTTTCTACATCTCAGGTGATCATATTATTTTTTATTTTTGTGTTGGATTGATTTGTGAGTATTGAACCACCCTCCCATCCCTGGAATAAATCCCACTTGATCGGGCGCCTGGGTGGCTCAGTTGGTTAAGTGACTGCCTTCGGCTCAGGTCATGATCCTGGAGTCCCAGGATCGAGTCCCGCATCGGGCTCCCTGCTCGGCAGGGAGTCTGTTTCTCCCTCTGACCCTCCCCCCTCTCATGTGCTGTCTCTCTCATTCTCTCTCTCTCAAATAAATAAATAAAATCTTAAAAAAAAAAAAAATCCCACTTGATCATGGTATATGATCCTTTTAGTGTGTTGTTGAATTCAGTTGGTTAACATTTTGTTGAAGATTTCTGCATCAATATTTATCATGGATATTGGACTGTAATTTTCTATTTTTGTGGTATCTTTGTCTGGTTTTAGTGTCAGGGGTACTGCTGGCCTCAGAATGAACTTGGAAACATTCCTTTCTCTTCAGTTTTTGGAATAGCTTGAGAAGGATAGATATTGACTCTTC